>NC_138972.1:99271666-99995833 GCF_055761805.1 Camellia sinensis
AACTATTTTGGCACCCCTAAAAGTGTTTTTATTATATTTTTTAAATTTTACCATTAAAAGTCTAGTTTTTTACTTTTTGAAACGGCTTTCTAGCGACAATTTTTGCAACAACAATATTTGGTTCTCAAATAATTTTTGCAATAAATTTTTCACTTTTTGGGATAAAAAAATTTAGATTATGGAGTACTTCCAGAGCACGACCACGTGGTACTTCCCGGAATGAGACTGATTCCCGGAACGATAAAAGCTCCCCCGAGAAGAACCACCGCGAGAAGAGTGGCTATTGGAGGATGAGCGGGATGGATTGCGAAAACAATCATGTTGCAGATGACCAGGACCAAGTTTGTTGCAGTATCGGCAGGTTCTGACGAGGCAATTGACTAAGAGATGTGTTGAAGGAAGGCCCCGATTCTGAAAATAGAGGCAAGCAGTGGTCCGCTGGGTAAATGATGGCCGGTACGGAGGAGTGGCAAGAACAAAGTCCACATGATGAGTTTGGAGAGTACCAAGACGAGTCTCCTCTGATAGCAGCTCAACTTGTTCAAGAGTGGGCAAAGAATGACAATGAAGAAGAGAGGCACGTACGGGCTCAAAAGAGGAAGTGAGAGCCATGAGAAAGTGCACCAACCTTTGCTGATTACGATAGACAGTAAATAAAACAGCATCTTCTCGGTGAGGCCAAGTCGGTTCGGAAAGAGCAAGCTGGTTCCAAACAGAGTACATTTGGGAAATGAAGTCATTGATGGACTGACTAGATTCTTGGCGCATCCGATGAAGTTAGCTCTGAAGTTGATATTGATGAGCAAGACCAGTAGTCTGGTATCGTTCTTTCAAAAAATCCCAGATGTCTTTTGCAGGAGTAGTGACAGAGTCAAGCTGAAAGCGACCAAACTGAAGCCTAATAGAGGTAACAGAGGTATTTCGAAACCAGGTAATGATTTGGTAATTCTTACTGTCCCATTCCTCAAGTCGGTCTTCATATGTAGCAGTAGCAGTAGAAACAGTAGTTTCATCAGTGTCTTTCTCCGGTTGGGTTACATCCCTGGTAATAATTAGCCAGAGCTTCTTTCCTTTGAGGAAGGAAGACATGGCTTGGGCCCACAGAACATAGTTGGAACCATTCAAAATAACAGAAATGGGATGGGAGGCATCATGACGATCCATAATAATAGTTGAGTAAGGCTAAATCGATAGGAATAGACTTGTAGGAGCAAAATTAGGTAAAACAGAGTGTACCAGTGAGTCCAGAAGGTCGAAAATAGCTAAGAAATGTGGGCTGTGCAGAGATGATATCAGCAGGATGTAAAAATGATGTCAGCGGTGCACGTTAGCAGAATGGCGCACGCGAGGCTTACAGTAGCAAGCTGGTGCACACGGGTGCACGATAGCGGAACGGCGCAGGCGCGGCTTACGGTAGACAGATGATGCACGCGGGTGCACGATAGCAGAATGGCACAAGCGCGGCTCACGGTAGACAGAAGGCGCACGTGGGTGCACAGTAGCAGGAACGGCGCACGAAAGCGCAAAGCTGTAGGCGCGTGAAGGCGCGTGTGAGAGTGGCAACGGAAGCAGAGACGCGCCGATCACAAAGGCAGCGCGTGGAAACGCGTGAGGGCATTTCTGACGACGGGCGTGGTGCCGTTGGAATCGTAAGGAGATTCCGAGCTGTTTGGTGTAGTTCCACTGTGTACAGGACTAAGCACCAAAATTGAAGAATGTCAAAATTGTATAACTGGGCTCTGATACCATGAAACAATAGTTTGAGAGAGTGAGAGAGAGAGAGCAACTGAATAGCTCTGTATTAATCTGTAATTGTATATCTCATTTACAAAGAGAATGCACTCTCTTTATAGAGAAGAGAGGGATACATTGGAGCACCGAAAGCATAAAAGAAAAACATACTTTACATTAAGAAATATAAAATCTATAATGCTAAAGCTGAAAGTGTGGTAGTGGTGTTTGCCCTTTACAGTCTTTACAGCTAGCGAATGTACTATCTAATGTATATTATATATTAACAAGTTGCACTAATAATTTTTTTTTTTTTTAACAATACCCTGAGAAACTTGAAATCGTAATTACTAAGCTACTCCTTTGTCACAAATAATCTTGTTAAGCTTATTACAAAATTTCAATGTCCCTTTTCATCGGGTAATTATTCAGTAATCCTGTAATCTGGACACGTGATATTCCATAGTATTATAATTGGTGGAGAATGTGGATAGATTTGGTATTGTGTTGGTGATTGGGAAACATGGGGGACATAGTGAATAATGGTTAGTTAAGGAGTACAGATACGTGGTACTTCAAAAATATTGAATAATTTCCCTTTTTCATCATGTATAAATTAAATCAATTAATAAGATGAGGTTTGTTTTTAAGCCAATTTAAATTTGTATATTATTAAAGAACTAAGCAAATAATTTACAATGATTAGGAGAACGACATCAAATTAAATAAAAATAAAAAACAACAATGCACATAACCCTTTTGACAATAGCATTAATGGACAAAGTAGACTGTTTTGACAATAGCATTAATCGACAAATAGATTTACTGGGTCATATAAACAACCGTAACGACCCCTCCTCATATGTTATTCTTAATTTGCAAGATATATACTACCTCTGTTTCAAATTATTTATTTTACACAAAAATAAAAATTTAAAAATAATATATTATCATGTCAACATCAATTTTTTTCCCCACAAATTATAAGAATTTTAAGAGATATTTTAAATGGTGAAAAAAATTATAAATTTCAATATAAGTATACATTATTTTTAAATTTTCATTTTTTATATCAGACAAATAATTTGAGACAAAGGAAGTGGTAAAGGTTACGAGGTTGGTCAAGTAGTAAAGACTTAAAGATAAAGCTCGAGGTCTCGACTTTGAATCACCCTAAAAAGCTATTGGAGGTTTGCATGATCATTAACTTCAAGATTCCGAAAATAGTTAAGGTGCACGCAATTTGAACACAACACGCGATTACATAAAAAAAATGATATATTACCTATTATCTACAATAATACTATATACTAAAAATATATATATATAACTTAAAATGTAAAGTTTATGTATCATCATAGTCCATGGCTCATATCAGGCCAAATTTAAATTTACACCATAAATTTAAATTTTGATTATCCTATAATAGCAACCAGCTATCAAGGAGCATGTGAAGTCCAAGCAGAAGCAGTAAACAAACTAGTATCCTTCCACCCTAACTTAAGTGCCCCATCTCCTTGGACAAGGCTATACCCTTGAACAGGAGGGAACATATTCAGTATAAGCTGTGCTTGAGCCATTGAATTCCCACTCATTGGTACTTGCATGAAGCAATTCCTTGCAAGTTCACTCCTCCAATTCCTATACTTGTCCTCCCCACTCCGAGCCAGTCCTCCTATTGCCAATATGTTGTTAATCTCCCTGTAGAGTAGGCAGTGCTCGACGCCATGGCGACTTTGATCGTCACTAGGCAAAAAAGCTCCAAGAGAGTCGAAAATGGTGGAGTAATAATGAAGAGACCCAACAAACCGGTCTAGAAAAGAGCCTCCATGAGCTGCCATGTCTTGCTCCACCAATGTGATCACTCTTGGAGCCAGCCCATGGAGGAGTCTCATCGTCTTCCAATCAGGTCCAGTGGCATCGTATAGTGAGTGTTGTAGCCAGTGCACCGCTATGGCCTCTCCACCGCGGATTTGCAACATTGACATGTCAAGATCACCAAATTTCTTGGCAGTTGGGTGGAATTCAAATGACATGCCAAGCCTCCTAGCGAAATTCGAAAGTTGCTTTCCTGTTTCGATCAAGAGCTCTATTGAAGCCCCCATACCGGTCATTCTCACATGTGGTGGACCCTCTAAACGCGTGGCAAGGATGTGAAACAGTGCCGGCCATTGAAGGCCTTGCATGATGTCAAGGTCAATGATGTGAACCCTAGACCAGCCATGGAACGCCTCGAGGATAGCCTGGTTGGAGGTGAAGTGTGCAAATTTGATAAAAGGGGAAATATTGTTGAAGACTTGGAAAGAACAGTGAATGCTTTTGTGATTGATCAAGGGGCTACAAATCCCTAGCCATGAATTGATAACCCTACTAGCCATGGCCTTAGAGAAATAAGACACAACCCTTTCAGCACAAGAAGGTCCATAAGGTGAGGCCATTTGGGTTAGCTCAAGCAACATTCTGTGAGCTTCACCAAGATTGTCAACTGATATAGCCACTGCACACTCCAAAAGAAGTGTGAGTAAGCTCAAACCATGCTCATCTAACCTACTCAAACCCTTAGACGCACCTCCATTAATCTCAGTGAACTTAGTTTGATCTCCAAAATAATTGCGCCACTGAAGTTGGTCCCTGGCACCATCGAAGTGGCTTCTTGTCCCTGTAGTTTTCGTTGGCCTCAAGGCAGTGTTGTCCTCATCATACACCATTGTTGTGTCAGTTTGGAAGCTCTCATCAGTGCCGGATTCAGGTAAGTCTTCGATGAGCTGCTTTGTGACATGCTCCACCCACATGGAGAGTTCATTCTTCTCCAAGTTGGTGGTGCAGCTGTTTTGAACAGCTGATCTCAGACCGGGGTTAGAATTAATCCCGGTGTACTCAAGATTAGTGTAGTCCCATTGTTCTTGAGGTTGGATTAAATCAACCCCGTGAACTACTTGAAACTTTCCTTTCATCAAGGTGTCAAAATAGACTTAGATTAGATGTGTGTGTTGGTGTATGTGTGTGAGAGAAAAAAGAGAAGGGAGAGGAAGAATGAATAAGGTTGTAGAGGGAGGTTATGAAAGAAGAGTGCTGGCCAGTTTTGGAGGTGAAGTTGGCATGGATGACCAAATTAAAATAGAACTTTTATACAAAATAACATTTTATTCATGAAGATGAGTTCTATTTATAAAAATGAGACTGCAATATTATTCACCTTATTTAGTTTCAATTTTCTAAAAATTGAGTTCTTTATTTTCTGTATTTTTTTTTATTTTTAGTATTTTTTTAATATTTTAAGTAATTTTTTTTACTTTAGATGTACCTAAAAAGTAAAATATTTTCTAAAAAAAATTTATAAATCAATAAATACACAAGAATATGAAAATGTATTGAATTTTCATATTTTTTTTTTTTTTTGAATTCTTGGTATTTAGTGAATTTTTTTAAAAAAAATTTCACAAATATTATACTTTTTAATTTTATTTATATTAAATGTATTAAAAATTTAAAAAAAAAAATTGCTTAAAATATTTAAAAAATTCACTAAAAATTATTATAAAAAAAAACACGAAAAATAAAAAAATTCAATTTCAAAAAACTGAATACAAAAAATTAAAGGTCATTTTTTTTTTTAATTTTATGTATGAATAAATTTTTTATATTAAGAAATGATAGCCAAAGAAATGGTCAATCAGAGTCACACCTGATAATTAAAAAGAAGATTTGTTTAGGTGGACTTGTTTATTCCAAGAGCTTGGCCGGCATAGTGAGACATATAGATGAAGATAAGTTGCTTATTGCCAAAATTACACATAACTCTGGTAGTGATTTCCACATTGTTTAATTACTAGTTTCCTTTTTCTCGTAAACAAATCATGCAACCTGATGGACAATGATGGATCTAGGAGCGGCTGTACTCTCAAAAATTTGAAAAATATCATATATTATACTAGAAATTTTAAAATAATTTAAAATTATGAGTTCGCACCTCTAAATTTTTTTTAGATAATTTCAAAATTATATAGAGGAACTCCCCAATTTTTTAAACTATGGAATAGCCCCTAAATATTTTATTTATTTAGAGACAAAATCATTATTAGAGACAAAATATTTTATTTATCAAAAGTATCATTGTTGTATTTTTAGTGACAAAATTAGATATTTAGTGATGATTATTACTATTTTTTGGAAGCAAAATTTGTCTCAAAAAATAAACTATTTTGGCACCCCTAAAAGTGTTTTTATTATATTTTTAAGATTTTACCGTTAAAAGTCTAGTTTTTTATTTTTTGAAACGACTTTCTAGCGACAATTTTTGCAACGACAATATTTGGTTCTCAAATAATTTTTGCAATAAATTTTTCACTTTTTGGGATAAAAAAATTTAGATTATGGAGTATTTCCGGAGCACGACCACGTGGTACTTCATAGTATTATAATTGGTGAAGAATGTGTGATATTATAATTTTGGGTTGGACAATTGAAAAATATGAAAAGATATGATGAATGATAATTGGTGAAAGAATGTAGACATGTGATATTTTGAGAGTACTAAATAATTTTTTTATGAAAAATGTATGATGTGCGTAAAATGTGAAAAAAAAAAAAAAGGGTTCAAATTCGTCAATTGACAAATATCTCATATAGACCCAACCCAAAGAAATGTTTAATGCAAAAATAAATTTAGAGACGGAGAATTAACCAATCATAAAAAGTAAAGGTGGAGTAATTGAGTGAAACATTGTCTTTAATCAAAATTATTTTTGAGGAACATTATTATTTAAGATAAAAAATTAGAATTAAATTTTAATGTTAATAATGTGACAATCAATTAGAATATTAAAGATAACATTCTCTCTCATATATTCTTTAATTATTAACAAATCATATTACTTACATACCATTAGATTTAAAAAATAAGCCTAAAAAGTGAACTTGGATATTATTTTTCTTTTTTGAGTTATGTATCCCTGACGATATAGGTGTGTATTTGCACATAAAATAAGATATAATTCTCTAGTGGGTTTAATTTGTTCTAGGTGCTTAATAGACAAATTAAAGATTGAGGATTTTTTTTTTTTTTCTTTTTTATTATCAACAAAAGTCGCACTAAGTACTTGTTACCTAATTCAACTCCCTCTTTAGGGAGAATTGAACCCATAATCTTCTCCTTGGTTGGGAGCCAACTAAATTAAACTTATTAGTTAAAATTGAGGAGTTGATGATGTTTATATATACATATAAATAGTCTAATAATCTTTGATTAAATCTATCACTCTAAATTATCATGTGCACTAAAATGATGACATAAATGACATCTCAAGCTTAACTCTAATGGTAATTAGATTAAAGGGTTGATGATATATATGATGTGTAGGTTAATTTAGGTTTATGGTTTTGACCCAGATGACCATTCTAAAAAATAATTAATTATGCATTAATATTTTTTAATTGTTAATATGTCTTCTTCAAATTGATGTGTTTGGGTTGGTTATGGCAGAGGTTAATACACACACGATGCCACTTTACCAAGCTAAAACGATTGGTTAATTGATAAGTACATATTAAAATAGTACTAACGGGAATATTTTGCCTTTTTTTACTGAGCTAAAACGATTGGTTAATTGGTAAGTAAAAATTAAAACAGTACTAACAGGAATATTTTGCCTTTTTTTTACTGAGTTAAAACGATCAGTTAATTGGTAAGTAAAGATTAAAATAGTACTAACGGGAATATTTTGACTTTTTTTAGGGTGCAATGGCCTAGCCAAAACGACCGCTTAATTGATAAGTAATGATATCGAAATTTTAATGTCAACTTTAATAATGTGACAATACATTCAAAAAAAATGCAACATCACAAGGTAAAACATCAAATTATAAGGTGAGACTCACGCTCCTCATTTGGTCTCAAACATTTTTGAAAGATAAAATAGTGCTGATGGGAATATTTTGACTTTTTTTAGAACGCATGGGCCCACTTCATATAAAAAGAAAACTTATGAGAAAGTATTTATATTTCAATTAGTGCATAAAATATTCTTATATTTTAATAAATCTTGTTATTTGGGATATTTAATTCATTAAATTCTAATTTTCATATTTAATATATTTTATGGATAATTGTATCCTTATAAATACTTTTGGAACCCATAATAATTTGGTAATGTGAACGTTTATATTAAATAAATTTGACAATATGAATGTTCACAGCATGAAACATTCACACTATCAATATGAATATTAATGCGTGTTTCAACCTATTATTATTAAGAGTATTTTGATAACTATGTCACCCATAAGACTTATTAAAACGTAACAAAATAATTTAAACTAAATAGAACATGAGTAGGTAAAAAAAGATTTATGTAAAAATGTCTCTTTCATTTAATTAGTATTTGCATTCAATTATATTGATTAATGTAACAAAAGAAGAGTTTAAAAGGCAAAACGAAGATCAAATAATCTCTCTTTTGGGTGTGTATCATGCAAGTTATAATATTCTGTAGGATCAATCTTCTGTGTAAATAAAATAAATAGAAATAAATCCAAACGTACCGAATTTATTTATTAAACTGAATAAATAATTTAAGACCAAGTCGAGTGTGTGACACTCTATCCTTAAGACAGATTCGCCTCGCTACGGTGCTTACGGTTGAGTGGCGTCTATCTCCCAGGATACAATGATCTTCACAAAATTGTTGTAGCACACCAAACAAATTTGTACATCGAACCAAACCTGTGTTCTAATACTCTCTTTAATTTATTCTAAAACTAAAATGAAGAATAATGCAAAAATAGAAAATTTTGGACAACAATAGAACAAAATTTCAGACTATTTTTCTGACTGGTTTTTTCGATGTCTCTAAAAAAAAAAACAACCTCTACAGATTGCTGGAATATCAATTCTATTTATAGGCAACAAAAGTGTCCGTTTGAATAGTCAATAGGTGTCTTATTCAAATTAACCGATTTGAATGTAAACTTGACCGTTGCTTTCAAACAATTTGAAAGGTTATGAAGTGCAACAGTTACAAAAACTGTTTGAAACATTAATAAATAAACTATTAGAATAGTTAGAAAAGTTAATTCATAAAAAATCTATCACTTGAAAGAAATAACTTTATTAAACTATTTAAATAGTTTAATCAAATTTTTAGGAAACCAATTAGGAAATAAAAATTTGAATTAAGAATTAAATTAAACTCCCAAAATTACAAACCTTAGGAAACCACTCAGGAACCCAAAATTTGAATTTAGAATTAAATTAAATTCCCACAATAATTTTTATTGAAAAATTCAAATGAATTTTATAAAAGAAATTAATGTTAAACCCGAAAACGACGTCATCTTCCCATTCACTCATAAATGGTTTTGACGTTCCGTTTTCACCACTTCACCTTTTCGGACCCACCCCAAAACACGTTTGGGGTCCACCCAAATTGGGTTTAAAATATGCCTATATAAAACCATTTTTTCCAACAATCCCCCACATGAATGGAATTTGACGGAGAGAAAATGCAACAACATGATCTAATTACAGAGAGTACAGAAATTGAAAATATTCTACAAAGGATAGGTAGCTTTTGGCTTTGAACCTTCCCTTGTGAGACACTATCGGATTTACTAGCTAACCAGTGAACATGATGTCTTGAACTGTTCAGCCGTTTGTGTAAACCAAGACAATAGAACTCACACAGTATATTCCCAGACACAGTTTAGTTCTCACTATTGTGTTCATTTTGGCCCTGAACAACCTGGTCTTTCATGAGTGCTCTAAAGACTTGTAGCCCTTCACAAATCTTATAGAACCGGCCCAGTTCACACTCACATAGGTGATTCTTATGAAAAGTATCCTGCCATACTCCACTAGGTTTACCTAGATATAAGAATCATTAAAAGTATTACTTAACCTAAATCGCTGCAGACATCACTTATTTCATCATAGAAATGGGTAGGAGTTGGACTCCACAGTGATCCTTCTGAGTCAATCACAACTCGGTTGTCCCTTTGAACCTAGATCTTGGGATCTCCAGTCAATTAGGTTGGGTTGCCGTTGTGGTAACTCTTATTTAATAGGCTTAAGTCCCATTCCCCTCGATAAATTTTCAACTAACTCTCTTGCTAACCCTTTGGTTAGTGGATCCGCTATGTTGTCTTTAGACTTAACATATTCTATGGAAATAATTCCATTAGAGAGTAGTTGTCGTACGGTGTTATGTCGACGACGAATGTGTCGTGACTTACCGTTATACATATGACTCTGTGCTCTACCAATTGCTGATTGACTATCACAATGTATGCATATAGCAGGCACCGGTTTTGGCCAAATTGGAATATCTTCAAGGAAGTGGCGAAGCCATTCTGCCTCTTCCCCTACTTTGTCTAAAGCTATGAATTCAGATTCCATAGTAGACCTAGCAATACAAGTCTGTTTGGAAGATTTCCAAGATACAGCCGCCCCACCAAGAGTAAAGACATACCCACTGGTGGACTTCGAGTCTCTAGTATCCGATATCCAATTTGCATCACAGTATCCTTCAAGTACTGCTGGATATCTAGTATAATTCAGCCCAATGTTACGAGTAAATCGGAGATATCTTAGAACCCTTATAATTGATTTCCAGTGTTCTACTCCCGGATTACTCGTATATCTACTTAATATACTTACTGCATAAGCTATATCTGGGTGAGTGCAGTTCATCAAGTACATTAAACTTTCAATAATTTGGGCATACTCTAATTGAGAAATACTTTCCTGTACATTTTTAGAAAGATACAAATTAACATCTACAGGAGTTCTAGCAAGATGATCATCATCTTTGCTGAATTTGTCAAGTATTTTCTCAATGTAATGAGATTGTGACAAAGCATATCCTTCTGATGTTTTGGTAATTTTCATACCAAGTATTACATCAGCAATGCCCATGTCCTTCATGTCAAAATGTTTATTCAACATTTTTTTGGTAGTTTTAATCATGTCATTATTACTACCAATGATGAGCATATCATCTACATAAAGACATACAATGGCATAACCTTTATCTGTGTTTTTAATATAAACACATTTGTCACACTCATTAATTTTAAATCCATTTGACATCATTGCCTTGTCAAATTTCTCATGCCATTGCTTTGGCGCTTGTTTTAAACCATATAATGATTTAACCAATTTACACACTTTCTTTTCTTTCCCTAGAACAGAAAGCCCTTCTGGTTGTTCCATGTAAATTTCTTCATTTAACTCACCATTTAAGAAAGCGGTTTTAACATCCATTTGATGAATTTCTAGATTGTATAGAGATGCAATGGCAATTAACATTCTAATGGATGTTATTCTAGTAACCGGTGAGTACGTGTCAAAGTAATCAAGACCTTTTTTTTGTCTAAATCCTTTTACTACAAGTCTTGCCTTGTATTTGTCAATTGATCCATCCGCTTTCATTTTCCTTTTGAAAATCCACTTATATCCAAGAGGTTTACAACCTGGTGGTAAGTCCACTAGTTCCCAAGTGTGATTTTGCAAGATGGATTCAACTTCACTGTTGACAGCTTCTTTCCATAAAGGAGCTTCAGGACTGGACATAGCCTCTTTAAAAGTTAAAGGCTCATTTTCTACCATATATGTTAGAAAATCTGGACCAAAAGATTTTGAGGTTCTAGCACGTTTACTACGCCTAGGATCCTCTTCTTCATTTTGATCTAACTCTTGTTCTTGATCATGTTCTTGATCATTACTAGTAATAGCATCAAAAGATCTTTTCTTATTACTAGTCTCTTGTCCAATCTTATTCGGAAATACATGTTCAAAGAAAGATGCATTCCGAGATTCAATAATAGTATTTGCATGCATTTCGAAATGTTCTGATTTATGAATCAAAAACCGATATGCACTACTATTCTTGGCATAACCAATGAAAATGCAATCAACGGTCTTAGGACCTATCTTAGTCTTTTTAGGACTAGGAATAGCCACTTTAGCCAAACACCCCCACACTTTTAAGTATTTGTAGGATGGTACTCTTCCATGCCACAATTCATAAGGTGTTTGATTTATTTTCTTTCGGGGTACTTTATTTAAAATATAATTAGCAGAAAGTATTGCTTCCCCCCACAAGTTCTGAGGTAAACCGGAACTTATTAACATGGCATTTATCATTTCTTTTAAAGTCCTATTTTTCCTTTCAGCAATTCCATTTTGCGGAGGAGAGTAAGGAGCTGTGGTTTGATGAATTATTCCATGTTCTTTACAAAACTCACCAAAAGGTGATTCATATTCACCACCTCTATCACTTCTAAGTTTCTTGATTTTCTTACCAAGTTGATTTTCTACTTCATTCTTATATTGAATGAAAGTTTCCAAAGCTTCATCCTTGGTTCGAATTAAATAAATATAACTATATCTAGTATAGTCATCTATGGTTTGAATTGATTTAAAATCACAAATGTCACTATGAATTAATTCAAGTGGTTCCGTACTTCTTTCAATTGAATGAAAAGGAGTTCTAGATAATTTTGCCTCAACACAAATTTCACATTTATGATTTGAATCAATGTCAAATTTTGGTAAACATTTCATATTAATTAATCTACGCAAAGATCCATAATTAACATGTCCTAGTCTACCATGCCATAAATTTGAAGACTCAAGCAAGTAAGAAGAAGATGTAGTATTATTAATAACTGAGGGTACAACGGTCATTACATTTAACTTGAAAAGGCCATCAGACATGTAACCTTTTCCTACATACATCCCATTCTTAGTAAGTACAAATTTATCACTCTCAAATACTAGCCTAAACCCATTCTTGCTCAACAAAGATCCGGAAACAAGATTCTTGCGAATGTCCGGTACATGCAGCACATTGTTGAGAGTGAGTTCCTTTCCAAATGTCATCTTGAGTACAATCTTTCCTTGTCCTTCAACTTTGGAAGTTGAGGAGTTGCCCATAAAAAGTTGTTCACCATTATCCACAGTAGAATAAGATGTGAACATCTTTTTGTCGGCACAGATATGGCGAGTAGCACCAGTGTCCACCCACCATTCTTTAGGATTTCCGGCAAGATTTGCCTCGGAAACAACTGCTGAAAGATTGATGTCATCGACACCATTGGAAATATTATCCACTTCGGTCATATGGGCTTGAGCAGGCTTCTTGCTTGTTCTTTTCTTACTTTTGCCTTTGCTACGGCAATTTTTGGCCCGATGTCCCTCTTTGTCACAGATGTAACATTTGCCATTAAACTTGTACTTTTTATTATCCCCCCCTTTAAAGCCTTGTGATGAACTTTCTCCAGAAGACTTTCGTTTCTTGGTTTTTGAAGTATGTTTCACCACATTTGCCTTAGACTCCATAGGAAGCTTACCAGCCCGCTTTTCAGAATTGCGGTTGTCCTCCTCAATCCTCAAACGCACAATTAACTCGTCCATAGAAATTTCTTTACGCTTATGTTTGAGGTAGTTCTTGAATTCCTTCCATCCTTTTGGTAATTTTTCAATTAAGGCTGCAACTTGAAAGGATTCACTGAGAAACATACCTTCTACGTGAATGTCATGCAAAATGAGTTGGAAATCTTGAGCTTGGCTTATCACAGTTTTTGAATCAACTATTACAAAATCCAAGAATCTGCCAACCACAAATTTCTTTGAGCCGGCATCTTCCATTTTGTACTTTTTCTCCAACGATTCCCAAAGTTCCTTTGCAGTTTTGATTGGACTGTAGACGTTGTATAATGTGTTGTCAAGTCCTTTCAAGACGTAATTCCGGCAAAGGAAATCGGCATGTTTCCAGGCATCAACCGCAGCAACCACTTGCCGGTCGGTTTCATCCTCTTTCAGGATAGGAGCATCTTCACGGAGGAAACGAGCCAGGTTCAGAGTTGTAAGATAGAACAACATTTTCTGTTGCCATCTTTTAAAGTCAGTTCCTAAGAACTTCTCTGGCTTTTCACCGTGATTTACCGGTACTGTTACAACAGGAGAGGGGGTTGGCGTCATTGCAGCCACCACAGTAGTACTTGTTTGGGCATTCGTTTCAGTAGCCATCAATTCTAATATATAAAACAAAATTATAATTAGAATTTACACTATACAGAAAATTAAACCAAATCCACAGAATTAAATTCCGTAAAAATAAAAGAAACAAGAATGTAACTTTTATTTTCCAATTAATTTGAAAATAAAATAAAATTTTATTTAAACAAATTAATTCCACACAGAAAATTAAATTCTGTAAAATAAAAGAAATAAAAACTATAACTTTTATTTATCAATTAATTTGGAAATAAAATAAAATTTTATTTAACCAAAATAATTCCACACAAGAAATTAAATTCTATAAAAATAAAAGAAATAATAACTATAACTTTTATTTTTCAATTAATTTGGAAATAAAATAAAATTTTATTTAACCAAATTAATTCCACACAAGAAAATTAATTTCAGTAACACTTCAATAATTAAAATACTGAAACAGAATTTTAATTAATGAAAACTCAGAAAATAATTTCTAAAACCCAAAATTAATTTCTGACAAAATTCCACAAAAATATATTCTGAATTGTTAATGACACCAGTATCGTACTACTAGTTGTTGTCAAAGAAAAGAGACAGTATATTACTACTATCTGTCAAATAGCATATAACCACTATTTGTTTTTCCAACCAGAATATTATTTTGTAAATTCACAGAAAATAATTTTTTTCCCGAAATTATTTACGAAGAATGGAAAAAGGAAAACAAACGAAAAATTCTGTAAACAGAATAATTCGAATCTGTCTTAAGATTGTAGGATCAATCTTCTGTGTAAATAAAATAAATAGAAATAAATCCAAACAAATAAATAAATAACGTACCGAATTTATTTATTAAACTGAATAAATAATTTAAGACCAAGTCGAGTGTGTGACATTCTGTCCTTAAGACAGATTCGCCCCGCTACGGTGCTTACGGTTGAGTGGCGTCTATCTCCCAGGATACAATGATCTTCACAAAATTGTTGTAGCATACCAAACAAATTTGTACGTCGAACCAAACCTGTGTTCTAATACTCTCTTTAATTTATTCTAAAACTAAAATGAAGAATAATGCAAAAATAGAAAATTTTGGACAACAATAGAACAAAATTTCAGACTATTTTTCTGACTGGTTTTTTCGATGTCTCTAAAAAAAAACAACCTCTACAGATTGCTGGAATATCAATTCTATTTATAGGCAACAAAAGTGTCCGTTTGAATAGTCAATAGGTGTCTTTTTCAAATTAACCGATTTTAATGTAAACTTGACCGTTGCTTTCAAACAATTTGAAAGGTTATGAAGTGCAACAGTTACAAAAACTGTTTGAAACATTAATAAATAAACTATTAGAATAGTTAGAAAAGTTAATTCATAAAAAATCTATCACTTGAAAGAAATAACTTTATTAAACTATTTAAATAGTTTAATCAAATTTTTAGGAAACCAATTAGGAAATAAAAATTTGAATTAAGAATTAAATTAAACTCCCAAAATTACAAACCTTAGGAAACCACTCAGGAACCCAATATTTGAATTTAGAATTAAATTAAATTCCCACAATAATTTTTATTGAAAAATTCAAATGAATTTTATCAAAGAAATTAATGTTAAACCCGAAAACGACGTCATCTTCCCATTCACTCATAAATGGTTTTGACGTTCCGTTTTCACCACTTCACCTTTTTGGACCCACCCCAAAACACGTTTGGGGTCCACCCAAATTGGGTTTAAAATATGCCTATATAAAACCATTTTTTCCAACATATTCATGGTGTTCAAAATATATAATCATAACTAAAATAATAATCACAATAGATTATAGTCAATATCACAAGAAATTATAATTAAGTCATAACTAACATGGTAATAAATCATATCATACCCATCCCATTTTGCAAGTAAATACTGATGATTGCATGTTTTGATGAATAATTTTTACTGAAAGCTTGTTTGAAATTTTCATCTTTTTAATCCATTTTATTGATAGATAAATATTCTGTTGGAACAATCTTCTGTGTAAAAAATAAATTGAAATCAAATCAAATAAATAAAATAAATAACTTACTGAATTTATTTTACCGAACCAAATGAATAATAAAAAGATCAAGTCGAGTGTGTGACACTTTGTCCTTAAGATAGATTCATTCCGCTACGATACTTACAGTTAAGTGGCGCCTATCTCCTAGGATACAATGATTTTCACAAATTGTAGTAGCACTCCAAACAATTTGTTCGGCGAACAAAACCTGTGTTCTAAACTCTTTGAATTTTTTCCTAAAATAATTTGAAGAATAATGCAAACAGATAAAAATCTAGACAACAAGTAAATGTATTTTTCAGACTATTTTTTGGGGATACCAAACTGCTGGAACAAAACTAGTATTTATAGGCAAAATAAACCGTCGAACAGGTGCAGTTTTTGAATTGGACATGTATAGTTTCAAATGAACTGGTGCAAACACTATTTGAACAGATAACTGCTGGAATGAAGATCTGTCTGAACTGTATGAACTGTGTAGTTTCAAAATTGTGCAGTAGTTTTGAGCGGTTTCCAGTAGTTAAATTGTTTGGAATTTTTGTACTAAATGAGATAAAACATGGACAGAAAATTTAAATTCAATTTTGGCACCAAATTTGAATTTAATTTCATAAAGAATTTCTGAAAAAAAATTCAAATAAATTTCCTCCAAAAAATTAATGTTAGAATCGATCCAACCCACACCGCACCCAGCCCAGCTTAGTCCGACCGGACGACAGTAGCGGCGCGCGCGCGCATGTGGTGGTTTGGGCTAAGGTTCACTTTATTCATAACTCCTCCCTTCTACAAACTTGGGGTGTCCCTTGGGGCCCAACCCAAAGTTGAACACCTAGAGCTTATATACTCACAAAAACTCTCTTAAAGTTTCAATGTGGGACAACCCATTTCAAGAAAACCCACATTTAATTCTTTAAATGTCCAATTTCACGAACCCAAAAATGACGTCAAGTTCTCATTCATTCATAAATGGTTTTGACGAACCGTCTTCACCGTGTGACTTGCCATGTGTAACAGCGCCCGCGGTGGGCCTCGTGCTACAGTTCGGACTCGATTTGTGTCACGGTTCTTAATCTGAACCAAAGAGTCCAAATCTGGCAAATCGTTTTGAGAAACAGATTTTTGAAAAAGTAGTGCCAAACATGGACTGCTTTGCCAGATACAGAGTCGCCACCTAAATATTTTTTATGGGAGAATTTAGGAAACCCTGACTCGGTGCCGAAGGCCACATGTCCGTCATCACCGGAGTTGTCTCGGCTCGGGAGCTTGGGTACGATCGGGGAAGGTCAGCTATGAGCACCCCCTTTCGCCCGGTCCGAAGACCGGCCTCTACTAACCGTGATATCCGTTTTTGAAAACTTTATGTGTTCTTAAACCAATTGTTAGCCTAGAATTACTATGTTATGCGCGCAGCAAACAAGTATAGACCAAATCACCCAAACTGGAACAAAACATTTCACGTTCGTTTTGAAAATGGTTTGCTACTCGTAAGTAGGCTAAAATGCAGGTTTTGCCACCTTCAAGTGGGCTTTTGGAAAAGATGGTTTTGCCACTATCTAGTGGGCTTAAAAAATCGCAGTTTTAACGCATTATCCCAATTTAAGCAATTTGACCTCCACCCACAGGCATTCAAGCAGTTTATCTCATGTAAGCACTTAGCCGCATGGCAAGCATACTGTCATGGCAACACTCACATGCATGCTGGATGCTAAAGCAAAAATACTTACATCGTACTCCGTGCCAAAACAGTAAACTAGTTAGCAAACATGCATGTCCTAGTTCATGTTAAAAGTGGCTAATGCATCACATGCAAAATGCGATCTAGGCAGGCTCGGCTAGCCCTAAACATGGCATATGAAATGCGATCAACTATCACATAGTCAATTTTTGAATTGAAGTACGAATGCAGTTAGCGTGATGTACCGAGCCTAATGCATGCAGTACAAATGTATGGATGCACGCATGCATAGCATAAAGTATGCTAAAATAAATGTGCCCTAATCTACCATCATAAGCAGGTAAATAAAAGGGAGAAAGAAGTGGGGGTTGGAAGACATGCACACACACACCCACACTTATTACAAGTTTGCCCTCGCTCGGAGGGACCAAATAAATATTACAAATTAATTAACAAATTAATTATTCTAAGAAAATAGTAAACCGCCTCGAGAAGCGCGCCGCCATGCGTAGGCTGCCTCTGTTTTCTTTCCTGTGCTCCTCTGGAGGCTGCCAAAATTTTAGGACTGCTTCCTTGGATGCTGGGAGACACCACCGGCTGGGTGAAATTGCCACCGGCACTGAGATTTTGCCACCGGCACAAAATTGAAGCTGTCGGCAGAGAAAAGATTGCCGGCCGGCACCTTACACTGCCGGTCGGCAGAGTATTCCTGCAGAACCTGCAACCCACAGCAACAGAGGACAAGGCAAAGCATGGCAGCACATTTCAAGGCATATATGCACCAACCATGTCTCTTATCATTGTAATGACTCAAAGGGACATGTGCCTCGATTCTCGGACCACCAATCACGCATTTCCATGCATGATGGCCCAAAGAACCAAGTATGCAACTTTGATTTCAAATGCAATGCAAACCAAATAAACACACAAGGAGGCCTAACCTCTATCACATGATCAAGAGGCAAGGCATGCATGCCAATGCAATGCAACCTAGGTATGCAAACAAGAATACAAGCATGCTATGCAGCTACATGGCATACACAATGCTAACAACATAACATGCGCAATGCTTTGAAACATGGCATACACAAAGCAAGGTGGACTTACACCAATGTGAGTGGACCTCAGCCGCACCCACATCAGTGGCCATAAGATGAAAATGAAGTGCCTCGAAATGCGTGCACACGGGCACGCAAATCGAGGCAATGGCATATGCAATGCAATGGCTAAAATGGCATATAGAATGCAACATGGACTTATACTAACATGAGAGAGCCTCAGCCACACTCACATGAGAGGCCGGTGAATGAAAATGAAGTGCCTCGAAATGCGTACACACGGGCACGCAAACCGAGGCAATGGCATATGCAATGCAATGGCATGGAAAATGACATGCAAATATGCTAATGGGATTTCAGCACTGAAATATGGGGGAAAACAGCCCCAGAATGAGGCGAAAACACACCCGATGCATGGAATAGTCCCGAAACATGGACTTTGGCACCCGAAATGGCCTATAGCTATATCAAACATGCACAACATGGATATGCAATGAATAGACAGTAGCAAGGCAGTCCCAAAATTAGCATTTTACTAGTACAACTCATGGCCAAAAAGCAAACAAAGATAGGGCAACAATGGCATACAAAAACGGCCCTAAACATGAGATTATGAAGCAACTCACAGCTGCTGTCCCCAAACATGTTAGGGCCCTTCAACAACATTGAAGAGGGGCCCAAAATAAGACTATTTACAGTTTATGGCAGCCCCAAAAACAGTATACAAATATATTAGAAATGCAATGCAAAAATGAGGCTAAAAAGTGGCTATAACATGAGGTATACAAAACATTCACCAAACAAGAAAATGCCCTTAATAAAACATGTTCAGGAGGTCAAAATAAAGCCACTTTTAGTTCGGACCAAGGTCCAAAAACAGCAACATCAGGGGCTTCCAAGACATACAAAAATGGGACCAAAAAGAGGATATAAAGGGAAGTACAACATGGAAGTCCCAAACAATGTTGAGCCCTTCTTCAATGTTGAAGAGGGGCTCAAAATAAGCCTATTTTCAGTTTACATCAGGCTCTAAAATAGATCATACACAGGCCAAAAAATACATGCGAGATTATGGCATTTAAGAGGGGTAATGAAGCAAGTGCAAGCTACTGTCCTCAAACAGCAAGAGGTCCTCAATCAAACATGAAGAGGACCTCAAAATATGATGATTTGAAGTTTGGGTCGGAGCCCAAAGATGTAACCACAAGGAGCTAAGATATAGGCTAAAAAAATGCGCAAAAGAGGGAAAGTAGGACTCACCCTTGTAGAACCAATCTTTAGCAACCTTTGGACTTTTGGACTGAGTTTGGGAGCTTTTAACCTCTGGAGGACAGCCTCAAGCTGCTGGAATAGGCGTTGGATGCCTTGTGCTATGAGTTGATGAAGAAATGGCCCAAGAACAAAGGTGTTTGATGGTTGAATGAGAGAGATATGGAGAGAGATGGAGGTTTGTATGTATGTATATCAGATATATCTATATATCTCTGGTTTTTCTTGCCTCAAATCTCTAACCTAAACAAAGGAGGAGGAGAGGTGCTTATATAAAGCAAGGAAAGCACTTAGCTTACAAGCTAAGTAAAAGGAAAGGGTCAAAGGGGTTCAAGGGGGTGCAAGGCTTCTAGAGGAAGCTAAAACAGCTGGCCAAAGCTTGGCCAAAAGGTTCAAGCTTCTAGAAGGTTAAGGGGTTCAAAGGCTCACAAGGTGCAAAACAAACACACATGCACGTGGGGGGTCGATTCTGTGCATTCCAGCTAGCACAGCTGGAATCCACTCAATCTGCAGAATGCTCCGAAAGGTCGTCGGCTAGCAAAAATTGCCGGTCAGCAAAATAAAGTGCCGGTCGGCACAATAAATTGCCGGCCGGATAAATATAGTGCCGGTGGATGGCCGGTAAGGTCAAAAAACTGCCGATTGGTGTCCAAATTGAAGCCCCGGAAGTTAGCTTTCCAATGGCGCAAACCTTGCATCAAAATTCCTCCTGTGCAAAAAGTTATGCCCTTTTCCGTGAAGCCGCGCAGATTCGATCCAACCGGGATGATGCCCGACTTCAACTGATCATATCTCCCCCACCCGGACTTGGCTCTAGGAGATTCTTGAGTGCAAAATGAAGCCCCGGAAGTAAGATTTCCGATGGTTGTGGCCCCATAGCTAAACTCCAAGTGTACAGATAGATAAGCCCAATTCAGCGAGGGCTGCTCGACTCACTTCTACCCGGATTCATGCCGAACTTCTCCCAAACTAGTTTTCTCCTCTCCTTTCCTCTCTTCTTTAACTCCAAACCCCTAAACAAAGTGTTTTGAAGGATTTGCCTCTCTCCTTGCTGAAGAAACTGATTCTTTGCCCTGCACATCTCTCAACACCGAGCAAACCATCAGTAGTGCCCAAGTCTTAAGGGCGGTGAAAAATGGGGTGTCTACAGTTGCCCCTCTTTGACAGAACTCGAAAGTCATAACAATGACGGAAGTGAATGTCAAAGCCCAGAGACGACCCATTTTTGACAAGGCCGAAGACTTGGACAAACAAATAAAATACCGATAAATAAATGGTTGTGCCCACAGGCTGCCTACGTATCCCTTTGCAAGGAATCAAACCAGCGTAGTTCAGGGGCAGGATGCAAATGATATGCAGGAAGACTTTGATAATTGGACTTATACGCCACGCGAAGCCGGTTTTGAAAGTTGGACTTATACGCTACGCGAAGCCGATTTTGAAAGTTGGACTTATACGCTACGCGAAGCCGGTTTTGAAAGTTGGACTTATACGCTACGCGAAGCCGATTTTGAAAGTTGGACTTATACGCTACGCGAAGCCGATTTTGAAAGTTGGACTTATACGCTACACGAAGCCGGTTATCACTCATGATCATGTAAAGAGAGCTGTAATGAAGCAATTATGTGAAATAAATGCAACATTTTAAGCGAATGCTAGGCAAGCAAGTAAGCTCGAGCCAAACTACACCTCGTGCAGAAAGGATGTAAGAGAATTATGCAATTCTCACGAACATGTGCGTTAGATACACAAAAGTGAACGAAGTGTGATAGATACACTAAGTGGACAAACATACGTGATAGATACACAAAAGTGAAGAGAGTGTGATGGACATGCTTACATAAATAAAGTGTGATTGATACACTAAGCAAAGCAAAGTGTGATAGATACACAAAGCGAAATAAGTGTGATGGATACACTGAGCAAATATGTGATAGATACACTAAGCAACCGTGTGTGGTGGATGCACAAAGGGAGCGTGTGATGGATACACAAAGTGAACGTGTGATAGATACACAAAGTGAGCATAGTGTGATAGATACATAAAAGGTGAAGCAAGTGTTATGGATACACTATATGAAGCAACATGTGATACATACAGTAGTTGAGCGTGTGATAGATACACTAAGCGAGTATGGTGAGCATAGTGTGATAGATACACAAAGGGTGAACACAAAGTGTGATAGATGCACTAAGTGAACAAAGTATGATAGATATACTGAAAGCGAACACGAAGTGTGATAGATGCACTTAGTGAGCAAGTATGATAGATATACTGAAAGCAAACACGAAGTGTGATAGATGCACTTAGTGAGCAAGTATGATAGATATACTGAAAGCAAACACGAAGTGTGATAGATGCACTTAGTGAGCAAGTATGATAGATATACTAAAAGGGAACACAAAGTGTGATAGATGCACTATGTGAACAGAGTGTGATTGATACACTAAAAGCGAACACAAAGTGTGATAGATGCACAGTGTGAACAAAGTATGATTGATATACTGAAAATGAACACAAAGTGTGATAGATGCACTATGTGAACAGAGTGTGATTGATACACTAAAAGTGAACACAAAGTGTGATAGATGCACTATGTGAACAAAGTATGATTGATATACTGAAAATGAACACAAAGTGTGATAGATGCACTATGTGAACAGAGTGTGATTGATACACTAAAGGGGAACACAAAGTGTGATAGATGCACTATGTGAACAGAGTGTGATTGATACACTAAAAGCGAACACAAAGTGTGATAGATGCACAGTGTGAACAAAGTATGATTGATATACTAAATCAATGAAGTGTGATTGATACACTGAAAGTGTGATACAGAAAACGAGAATGTGTGTGATAGATACACAAAATGAAAGAAGTGTGATTGATACACTAAGTGAGAGTGCAATAGACACAAAAGCGAATATGTGCGTGATAGATACACAAAATGAGAATGTGTGTGATAGATACACAAAATGAAAGAAATGTGATTGATACACTAAGTGAAGAGAGTGTGATTGATACACTAAATGAGAATGAAGTGTGATTGATACACTAAAGTGAGTGTGTGTGATTGATACACAAAAGTGAATGACCTTAAAACGGAACTTCTTTGAATGAACCGTGCATACAATATCGTGCATGACTGAGGAAGAAACTTGACAGGTATAATGCATTACAATGCAAGTGAAGTGGGTGCATAACAATGCAAGTGGAAGAGTGTATAACCTTGAAGCAGGATTGATCTTGCGCCTGAGGTAGAGGTACACTCATATTTCGGAGCATTGACAAGGCCCTGAAGAGGTACGTCCGGAGTACAATCACGGAATTTTCTGAAGTTGACACAAACTCAGATACTTCGATTTTCGCTCTTTTGTCTTTGCTTTGCAGTCTGGAACTATCATAGCTTCAGATAGGTCCTGGTTTCACCGTTCACACTTATCGGGGGTGGACCCTGCAGTTTTATGGAAAAAAGAATCTTGTTTTGCACAAACATGAAGGATGGCACAGCACTCTGAGCACAAAACGATTTGTTTTTGAAATTGAGAGATGAGTTTTCGAACAGGTATTGAGCCTACGACTGAACACAGCGAGAAAGACTCAACAATGGAAAACAAAAGGTAAACAACCTAAACACGTCGAGACACGCTCGGAACGACTCAAAGCAAGAATCGAGACAAACAAAACAAAAGACACGACACACAGACGTGCACAGGGAGCCTGTTTCACCGGGTATTATTCCCACCCTTTCTTATTTGTGATTCTCACATCACTCGGCTCTCAAGCTCGGTTTTTCTCTCAAAACCCTTTTCTCGCTTTTTCTCTCAGCGCACATCTCTCTATTCTTTAATCTCTCGTTTTTCATCCCTCCCCTGGGTGGTTGATGGATAAGCTGGAAATTGTGGGCTCTTGCCCCTGGTATTTTACCAGACTCTTGTTCACAACAGTAAGTTTCTCCCATAGAGGGGTTGTGCTACAACTGGGTGTGTAGCAAATCTGCAGCTAACATCGGTTGATGATGCCCTGCTGGGGAGTTTGGACGTGGTTAGATCTGTCCAAACAAAGGAGTGGAATATCTTGATCCGTTCCCGTCCGTGATTCGCACTTGGCTTGATACCTCGTTGCGTGGAGGATGTGAGAGCCTTCAGCCCTTTGTTGTTGACTTCAGTTGTGCCCTTTTCTGGCAGGTATGGTGCCCTCTGGCAAATGCATTGACAACAGGGGAAAGACAGGAAGCCTGACTCAATTGTGCCCCTAGTTCATCATTTTGACCATTTTTATTTTGTTTTCTACGAAAACAATTTTGACCAATATGAGAGTTAGATTAACATACTTGTTCGATTTTTGATTTGAAAATCATGCAAGTCAGGCTATGAGCACTGAAAATTTTCCTATTTTGGGTCCAAGAAATGGTCCAGTTTTTGAAAAAGATGGAACAATTTTCGAGAAAAGTAGTCAACTTCAGTAAAAAATTCTCAAAAACTATTTTTGCAAACGGCCAATGCTTAACAAGCACGGAACCCACTCTTGAGACGCACAACCTCGGATTTGGAGGAAAATTGCCCCCTTGCTTGAAGAGAGCTACATGGCAACGGAAAGTTGCCCCTTGTTTGCATGGCACCGCAGCGCATTGAATGGCAACGGAAAGTTGCCCCTTGTCTGAATGGCCCCGTAGTGTATTGTAATCAGTCCTCAGAGCGATGATTGCAACCGAACTCCCGGATACAGAAAAGACAAAGATGACTAGAACCATCACATGGACACAGTTGAATTTGAAGTGTTTTAGGGCTGGACTTCAGAATGAAGTTGCCTACGTATCCCAAACATGGGAATCAAGCCTGACGTAGTTCCGGGTTAAGGTACACTCGGGTATTTAACCTCTCCTTTTTAGGCTCTAACTTTTGCCAAGGCGCCCGATGCGGGTTTTCGACCTTGCGAGCTTTGTTTTTCTTTTCTTTTCAATTCTTTTCATTTCTTTTCTTTTCATTGATTTTCTTTTTTTGTTCTTTTCTTTCTCTCTTTTTTTTTCTTTTTCTTCTTTTTTCTTTTTTTGTTCTTTTTCTTCTTTTTCTTGCTCTAACTTTTGCCTGGGTCGCCCTTCCGGGTTTTCGGCCCAGCGAGCCTCTCAAGGGTAAAAGTGTAGCTTGGTCCATGCCAAATGGTTATAGGGTTTCGAAGCCATCCGTATCCAGGAGAGTGGCTGTTGATTTGCAAGAGGACTCATCTTCAGCTCTTCGAGCATATCTGACATTTTTGCCCCTAGTTTGAGGGGGGGCTTCTGATCTAGCTTTACAAGCTTCCTTTGATCTGATCTTCTTGATCTGGCTTTGGGTGCCTCTTGTCCGAGGGCTGCTTCGAATCTGGCCACACAGGCCTCACATTGTGGTTGATCGCTGAACCTTCTGAACTCAGGTTCAAGGTTTGAAAGTGAGGGGTCGAATCTTGAGGCTGAGAGCGATCCTAAGCTACACAATCTCAAGAGCGATTCCACACAGGTCTTCGCAGGACTGCGCAAAACATTTTGTTTTTGAAAGTTTTTAAGAAAGCGACAGATCGCTCGTGCTGAAGACAGTGTGGGACCAATCTGGATCAAGTGAGGATCCTTCTCAGTACTCACATTAACAAACATGATCTCATTCATTAAGGGCTTAACACGCCTCTCTCTCTCTCAAATGATCAAAATTTTGCAAATCCCGAGGAATTCCTTCCTCTTCGTTTTCACCACAGTGTTCAAAAAACGTTTTGAAAAAAACTTAGGTCGATACAATGATTTCAAGGCACAGAAAAGGCAGGCGAAGAGCACTGTCATTCCATTCAATACTTCTGGCACAACTGGCACACGGCAGAAGCAAACACAAGAGTGTGAAAATCACTGCTGTTCATTCAAATCTGTTGGCACAACTGGCTCCCTGGCAGAAACAGACTCAAAAGGACAAACACAAAGCAAAATAGTGATATCCGAAGTAACACCCCCGGAATCACCCGACTTTAACAAAACAGGACTGACTCGATACAACAAGACAGACCCGACTGACTCAGTATGAAAAGACTGACTCAATACAAATTGAGAAGACTGACCCAATACCCAAGTCAGAAAACACAAAAACTAGCATTCGTAAAATGCTCGAAACAGTGCGTGCCAAACGCCACATCTAGAGTAAACTGAGTGCCGCCCACAGGTGGTTCATCCCCTGATCACATATTCGTACTGTCCCCCGAGTTCACTGATCCAGTGGTGATAGACTTTACTGAGCTGGCGCGGCGATGACCTCGTTGTCAAACAAATCCTGTACATCGTGGCGTAGACGAAAGCAGCTATCGGTCTCATGACCGGTTTGTTGGTGGTACGCACAGTACTTAGTCTGGTCATGCTTTGCAGGGATAGGATCGGGTAGGGGCCGTTGTTCCAACGGTTTCAGATGTCCTTTTCGAAGTAAGACCTCTAGAGCCTTTGACAAAGGCATATGGAGTGGGGTGAAAACCCTCTTGACTCGAGGTGGATATTTGGTTTTTTGTGAGCTACTTCCGGATGCACCGGTGAATGGGGTGGCTGTTTTTGATGCGGTGGTGGTGACCATGCCCACTTCAGAAGATCTTGAACCTGCATCACCACTGGTGGTCGCATTCGAACTGCGGGAAAACGCCCTCCTAGGCTGCTCTTTCTCCTGGTCAAAGAGGCCCTGCTTCATAGCATCCTCGATCTGCACTCCCATCTCATGCAAGTCTGGAAAGGTAGGGAAGGGGATCACGATCATTTTCTGCATTAGCTTGGGCTGGAGATTGCGCACAATCATCCGTATTTGATCCTTATCTGTTGGCCTAATGGTCATCATTGAGGCCTTGGCCCTCCAGCGGGCCACGAATTCTGAGAAGCTCTCTTTCGGCTCCTGCCTCATCGTCTCAAGATCACGGGTCGTAATCTCGATTTGGGTATTGTATGAATATTGTGTGACGAAGGCCTCGGCCATCTCCTCCCAGCTTTGTTTTACTGAATCCTCCAATTTGGCATACCAGGTGACTGCAATACCCGACAGGGTCCTGCCAAAAAGGGAGAGCTTCTGTAATCTTGTCAAGCCCATCGGGCGCAAAAAATCTGAAAACAAGCTCAGGTGGACCATGGGATCTCCTGACCCATCAAAACGGTCGATGTGAGGCATCTTGAACCTATCCGGTAGAGTCACAGCTGCGTCGGTGTACCCGTCCTCAATGCCCGGGATGGACTTTACGCCTTGAGATTTCTTAAACAGCTTTTCAAGCTTGCTCATTTTTAATGCCATGGGGTCCACCTCGGACTCGAAGGGAGAATCCGATTGATTGATAGGAGTGGGTGCTTTGGATAGTTGAGGCGGGATCGGGGACGGAGCTGGCCCCGTTGGAAGGTAGGTATCCTCCTGGACGTGGGTTGCCTCCCCGAGTATGGGAACTCTTGGTGGGGGAGGAGTCTGGTGCGAAGTAGATACTCCAGTTTGCTGCTCCAATCTGGCAATTGTCTCTGCCTGTTGGGTTATGGCCACAGCCTGTTGTTTGGCGAATTCCGCTTGACGGACAGCGTCTTGCTGCATGGCTTTCATACTATCCTGGAGTTGGCGCACCATCTCTTCCAGACTCGACATACTGTTCTAATCTAACTGAGCAACCGGTATATCTGTGTCGGCAATAGGTTCGGAAATCTCAGCCTGACTGCTCAAAGATCACTGATCTGGTAGCTGCTGTACTGGTGGTCTGTGCCTGACAAGCCTTCTCTAGCCCTGATTACCCTTGAACTGAGTCTCTGACCTGACAAAGTCTATCAGCACAAGTCTGATGAACC
Organism: Camellia sinensis; assembly: GCF_055761805.1. Classification (NCBI taxonomy): domain Eukaryota; kingdom Viridiplantae; phylum Streptophyta; class Magnoliopsida; order Ericales; family Theaceae; genus Camellia; species Camellia sinensis. The sequence goes on from NC_138972.1 coordinate 99,299,248, forward strand.
TCGGGGGATATTGGAGCCTTCTGAAGCTATGGTTCCAGGACTACCTTGCAAAAGGGAAAACAGAGAGCATCTCAGCCTAATTTCACTGGAACAGATTTGAGCATACTAGGATGAATGTACCCAATACTGATCACTGTTTCCCAAATATCTGCCTGTAAACTGATACCCTCAGGTAAAACTGATTCCCCAAATACTGATGGTAATGCCCGCAGGCCTGATGTCCAGACTTGTAAACTGGTATATGCATTCCTGTAGAGATACACTCTAAAAGCACATAGCAAGTAAGAGAGCCAAAACACCCCTATGTTGGGGTAGGGTTTCCCTGTCCTATTTTGTCAGGAGCTAGGGTTTCACTACGCACGCAGCGGTTTTAAACAACCTAACATCGGGTGAGCAACCTGTCCTAGTTTGGAATGGTCACTATGGATTTCGATATGCACTAGGTCGAATGGTCAAAAAGGGTGCCCCGGTAAAACCGGGGTTTGTGTTCCCATACTGTCAGAGCCCATAGCCGGTCAGCCTTATGGTCATGCCTTGACAAGACAAGCCTCCGGCAAACCGTTCAGGAATGGCAGATGGCAAACACGGTGTCCTAGGCGTACCAATGCACATGCAATGCAAAGAAACACATAAGTGAAATCAAAACAGGATATCACGAGTTCGAGTCAAGCTCTCTAAATCCCCAGCAGAGTAGCCAGAAACTGTAACAGCGCCCGCGGTGGGCCTCGTGCTACAGTTCGGACTCGATTTGTGTCACGGTTCTTAATCTGAACCAAAGAGTCCAAATCTGGCAAATCGTTTTGAGAAACAGATTTTTGAAAAAGTAGTGCCAAACATGGACTGCTTTGCCAGATACAGAGTTGCCACCTAAATATTTTTTATGGGAGAATTTAGGAAACCCTGACTCGGTGCCGAAGGCCACATGTCCGTCATTACCGGAGTTGTCTCGGCTCGGGAGCTTGGGTACGATCGGGGAAGGTCAGCTATGAGCACCCCCTTTCGCCCGGTCCGAAGACCGGCCTCTACTAACCGTGATATCCGTTTTTGAAAACTTTATGTGTTCTTAAACCAATTGTTAGCCTAGAATTACTATGTTATGCGCGCAGCAAACAAGTATAGACCAAATCACCCAAACTGGAACAAAACATTTCACGTTCGTTTTGAAAATGGTTTGCTACTCGTAAGTAGGCTAAAATGCAGGTTTTGCCACCTTCAAGTGGGCTTTTGGAAAAGATGGTTTTGCCACTATCTAGTGGGCTTAAAAAATCGCAGTTTTAACGCATTATCCCAATTTAAGCAATTTGACCTCCACCCACAGGCATTCAAGCAGTTTATCTCATGTAAGCACTTAGCCGCATGGCAAGCATACTGTCATGGCAACACTCACATGCATGCTGGATGCTAAAGCAAAAATACTTACATCGTACTCCGTGCCAAAACAGTAAACTAGTTAGCAAACATGCATGTCCTAGTTCATGTTAAAAGTGGCTAATGCATCACATGCAAAATGCGATCTAGGCAGGCTCGGCTAGCCCTAAACATGGCATATGAAATGCGATCAACTATCACATAGTCAATTTTTGAATTGAAGTACGAATGCAGTTAGCGTGATGTACCGAGCCTAATGCATGCAGTACAAATGTATGGATGCACGCATGCATAGCATAAGGTATGCTAAAATAAATGTGCCCTAATCTACCATCATAAGCAGGTAAATAAAAGGGAGAAAGAAGTGGGGGTTGGAAGACATGCACACACACACCCACACTTATTACAAGTTTGCCCTCGCTCGGAGGGACCAAATAAATATTACAAATTAATTAACTACGCGAGCTAATTAAATATTACAAATTAATTAACAAATTAATTATTCTAAGAAAACAGTAAACCGCCTCGGGAAGCGCGCCGCCATGCGTAGGCTGCCTCTGTTTTCTTTCCTGTGCTCCTCTGGAGGCTGCCAAAATTTTAGGACTGCTTCCTTGGATGCTGGGAGACACCACCGGCTGGGTGAAATTGCCACCGGCACTGAGATTTTGCCACCGGCACAAAATTGAAGCTGTCGGCAGAGAAAAGATTGCCGGCCGGCACCTTACACTGCCGGTCGGCAGAGTATTCCTGCAGAACCTGCAACCCACAGCAACAGAGGACAAGGCAAAGCATGGCAGCACATTTCAAGGCATATATGCACCAACCATGTCTCTTATCATTGTAATGACTCAAAGGGACATGTGCCTCGATTCTCGGACCACCAATCACGCATTTCCATGCATGATGGCCCAAAGAACCAAGTATGCAACTTTGATTTCAAATGCAATGCAAACCAAATAAACACACAAGGAGGCCTAACCTCTATCACATGATCAAGAGGCAAGGCATGCATGCCAATGCAATGCAACCTAGGTATGCAAACAAGAATACAAGCATGCTATGCAGCTACATGGCATACACAATGCTAACAACATAACATGCGCAATGCTTTGAAACATGGCATACACAAAGCAAGGTGGACTTACACCAATGTGAGTGGACCTCAGCCGCACCCACATCAGTGGCCATAAGATGAAAATGAAGTGCCTCGAAATGCGTGCACACGGGCACGCAAATCGAGGCAATGGCATATGCAATGCAATGGCTAAAATGGCATATAGAATGCAACATGGACTTATACTAACATGAGAGAGCCTCAGCCACACTCACATGAGAGGCCGGTGAATGAAAATGAAGTGCCTCGAAATGCGTACACACGGGCACGCAAACCGAGGCAATGGCATATGCAATGCAATGGCATGGAAAATGACATGCAAATATGCTAATGGGATTTCAGCACTGAAATATGGGGGAAAACAGCCCCAGAATGAGGCGAAAACACACCCGATGCATGGAATAGTCCCGAAACATGGACTTTGGCACCCGAAATGGCCTATAGCTATATCAAACATGCACAACATGGATATGCAATGAATAGACAGTAGCAAGGCAGTCCCAAAATTAGCATTTTACTAGTACAACTCATGGCCAAAAAGCAAACAAAGATAGGGCAACAATGGCATACAAAAACGGCCCTAAACATGAGATTATGAAGCAACTCACAGCTGCTGTCCCCAAACATGTTAGGGCCCTTCAACAACATTGAAGAGGGGCCCAAAATAAGACTATTTACAGTTTATGGCAGCCCCAAAAACAGTATACAAATATATTAGAAATGCAATGCAAAAATGAGGCTCAAAAGTGGCTATAACATGAGGTATACAAAAAATTCACCAAACAAGAAAATGCCCTTAATAAAACATGTTCAGGAGGTCAAAATAAAGCCACTTTTAGTTCGGACCAAGGTCCAAAAACAGCAACATCAGGGGCTGCCAAACATACAAAAATGGGACCAAAAAGAGGATATAAAGGGAAGTACAACATGGAAGTCCAAAACAATGTTGAGCCCTTCTTAAATGTTGAAGAGGGGCTCAAAATAAGCCTATTTTCAGTTTACATCAGGCTCTAAAATAGATCATACACAGGCCAAAAAATACATGCGAGATTATGGCATTTAAGAGGGGTAATGAAGCAAGTGCAAGCTACTGTCCTCGAACAGCAAGAGGTCCTCAATCAAACATGAAGAGGACCTCAAAATATGATGATTTGAAGTTTGGGTCGGAGCCCAAAGATGTAACCACAAGGAGCTAAGATATAGGCTAAAAAAATGCGCAAAAGAGGGAAAGTAGGACTCACCCTTGTAGAACCAATCTTTAGCGACCTTTGGACTGAGTTTAGGAGCTTTTAACCTCTGGAGGACAGCCTCAAGCTGCTGGAATAGGCGTTGGATGCCTTGTGCTATGAGTTGATGAAGAAATGGCCCAAGAACAAAGGTGTTTGATGGTTGAATGAGAGAGATATGGAGAGAGATGGAGGTTTGTATGTATGTATATCAGATATATCTATATATCTCTGGTTTTTCTTGCCTCAAATCTCTAACCTAAACAAAGGAGGAGGAGAGGTGCTTATATAAAGCAAGGAAAGCACTTAGCTTACAAGCTAAGTAAAGGGAAAGGGTCAAAGGGGTTCAAGGGGGTGCAAGGCTTCTAGAGGAAGCTAAGCTTGGCCAAAAGGTTCAAGCTTCTAGAAGGTTAAGGGGTTCAAAGGCTCACAAGGTGCAAAACAAACACACATGCACGTGGGGGGTCGATTCTGTGCATTCCAGCTGGCACAGCTGGAATCCACTCAATCTGCAGAATGCTCCGAAAGGTCGTCGGCTAGCAAAAATTGCCGGTCAGCAAAATAAAGTGCCGGTCGGCACAATAAATTGCCGGCCGGATAAATATAGTGCCGGTGGATGGCCGGTAAGGTCAAAAAACTGCCGATTGGTGTCCAAATTGAAGCCCCGGAAGTTATCTTTCCAATGGCGCAAACCTTGCATCAAAATTCCTCCTGTGCAAAAAGTTATGCCCTTTTCCGTGAAGCCGCGCAGATTCGATCCAACCGGGATGATGCCCGACTTCAACTGATCATATCTCCCCCACCCGGACTTGGCTCTAGGAGATTCTTGAGTGAAAAATGAAGCCCCGGAAGTAAGATTTCCGATGGTTGTGGCCCCATAGCTAAACTCCAAGTGTACAGATAGATAAGCCCGATTCAGCGAGGGCTGCTCGACTCACTTCTACCCGGATTCATGCCGAACTTCTCCCAAACTAGTTTTCTCCTCTCCTTTCCTCTCTTCTTTAAATCCAAACCCCTAAACAAAGTGTTTTGAAGGATTTGCCTCTCTCCTTGCTGAAAAAACTGATTCTTTGCCCTGCACATCTCCCAACACCGAGCAAACCATCAGTAGTGCCCAAGTCTTAAGGGCGGTCAAAAATGAGGTGTCTACACCATGCGGTAAGGAACACGTCATCTCTTAAGATCCACCTCAAAAGATACGTGAAACCCTCTCTATTTTGGGCTCAAAGATAGCCCAAAATAAGCCTATAAAAAACCAATTTTCCAACAATCCCCCACATTAATGGAACTTGACAGAGAGAAAATACAACAACATGATCTAATTACAGAGAGTACATAAATTGAAAATATTCTGCAAAGGATAGGTAGCTTTTAGCTTTGAACCTTCCCTTGTGAGACACTATTGGATTTACTAACTAACCAGTGAACATAATATCTTGAACTGTTCAGCCATTTGTGTAAATCAAGACAATAGAACTCACACAGTATATCACCAGACACAGTTTAGTTCTCACTATTGTGTTCATTTTGGCCCTGAACAACTTGGTCTTTCATGAGTGCTCTAGAGAATTGTAGTCCTTCACAAATCCCATAGAACCGGCCCAGTTTACACTCACATAAGTGATTCTTATGAAGAGTATCCTTCCATACTCCACTAGGTTTACCTAAATATAAGAATCATTAAAATTTTACTTAACCTAAAACGTTGCAGACATCATTATTTCATCATAGAAATGGGTAGGAGTTTGACTCCCCAGTGATCCTTATGAGTCATACACAACTCGGTTGTCCGTTTAAACCTAGATCTTGGGATCTCCAGTCAACTGAGTTGGGTTGCCATTGTGGTAACTCTTATTTAATAGGCTTAAGTCTCATTCCCTTCGATGAATTTTTAACTAACTCTCTTGCTAACCCTTGGGTTAGTGGATCCGCTATGTTGTCTTTAGACTTCACATATTCAATGGAAATAATTCCATTAGAGAGTAGCTGTCTCACGATGTTATGTTGATGACGAATGTATCGTGACTTACCGTTATACACATGACTCTATGCTCTACCAATTGTTGATTGACTATCACAATGTATGCATATAGCAGGCACCGATTTTGGCCATATTGGAATATCTTCAAGGAAGTGGCAAAGTCATTCTGCTTCTTTCCCAACTTTATCTAAAGCTATGAATTCTGAATCCATAGTAGACCTAGCAGTGCAAGTCTGTTTGGAAGATTTCCAAGATACAACTGCCCCACCAAGAATAAAGACATATCCACTGGTGGATTTTGAGTCTCTAGTATCCGATATCCAATTTGCATCACAGTATCCTTCAAGTACTGTTGGATATCTAGTATAATTTAGCCCAATGTTACAAGTAAATCGGAGATATCTTAGAACCCTTATAATTGCTTTCCAGTGTTCTACTCCCGGATTACTCGTATATCTACTTAATTTACTTACTGCATAAGCTATATTTGGGTGAGTGCAGTTCATCAAGTACATTAAGCTTCCAATAATTTGGGCATATTCTAATTGAGAAATACTTTCATGTACATTCTTAGAAAAAAACAAATTAACATTCACAAGTATTCTAGCAAGATGATCATCATCTTCGCTAAATTTGTCAAGTATTTTCTCAATGTAATGAAATTGTGACAAAGCATAACCTTCTGGTGTTTTGGTAATTTTCATACCAAGAATTACATCAGCAATGCCCATGTCCTTCATGTCAAAATTGTATTCAACATTTTCTTGGTAGTTTTAATCATTTCATTATTACTATCTATGATGAGCATATCATCTACATAAAGACATATAATAACATAACCTTTGTCTGTATTTTTAATATAAATACATTTGTCACACTCATTAATTTTAAAACCATTTGACGTCATTGCCTTGTCAAATTTCTCATGTCATTGCTTTGGTGCCTATTTTAAACCATATAATGATTTAACCAATTTACACACTTTTTTTTTCTTTTCCTGGAACAGAAAATCCTTCTGGTTGTTCCATGTAAATTTCTTCATCTAACTCACCATTTAAGAAAGCGGTTTTCACATCCATTTGATGAATTTCTAGATTGTATAACGATGCAATAGCAATTAGCATTCTAATAAATGTTATTCTAATAGCCGGTGAGTATGTGTCAAAGTAATCAAGACCTTCTTTTTATCTAAACTTTTGACCACAAGTCTTGCCTTGTACTTGTCAATTGATCCATCCGCTTTCATTTTTCTTTTGAAGATCCACTTGTACCCAAGAGGTTTACAACCTAGTGGCAAATCCATCAATTCCCCAAGAGGTTTACAACCTAGTGGCAAATCCATCAATTCCCAAGTGTGATTTTGCAAGATGGATTTAACTTCGCTATTTACAGCTTCTTTCCATAAAGGAGCCTCAGGACTAGACATAACTTCTTTAAAAGTTAAGGGCTCATTTTCTAACAAAAATGTTAAAAAATCTGGACCAAAAGATTTTAAAGTTCTAGCACGTTTACTACGCCTAGGCTCCTCTTCCTCATTTTGATCTATCTCTTGCTCTTGTTGTTGATCATGTTCTTGATCATGACTGGTAATAGCATCATAAGATCTTTTATTAGTACTAGTCTCTTATCCAGTTTTATTTGGAAACACATGTTCAAAGAAAGACGCATTCTGAGATTCAATAATAGTATTTACATGCATTTCGGAATGTTCTGACTTATGAAACAAAAATCGATATACACTACTATTCATGGCATAACCAATGAAAATGCAATCAATAGTTATAGGACCTATCTTAGTCTTTTTAGGACTAAGAATAGCCACTTTAGCCAAGCACCCCCACACTTTTAAGTATTTGTATGATGGTACTCTTCCATGCCTCATTTCATAAGGTGTTTGATTCACATTCTTTTGGGGTACTTTATTAAGTATATAATTAGTAGAAAGTATTGTTTCCCCCCACAAGTTATGAGGTAATCCAGAACTTGTTAACATGGCATTCATCATTTCTTTTAAAGTCCTATTTTTCCTTTCAACAATTCTATTTTGCTGAGGTGAGTAAGGAGCGGTGGCTTGATGAATTATTCCATGTTCTTTATAAAATTCACCAAAAGGTGATTCATGTTCACCACCTCTATCGCTTCTAAGTTTCTTAATTTTCTTACCAAATTGATTTCAACTTCATTCTTATATTGAATGAAAGTTTCCAAAACTTCATCGTTGGTTCGAATTAAATAAACATAACTATATCTAGTATAGTCATCTATGAAAGTGATAAAATATTTTTTCCCACCTCTAGTTTGAATTGATTTAAAATCACAAATGTCACTGTGAATTAATTCAAGTGGTTCCGTACTTCTTTTAATTGAATGAAAATGAGTTTTAGATAATTTTGCCTCAACACAAATTTTACATTTATGATTTGAATCAATGTCAAATTTAGGTAAACATTCCAATTAATTAATCTACACAAAGATCCATAATTAACATGTCCAAGTCTATCATGCCATAAATTTGAAGACGCAAGTAAGAAGAAGATGTATTTTTATTAATAACAGAGAGTACCACAGTCATTACATTCATTTTGAAGAGGCCATCAAGCATGTAACATTTCCCTACATACATCCCATTTTTGGTAAATACAAACTTGTCATTTTCAAAAACTAGTCGAAACCCATTTTTACTCAACAAAGATCTAGAAATAAGGTTCTTGCGAATATCCGGTACATGCAGCACATTGTTGAAAATGAGTTCCTTTCTAGATGTCACTTTCAAAATAATATTTCCTTATCCTTCAACTTTAGAAGTTGAAGAGTTGCCCATAAAAAGTTGTTCACCATTGTCCACTACTGAATAAGATGTGAACATCTTTTTGTCGGCACAGATGTGGCTAGTAGCGCCAGTGTCTGCCCACTATTTTTTAGGATTTTTGACAAGGTTTGCCTCGGAAACAACTGCAGAAAGATTTATGTCATCTACACCATTGGAAATATTGTCCACTTCGGTCATATGGGCTTGAGCAGGCTTTTTGCTTGTTCTTCTTTTGCCTTTGTGCTTGCTACGACAATCTTTGACCCGATGTCCCTTTTTGTAATAGATGTAACATTTGCCATTAAACTTGTACTTCTTATTTTCCCTTCCTTTAGAGCCTTGTGATGAACTTTCTCCAGAAAACTTCTGTTTCTTTGCCTTTTGAGCATGTTCTACCACATTTGCCTTATACTCTATTGGATGCTTACCAACCCGCTTCTCTGAATTGCGGTTGTTCTCTTCAATCCTCAAGCGCACAATCAATTCTTCTAAAGACATTTCTTAGCGCTTGTGTTTAAGGTAGTTCTTGAATTCCTTTCAGCCTTATGGTAATTTCTCAATTAAGGCAGCAACTTGGAAGGATTCACTGAGAGACATGCCTTCTGTGTGAATGTCATGCAGAATGAGTTGGAGGTCTTGAACTTGGCTGATCATAGTCTTAGAATCAACCATCACAAAGTTCAGGAATTTGCCAACCACAAATTTCTTTGAGCTGGCATCTTCTGTTTTGTACTTTTTCTCCAAAGACTCCCAAAGTTCCTTTGCTGCTTTAATAGGACTGTAGACGTTGTATAATGTGTTGTCAAGTCCGTTCAAGATGTAGTTCCGGCAAAAGAAATCAGCATGTTTTCAGGTATCGACCGCAGCAACTACTTGCCGATCAGTTTCATCCACTTTCAAAATAGGAGCATCCTCACGGAGAAAGCGTGCCAGGTTTAGAGTTGTAAGATAGAATAACATTTTTTGTTGCCATCTTTTAAAATTAGTTCATGAGAAATTTTCTGGCTTCTCACCGTGATTGACTGGCACAGTCACAACAGGAGGGGTGGGAGCACTTGTAGCCACCACACTAGTATTAATTTGGCCAATTTCAGTAGCCATGAATTCTAAATTATAAAACAAAATTATAATTAGAATTTTATATTACACAGAAAATTTAAACCAAAACCATAAAATTAAATTCTGTAAAATTAAAAAAAATTGTAATTTTTATTTTCAATTAATTTGAAAATAAAATAAAATTTTATTTAACCAAATTAATTCTACACAGAAAATTAAATTTCTGTAACACTTCAATAATTAAAATACTGAAACTGAATTTTAATTAATGAATACTTAGAAATAATTTCTGAAAACCAAAATTAATTTCTGACAAAATTTCATAAATAAATATTCTGAATTGTTAATGACACAAGTATATTACTACTAGTTGTCAAAGAAAATAAACAGTATATTACTACTCTCTCTCAAACAGTATATTACTACTATTTGTTTTCCAACCAGAATATTGTTTTGTACAATCACAGAAAATAATTTCTGTAAGAAGAAGAAAGAAGAAATGAAACAAACGAAAAATTCTGTATAAACAGAATAATTCGAACCTGTCTTAAGATTGTTTGTTGGAACAATCTTCTATGTAAAAAATAAATTGAAACGAAATCAAACAAATAAAGTAAATAACTTACTGAGTTTATTTTACCGAACCAAATGAATAATAAAAAGATCAAGTCGAGTGTGTGACACTTTGTCCTTAAGACAGATTCGCCCCGTTACGGTACTTACAGTTAAGTGGCGTCTATCTCCCTGGATACAATGATCTTCACAAATTATAGTAGCACTCCAAACAATTTGTTCAGCAAACAAAACCTGTGTTCTAAACTCTCTGAATTTTTTCCTAAAATAATATGAAGAATAATGCAAACAAATAAAAATCTGGACAGCAAGTAAATGTATTTTTCAGATTGTTTTTTCGGGATACTAAATTACTGGAACAAAGCTGGTATTTATAGGCAAAATAAACGGCCCAACAAGTGCATTTTTTGAACTGAACATGTATGGTTTCAAATGAATAGGTGCAAACACTATTTAAACAGATAACTGTTGGAATGAAGATCTGTTCGAATTGTATGAACTGTGCAATTTCAAAACTGTGCAACAGTTTTGAGCGGTTTCCAGCAGTTAAACTGTTTGGAATTTTCGGACTGAATAATTTGAATTTAATTTCATAAAGAATTTTTGGAAAAAAATTCAAATAAATTTCCTCCTAAAAATTAATGTTAGAACCGACCCACACCCGCGCCTGGCCAGACGACCGTGTCGTAATTTAGGCTAAGGTTCACTTTGTCCATAACTCTTCCCTTCTACAAACTTGGGGCGCCCCTTGAGGCCCAACCCAAGGTTGTACACCTAGAGTTTATATACTTACAAAAGCTCTCTTAAAGTTTCAATGTGGGACAACCCATTTCAAGGAAACCCGTATTTAATTCTTTAAATGTCCAATTCCACAAATCAAAAAACGACGTCAAATTCTCATTCACTCATAAATGGTTTTGACGAACCGTCTTCACCGTGTGACTTGCCATGCGGTAAGGAACACGTCACCTCTTCGGACCCACCTCTAAAGATGTGTGGGTGTAGACACCCTATTTTTGACCGACCTTAAGACTTAGACGTCACCAGTTGAGCGCTCAGTGATGTTGCATATTGTGCTCGTTCTGAGGTTGCGGAGTCTCGGCTGTGAGCCTTGCCTCCGGACTTCGGGGCTCTTTTGTGCTTTACCTCGGTTTGCGAACCAGGTCCTGTTTTCTCTGTTTTCTCTTTTCGAAGGGAGGGAGAGGTCTCGTAGACCATCTCTCAGTGGCCGTAGGCTACATTTCGTGGTCGTAGGCCATTTTTCCCGTTTGGAGCCCGATTTCTAATTTTCGGAGCCGTCGGCCGTGTGCCTCGGTTCGGGACCGCTTAACTACCTCCGTTTGCTCCGGTTTTTGACACACACCTTATCTCCTCCCTTTAGAGGGACACTATGGCCCGGGAGACTACCTTCGTGGTCATACGCCACTTCCGGTGCCTAACAGCCTGTTTTCGGGAACCCGAACCGCGTGTTTTGGCCCCCGAACCTTCGTTTTGCACCCGTTTTGGTCCGTTTTTGGTAGAGACCCTATTTTCACTGTTAGGGAGGGGGTAGTATGGTGGCCGGCCACCTTTTCCCCTGAAAAACCAGTTTTTTCATTTTCTCTCTTCAAAAGCCGATTTTTCTGACCGAAAGCTGGTTTTTCCCACTTTTAAGCCACATTTTCTGGTTTTTCATACCACCATTGTGTTGTGCTCATCTGGGAGGCCACCAATATGGGTAAGCCAGCTAGAAATTCATCTTGACCCTTTTAAACCCCCTCTAAAAGCTAGCTTTTCTCTCTCTTGGGTCACATTTTCTGGTTTTTCTCTACATAGTTGTGTTGCACTCATCTAGGAGGCCACCTTTCTGGGGTGGCCAGCCAGAAAATTTTGTTGACCCTTTTGACCCCTGGTCGGCCGACCAGGGAGGGTGGCCGGCCGGCCACTTGAACTGGCCGACCTGCTTCTTGCTTTTGCTCTCTCTGAGTGTAATCCAGTTGTGCCAGCTGGAGGTCATTTGGTGCATCCTCCATACACGTGTATGGAGGATACTTGGGGACCTTTTTGGATATAAAGGAGAGGCTTGGCTTCATATCAGAGGTTTGAACAAAATTTACTAAGGCATATAACCTCTCTCCTCCATTGTCACTATTCCAAGCTCCAAAACCCTAATTTTCTTGGTCCATTTGCACTACAACCCTTAGCACCACACCTCCATCATCCATTCCAGCACCTTGGAAGTCATTTGCAGACGTTGAAATCTCACCAACTTGGTCCAAAAGCTGCTGGAGGTCGGCTCTTCAAGGGTAAGTCTCTATTTCCCTTAAACTTGCATTTTCTTGCTTCATTACTTAGCTTCACTTGCAAGTATTTTTGGGCTTTGTGTTAAACTAGAAAGTGTCATATTTTAAGCTCCTCTTCAACTTTGTTTAAAGGCACTTTGTTGTTTGAGGTCATCTACTTTCCCTTACCCTCTATCTCTCTTTTAGGGTTGTTTTTGCATCATACTTTAGCCTTACTTGTGAACATTTTCGAGATTTGTTATAAACTGGAAAAAGCCTTGTTTCAACCTCCTCTTTAATTTTTCTTGAGGTCACTTTTCTGTTTGGAGTCATCTCCTTCCTTGCATGCTTCATTCCTTCATATTTAGGGCTATGCATTAGAGCATTTTGTATTGGACTTATTTTGGCCTCTTAGCCACTGAAATCCAGGGGATTTTCAGTAGCTTTTATGAGGTTTTGAGCTTTGAAATCATAGAGGGGTGACCTTCTCACCCCTCATTTTCTTTACTAGCATCATTGGCTTTCAAAAGGGGCTCTATTTTGCATGCATTAAAGTTACTTTTTGGGCCCAATTTTGTGGGTTTTAAGGTCTGCCTTAGGTCTGTCCGGGGCCCTTTTGATCATATTTTATGTCTACAATGCATGTGTAGAGCAATCCCATCCAAGGCCTTTCAAATGAGCCTTTCTTTCCATGTTTCCTAGACCCATTTCAGAGCCAATTTGGTGAGTTTTAGGGCTGTCATAACTCATTTCCAGAGTTGGTTTGGTCATGCTAAGTGTCTATCTTATATGTGCTTAACAACCCCTTGAATGGCCTTCCAAAGAAGCCCCTCATTTTTGCATGCATTGGCTGCATTTCAGTGATTATTTGGGCATATTTTGGCGTGTTTTATTCACTGTTTTTGGCTAGTTTGATGAGTTCTTATTTGCTTCATATACATGCCATGTAAACCATGCTTGCTAGCCAATGTTGCATGCTATTTTAGTCCATCATGTTAGCATCTTTTGGCCATGTTCTAAACTAGAAATGTGCATGTTTTAGGACTTCCTTGGCTCTGTCTTTTGACTTCATGATCAAATAATGCTTTCTTTGTATACTTGTAGTTCAATACATGTGCCTAGTTTTGAGTTTCGAGGCTTATTCCATGCATCGGGTGCTATATTTCCATGTTTTGGGACCACTTAGCATCATGTTTCAGCACTGGAAATTATATGTTTGTATGCCATCTTTCATCCCTTGCCATGCTTTGGTAGAGTGGTATTTTATGCCTTAAGTTCAGTCCTCGGTATGCGTGCACGTGTGCACGCATTTCGGTTGTCTCATTTTCATCTCATGGCCACTGATGTGAGTGTGGCTGAGGTCCACTCGTGTTGGTGTAAGTCCATCGTGCATTGCGTATGCCATTTCAATCTATAGCATTGCGTATGCTAGGTTGCGTGTTAGTGCATTGTGTATGCCATATTACATCGAGCATTGTGTATGCCATCTCATAGCATTGCGTATGCTAGGTTGTATGTTTGTCGCATTGTGTATGCCATCTCATTCGCATTGTGTTTGGGATAAGAGTTAGGATGAGTACGGAAAACGAGGGACGTTTCATACTCCGAGTGACGGAACGTGTCTCAATTTCCTGTCGCCGACACTCCGGATGACCCATGATGGAGTTTAGGTCTTGTTGTGTTTTCATGTGCATTCATCTCATATTGAGTCGTGCAATTTGACTCCTCGGCCATCGTGCATCGATAGGCGTGATTGGTGGCATGAGGATCGAGGACTACACTTCCTGAAAAGTAGTCATGTATACATATGTGAAATACTTTGCCATGCCCCTTTGTTGCTCTCTGTTGCAGTAAATCAGAAATCAGCGGCCTTCTGGAGCGTTGCGCAATATTCCAAAAACAATTGCAAACAGAGGCAAACCGGGCATCGTAATGGATTTCTGTGCAAGGCAACTCGAGCATGCATCATTCATCATTCGGAACAGAGCTGAGGCGGTCCATGGATTTGCGTGCTAATTTACTTGCTTTCCTAGATTAATTTGTTGATTAATTACGATTTTGTATTTATTCGGCCTGTATTATTCATTCGGACTGTATTATTTATTCGGACCCTCTGAGCGAGGGCACAATTGTAATAAGTGTGCGTGCGTGTGATATATGTCCTCCAATCCCACGTCTTTCTCCCTTTTATTTACCAGCTTATGATGGTTAGATTAGGGCATATTTCAATTAGCATACAGTATGATAGCATGTTTGCATTCATTCATCTGTTTTGCATGCACCGGGCTCGGTGCATCATACTAACTGCATTGGTATTTCAATTCCAAGTTGAATACTTGTTAGTTGTAGCATCTCACATGCCATCTTTAGAATAGCCGAGCCTATTGTAGTTGCATTTTTACATGTGTTGCATTAGGCATTTCTGTATAGTTAGGATCATGCATGGATTTCTAACATATCTTTTGTTTTGGCTTGGAGTGCTCGGTAAGTGTTTATGTTTCAACATCCTTGCATGTGTGTGAGTGACTGCCATGATAGCATGCTTACCATGAGGCTATGTGCTTATGTGATATACCTGCCTGAATGCCTGTGGGTGAAGGTTGGGTTATTTGGATTGGAACAATTCATCAATTGTGAGTTTTAAGCCCACTAGATAGTGGCAAAACCATGTTTTCTAAGCCCACCCAAGGGTGGCAAAATCTGCATTTTAAGCCTACTTGCGAGTAGCAAACCATTTTCAAAACAAACATGAGATGTGTTGTTCCAATTCAGGCGATCTGGTCTATATTTGTATGCTGTGCGCATCACATAGTAAATCTAGGCTAATAACCGGAATAAGAGCACATAACGTTTTCAAAACTAGATATCATGGTTAGTAGAGGCCGATCTTTGATCGGGCGAGCGGGGGTGCTCACAAAGTGACCTTCCCCAATCGTACCCAAGTTCCCGAGCCGAGACAACTTTGGTGATGACGGACACGTGGCCTTAGGCAACGAGTCAGGGTTTCCTAAGTTTTCTAAAATAAAATATTAGGTGGCGACTCTGTATCTGGCAAAGCAGTCCATGTTTGACACTTCTTTCAAAAAATCTGTTTTCAAAACGATTTGCCGGATTTGGACTCTTTGATGATTCATCGGTCTTGCATTGCACTCTGCGAGATTAGATACAGGACCATGACGTTGAGTCCTGAACTGTAGTGAGCTCAATGAACAAAACGGGAGGGGATTTCCTCTCGGAACGTTCGGGGACGTCTACAGTGGGACCCTTTCTATTTTGGGCTAAAAAATAATCCAAAATAAGCCTATAAAAAACTAATTTTCCAACATATTCCACCTCTCCCAAGATCACGTACATATTCCCATTTAAATAACATCAATCGCAACTTGGGTCTTCGTTTGAAATGGAATTCCCAATGAAAATTACTTTGATATATAGGCCTATTTTGAAAAGTGATTTTTTTTTTTTTTTTTTGGTTTATTGACTTTCTTTGAAAAAAAAAAAAACATATAAAAAAAATAAATAGGTGATAATAATCTAAATAAGCCAATAAACTTTTTTTACTAATTACCAAAATAAGCCATAGACTCATATCATAGAAAGTTTAACCAACTGCTCTAGCTTGAGTCATCACTTTTACATTTTAATTGAAAGGTTTGCAAGTAAATAGTAATAATTGATTATTTATTACGTATTAGAGTTGTTTTGTTTTTGTGAGTTCTTTCTTGTTTGATGTAGTGTCGTTAGTATTGGATATTTTATTTTTTATCTTCTTTTTTTTTTTTCAATTGGCATGAGTATTTTCTTTACAATATGGAGAATGACAATTGAACAATCCTTCTCTAACAAATATATAAACTCAACCATCAGCCCAACAAAAAGAGCCCCATAATTGGGAAGAAATCATCAACCTGACAATTACAATAAGAAAGAAATAATAAAAAACAAAGTAAAATTTCATAATATTAATATTTTTAGGTGCCCCATAATTAGTCAAGATTTTCTTGGCATTTCTGATAAAAGTATAAGTGGGTGGCCAACTGAGTTAACTTAATTAGAGTTAGACTTGCGAGTATCTGTTGTTAAACTTTCTTACATAATTAGTTAGTTAATTTGATGAGATTTTTTAAATATTTACAAATATTCTGTTACCGATTCAACTCAAAAATAAATAAATAAATAAATAACTGGGCGAGAGCTTTGTTTGTAAACTATAGAAAACAATATTTGGGACTTGGTCATTGACAACTATAATAATATATAGAAAAAGAAATTAAATAGACCAAGTTATTTTTAGCTAAGAGATTAAAACTATTTTTGATCCATATATTACTCCATGCTTGCTTGGTGTATCTTACAAAACTATTTAATTAGGCTTGATCTACTACTCTAGGCTTGGGTGGTGCATCTAATAGATCTGTTTTTAGCTTCTTCTCTCATTTTTTTTATAAAAAATATAAATATGTGACAAGAGTGTTCGGTTTAATTTCTACTTATAACTCATGAGACATAAATAATTTAAATAAGTTTTTTTATTAAAAAATAAAAGAAGATGTATTTTTAATTTTTACTCTCTTATTATTAATTTTCAACTTACACTGAACAGATCCTATAGATCATAACAAACCTAATCCTACCAATGCCTAGACCTCATTTTAATTGGCGAATTTGGTTGGCATAAGATCTCTTGTATCCAATATTTTCTATACTTTGGTTTCCAACTCTTGATTAATCACATGATTAATGGTAAATGAATTGATTATTTCAAGGTTTTCAGGACAAGAATCAGTCCGTCTAACTTAGTTACTCACTATTCGAGGTATAAGAAATAAAAGATTGATTATTTTTAATGTCAGGCTTCCATAAAAAATCATAATATATTTTGTGAGAATTTGTAGGATTATCTATACTCTTGATAAATCAAAATGTTGAAAATTTCAAATTGTCAACATCAAAACAATTTCTTAATTAATCGAAGCAAATCATCTGTCTTTTGTTTTAACTTTGTATGAGAAAGTCACTCACGACAACAACACAAGTGGCAGTTTTATTTTCATTACTAAAGTTTAAGTAGGTGAATCCATTTTCTTTTTTCTTTTTTTTGACCAAAGAAAATGACGATATTGGCCCTTTAAGATTGTTAAATTTAAGAATGGTTTGAGATATTCTAAATAAGTGTATTTTTTAATTTTTTATATAAAAAAAAGTATAGAAAAATAAAAAAAAATTGATAAAAAAAAAATAGAGAAAAAATATTAATAAATATTAATTAATATAACCTAAATAAATATATATATATATATATAAAATATATATTTTTTTTTAATACATGTCAAACACCTGCTTGTAATTAATATTATTATATATAGGGCCGTAAGTTAGGAAATTATTTAAAAAGCACTTGATGGTAGATGGTGACACCATGTAATCGTTATAGCAAGACAAATGGCACTGGCACAGTCACTGTGGACCTACCATAATAATTAATTACTTTTATAGTCGTCCCCCGTCTGAAAAGATGTTACAATGTGTATTTGTACGTTGGAAAAAAAGTTAAATCATTTTTATAATGTCAATTATGATTTTTTATGATTTTTGCGTTGACAGTTATAAATACTGTTGTACATCTTTAAAGTTCTGTATAATTAAAATAAAATTTTTTTTTTGTGGTAAAAGTTTTGTGAGGAGCAGAAAGTTGAATTTTTTTGTGATAAAAAAATTTATATATTTTATAATAAAAATTATACTTTTTATATAAGATACATATCATACATATTTTTGGGCATATAATATCCTTTTCTTTTCAATTAATATAATAGAGTGATTTTAGGTGGAGATGCTCATCCCACTGACTAACCTTTTAAAGCCAAACTTAATGGACAAAAAATAATTTTACAATTTATACAATCTAAATCACATAATTAAATGCTTATTTTCTTATGCATCCTATATTATTAGATAATTTATACCTTACAACCAACCAAACATTAATCTTCTCCACCTCTCTGTCTTCCTCACCCTCAAGTAAGTTATATTTCTACACACTAAAAATTCTCACTGCATATGATTTGAAAGTGGTGATGGTTAATGGTTTGAAGATTAGGGTTTTGAATTAAGAAAATAAGAGTATTATGATAATTTCATTTTAAGGTAAAATTATAATTAAAAAATGACTAAGTATGTGGACTAAGTAAAAATAGTGTGTGACAAAAGAAGCTCCCCTCATAGTCCTTTGTTCAAATTCTCAAACCACGTTTCGCCATCAAATTAGGCTTTAACATTAACATTACTAATTTGGACAACTGTTTCTAATTAAACCTCTTGAGCTGAAAAAAATAAAAAAATAAACTAACTCCACTAAATCGATAAAATAGGTAGTTTAGAGATTAAACAAACAAAATTACAATAATTTAGATGATAAAACTGAAATTAACTCAACAAAATAAAAGGCATGCGATCTTTTTGGTAACATTTCAATATTTTCTGTGTTTTTTAAAAACAAAAAATAACAAAAAGTTTAAAAACATGCATCATTTTCATCTTGTTTTTATTTTGTGCAAAATATATATATATATAAATATAAAAAAAACAACTTGAATGTGCTTCCTTAAAATAAGGTATTTTTAGAAAAGGAAAAAAAAAAAATTCCAAAAACAGTGCTCAAAAGCAATTTGTCAAACTAAATTTTCATTTCAATTTTTGTTTTTTCAAGAACAAAATGCTGAAAACAAAAACCATACCAAATTCGCAAAATTTTCAGTATCTTTTTCTGAAATAGGAAAAAAAATAAAAATAAAATAAAATAACTGAAGACAATCATATGCCTCAGTTCAATATGTGTTGTCCACAATCTCATTCATCTGCATTCAAATATCTCAAAACCTTTGAAAAGCAAAACACTAACAAATTTAGCCCATAAGACTGAAGATCTTTTACAACATTTTACAATCAGAAAATAAAATGGGGGAAGACCTTTTTTCCGTATACAACATTTTATAATCAGGAACTAAAAAGGGTGAAAAAAAATTAAATTAAATTACGTATCAAATAAATTAGTATTTCCACCTCACTTCTCTCCTGGAAAAAATTAACTAAAAAACCAACAACTAAGGGCTTTCATCTGCGCAGATTAGTACACCTTCAAAAGCCAGCACCTCTAGGGGCTCTGGGCTTTCCACATCAAACTCTGAATCAGACCTTCCAGCCAAACTAATTATCTAATCCACACGTACAAAATGGTAATCGATGAACAAAATTATTCACTTGAAAGTCGAATAGGTCACGAAATCCAGCAATTTCAAGCAGATTCTTTCTGATTTACAGATTCAAAACTCCCTCGCGAGGCATTAGAAGCAGCAGCATCTGATGTATCTGACTCAGACTCTTCCTCTGCAAGAGGTAAAACCCCAGAGAAATGAGAGGGACGCAAGCAAGGCTTGCCAGGAGGCATAGGCAATCTAATACTCAATTTGATTAGTCAAGAAAAGCGAGAAAACAAAACAAAACAAAGATATAAGGTAAAAAGGATTCAAGATTACCAAAGAGTGACATGATGGTTGGTCTCTTTGGTTTGGTGTTTTTCTTCTTCAATTCAGCTGCAAAGTGGGATAAACCAGTTAGTTACAGGGAAAGATCAATAACTAAAACATCATAAAAGCACAATCAGCAACACGAAACTAATGAATGGCGGATATGGTTCCTTGCAGATTATTAACCTCTAAACTACATACAAAAAATCAGAGTTATCATTGAGATTTCAAATAAGAGTCGCACTACTGATGGTCCAGACTGTTCTTACAAACCTTATTTCCAATATCAGAAAAAGAAGATTGTACTGACCAGCCAGGATAATACACAATCTTACAAAATTAATAAGATCACTATTTGATGGATTTAATGAATTTGCACAACTTTCAACATTGATGAAGTAATCTGGCATGGTTAAAAGCAAAATCTGCCACAACTTTAATAACAACATTATATCTCGACATCTGTACTGTAATGCTTTGAATAACAAAAAAAGCAATTAGATTGTAGATTCAAATGCTCATTGTTTCCTCCCTTTTCTAAATAACCAAGGTCATCAAACAAGCCCAATAATTCGTAGATGAACCCCCAAACTCCACCTGTACAAGGCCATACAATTTACAAGTATACACAGAGAGAGAGAGAGAGAGAGAGAGAGAGAGAGAGAGAGAGAGAGAGATACCCATCCCAGGCACTTGATAATCATTGACAATTTCAAAGTTTTTATATGTATACCCTACAAAGTTAATGTCCTTAGATGAGAGCATCTGCAGGAAGAAAGAGAAGCAATGAGAGAGAGAAAAAAATGTAGTGATGCTGGACGGCTGATGTGAATGAGAGCAAGCAAAGAGAAGAAATTTAAAAATAAAACAAAATAGAGAGCAATAAAAGAAAAGAAAAGAACAATTGCCAAGACAAGAAAATAAACTCTAGTAACTCGGTCAATCTTTTTTCTCAATATTAAAGGTCCTATCAATCACAACAAACCAAGTATTCATAGGCTAACCACAAGAATTTTAATATAGAAACAGAAATCAAATCACAAAATTAACAAATTACAAAATAATCAAACCTAAATCAAATAAATCCCGATCTTCAAAAATTCTTCAACCAATTCCTTTCAATTCCTCATCATATAGAAGAGAGAAGAAAGAAAAAATTGCAACTAACAATAGAGATATTAATACCTTGACAGTAATAGAATGAAAAATTAATAACATCTTGCACACTGCCCAATTCCCACTTTATTAGGAACCATGTGCATTGGATTGCCCTTTTAAAAAAAAAAAATGCATTGAAAGGGAAATTCCTTCATGAATGCAATTTTTTGAGGTTCTAGTCCCATGTCTTAATCTACAGTCTACACTCAATTAGTTTTTCCCAAACTTTTATTATTAAATGCAATGATAAGTAGTGCAATTTTTTTGAGGACAACACATCAACCCCTAAGATCTACTAATTCTCAAAACATGTCAGTGACAAACATAGGTAACACTTTCTCATCATCCAAACATGTTTAATTGTCATAATTCAACTCTTGCTTGTAAATTGGTAATCATTGGTAGTTGATTTGTGGCTTAATTGGATGATTAGAAGGGGTGACTATTGAATTTTCTTATTAAGCCTTAAGCCCAACTAATTGGGGTCAGTTCATGGATCTGGCTTATCCAGTCACTCCTATACAGAGCTATAAAATCAGTTAAATCCTAAGAAGCACGTATACTTCTAAGAAGGTAATGTGTCGTGTCCGACATTGACACAACACAAGACTCGTCGGACGCTTCTTAACACTTACACACATAAAACACATTACAAGTTTGTATAAATAACTTGGAATCCAATGATAAAACACAAAAATAATGTAAATTTATACATATTCTCCACCTTTAGACTATCAAAATTATTATATTTGACTTAAATATTTATATATGACATATAGTAATTATTTATCCTTATATATGACATAATAAATATATGAAATTATATATTTTGCACGTGCCCCCCACGTGTAGTATCTTACATATTTTGAAAATTTTGCATGTCGGAGAGTCCATGTCATGTCCTATGTCTGTGCTTCTTAGATTAAATCCAATCAATCCTATACAAAGCTATAACATCAGTTAAATCCAGTCAATTGTGTGTATGCTAAGAACCTCAACAAGTCCAACTCAAGTGTAAAACCTTGAATTGACACTTAAATCCAATAGCTGTTCCAATTGCCTAGTAAAAGCTTTTGCTGTTTCAAACAATAAAAGAAGCTCATCTCTTGCCAATTTCACACAAGTAACCAGATCAAACATAAAAAATTACGTTGAAATCATGTATGAATTGAAGTTGAACAGATACACTGACAATGCACAAGAAACTATGACAAAAGAAGGAGCATTTTTTTAGAATTCACAGTGCTCCTTAGTAGAAGCTCCAAACAGTTGGAGCCATCTGGCTTACCTTTCTCCATGGACCTGATTTTGATGATGATTGAGTTTGGTTGTCTGCCTGCAGACCAGAAAAAGGCAGAAAATAAGATAAATATGGAGAGTAATAAAGGATATCTTAAACCATGACCTCCATAAAACTAACAAAAAATTAGAGATATAAACACCTCCTCAAACTTCTCAAAGTTTTGAGTATCCAACTCATCATTGACCTCGGGAAGGAATGCGGCCTCCATTTGGTATATTCTATCCCAATCAACACCTTTGAACCATGGATGGACCTAAAATAGAAGACAACACCAGGTAATTCCCTTTACTTGCAACTCATTGATGGAACCAATAAAGAAACATAGAACAGAACACACCATACAACACCTTTATTTCATCTGCACCTTTTGAACCTAGCCTCTGGTTGACATTACACAGTAATTTACTAATAAGATCTTTTGCTTCCAGGGATAACCTTGCTTCATCAGGAAATTTTAGATTGGTTCTCCAGTTTACTATCTGCATGGGTGAAGGGTACAAAAGCGTTATGAAGATAAATATTAGCAAAATGACTCTACTATGGGACGTACTTTATGAGATTGAACATTCAGATTTACAGAAACAGAGAAGAGACTACAATGCATGATGAAATATAAGAACATGTCATCCCAATACAGCATCGTAGCATCAGCAGACCTGTTAACACAGATTAAGTACCCGAAAGAAAGAGGGCTTCAGCCCATTTTACCGACCTCCTTTAAATTCTACATCTTTCTCATGAGACTCGTGACAATGGTGAACCATCCCCCAAAAGGATAATCCGATTGTATAGAGCATAATTTTAGGAGACTTGACTCAGGCTTGTTAGTATTGGAACAAATCAAGACTCACTACATTTCACAGAACAAAGCTCAGCTGAATTAATTCACTAGAACTGGGTCATTTAGACCAAAGGCCAAGATGCTACAAATCTTTGTCAAGATTAATAAAACCCAAGCCCAAAAAATTAAAAATGAACAAATAATTAAATTATGGATTCTATTAAGTATGCAAAAAGTCAATACATAAAAATATGTAGATATGCAGAAAACATAATTCAAGAAATAAACAAGCATATACAACCAATGACCCACAATAATAACTATACTTGTCATCAAATATAAATTATAGGTTGAGACTTCCCTTTGGAACTTCCTTGGGAACTTGGGATCCTGTCCCAACTCTTTATACCAAACGTGTATGCTTCCAAAAGGGAGACCTATCCATATCGTATCCGCATCGGATACCGATACTCCTAAATACGTATCAGATACTTAGTTTTGAAGTACTGATACTCCAATTACTTGTTTTACGAAATTAGAATTGTAGGCTTGTAGCATTTCTTGCATAGTATTATCATATACCTTAATTGTGAGAATAAATACAATAATGCTTTTCCAATACTTTGCTTAATTCTTAGATAAAAAGAACATAGTGAGTTTTTTTTAACATAGTGAGTTAAAAGTAGTAGAATTTGTCAAATTGGCGTAGCCTTATTATATCATGCATGTCCCATATAACTACATAGAAAGTAAGGTAACAAGCTAATATAACAATAGCAAAATTAAATATCAAGAAATAAACATGCAAGTAAACTTGCATACAACATGTTTGACTAGTGTAAAAGGAAAAAGCACATGGACAAGTTCATGTGGATTGTTGTGCTATTGTAATATAAACATATTAGACTTGATATTGAAATAAACTATTTGTAAAATCTATTGAAATTTAAGAAATAAACTAGCTAATGGCTTAAATTAATACATAATTCTTAAAAATTAGTATTTTGCATTATAAAATTAGTGTGATTTCTCAACAATTTTGAGCTTATGTGTAAACTCACTACTAATAATTTAAAAAATAATTTTTTTACAAAAATATCCTAGTTGTACCCATATCCGACTTTTATAAGTTTTGTCGTATCGCCATATACGTATTGTATCATATCCGTATCCATATTTCTGCCATGACGTCACCACTTAAATATCCTCACTCCATCATGTAATGCTTGCAACTCCAGTGGTCTTCTAAACAAGCTGGCTTTTAGTAAATACACCGACAACGTACACTCAAAACCTATAAATAAGAGTGAAAAAATGAAATGTTAATTGAACAATGTGCTTAATTGCCAATATATGCTCACTTCAGGATTTCTTTTGTTAAGATACCAGAATATGGTATCCTTGAATCTCTTAAGGGAAGTTCATCTGTTGAAGCTCATTATCATGAAGAGATGATTAATTTGGCAATTCCATTGTAGGCAAAAGATGCAAAATGCCAGCTATGCATAATCTACTTGAAGGTGAATTTCCCATTTCTTCCATTTATTGTGTAACATGATCACAAGAAATATCATACACAACATATTCTCATCATCAGGAAGTGGTACGTGTCCTCAGGTCATGGCTACGAAGTGGAGCGCCATCTGATGAACTGGTTCTTAGAGTCAATCAGACTCAAACAGCACTTGTTCTTGGAGGGAGTGTTCTTTCTGCTGTTCCTCTAGATCTGTTAATTTCTAAATCAAAGGTTTTGTGCCTTTATAATGGGACACAGTCAAGATTTTGGCCTCCATACTTGCACCATCTCTGTCCATCAGCACTTTCATCAAAATTTAGTGTCGCTGTTCTGTTATGTGGTTTGCCTGGCGTTTGTCTATGTGATTTCAAGTAATGGCTTGTGTTAAAATTTAAGTGGTGGTGTCGTAGTAGCTCAGGAAAAATGGTACAAAGAGCCTCCCTTGATCTTCAAGTTCAGAATCACATCAAAACTAGGAGGAAAATGAAAGCCACTAGCCCAGTCAATTAATGGCCTACGGCTATAGAAATAATGCAAAGGATACCCACAGAGAAAAGTTACAAACAAATCACTAAAAAAAACAGGAGATACTTCAAGCAATTGAAACAACTTTTTAATTGTTTGAAAAATGGAAAACAAATTGTGAGTTAATTCAACGATAAGACAAATTGAAACACAAGTACGAAATAAAATGAGAAATATGCAAAAAGCTTCACCAAAATTTCTTAAACCAGATGAGAACACGCATGTAATGAAATCTCACAACAAAGTGGGGATTACATAGGTTAAAGTGGCAAAATAAAAACCCTCTAAAAAAATTATTAAAAAAAAAAATAGTGGCAAAATAAAATGAAATAAAAATAATACTGAAACTCACCAAAACTTGGCATTTTAAATAATATTATTTTATGTTAAATGCAAACAAGATATTGATTAGCAGCATTCCTAGGTTACCTTTCTACATGTCGACATAGCATCATCAGAATAAAAAGGCGGATATCCCACGAGCATTTCATACATAATAGCACCAAGAGACCACCTAAAACAGAATAATCATAAGTCTATTCCATTAAATCTACTTTTGTACAATCTCAACTAATTAACAAATGAAATTACATTGATCATGCTAGAAAAGGTTTAATCCAAAATGCCATGTAGAACTCAATAAAATGATTCTGTTAGCAAAGGACATTCTAAGGTTTCATATTGAATGAACATGCATAAACTACTAACCAATCACATTCCATCGCATAACCTTTCTTCAACAGAACTTCTGGAGCGATGTAATCAGGTGTACCAACAGTAGAATAAGCCTGCCAGGTCCCAATAAGCAAAGTTACAAAAATAAATAAATAATATCCTGGAAGCCACCACCAAATTTTGCCAAAAGCTTATAAATTACAATATACTACTGCAAAGAGTTTGTAAATTTTTCCAAAAGCTTGTAAATTTTTCTGAATTTGTTTATTTGGTGTATGACATGAATGAATCAAAGACAATTTCCCACAAATGATCAAACCAAAAAAATATACCTCAGAAAAAGTGTAAAATTTATCTTCACAAATACAAATTATAATAAAACTGAGCAAGAAAGCCAA
Source organism: Camellia sinensis (assembly GCF_055761805.1). NCBI lineage: Eukaryota > Viridiplantae > Streptophyta > Magnoliopsida > Ericales > Theaceae > Camellia > Camellia sinensis. Next base: position 99,325,521 of record NC_138972.1, read on the forward strand.
GGAAAATACATTCACTGACAGAAAACTTACAAGCATCCTCCTGTTTTTCTGCCAATGCTGCAATTTCTCTTGCTGGGTGCGCTTTGGAGCTAAAGAGTGTTCACTATTTTGCAAAGTTCTGCTGTCCCCCATAGAAAAAGCATTCTCTTGGAGAGTGTTGCAATCTAAAGGTTTACATAGTCCAAAATCTGATAGTCTCAAGTGACCATATTTATCAAGCAGTAAGTTATCAGGCTTGATGTCTCTGTAGCCAGGTAAAATGTAACATAGAAAGAGTCAGAGAATCTGAACATTTGTACAATGAGAATGAACTTTGCAGCATATGATAAAATTATACATCAAGCACAGTCAGCTACAAACCTATGAATGTAATTATGTTTATGAATTGATTCAATAGCCAAAACTGTTTCTGCAACATAAAATCTGGCCTCATCTTCAGTCAGTGTATCCTTTCTCATAAGTAGAGTCATCATATCTCCACCAGGTAGATATTCCATTATCAGATACAGAAACTCATCATCTTGGAAAGAACAATAGAGTTTGACAATGCAATTGCTATCCACCTCCGCAAGCAGATTTCTTTCAGCTTTCACATGCTCAACCTAAAAGAATTTAAAAGCTAGTTGCCAGTAAATAGTGAACAAACCACAATCCATCATCTGTGAGGCCAAAAAATTTCATACCTGGCCCCTACGAAGCATCTCTGATTTCTTAAGCTTTTTCATTGCATAAACAGAACCAGTTGTCTTTTCCCTACAAATTCTGACCTGCACCAGAAATAAGCAAATAAAGTAAGTAATTAACTAACACTATCTACATAAAAATAAAAAATAAAAAAATCCTTTTTCTTTTTGCAAGTCTCTAGATATAGAAAAATCTCAGGAACAAAAAATGAAAAAGAAAACAGAAACTGGATGTAATGACTGGGTAACATTTTTAAATTTGAAGTCCTAGTCGTCTAGTCTCTTAAAGCAAAACATTTTTGTATTTGACAAACTTCTCTTGTGCTAAATGATTTAATAGAGAGAAGCTGAAAATTTTATGACATACTAAAAATATATATGAAGCCTACACTGTAAAATTTAATGTATAAAGAGAAATAGAGAGAGAATAAATTGTATGTATTATTGATTTATGTGTAATGTTATTGTTATTACAATGATTCATGATTCCTATATATAGAAGAGGGTGAGTGTGTAGTAGGTAAGGAGTAGGTGAAGTGGAGGTGGTAGTGGTGTAGTGGGTTAGGTTTAGTGGAGTAGGTGAGATGGTAGTGGTGTAGTGAGTTAGGTTTAGTGGGTGAAGTAGGTGATAGGTTTGGGTTAGGTTTAGTGGGTGAAGTAGGTGATAGGTTTTAACAGCCCCCCGCAAACTCAAGGGGGATAGGAACTAACCAACTTGAGTTTGGAGAGAGTAACAAAACAAGAAAATACATAAAAATAAAAGAGGATAAGAGACACTGTATGGTCGTGTCAGACCATTGGCGAAGACACTGGATGGTGGTGTCATAACGTTGTAGAGGACACTGTATGGGGGTGTCATAACCATGTAGAGGACACTGTATGGTGGTGTCATAACGGTGTAGAGGACACTGGATGGCGGTGTCAGACCGATGTAGAAGACAGTTTATGGGGTCATGTCGGACCGTTGTAGCAGACAATGTTGTGACAGTTGTTGTGACAGTTTACAGAGTCTTGCTGGACCCTTGTAGAAACTAACCGGAATCAATGTCGGGACAGTTTACAGAGTCTTGTCGGACCCATAAAGGAGCTAACCGGAATCAATGTCGGGACAGTTTACAGAGTCTTGTCGGACCCGTGTAGAAACGAACCGGAATCAATGTCGGGACAGTTTACAGAGTCTTGTCGGATCCTTGAAGGAGCTAACCGGAATCAATGTCGGGACAGTTTACAGAGTCTTGTCGGACCCTTAAAAAGTCGCACCCTCAAAAGGTGTGCCCAATCTTTCAAAAAAGGCGTGCCATCAAAAGGCGTGCCCAATCCATAAAAAGGCGTGCCATCAAAAGGCGTGCCATCAATCCATAAAAAGGTGTGCCAGATATGATGGCGAGGCACGTGAGTGCCTTGGCTGGCGCGCCCGTTTGTCGTCTGGCGTCAAGTGGCGCGCGATACGCGTGGCTGCCTCGGCTATTTAACCAAGGTTGATGCTGAGGCTGAGGCAGACAAAAAACTTCTGAAAATCCTCTGAAAAAACTCTTCCTTTGCTGAGAGAGAAACTCGGTAATACTCTGTAACCAACCCGTCTCTGAAACACTCAGCAACTTCGGAGAGAGAAACTTTGGAACACTTTGTAACCCAGAAAATGGCTTCGTCTTCCCGCGGTCTGCTCACCCTCTTTCCCGACCTCAACGAGTCAACAAGAGAGATAACTGGTGCGGTGGCACTGGAACCTCAACCAAGCGCCCCGGAGTTTGCTCCGTTGAACTTTCCGATGCGGTCGGTGGAGCAAAGAATGGCAGTGCAGTCGGATGTGGAAGCCAATCAGTATACATTGAAGTCATGTGTGGAAACTATGACTGCGGTTACAAACTTGTCGAACCGGCTGCAGAGTAGGGCAAATGAGGTGCAGCAGTTAAACTCCCAGCTGGCTCTGCTCCAACGCATGTATAAGGATGCGCGAACAGAGATAAGTGTGCTAAAGGCGGAAAATAAGGAGCTGAAGCGGAAGGCCACCGTGATGTTCCGTTTTGGAGGTCCGCCATATGCTGCAGTGGAGGAGCAGGGAGTAGTGATCATGCCCAGTGGAGTGGGAAATACGGAGGCAACACCGGCAAGGGCCGCCCAGGACGGAGGCAAGAAGAAAAGACCGGCGGCAGAGTAGAGAAGAAAAATCCCACTATGGGTGGGTGTTTGTTTGTTTGTTTGTTTTGTTTTTTTTTTTTTTGTTTTTTTTTTGTTTTTTTTTTTTTGTTTTTTTTTTTTTTGTGTGTGTGTGTGTAAAATTGTGATCGGGGTTGATCCCTGAGATGAATAAAATATGGGTGTATTGTGCAAATCCGAATGGCTGGAAGCTACAAGACTCAACAGAAAAAATGAGAGGGAATGAATATATATATATATATATATTTTTTTTTTTTTTTTAAAAGAAAAGATAAAAAGTTGAGGTTCAAGGAAAAGTTGGGCAGTGGAAAGAAGAAAAAGAAATATATATATATATATAAGAAAAAGAATCAATTTGTGTTTCGTTTTCTTTTCAAAAGATGGAGTAAAATAATAAAAAAAGAAAAAGAAAAAGAAAGTTGAGTGGGGAACAGGAGTGTGTGGAAAGAAAAAAAGAAAAAAGAAAAAATATGGGTTAGAGAATCTGAGCAACGGAGAAGATGAGAGGAAAAGGAAGTGGAGTGGTATATGCCAAGTGGTACAGCAAAATCTACATCCCAAACTTTGTTTCAGCGATGGAAAACATCAGTGTACAGATAAGAACATCTGGATTCGGAGTAGCTGTCACAGGAGAAACATAATCCCTCTTCTTAACAAACCGAGCAAAACCAAACAATCCCAATAGGAGCGTCCAGAAGGACAGCTCGGAGATGAAGTCTCTCACGGCTGCAAAACCGATTAAGCCAGCTACTGTAAGAAGGTATGGTTGGCTGTCTACAGAGTCTGGAACAGAAGCTTCAGCAATGGCAATTACGGAAGACACCAGCACGATGATCAAAGTCAGCTCTGGAATAGGAGTATATGCTATCACTGCTGAGTAGAAAGCTCGAATGGTGTAAAGTGTAGTTTCTATTCCTCTGATCAGAGAAGTTACTGGATCACCAATGAAATGGAAAATAAGGGCCAGTGCAAGTTTTAAGAGGTATCCCACTAACTGGGTAATACTTGATAAAACCTTTTTCCAGTTGGACAACTCCCACAAGACTGTTCTCCAGGCATACAAAAGGAAAGCAAGAGCTATGAACCAAGGCCACCTAACAAGTGGGCTTGGGGCTTCCTTGGTCAAGGGCCTGAACCGGTCAGGCATGGTGCTGTGCCCAGAGTGTACCCAGTAAAGGGTAGTAGAGAGGGATGATTGTGAAGAGGATGCTTTCGAAGCTGCCGTTGCCGACTTGGATGACGCCGATGAAGGTGGTGATGATATTATAGCGAAAGTGACTTTCAACATGAATGAAGTGCCTACAAGGGTTCCACCAGATAGCCCTTTGGCACCTCAATGGTATAGACTAGAGCATCGGAAAGGTGAGACCAAGGTGAAAGGAGAGGAGATATGTGTTGAGGTCCGGCGGGCGGCCAAGGCGAGACTGCCGCCCGCCGGTGAAGCAGAATGACTAGGTTGTTAACCTTGCTCTGATAACATGTAAAATTTAATGTATAAAGAGAAATAGAGAGAGAATAAATTGTATGTATTATTGATTTATGTGTAATGTTATTGTTATTACAATGATTCATGATTCCTATATATAGAAGAGGGTGAGTGTGTAGTAGGTAAGGAGTAGGTGAAGTGGAGGTGGTAGTGGTGTAGTGGGTTAGGTTTAGTGGAGTAGGTGAGATGGTAGTGGTGTAGTGAGTTAGGTTTAGTGGGTGAAGTAGGTGATAGGTTTGGGTTAGGTTTAGTGGGTGAAGTAGGTGATAGGTTTTAACATACACAATGCATTAGATGTTTAGTATGCTTGATTCTTGTATTACCATGTTTAAAAGAGATGACAAAGTTGAAAATTCTTCAACTTCAAGATATGAGAGCAAGAAGAAATTAAAAGAGAATCTATAACTTGAAGGTGGCTGGAGGAAAAGGTGGAAGAGGCAATGTTACCTAGTCTCTCAGGTTGTGAGAAGACTTCCATATTTTGTTTTACCTAGATTCTTGGGTTGTGAGAGTTCTTGTTTTTCATAGAGATATAGATTTGTTGTTGCCTCTTGAAGCTTAAAAGGCTTGTTTCTATTTTTGCTTTTGCCATTTAGTGCTTGTATTGGACTTTGTTGTATATTCTTTGTTCTTAGTAATGAATCCCTCACTTAGCCAAAAATAAATAAAAATTAAATGGTGCTGACATTAAGGCATTTGCGGATTAGCCTAGCGAATAAAATTATATCTGATTCAAGTATTAAATGTTAGGGAAAAGGTAAAGTTTTAAAACAAGAATGAGATTGGTATAAATCGGTCAAAATGTAAAAAAAATCCAATTAACCTATTTATCGAGGGGAAGTCAATTTTGGTTCTTAAAGGACATGAGCAATTAAATCACGCAATTTCTTTGACTTGCTGATAGAAAGTAATAAGAAAGGGAGGGAATTTAGGAACCATAACCTAAGTTACACGGACGCGGGTACGAGGATCGGGTGTGGGTGCGTATCTAGGGGTCGGACACTTCAAAATTAAAAATTAAAGATACGTGGATATGTATCCAAATTTGGATACGGGTACGGGGATACGTTAAATATATATATATATATATATTTTAAATATAGTTATTAAGATGAGTTATATTATATAAATAACAAATAATTATTTTACATATATGTGTTTATTTATTTTTATTAATATATATAAGTATATATTATCTTATAAATATCTTATATGTTATACAATAATTATTATATAATATCTATATAATTTATATAATATCTATTGTATTATATAATTTTTTTTAGATGAATAATATTACATATTATTATATTAATGTAATTTATACTATATATTATATATTAATGTAAATGTAATACTTGAATAATAATTTATAAAAATTATTATTATATATGATAAATTATATATATGATAAATTATATAAATTATATTATATATATTATATATGATCAATATATATGATCATTAAATCAGAGGCGAAGAGAGAGAACAGATTGAGAGACGAGAGAGAGAGAGTAGCAGAGACGAGACGAAGAGGGAGAGAGAAGCAGAAACGAAGAGAGAGACGAAGACGATCGAGCTCGAGGTCGAGATCGACAGTGATCGAAGCCCTAGACGAAGACGATCGTGATCAATAGTGAGAGCCCTAATCGTGATCGATGATCGAAGCCAACAGTGACCAGTGACCAGGTTTTCTTCCTTTCTCCTCTTCCATTTCTTTGCTGTCTGTAAAATGCCGTGTCCGAGAGAGATGAGGTGAATCCGACACAGATCTCACACCCGCACCCGTGTCGTGTCGTGTCGACACGGGTACTTCGCCCCAAAGTGACGAGTCCATGTAACATAGACCATAACAGTGAAGTATGGGATTAATAACAAATAAAGTATATCAAAAAAATAAATAAATTAAAATTTTTTACAAACAGAATTTCTGTAAATAAATTTAATAGAAAGTAATGCAGCTCATTGTCTAATCACATTGAATTAAAAGGCCATCATTTTGGTCATATCATGAAAATTGCACGCCACATCATTCTCAACAAAAAAATTGAATTAAAATTCTGTTTGCATAGCATTTTCCTTCAAGTAAAGATCAATCTTTGTGTGAAAAATATTGCTTTATAGTTGCATCAAATCAGAAAATAGTTTTGGTTGACTATCTGTGAAGGGCAATAAATCACGTCATTTACAAACACCTAAGAGAGCAAAAACAGTAAAAGAACATGGAATTCATTAACAAACCAACCCCAAGAAATTAATATTTGTGCACTCCTTTTTTTTTTCTTTCTATTTTTTGACCCAAGAAGCCATGTAATAGGTATATTTCAACACGAAGGCAATTTAAAATACTTGTTAAATAATCTTCCAGTTCGTGTTAGAGCTATTTTAGATCATTCAGTTTCAGTCAATAATTTCAACTTAAGATATCATACACGCCCAACGACTGTGATCTTTGTTTTCTTTAATTTCCTAATTTAATTAGAAAACAAAAGAACTCTTACCATAATCCCCATACATTAACCTGAAATTCTCTAACTATTTACTAAAATTTATTTCCATTTCATTTATACCCATCCAGCCTTATACTTCCTTCTCTTGATCACCTATTTTAAAAGATAAATAGCAACAACTCATGAGATTTGATGATCATATTTCAGGGCATAAACTTCAGATATTGCCAGGTTGTTCATTAAAGAAAAGAGCACTAGTACTTGCTTGCAAAACACCAGATTACAAGACAAAGAAAAACCACAAAAGGTAAGAATAATTTTAAAACTCTGGTCCTAAGTAACCCCAAGAGGTTGGCCTGGGGTCTTGGGGGTGTGCTTTCTCAAAGGTTCAGGGATCGAAACTTCTTAGATGCTAACAATTCTTTGAAACCATCGGACTAGGAGGGAAACCCTTGAATTAGCCATGGTCTAAGAAGCACAGACACGGACATGTGAGACGACTTGGATATGCGAACACGTAAATTTTCAAAAAATGCAAGACACGACACGTCGGGGACACATGCAAAAAATATAATTTTATATATTTATTATATGTCATATTTTTAGATAACCAAACCAAACCAAAACAAGCCAAGCCTTAAGTCCCATCAAATGAGGTCGGCTACATGAATCCTTCTTCTCCACGCGGCCCTATCAAAGGCTATTTCGTTAGTCAAATTAAGTAAATTCATATCTTTATTTACAATGCTAGCCAACGTTAATCTATGCCTACCCCGTCCCTTAACACTCTTATCTATCGTTACAGTATCGCATCTTTTCACTACTGCCTCTGTTGGTCTACATTGAATGTGACCAAACCATCTCAATCGATTCTTTCTCAACTTATCTTCTATCGGTGCTACTCCTACTCATTTCCGAATACACTCATTCCTAATTCTGTCTTGTCTAGTCTTGCCACACATCCACCTTAGTATTCTCATCTCAACCACTCATCTTATCTACATGTTGTTTCTTGATTGCCCAACACTCCGTCCCAAACAATATCGTTGGTCTAATAGCCGTTCTATAGAACTTACCTCTTAGTCTAGTGGGTATTCATTTATCGCACAGTATCCCAGACGCACTTCTCCACTTACACCATTTCACCTTAATTCTATGGGCCACATCCGCATCAATCTCCCCGTTGTTATAATAATCGACCTTAAATAACGAAAATGTTCACTCTTAGGCAGTTTTTGATTCTCAATCTTCGCTTCTCCTTTGCTTTCATTGTTACTGTTACTAAATTTACACTCCATGTACTCTGTCTTAGTTCTACTTATCCGAAATCCTTTAGATTCAAGAGCTTTTCTCCAAATCTCCAACTTTGTATTATCTCCTTCTCTAGTCTCATCCACTAGCACAATATCGTCTGCAAAAAGCGTACCCCATGTCACGTCATCCTGAATATTTCTCGTCAACTCATCCATAACTAAAGCAAAAAGATAAAGACTTAAGGTAGATCCTTAGTGTAACTCTACAGTGATAGGAAATTTATTTGTCTCTCCAACAGGCGATCTAATAATAGTCACCATCCCTTTATATATGTCCCTAATCACATCAATATAATCTTTTGTCACCCCTTTCTTCTCTAACACCCACTATATTATATCCCGGGGCACTCTATCATATGCTTTCTCAAGGTTGATAAAGACCATATGAATGTCTCTTTTCTTTTCTCTATACTTTTCTATTACTCTACTCAAAAGATAAATCGCTTCCATTGTTGACATGATAGGCATAAATCCAAATTGATTCTCTAACACCTCTGTTATATCTCGCAATCGCCGTTCCATCACCCTCTTCCATACTTTCATCATATGACACATTAGCTTGATTCCTCTATAGTTGTTGCAATTCTAAACATCTCCTCTATTCTTATAGACTGGCACTAAAATACTCTTCCAATACTCATCTGGCATGTTTCTAGTCAACAAAATTTGCTAAACAACCTAGTCAACTAAGCAGCCCCCTTTTTATCCAAACACTTCCAAACTTCAATAGGAATATCATCGGGTCCTAAAACCTTATTTGATTTTATCTTCTTAAGTGTAATCTCCACTTTAAAGTTTTTAATCCTGTGATGTCATATTTTTAGATGTTTATATATATATATATATATATTATGTCAAATATTTGATTTTATCAACTTTCAGTATGTTATTTTAGGGAAAAAAAAAATTAATTTTTTTGAAAAAAATAGTCCTTAACATGTCCCCAATGTGTCCTTAGCATGTCCCTACGTGTTCGCAATGTGTCCCGCATGTCTCAATGTGTCCGACTCTTTCCAGAGTGTTCAAAGCATGTCTGGCGTGCGTCCGTGTACGACACGTGTCGGACACTCGTACGTGACTTCCGGAGAGGTGTCCGTGCTTCATAGACCGTGGTGCACTTGTAGGAAACTCTTTGCCGAGAGCCTGTGCACCCCTAAGGATTAGTTGGGCTTTGATCTGGACACCCCAGTGTCAATCCAAAAAAAAATCTTGTCCTACATTACAAATCCATATCAGACAGCTTTTCAGAAATTATAATAGTGAACATCCTTGCAATGTCATAAACATGATCATTATGTTAGGACCATAGAAGATGGTATAAACATAAATCATTATATTGTTAATTATCTATGAATGGATCAAACAAGTTAAAAAACAATGTTTGCTCTCAGGAGTAAATTGCTGCAAAAGCTCACAAAGCAAAAGCAGGAATTCGGGAACAAGAAGTCAGCTACTACTATTTTCAGAAACAGTTTCCAATAACCAAACTCAGCAGCTGACAAAACCAAGCATGAAAGAAGGGACCAAAAGCACCCAATTCTACAAAGAGGGGCCACATGAAAGCACAGCCCACCACAGAAATATAAATCACTGAAGATATATACCTCCCCGAATGCACCCTTTCCAATCATGGTCAGTAACTCAAAATCATCAGCACCCATTTTATGCCTCTGAAGACGCATGTATTCAGTTTCCTTCTTCTCCAAGAACTTTAGTAGGTTGTTTTGATCTTCCTCAGAGACATCAGCATCAGCCAACTTCTTCTCCAGTAAATTTCGTCTGCTTAAAGGGGAAAAAAAGGAGGTAAGCACAATAAGCCCAGCACTAAGATGTTACTAATAAAACAACTCTACTATATACGGCTGTAAGTAGCTTTACTTGGAGAAATTATATGAAACTATAAACTTAGGGGATAATATTGATATATAAAAGTCTTGAAAATACAGATAAATGAACAGCAGATTAATGTCAAATGTAGTGGATTTTTATTCCATGTTCTCTACACAAATACACGCACATGAATTACATACCACACGTGGCTCATGCAATGTGCACCACTCTCTAGCCCATTTCACTTGACATTAAATATTAAACATAATTTTTATATGTAGTTGTATGTTGTGTTACTTGTATAACTTGAAGAAATAAATCATAAAATTTTAGTTTGTTAAATAAAATAATAGCAATTAAATTCAAACTCATTTATTGAACATATGTAACCTACAAATTTAAACAGAACATGACATAACATTATGTCTATAACTATTAATAACAAAATAAATAACAATAAAGTTGTGCATTATGAATTTATGATACATGAAATAATTAAATGTTGAAAGAAAAATATGACAAAGCCCTCTATATAGTGACTTAAAAAGTATAAATTTAGTACATATATTAGATAGTGTTTAAAATATATATACTAAATACTCCAAAAACCATTTTAAACCTCAACAAATGTGATTCTGAAATAAAAACATGTGTATCGGTAAGCTTTCTTGAAATTATGCGAAAATAAAAAATTCATGGATCTAGTTGACGCAGCGATTATGCTACGCTCGTTACACCCCGCAACTGCATCAACACCACTGTTACCATTACATCAACCGTTATTTGAAACCTCCCAAAGTAAAATTGCATGGTCAAGTGAGAGCAAAAGCAGTTAAATACCTTTTGCTTCATTACATATAGTTGCTTATATTTATTGTGGTTCTCTTTTTTGTTTCTTTTTGGGATTCAATGACTTATGCTTTCCTCAGCTAGTGAGCCTTTGCCTAGTTGGAAGCGAATCAAAGTCACAAGTGTTGGAGAAGTATGGCTAGTGGTGCCTTCATGTTTGTGCTGAAAGACATGAAATAAGAGGAATATAAGCTATGAAAGAAGACGGATATGAGCTCTTTGATGGAATCGAGAGACCTATTACGAAACTAAAACACTCTTATGTTGTAAGCTCCTCATGGGATCTCCTTTTCGTTTCTTCTTAATATTTCACAGACTTATGCCTTCCTCAGTTAGTGAGGCTCCATCTGGTCGAAAGCAAGTCAAAGTCACAAGTGTTGGCAGTGCTGCCTTTATGTTTGTGCTAAAGTGTGTGAAAGAAGAAGAATCTGAGCTCTTTTGACAGAGTTGAGATACCTATTGTGAAACTACAACACTCCATGTTGAACTCTTTGACATGTTTTCTTACAAGAACTCCATTGCATCTGCTTTTTGTTTCTTGTGGGATTCAATGCCTTGTGCTTTCCTCAGCTATTGAGGGTCTAGCTGGGAGCAAGTCAAGGTCACGACTCACATGTGTTGGACAAGTATGCAGTGGTGCCTTTATGTTTGTGCTAAAGTATTTGGAATCTAAGATTTTTTTACAAATTTGAGATACCTATCACGAAACTAAAACAGTCTCTGTTAAACTCTTTCACATTTTTGCTTACCATAACTCCTCAATTTGATACACACTACCATAGATTTCTTGGGAGATTTCAGAATCTAGTCTTTTGTTTTGGTGTTGTAAGTTTGTCTCGTATAGGTTAGTTGTATTGGGTGCTTGTCTATTTCAGCATGCTTTGCATGTACATGAGTTGTACAAAAAAAATTCTCTATTTGCTTGCAAACAAATATCAGAATTCAGCTGCATAAATAAGACAGCCACAGTAACACTTCTCTTTTTAAAATCTTATGTTGTATTTGGTTAGAGGATTTGGGGAGGGATTTGGAAAGGGAAATGGAAAATGTAGGTGAAATGTGAATAAAACATGCTTATATTTCACCTAGTTTCACACACGTTTTTCCTTTCCCTTTCCCTTTCCCTTTCCCTTTCCAAATCCCCCACCCAAATACAGCATTAATGACTATCATTGAAAATTCCATCATATCAGCCTATACTAATATACTATGTTAGAACATATGAAACAATAAAACTATTTTCTTGATTATAACAGAGAGCAAAGGTAAACTGTATTTTGCACACAAACCAGTTATTTAGCAACAGAATTATGAAACAAATACAAAATTTAAAGATCCAATAAAACAAGCAAAAGCATATGTCACCTATATTGCCAGTTTCAAACACAATAACCAATTTTGCTTGAAATGAAAAATCGGCGATTCAATATAAAAACCCTCAAAAAGAAAAAAGGACAAAGATTCAACCATAAATGCCCCAACCAATTATTCATTTAATTCGAAAGGTCGTGTGACATACCGCTCCCTCCTCTCCTGCAGGCTCTTCTTCTGCTCCTTGTAATGGTTCTCTATATATTGTTTTGCTGCTGCAGCCTTCTGTTTGGTAATATTCGAGGCTTCTTCAGCCGATAAGGGTGTTGAATCTTCTTTTCCCATGGTAGCTGAATCCTTTTTCCTATTGGAAGGCTGAAACTTCTGTAACCAACTCCTAGCTGAATCCATTACTCAAAACCCACCTCAACAACTATCAATCATTTGTTCAAGTATTGTGCTCTCTATACAATTTCCAAACCAGCATATATATATATATATATATCAACAACCTGTATAGTTCAAAAAAAATTACTAATTAAAATCCATTTTCACAATGATTAATCTTATTGTATTTCCTCAAACATTATCAAATAAATAAATAAAGCCAAAATTAAGATCTTTCTCACACATTAAAAATGAAAATAGCTTAATTTACACAAAATTATGTGGAAAAAACTGAGTCAACGGATCAAACACCAAAACGCGTAAAACACATAAATACATGCACAATTCAGAGAAATCAAAAGAAGAAAAAAATATATATATATATATAATTGAGACCGAAAGCCTAGAAACAAAGGATCACAAATCGAGAGACAAATAATCAGTTGAATTTAAAAATTAAAAAATTAAAAATTAAAACAAAACAAATTTGGATTACCTGTAGAACTCGATCCGAAAAGGCGATAAAATGAATATATAAATAATAATAATAAAGATTGAATGTATTATTATTATTTCTATTTCTATTTGTCTGTGTCTCTTCGTTGTCGTCCTCCTCGTTGTCTGAATGGTTCCCTCATTCGTTTTACCAGCTCCACTCACCTTCTCATGATCACGCGTTTTACATCGCTGTCCAAATTCTTTTCATTCAATTATTTTCATAAATTAAGACACCCGGTTTTAAAAAGAGTTACTTGAGTCTGCTAATATAATAAATTTGTCTGTGTCTCGTGGGTCCGACCTTATTTCCATTGTCATAGTTGTATGCTCTCTCTTTCTGCCGCCACATCCTTTTATTCGGTAATTAATGTTCGGTAACTTGTTTTCGAGCAAATAATAAATATTTGGTTATCGATTCCCAAATAAACAAATAATGTTTGGTTCATATGTTCTAGAGTTCAGTCATGTGTTCCCAAATTTAGGTCATATGTTCTAGAGTTCAGTTCTGAATAAATGATAAACATATTTTATTATTTTTGCTAATTTTTTAAAAGAAATTTACCCTTATATGACCAATATCCTCTAAGTTAAAAGCACCATCAAAACTATGAATCTCTTCCAAATTTTGATTGTTGTGCTAAGGGGCGAAGCCATGTTGGGCTCGGGGGCACGTGCCCCCTGAGTTTCGGAATTTTTTTTTTTTTAAACATAAAGAATATATATTAAATAAAAATATTATAAAAATATTATTTGAAGTGAAACGTCAATGATATTTTTAAATTATGAGAACAATAATGGTTATTTTGATTGAAAATAAATAGACTATAATAAGTCATATTATTATCCATAAAAATTTCAATATAATGGTGATATCTATCATTATTGACATACAAACATAATAAATTTCAATAAATATATAGAATTTATTGGATTGTTAGTTACATTTGACATGTAGAGTTTATCCTTCATATGTTTCTTTCCATTCATAACTAAAATGACCACTATATAAATTATAATTAAGCAACACATCTTCAATTATAAAAATAAAAAAATTACAATAGGTCATAACTAATAGCAGAATGAGTCATAACTAATTATTACTTGATATTTAGTCATAACTAAAATAACAACCACAAGAAGTTATAACTAAATTATATTTAATACTATAATGTGCTATAACTAAAAATCACGAAGATCGTAATTGCGAGATATGATAGACACTTTTTTTGTGGTATGTTTTATAGAATTTCTCTACTAAAATATATCATTTCTGTCTCAACGTATCTTCTTTTTTAATTTTCCAATCCACCTATAAAATAGTTACTCCCCAAAATTTGTATAAAATTTAATCTCAAATCTTTTAATTTAAAATTCACATTTATCTAAATAAACTCTTAATATTTAAGTTTAGTAATATCTCATTGTTGTTTATTATGGAAAAAAAAATAATAATCAGTTTGTTTGGTTTGAGTTTTTGGAATTAAGTTTTTTGAAAATTGAGTTTTTTTGTTTTTAGTGAATATTTTTAAAATTTTAAACTTTTTTTTTAACTTTTTTTTATGCATTTTACTTAGATGTATCTAAAAAGTAAAAAAATTGTGAAAAAAATATTTTTAAAAAATTAATAAATACATAAAAATACAAAAAATATATTGAATTCTCAAATTTTTTTTATATTTTTGGTATTTAGTGAATTTTTACAAGGTTTTTTTCATAATTTTTTTACTTTTTATGTATGTTTATGTAGGTATGTCTAAAAAGTAAAAAACAAAATTTCTTAAAATATTAAAAAAATCAGTAAAAACAAAAAAATACGGAAAACAAAAAAATAGAATTTTCTGTAAAGTGTTTTTAAAAAAACAGAACCAAATTATCATTAATTCGTGCCCCCTCTACACTGAATTCCTAGCTACGCCACTGGTTGTACTCCTCTCGTCTCATGAAATTGTGGTTACTGAAAAAAATTTCACTCATTGTCATTACCAAATAAGTGTAGGTAATTAAATTATTGCTACCGTTACTACCAGAATATTGTCGCCAAAAGGTTTTAAAGGTTTTGAGAGTAGGTAAGTTTTGAAAGTGGGATTTAGGGAAAATGGATGGATGGGGATGGAGGTGGATACTCTTATAAACCCTAATTTATGATGTAGTTGGTGTGTGGATTTAATTGTGAAATGGGGTGTCCCGAAATTAATGATATCATTTTTAGTAATTTTATTTAAAGTTATTATTGTAATAAAAAAAAGGCTAAAAATTGAGGGGTTCAAAATAATTAATGGGCTGTTAATAGTAGCACTCTAAAATAAATTTTAATTTTTTGATTATAGTAATTTAAATTATAATTTTTTATTTTATTTTTAATATAAATTATCTGCTTGTTTTGTTAAGTAAAATTGATAGAAAAAATATATATATATTTTTAATTATTAAATTCAATAAAAAAATAATATTTTAAATATTTTATGTATACTTAGGGGTTATTTTGGGTGTCCTAAATAAGTGCACTTTTTGTCTTTTTAGACCAAAAAGTTGAGGTTGAAAATATGAATGCTTGGGTTAATTTGACTTTTTATGAAAAAACGTGTATTAAAAAATTGTATAAATTAATGTGTAGGGAAAAATTAGTATTGGGAGTTGTGCAGCCGTAATTGTTGACTTTTGGTGAATAGTGATAACTTTTTAACTTTTTTAGTAACTTTTTTACTTTTTGACTTTTTGGAGACTCCCCAAACTTGGCCTTACAATGATTATAATGATTAAAATATTTTTTTTCGTTAATTTTACTTAATGAAAATTGATTAATAGTTTGGATTGAAAATAAATTTAAAAATTAGAGTTTAAATTGATAAAATTAAAAATTTATGTTTATTTTGTTACAATTGTCAAATTATGGAGTCCATTATTGTCATTTTTTCAAATAAAAATGATAGAAAATAAAAATAATAAAAATATATATTCTGATGTATTTTATTAAATTTATCTTTTTGTGAATCAATTGTAAGAAAATTGAGAAGTTAGATGATTAATAGGTTAGATAATTATTGACTATTTTCATGAGAGACAAGGAAAAATGTGAGTATATTTTTTTAATAAATTGAAAAATTAGTTAATCACCAGGGGTAGGTGATTAATAGGTTAGATAATTATTGACTATTTTCATGAGAGACAGGGAAAAATGTGAGTATATTTTTGTAATAAATTGAAAAATTAGTTAATCACCAGGGGTGGTTATCCAATAGTATTTATTTGGCAGTGGCTTTGGTCCAGTCCAAGATCGGACTAGATCGTGTTGTTGGGTCCGTAGGGGCTCACCACGGGTCCCGTTTTGATAATTCAAACCGTTCAATATGTAGAACTCGTCGAGTACTATATATCTGTAAAAAATTACGTTGATCGAATATCGATAGTTATGTGAACAAAACAATTTTTTATCAACCGTTAATTGTTTCACCGTCCATTTTTTTTATACAAAACTGATTTGATCACATAACTATTGATATCCGATCAACGTAATTTTTTACAGGAATATAGTACTTGACGATTTCTACACATTAACGGTTCAGATTATCAAAACGAACCCAAAAAATAGACCCCATAAATTAAACTGAACGAATCCAATCTTAATCTCAACTTGAGATAAGCTGAACCCATTTATTTTGGACTCCTTTCTATGAACGGCATACGAGTCTTGAACAATGCATTGTATTGTGAAATGACTCTCATCTGAAACCACTGTGACCTTGGTGGGATCTATTCTTTGAATTGAGCCAAATCTAATTGTCAATCGATTATTCCAAAGTTAGGATGTGCGGAAATTATAATACTCTGAGAGCTTCTTTTGTTGTCATTCAAAAAGAAAAACAAAGAAAAACAAAAATATTGAAAATTTATCACCTTAACCAAATTCACTCAAAAGTAACAATTGCACAAGAAGTCAGAGTTTGGAATTTGCTTTTTAGGTGATTTTTTTTTATTGGTTTATTTTTGTCTTTAGCAATTTTTTTAAAAAAATTGTTTGAAAAGTTTTTTTTTTCCAAAAAAAATTACACAGCGAATTAGAAAAGTTAAAAAAAATGTGACAACTTTTTTAAAAAATCACTAAAGATTTAAAATAAATAAATTGGCTTATTTAGGTATTTCCAAACTTCCCTTGAATTTGGAATTTCAATTTTAATAACAAAGTTGAAAATTTTTCAGCAATACTCAATAATAGGAGACCTGAATGATAAAATAAGGAGAAACGACTTATTTTCTAATAAGTAAAATTAATATAACGCAGTTTGAAAAAATAAGGGTTTTTTACCAATCGGTCCCGATAATTGAATCTATTACCCATTAGGTCTCAAGTTTCTTTCTCATGCATCAAGAAGTCCTGTTATATTTTTTTTATCCTGATTTTGCCTCTGTTGTTATACTGCCAAAGCCATTGATGAAATAGTGGTGTTGGTGAACAAGAGAACTGCCTCTGTGGTCCTTGGATTCGAGAGAAATGGTGTTAGATCTAGAAATGGCAACAGCGCGGCACGGGGCCGGGGATTCCACTCCCCGTCCTAGATCCCCAATGGTCGAATTTCCCCCGTACCCAGCTCCAATCCTAACGGGGAACCTATTACCACCCCCGCCCCCTAACGAGGATCGGGTTTCCCCGACCCCGAACATTCCCCAGCCAAAATAAAAAAAAAAATCAGCTTTAGAAAAATACAACAATTCATCACCAACAACAAATCAAAAAAAACATCTTCATTATCTTCATCAACATTCCAAACATAATATTACAGATGGTTTCCTTCCAAGAACTAAAATTATTTGAATTTTCCATGAAAAATAACAAAACTCCACAAATCCATGCCTCGAAACCAAGAACCCACATGGGAAAATGCACTTTTTGTTGATTTGAGAAACAGAAAAACACAATTAGAAAAAACCCATTAAAGTGAAAATGAAATCGAAACAACAAAACAAAACAAAGAATTAAGATCGAATTACTTTTGTGTAGAAGAAACTAATCCGAAAACGAATCAGCAGATCCAATCTAATGAATCAATTCAAACCCAATTAAGATCAATCTTTTGTGAAACAGACCTAATAAAAAAAGGTGACAGATAAAGAGGAAAGTGGGGTTCAAGAAGAAAAAGAAGAAAAGGAACAACAAGGAGTCTAGAGAGAGAGAGAAAAGTAGAGGGATAGAGAGAGAGAGAGAGAGAAGTTGCTGCCTATTTTTGTGTGTAACAGTGTGAGTCAACCAAACCCTAAACATATATATATATATATATATATATATATATAAATCGGGGCTAAACGGGGCGAGGGGTCAGGGCCGGGGCTAGAATATGTATCATCGTCCCCGGTCCGAATATCACCGGGAATTTATTTTTGAATACCATCTCCGGCCCGTTGAGAGTATTTTTCGGGAAAAAATCGTTAAATTCGGGAATGGGAGGTCGGTTCCCCATCAGGCCGGGGTCAAATTGCCATCTCTAGTTAGATATGAGATAAATGAAGAAAATCAACATGAATGGAGATGGGATGTGTGGACATTGATGAGTTCCAAAGCCATTGATGAATTCGCTAGTGTTGATGAATATGAGAACTATTTCTGTGGCCCTTGCATTTGAGAGAGGTGATGTTAGATCTAAGAGAGATCAAGAAAATCGGCATGAATGGAGATGGGTGTGTTGACATTGATGAGTTTGGAGCTCTGTATTGTTTAAACTAGTGATAAATTTGTTTAAATCAGTGATAAATTTATCACTGATGAATTTGTTAAAAAAATTACAAATAGTAGACTTGAATTGAGAGAGAGATGGGGCATCACAACAAATTTATCACCGAATTAAGTAACAAATTTATCGCTCCTAAATTAAGTAACAAATTTATCAGATCAGTTACACATCTGTAGAAGATCAACAACACCTTTCAATGCATTGATTGGACACTTTGCATCCCAAACCACTGATGAAGGAAGATGGTGACAACGACAATGTCGAAAATGGTAGATCGATGATGGAGGATTATGGTGTTGAAGCTAGCATATGAATGATAGGGAAAGAGCAACGGTGATGGCAACGAAAGAGAAGGAGATGATGGTTGGTGATGGAAGAGGAGAAGGAAATTGTGTGCCAGTGACAAAAATAGAAAAGAGAGAGAGAGAGAGAGAGAGAGGGAGAGAGAGAGATGTGTTTGGGTTTAGGGAAAAATCACTCAACTGAATGTAAGGGGTAAAAGTGGAAGATGGGCTAAATTATTTTAGGTCAAGACTTCCTAGGGATTAAGTCCAGTCCAAAGGACCGGCCCGTAACTCCTCCAAAAAATAACTACTCACTTTTGCCATTAATTTGTTGTTAGGGTTCGTTTGGGATGTGGATTAACTTTTTGATTTTTTGGTTTTTTATTGTTTGAGATGTTCTAAATAAGTGCACTTTTTGAATTTTTATGAAACATGGGTTGAGTTTGAAGTGATGTGGTAGAGAAGTGATGTGAAATAAAATGATGTGACTTAAATAGGATAATAACTTTTTTGACTTTTTTTGAAGATGCCAAACTTAACCATTGTCTTTGGCTAAAAAATCTCGTTTGAGATATGTTTTTTAACTTTTTTGAGAGAACAAATGAAATGATTATGGTTTGGATGTGACACTTTGTCTTATTAGGCTAAAAACCTTGTTTTGTCTTTCTGTGACTATTTTAGCCAAAAAATCTCATTTTAGCTTTTGCCAAACGAAAGCTTAATAAGATAATTTCTAATTACGCATAAGTCGTCATTAATTTTTTTCATCATAAACTTGAAAAAATAACTACATTAAAATTAATATAACATTATTATTATTATGGAAAAATTTGTTTAAGGTCTCTAATATTAAAATTTTATAAAATAAAAGATATATAATATTTTTATAATAATTGATATCTCTCAACATTTATGTAAAAAAAATTCGACATAGGAAAATTTTATCTTAACACAAAATTTTTTTTATGACTTTACAAAAAAATTTCATCTAGAGATTTTAATTAATAAAATATATATATATATATATATATTAAACATCTCCTCCACCATATTATTTATTGTATTACATTCATCCTAATAATAAAAATTTTGTTTTCAACTTGGACTCTTGCCTTTCGAATATATGGCCAAACGAGGGAGACACTTGTTCGGTAAAAACTATATTTACGTTAGATTTGGCAGTTGTTAAAAAAAAAAAATTAAAAAGTCATTATTTTATTTAAGTCAAATCATCTTATTTAAATCACATCATTTCTTTATTATATCACTCTAAATTCAATTTATATTTCATTTAGAACTTCTTAAACAGTCCCTTAATAAATAAATTATTAATTTTATATATTTGTTGGAACTTGTCAAATGGATAAAGCCTTCAAACCCAAATCATATTTCGGAACTTCTTAAACAGTCCCTTAATGAATAAATTATTAATTTTATATATTTGTCGGAACTTGTCAAATGGATAAGATGAGCTCCGCCGGCCGTGAGAAAAGCCAGCATTGACGACATCATAAATTGGGGCCCTCCGTCTACCAGCATCCTTTCATTTGGACACGTTTATTTTATTTGTTAAAAAATCATAATAAAAATAAGATTTAATATTGTGTGTTAAGAGCTTTTTAATTAAATAACTGTATGGGTACTTCAATTAAAATATTAAAGTGTAATTAGAATTTAAAAAGAGAAATTATATTTCAGCGGGTTTGATATAAAATAATTATTGATTAATGAAAAAATTTATAATTTTAATTATTAATATACATAAAGTTTATCACTTATTTTCAAATTATTTTTAAAACACTAAACTGAATTATAATTTTTCTAAATTAAAAATGCAATCTATCATTTTCCTTTTTCTCTCCTCCCATCAGCCTGTGTCATACATATTAAGAGTTTTGCTAAAATTACAAATTAAATTACTATTTATTTTACCCGTGTCAAACCTACACTTATGTGGATTTCATATACACATGCATAACGCCTTGTTTGACATTCGTTAAAAAAATTAAAAAGTCACTATCCTATTTAAGTCATATCATCTTATTTAAGTCACATCAACTCTCTATCATATCACTTTAAACCCAACCTATATCCAAACCATATTTCATAAAAAGTCAAAAAGTACACTTATTTAGATCATTCCAAACCACCCCTTAATAAGATAGTTGATATTTTAGTTTGTATTTCTATTTTTTAAAATATAGTAACTCATTAACAAGTTATTTAACATTTGATCACTTTAACAACTGGGTTACTAGCCCATAAAAATTTTAAAAAACAATTGAGTTAATAGTTCCACTGCAATGTCACCAAGAGCAATTTTAGTTAGCTTCTTACACTAATTTGTTACTAATAACTCCATTGTAGATGCTTCAATGCACCTTGTTGGACACCCTATTCTTTGGATACCTCAACGCCCCTTGCCCTCTTCTATTCTCTTCATTTCAAATCCTAGTAGAGATTCGTGGCAGCCCCAACCCCTTATCTCTTATCTACTTCCCTTTCTTTCATTCCTAACAGACAAATAGAGAAAAAGAGAGAAAGTCGCTAGAAGAGAGAGAGAGTTTTTTTTTTTTTTGGAACCAGGAGAGAGAGAGTTAGGGCGTGACAAGAAGAACTGATATGGGATTAAAGTGTGATGGCTAGATGTGGAAAGGGGCTGAAGTAGGGATGACAATGGAGATCCTACCCTATGGATACCCATAGAAACCCAACCTAAATATATGGATTTTTTTTTTTTTTTTTTACTCGTCAAGTCAATTAAGTGATGTTTTTAAATATTTATAGGATATAGGTCGGAGATAGGTACTCACCCATTTCTCCCATATGTTATGTTTAGGGTTCTTCGTTACTTTCCTATCCCCCTTCTAGCAAAATTAACATGATGTTAACATATAAACCGTAACAATGTCTTCAAAAATCTATCTGTTCGAGGCACAAATTTTGCAGCATTCAAATAAAATATATCATCATATGCAAAATAAATAACGAATAAAATATTTAAAAAATTGTCCTAAAATATATATATATATATATATATATATATATTAGCGTATGTCCGTACTTGAAGGCACAGTGTAAATAATGTCGAGATTAAAATATAATTGTAATGTATACCAATGTTGTGAAACCCGGACCGGACTGGCCGGTCGAACCGGGAACCGGGCCTTGTTCCGGTCCGGTCAACCCCCTAGAACCGGAGTAGGAGAAAAACCGAAAACCCGGCGGTCGAACCAGGAAAACCGGTGACCCGAACCGGGTCTAGTGGGTTGGACCGTTGATTTTTTTTCTTTTTTTTTTTATTTTCTTTCTTTCTTATATTTATATATATATTATAAATATATTTCAAATTTTTGACTTAAAATTCTTACTTTAAGAGTCTCCTCTCATAAGGAAGAGTCTCATTGGAAGTTGCAGAAGATTATAAAAGTCTATTTCTATTTATAGGAAAAGATTTTTCAAAGAGAACCTACAAAATTCTATGTGGGATTCAATCAAATTATTTGAAACATATTGATTGGAGGGAGAGTTGAAAATTTCATTTTTCTCCAAAATTAAACCTAACATTCAATCAATTTGTTTGGAAGGAATGATTAAAAAATTTAATTTCTTTAAAACAAGTGACTTTTTTTTATCAATTATGACTTTATTAATAAATATTATACAACAATTTTTATTTTTATTTGAATATTTATATATATATTTTTATTTATTTATAATTTTTAATTATATAATATTAATTATGACGTCACGGTTCGACTGCTTTGACCCGACGGTTGAACCGGTGACCCATCCACCCGGTCCTTTTTCCGGTTCGCTCACCGGTCCGGTTTTCAAAACATTGATGTATACATAATATGTTTAAATTTATGGAGCCTGTAGCATTTTTTGATAAAGATATTATGTTTCTTAAAGAATTTGTAACCATTTTACTTGTACCACACACTCTACAGAACTTAAATAAAATAACAACTTCCCCTAAAGCATGGCGTCATCATTCATTCATTTAACAAAAAAAGATCCCTTAAAACTTCAAGACCATAACTTCCCAATGATAACCAATGCCTCATTTTAACAGAGGCAAATTCCTTAAGTATTGCACTATGAACAATAGAGTTCAAGGTATGTTTTCTCACAAAAAAATAAAGTTCGAGGTATGTTTTGTTGGAAATGGTGGAAAAATTCTGGGTAAAACCAGAATTTTTTCTCAAATTTGGTTTATTTTTTAGGTGGGCCCCGAGCATCGATTTACTCGAGTCAAAGCGGTAATGCGTTCTATGTCGCGTTGTGATTCACGTGATATATTTGGTTGCTTAAAACCATTACCCAGTGAATGGGAAATTGAAGCCAAAGTGTGCTCCATGGAAATGGAGTTGTGATGGAAATTCCTTAAAGTTGTAAATTGGCTTGTCCCACATTGATTTGGTGGGAAGTTTTGAAAGGGTTTATAAGGCTTAGGGTGAGATACTTGGGGTGTGCCCCAAGGGGTACCCAAGTGTTTTAGAGGGAGAGGTTATGGGCTAAATGGGCTAGACCCATTGGACCTAAAAATCACCACACGCGCGCGCCGCCGTCCGTCCGGTTGAGCGGGCTGGGCTGGGCCTGGGCTTGGGCACGGGTGCGTGGTGTGTGGTTGGGCTTCTAATCTTTTTGGGCCAAAAACATTTGAATTTTATTTTATTTTTTATTAAAATAAAATCCATAATTCAAATTAAACTGGTTTGGATTTATTGTTCATCCAAACAGGGCCCTTCCCGTTTTCAAACAGAATTAAACTGTTTTGGATTTATTGCTCATCCAAACAGAGCCCTTCCCGTTTTCAAACAGAATTAAACTGTTTTGGATTTATTGCTCATTCAAACAGAGCCCTTCCCGTTTCTATCTGTTTGAATAAACAGATTCAAATCTGTTTAAATTTGAATCTAACAGGTTTCATACCTGTTCAATTCAAAACCAAAAGCCACCTTTACATCTATAAATAGACTAGCCTCCCATTTGGATTTTACTCAAAAAATTTTCGTACTCCATCCTCTGCAAATTATATTCTTCATCTTGCTGCATTTTATTTCCGAAAGAAAGAGTGTAAACACTTAGTGTGTTCGTAAGGCAAACAATTTGTAGTGCTGCTATTGTTTGTGGTAAGATCATTTCATCTTGGGAGATAGACGTTCAAATTCTGAAAGCACCGTGGAGAGGACGAATCTGTCTTAAGGACACAGTGTTAAACACTGGACTTGATCAGAAAAGTTATTCAAATAAATTAACCAAGTAAGTTGTTTAATTTTATTCTGTTTTTTATTATGTTTATTTAATCAGATTTTATTTTTGTTTTTGTAACAAAATAAAATCTGTGGTTTTATTTATTTATTTTTATTTCGAGTTTGATTTTTGTAATCAAACAAATTCTCTCTTTTTCTCTATTTCTTTTATTCTTGTTGTTGTTTTGTACACAACAGAATTTAATCTTTTTAAATACAATGAAGATTGTCCAACAATCTTAAGACAGATTCGTTTTTGGGTATCTTCATTGTATTTAATTTTCTGTGTTTTCAAATTAATATTCTGGTTGGAAAAACAAATAGTGATTTATGCTATTTGACAGATAGTAGTAATATACTGTCTCTTTTCTTTGACAACAACTAGTAGTACGATATTTGTGTCATTAACAATTCAAAATATTATTTGGTATTACAGAAAATTCTTATGATATTTTATTTTTCTAGTTTTAGTAACAAGGAAAATAAAATTATTTTGTTGTTATAATTTATTTTCTGGTTTTAGTAACTAGAAAATTAATTTGTGTTTTAATTTTTTCTGATTTTTGTAATCAGAGATTATGGCTACTACAACTGAAACTGCATCTGGCAGTGGTACTCCTATTGTTACACCTACATCGGTCCCTATCCAGAACCATGTTCATGTACCAATCAATCATGGAGAAAAACCGAAAAAAATTAACGGTACCGAGTTTAAGAGATGGCAGCAGAAGATACTGTTCTATCTTACAACTCTTAATTTGGCCCGGTTTCTCCATGAAGAGGCTCCAGCACTTAAAGAGGGTGAAAGTGATCGGCAAGTTGTTGCCGCTGTAGATGCTTAAAAACATTCAGATTTCCTGTGCAGAAACTACATCCTAAATGGCTTTGGCAATATACTGTATAATGTATACAGTCCTCTGAAAACAGCAAAAGAATTGTGGGATTCTTTGGAGAAGAAATACAAGACAGAAGATGCCGGCACGAAGAAATTTGTCGTCAGTAAATTTCTGGACTTTGTTATGGTAGACTCCCAAACGGTAATATCTCAAGTTCAAAGTTTTCAAATAATTTTGCATGATATTCATTCAGAAGGTATGTCTCTTAGCGAGTCATTCCAAGTCGCTGCTTTAGTGGAAAAGTTACCACCGGCTTGGAAAGATTTCAAAAATTATTTAAAACATAAACGCAAAGAGATGACTATGGATGAATTGATTGTAAGATTAAGAATTGAAGAAGATAACCGAAAGGCTAAAAAGAGGAATGGGAAAAATCTCATTGAGTCCAAGGCTAATGTGGTTGAACAAGTTCATTAACCACATAACAAAAAGAGGAAGTTTACTGGAGATGGTCCTAAACAAGGCGATAGTAGCAAGAAGTTCAAAGGAAAATGCTATAACTGTGGCAAAACTGGACATCGAGCTTCTGACTGCCGCCGCCCTAAGAAGGATCATGGAAGTACAAGTAAGAAGACCACCAATCAGGCCAATGTAACCGAATTGGATTACATCTCTGACGGAGTGAATGACATCAACCTTTTCTGTTGTGGTGTCTGAGGCTAACTTGGTTGGAAATCCCAAAGAGTGGTGGGTTGACACTGGAGCAACTCGTCACATTTGTGCGAACAAGAAGATGTTCACTACCTACAATGAGGCTGCAAATGGTGAACAACTTTTCATGGGAAATTCTTCTACTTCTACTGTGGCTGGACAAGGGAAAGTGATCTTGAAGATGACATCAGGGAAAGAACTGACCCTCAACAACGTACTGCATGTACCTGACATCCGTAAGAATTTAGTTTCTGGGTCTTTGTTAAGTAAAAATGGTTTTAGGCTTGTATTTGAGTCTGATAAATTTGTATTAATAAAGAGTGGTATGTATGTTGGTAAGGGATACATGAGTGATGGTCTCTTTAAGTTGAATGTAATGACAGTTGTACCGAAAGTTGCTATGAATAAGAATAACACATCTTTGTTTATATTCTTGAGTCAAATTTATGGCATGGTAGATTATGACATGTGAATTTTGATGCTTTGCGTAGATTAATTGGTTTAGATCATATACCAAAGTTTGAAATTAATCCTAATCATAAATGTGAAATTTGTGTAGAAGCGAAACAAACTAAGGCTCCATTTAAATCGGTTGAAAGAAAAACCAAACCTCTAGAATTAATTCATACTGATGTATGTGATTTAAAATTTATTCAAACTAGAGGAGGCAAAAAGTATTTCATAACATTTATCGATGATTGCACAAGATATTGTTATGTTTATTTACTTAAAAGTAAAGATGAAGCCTTAGAAATGTTTAAACTCTACAAAACAGAAGTTGAAAATCAACTTGGTAAAACCATTAAAATGGTTAGAAGTGATAGGGGTGGTGAATATGATGCACCATTAAATGAATTTTGTGCACAATATGGCATTATTCACCAAACTACAGCCCCTTATTCTCCACAGCAAAATGGTATTGCTGAAAGGAAAAATAGAACCCTAAAAGAAATGATGAATGCCATGTTACTAAGTTCAGGCTTACCACAGAACTTGTGGGGGGAAGCAATATTGTCTGCTAATTTTGTTCTTAATAGAATACCCCACAAGAAAACCAACAGCACTCCTTATGAATTGTGGAAAGGTCAATCGCCTTCCTACAAATACTTAAAAGTGTGGGGGTGTTTGGCAAACGTTGAAGTTCCTATTCCTAAAAAGACTAAGATTGGACCAAAAACAATAGCCTGTGTGTTTATTGGTTATGCTCAGAATAGTAGTGCATATCGGTTTCTGACTTATAAATCAGAAATACCTGATATAAATGTGAACACTATTATAGAGTCAAGGAATGCTGTGTTTTTTGAACATGTCTTTCCTTACAAGAAAGGACAGGAATTAAGTTCACAGAAAAGAACTTATGATTGTACACAAAGTCAAGAGACTAATGACAATCAAACACAAGAGACTAGTAATAGTCTCGACCAACAGGATTTAACTAATGATGAACCTAGGCGAAGTAAGAGAGCAAGAACATCAAAATCCTTTGGTTCAGATTTTCTGACATACTTGTTAGAAAATGAACCTCAAAGCTTTAAGGCAGCTATGACAGGTCCTGAAGCACCTTTGTGGAAAGAGGCTGTTAATAATGAAATTGAATCCATTATGCAGAATCATACTTGGGAATTGGTGGATCTTCCACCAGGTTTTAAACCTCTTGGATATAAATGGATATTCAAGAGAAAAATGAAAGCAGATGGTTCAATTGACAAGTATAAAGCAAGACTTGTTGTTAAAGGTTACAGACAAAAGGAAGGTCTGGACTATTTTGACACATATTCCCCTGTGACAAGAATAATATCCATTCGCATGCTTATTTCTATAGCAGCATTGTTTAATTTAGAAATACATCAAATGGATGTTAAGACGGCTTTCTTAAACGGTGATCTAAATGAAGAGATCTATATGGAACAACCTGAAGGGTTTGTAGTATCAGGGCAAGAAAAGAAAGTTTGTCGACTTGTAAAATCCCTTTATGGATTAAAACAAGCACCTAAGCAATGGCATAAAAAATTTGATCATGCAATGCTTACTAATGGGTTTAAGATAAACGAATGTGACAAATGCATTTATGTTAAAAACACTGACCAAGGATATGTCCTAGTTTGTCTTTATGTGGATGACATGCTTATCATTGGAAGCAGTCAAAACATGATCCAATCAACTAAGCAGATGCTTAACAAAAGATTTGATATGAAAGATATGGGGTCGCAGATGTTATATTAGGAATGAAAATTACTAAAACATCTGACAGATATGCATTATCTCAATCTCATTATATTGAGAAAATTCTTGATAAATTTATCAAGGATGATTTGAATTTAGCTAGAACACCTGTAGACATCAGTATTTATTTATCGAAAAATAAAGGTGATGCAGTGTCTCAGTTAAAATACTCCCAAATCATTGGAAGCCTAATGTACCTAATGAATTGTACTCGTCCTGATATAGCTTATGCTATCAGTAAATTGAGTAGGTACACTAGTAATCCCGGAGAAGACCATTGGAAAGCGATCATTCGGGTTCTTAGATATCTAAGATTCACCCATGATTATGGTTTGAACTTTACTCGATATCCAGCAGTACTTGAAGGTTATTGTGATACAAATTGAATATCGGATACTAAAGATTCAAAATCCACTAGTGGATATGTCTTTACTTTAAGAGGCGCTGCTGTTTCTTGGAAATCCACCAAACAAACATGCATCGCACGACCCACAATGGAATCCGAGTTCATTGCTTTGGACAAAGCAGGAGAAGAAGCAGAATGGCTTCGTCACTTCTTAGAAGACATTCCAATGTGGCCAAAACCTGTGCTAGCTATTTGCATTCATTGTGATAGTCAATCTGCAATAGGCAGGGCACAGAATCATATGTATAATGGTAAGTCACGACATATTCGTCGTCGGCATAATACCGTAAGGCAATTGTTGTCAAACGGAATAATCTCAATAGATTATATAAAATCTAAAGAGAATATTGCGGATCCGTTAACAAAAGGTTTGACAAAAGAGCTAGTGTATAGTTCATCGAAGGGGATGGGATTAAAGCCTATTACATAAAAGTCGTCATAATGGTAACTCTACTTATATGACTGGAGATTCCAAGAACTAAGTTCAAAGGGACAACTAAGTTATGTATGGCTCACCAGAAATCACCAAGGGATTAAAAATTCCCTACTTATTCCTATGGTGAGAGTGATATCTGCAACATATGTTGTATGCAGGGGTATAAGGATAAGCTTTGCTTTTAATGATTACTCATATCTTGATTAAGGTATAAAATCAAGACGAGTATAAGGAGATACTCACAATAAGAATCACCTATATGAGTGTTGAACTGGGGCCGGTTCTATGATAATGAAAGGGCTAAATTCTCTAGAAACACTTATGAAAATCAGGCGCGTTCAAGGCTAAAATGAACATAACAGTGAGAACCACGATGTGTTAGAAGATATTTTGTGTGAAATCTATTGTCTTGGCTTACACAAACGGCTGAACAATTCAAGGCATCGCGTCCATTGGTTAGCCAGTAAGTCCGATAGGTTATCACTAGGGAAGGTTCAAGGCCGAAAACTACCTATCCTGAGGCAAGATATTTTCGACTTATACTCTTTCGTTAAGTCTGCATTTTGTTGCATTTCCGTTGTCATCAAATTCCATTCATGTGGGGGATTGTTGGAAATGGTGGAAAAATTCTGGGTAAAACCAGAATTTTTTCTCAAGTTTGGTCTATTTTTTAGGTAGGCCCCGAGCATCGATTTACTCGGGTCAAAGTGGTAACGCGTTCTATGCCGCGTTGTGATTCACGTGGTATATTTGGTTGCTCAAAACCATTACCGAGTGAATGGAAAATTGAAGCCAAAGTGTGCTCCATGGAAATGGAGTTATGGTGGAAATTCCTTAAAGTTGTAAATTGGCTTATCCCACATTGATTTGGTGTGAAGTTTTGAAAGGGTTTATAAGGTTTAGGGTGAGATACTTGGGGTGTGCCCCAAGGGGTACCCAAGTGTTTTAGAGGAAGAGGTTATGGGCAAAATGGGCTAGACCCATTGGACCCAAAAATCACCACACACGCGCGCGCGCGCCGCCGCCGTCCGTCCGGTCGAGCGGGCTGGGCTGGGCTTGGGCTTGGGCGCGGGTGCGTGGTGTGTGGTTGGGCTTCTAATCTTTTTGGGCCAAAAACATTTGAATTTAATTTTATTTTTTTATTAAAATAAAATCCAGAATTCAAATTAAACTGGTTTGAATTTATTGTTCATCCAAACAGGGCCCTTCCCGTTTTCAAACAGAATTAAACTGTTTTGGATTTATTGCTCATCCAAACAGAGCCCTTCCCATTTTCAAACAGAATTAAACTGTTTTGGATTTATTGCTCATTCAAACAGAGCCCTTCCCGTTTCTATCTGTTTGAATAAACAGATTCAAATCTGTTTAAATTTGAATCTAACAGGTTTCATACCTGTTCAATTCAAAACCAAAAGCCACCTTTACATCTATAAATAGACTAGCCTCCCATTTGGATTTTACTCAAAAAAATTTCGTACTCCATCCTCTGCAAATTATATTCTTCATATTGCTGCATTTTATTTCCGAAAGAAAGAGTGTAAACACTTAGTGTGTTCGTAAGGCAAACAATTTGTAGTGCTGCTATTGTTTGTGGTAAGATCATTTCATCCTGGAAGATAGACGTCCAAATTCTAAAAGCACCGTGGAGAGGACGAATCTGTCTTAAGGACACAGTGTTAAACACTAGACTTGATCAGAAAAGTTATTCAAATAAATTAACCAAGTAAGTTGTTTAATTTTATTCTGTTTTTTATTATGTTTATTTCATCAGATTTTATTTTTGCTTTTGTAACAAAATAAAATCTGTGGTTTTATTTATTTATTTTTATTTCGAGTTTGATTTTTGTAATCAAACAAATTCTCTCCTTTTCTCTATTTCTTTTATTCTTGTTGTTGTTTTGTACACAACAGAATTTAATCTTTTTAAATACAGTGAAGATTGTCCAGCATGTTTTCTCACCAAAAAAAAAATAATAATAATAATAAATTTAAGCTATTGTTTGGGTGGAATTTAACAAATTGAGTAAGAGAGTGTTCGATAACTCAATTCCACATATTAAGTCTGTTTGATAATCACAATTCACATCACTTAAAATTTTAGCAACCTATTAAAAAAAAAACTAAAATTTTAAGCCAAAAAATTCTTAATGTTGAAAGCTGAATTTTTAATTGTTTATGCTTATATTATCGTTAAAGTGTATCATCACCACCATTGTCACTCTATACTATTGCCACTATTTCTGTCACACATTGCCGCTGCCGCCACTACCACCACCACCATCATCACCCTACCTTACCATTACCATACTACCACACAATAGCCATCACCACCGTTACCACCACCACATCAACATTGTCACCACGCTATCCCTCAAATACCATGCCAATGTCACTGACATCACCACTACCGTCGTGTCATTACTGCCACTATTTTCGCCACCACAATTGACACCACTAAGTCTACCCAGTACATTGCCACCGCCGCCATGTTGCTACCAACCCAATACGTAAACAAAAAAAATATATATAGAAAATAAATTTCAAACTCACCTTCTAATATACATATCAAATAGCTTGATTAAATTAAACACTGAAAACTTTTTTGTACACACTTCGAATATTATTTCAAATTAAAAAATTCATTTTCCAGATTTCAATTTGATCAACACCACCAAATTCTGGTACCTAAAATTATATAAACAATTAAATAAGCATAATCTATTGACCTCATAGTAATCAGTAAAAAGATATAAGATGGAGCTAACTATCCAGCACTTCTGGTGAAGCCAGATACAAATTCACTCCTTTTATCCCTGTCAGATACATACTCGCTCTGTCACAACATTCAACAAATGAAAGAATAATCTTAAGTTTTTAATCAGTCAAACATTGATAAAATCATGAAATATTATAGAGAGAAATAAAGAGAGAGGACCTGATGATAATCTCTGAAGGATGAACAGCGTTGTTTGAGTTGCAGCAAGGGAAATTCAACCTAAACAAACCCAGCCAAAAACAAAAACAACAGCTAAGGATGGGTATATGATTTAAAACAGAACACATGAAGCAAAGCCAATTATGATGAAAGAAAACCCCTCTCAGTTGTTCTCTGTGACATTGTCTCTTCATTCTCTATACTATGTTTCTAGATAGAGAAAATGGAAATGGCTCAGTGAACTCATTTAGCAAACACAACATGGTCAAATGGATGGGTATATGATTTAAAACAGAACACATGAAGCAAAGCCAATTATGATGAAAGAAAACCCCTCTCAGTTGTTCTCTATGACATTGCCTCTTCATTCTCTATACTATGTTTCTAGATAGAGAAAATGGAAATGGCTCAGTGAATTCAGTTGGCAAACACAACATGGTCAAATGAGATCATATACAGATTTATATGGGAATCCAACTGCATTAAACAAAATTTGGCTATCTAAATGCTATTCACAATGGAACAAAATTAGAGCATACAAACACAATAAATAAAGGAATAAATAAACTCAATAACAGAGACTAAAAAAAAAAATACAACAACGAGTAATCAAGATAATCCGAAAAAATATGTACTCAATAACAGAGGAGAGGGATTGAAAATTTGAGAAATTCCAAACCAATATTAAGGACTTACAGATGTCAATGAAGGTGAGAATAAGGATTGCTTGATCATAGAAGATAGCTTCCAAGGACTCACAGATGTCAATTAACATGAGTTATTGAAAGCACTATACATATCTATACAATATCTGTTTCCTTTAATATATGTACTCACAGATGTCTTGGCCTTTTTGTTCAATCAGGTCTGCGAATTTGGTCTCAGAGAAAAGGAAACCAGATAATTCTGAATAAACAGTTTATATAACCAAAAATTTGAGAAATTCCAAACCAATATCAGTTCACTACCATCACCGATGAACTTGAACAACTGCTAGTGTACAGATCTCTGTTCGGCAAAAGATTCTCTGAGGTAGCGGCGGTGAAATCATCAGTTGTCTGTATGCTGTAGCAGAGGAGAAGTGTGTGAGAGCTATGTATCTCACGACTGACGGTGGTGGTGGATCTATATCTAGAAGCGACGACACTGAAGCAGCGGCACCATCGAGCGGTCAGAAAGAGATGTATCAATGGGACGTAAGGTTGTTGATAACGGCATCGAAACAACGGCACCATTGACCGGTCGGAGAGAGATGTACCAGTGGGAAGTAAGGCTGAGGGAGAGAGACAGAGAGAGATGAGCGTAGGTGAGTGTCATTTGAAGTGAGGTGATTGCAAAGTTTTAGGTATTTTTGAAGTGTGGCTCTTAGGTGGGAAGTTGAGGTAGAGTGAGATAGAAGGTTATCATTTCTGCCATTCATTCTCAAGCAAAAATAAATCCTAACCGTTCAAATGTCTTAGTAGAACAAATGTATGTATGATAAATTCAAAAACCCTTCTCCCTTATTATATAGATATATATATATTATAAAAAAAGCAATAAGTTCATTTAAGCTACAATAAACAATACTTTTGTCTAGCAGAACAATACTTGCTATGCTTCGTTTTGCTTTCAAATTTTACTTCTTGAAAAACATTAAAAACTAAATAGATGAAAAATAATGAAAAATTTAAAAACAATCATCATCGTCATATTATTTTCTTCTTTTTTGTGAAAAAAAAAAGTTTTTAAAAATTAAAAACATATTTGTGGTGTTTATTTTTTTTAAATACAAATGTTGAACGCAAAACCAAACAGATCGACTTTTTTAATTAACTCAGGAGACAACTAACCAAGAGCACCTCCATAGAAAGCCAATTCAACAAATTAAATGCAATAATTAGAAGCAAAAAAAGAATCAAATTCAAAACTTCAAACTTATCTTACACCTTAGCAAACGCAACTTAATTCACAACAAGGCAAATATTCGAAACAAACACTTGTACCTCCGCATAACACACTCATGGTTGTGAAGCTTTAAAACAAAAACAAAAAAAAGTTTGGTTGTGAACCTTAAAAAGAAAATTAAAATTAAAAAAAAAATTAAAAAAAGAGGGTGAAGTTGGGTTTGAGAAAATCCAAACCGATTAGGAGATAGGGAGGGTAGTACCCATGAAGAATGGGAGATGGAGAATGGGAAAAATTTATTATAAGAGAATGGGGATGGGGTATTAATATCTATCCCATTAATCCCTATTGCCATCCCTAGGCTGAAGTTGGCAGGAGCTTGGGAGGAGCTGAGGGTTGACAGGGGAGCTAGGAAGGACTAAGGTGGTTATCACAAGTTGTAATGGTAGTAATCAGAAGTAAAGAAATAGTTGGTTGCTGAGAATAAATATTAAGAGAAGTGAATTTTAAAATTTTATCTCATTCCTAACAATTTAACTTAGAGGTACAAGATTTCATACAAAAATCTATTTAAGGGAAAATAATATTTACAATTTTGTAATGTTGGCTTATTGATGCAAAAATATTTTCTTAGGATTCCCTTTTGTCAAGAGAAAGTATTCCTAAAAATTTATATTTACCTCAAAAACTCGTTGTTTCTAATATACGATAACTTTTAGGATTATAACACAGGTCATTTTTGTTTGAAGATAAAAGATTAATGCGACTATGGGGAGAGAAATAATACTGTCCGTCTTACATTTCTTTTATTCCCTCCGTCACAAAATATTAATTCCTTATTCTATTTTTCATTGTCTCAAAATATTAGTCCATTTAAAACAAATTAAGCACTAAAATAACATGAATTTCTTATTTTGCCTTTCTTTAAATTCATTAATATTAATATATAGAAAAAGTATAATCATGACAACTGATGTTTCAAAAAAAATTGGTCTATTTTAATTTTAAATCAAAGGCAGTTTTGAAAAGTTATATATTTTTGAAGTGTAATTATATTAAAAAGAAAAAAAAAAGTTAGATTCTCTAAAAGGGAAAAATATTTTGAAATGGAGGGAGTATTTTTTATTTTGGGAAAATCGGTTTAAGGTCCCTATCCAACTTTTAGTAATGGATTAGGTCCACAATGTGTTCTTTTGTAGCCTAAGGTCCCTCAATGTTATTTTAGAGTGTAAAATACCTGTCTTACCCTTGTTTATAATATACGTTGTTTTCAATTTGGCAGCTAAAGATCATATTGATATTTTGTGGGAGATTACGTGAGGATGAATTTGACGATTCAGATTTTTGTGGAGATTTTCTAGGGTTTTGTAGGTGTTGAAATCCTGTTCGTTATTTGTAGGTGTTGAAATCCTGTACGAGTTGAAATCATGTTCGTTGTTTGTAGGTGTTGATTGATCGTGTAGGAGTTGAAATCTGGTTCATTGTGTTTGATTTGATTTCATGTGGAGTTGAAATAGATAAGTTTTCAATTTTTGATTTGATTTGATCGTGTAGGTGTTGAATTAGGTTTTTGTTTTTAGTTTTGATCAATGTGAGAGAGACGAACTCAGTGTTGTTCTTTTTGATTTTTGAAGTTAATTTTTCATTATCTATTATTGATGAATTTTCGATGGAGTTGATTTTGATTTTTGGAGTTGCTTTTTCATTCTCTGTCAACATGGTTATGAGTTCCTTTTTGGTGCTCTGTTTTTCTGCGTTTTGTGCTCTGTTTTTTGTTCACTTTGCATTTTTTGTGTAGTACAGAGAAAATTGCAGGTTTGTTACTATAATTGAACTCAAATCACAGAGAAAATTGTAAACTTGTAGTGCAGTGAGAATCACAGAGAAAATTGTAAGTAGGCAGAGAAATTTACAGACGTAGCAATAGAGCAGTAAATGTTTGTTTTTTTTTTAAATTTTTTTTTGAATTGAGTGTTTTGTGAACATAACAGATTTTCTCTGTGATTTTTTTATGTGCTTGTGTTTAATATATTTTTGTCTCTTGATGTTAATGTGTTTTTGTTTTTGTTATATTGAAAGTGAATATAAGTTCACAAATTTCTCTGGACTTTTCTTTGTAGTCCAGAGAAAATCATATGATTGTATTACAAATGATAAGTATTACAAATTTCTCTGGACTTATATGTTGTGTTTTTATATGTTTGCACTTTTCAAAGTTTTCTGATATGTTTTCTTTGCACTTTTCATTTTTTTTTTTTTTTTTGCACTATTCATGTTTCTGGACTTTTCTTTGTAGTATAGAGAAAATCATAGGTTTGTTATTATAATCCAATGAAAATGACAGAGAAAATGTTAAGCTTGTAGTTGAGTGAAAATCACCCTTGAAGTTGGTGTCTTGATCTTGATGCTTATTGGTTCTTCAAGGTAGCAACAGAGAAAATTACAGAGAAAATTACCTTGACAGAGAAAATTATCTTGTAATCCCAGAGAAAATTACAAGGTAGCAATGATTACACAACAGAGAAAATTACAAGGTAGCAACATAAACATGACAGAGAAAATTACACGACAGAGAAATTTTGAGGAAATGGTGCATTGAACAAAATAAATATGCCATAGAAAATTAGACACAAGACATAAACATAAGTTCACAAATTTCTCTGGACTTTTCTTTGTAGTCCAGAGAAAATCATATGATTGTATTACAAATGATAAGTATTACAAATTTCTCTGGACTTATATGTTGTGTTTTTATATGTTTGCACTTTTCAAAGTTTTCTGATATGTTTTCTTTGCACTTTTCATTTTTTTTTTTTTGCACTATTCATGTTTCTGGACTTTTCTTTGTAGTATAGAGAAAATCATAGGTTTGTTATTATAATCCAATGAAAATGACAGAGAAAATGTTAAGCTTGTAGTTGAGTGAAAATCACCCTTGAAGTTGGTGTCTTGATCTTGATGCTTATTGGTTCTTCAAGGTAGCAACAGAGAAAATTACAGAGAAAATTACCTTGACAGAGAAAATTACCTTGTAATCCCAGAGAAAATTACAAGGTAGCATTGAACAAAATAAATATGCCATAGAAAATTAGACACAAGACATAAACATAATGTGGCCAGAGAAAATTATAAATGCTGCCAAAGAAAATTAGACACACAAGTAAGAAAAGTAATTTGGCCAGAGAAAATTATAAATGCCAGAGAAAATTAGCCACACCAATAGAGTAGTAGCAAGCCAGAGAAATTTACAAAAACAAGAACACAAGAAGCTTCAATAAGAAGCCCCAAATGTACAGAAAGCAGTTCAATTTTGACAGTTGGAAGGAAAGCAACCCATCATCAGTTGGAAGCAAAGAAATTCTGGACTTCCCAGGAATTTCTCTGGATTCAACCCAGAGAAATTTCAAATTTCTCTGGTCCAGAATTTCTCTGGAACGATAAAACTCTGATTTTATCAATTTGTCATTGGTTTTGCTGCTGCTGATTCAATCACAATTTCCTGCACAAACAAATTAATAGTTCTTCTATGAGTTTGTGATAGATTTTCTTTAAACTTAATGGTATGAATTTCTCTGGGTTGAATCCAGAGAAAATTCAAATTTCTTTGGGTTGAATCCAGAGAAAATTCAAATTTCTCTGGATTACTTTAAGCCTTCCTCTACTGCTGCCTCTTCCTCAAGCTTCTTTTTCCAATATTCTTCAAGTAGGGGTCCAAATATTGCTTTTCCAGAAAAAACTCCAATTCTACTAAACCCAAAAAATCAAAAGACGTTATATTCAACACTCAGAGAAATTTTGAACCTGAAGATGTTATATTCAACACTGGATATATATATATATATATATATATATATATATATGTGCTGACATTGTATATATATATATGTATGTATCATATATATATATATATATGTTTGCAACCATAGATAAGATAACCAAGAGTGACTGTTTGATTATGGTTGCAAATGGTCTTAATTGATTAATTATCATATATATACTAGTCAAGACAGTAAGCAACAAATTGTATATATATATATATATATATATATATATATATATATATGTATGTATCATATATATATACATCTATTAAATTTTTTTGAAAAGAAAAAATAATAATGCATACATGTCGAAGAAGATCTGGAGTCGAGAATCGAAGCTCTGATCAATGACTTGAGACCAATACTCGTAAAGCTCATCTCTGCTGATCTTGTCAACATTCAACTCATTTGAAGATGAACAGACGTAGGGTATTTTGGTCCAAGAAATTGATAAAATGCGTGGGTATTTTGGTTAGGGACCTGAGGCAGTATTACATTTTTTAATGTCCTTTATGCAGAAAATTGTTATTATTAGGGAGCTTAAAAAAAAAACCCCTTTTATTTTTTATTTTGTATCATAGAGTTGTTGGGTGATATTATGTACTATTGAATTGTTTATTGATTAGAATGTAATAAAAGATAGTCTTCAAAAAAAAAAAGATGAAATAAAATTTGAAGATCTAATTTTAATCATTGAATGATG
The DNA here is from genome assembly GCF_055761805.1 of Camellia sinensis. Lineage (NCBI taxonomy): Eukaryota > Viridiplantae > Streptophyta > Magnoliopsida > Ericales > Theaceae > Camellia > Camellia sinensis. The sequence continues at coordinate 99,363,708 of NC_138972.1, forward strand.
AGGAATGATTTATTAAGAGAGTTGATATTATAATACCACGTGAATGATTAAATAACAACCAAATCAAAACAAATGTAGACTTGGGGGATTAAGAAACAAAATCTGACAACATGAGCCCCATGTCCATTCCTTCTCCGGGAAATAAATTTTTTTTCTCAAAAACAATATGTTCTCTTATTTCAATTCATTCACAATTATTAAATTATATAAAAAATTTTAGATATACAAATTATGAAACATAGTCAAGCGGTTATAAATAAATTAATACAAAAAAATAAATAATTTTATGATAGAGGATCCACAGCCCTACTCAATTCCATCCAACCAGATGCAACCCACGTATATCATAAACTTGAACCCAATTATTTTTGTGTAATAAGATGTGCAAATTTTTTTAATTTTTTATTTACATGCATGTGGAATTTATAATCACTATAAATCTCACATTTATGTGGAAAAAAAGAAGACCACTATAGTGTATTCTTCATGTATACCACCACCTCATCAAATCTTTAGATGGGACGAAGTTAAAGTTGAAAGCATATTTCACATAAAGGAGGAAAAGAGAAGGTTGAGGATTCCTTAGGATTAGGGCATCATGGGACCTTCATATGTGTCCCTTTGAGCAGACATCAGTGTAAATTGTAATAGGACATCTTCTCCTCCTATTTCAAAACCATACCTTCCCTCTCTCTCTCTAGATGGAACACAACAACTACTAACAATAAACCACCCAAAAATCACTTCATATGTTAATTGACATGATAATAACAAGCAACCACGAAATAGTAAGTAGAGGTAGCTCAACTATTAAGTTACTTAACTCATTACTTAAAAGTTTTTAATTTTAAAAATTCTTATTGTTGAAGGTTCTAATTTTTTAAAAACCAATTAAGATAAGGCCTCTATTTGATATTTGGTCTAAGTTTTAAGGTCTCACAAAACATTAGGCCGCTAGTAGAAGTAGGATGTCTTTCTGTATGTCGGTGAAGGAAAATGTCAAATAAAATCCAATTTCTTTTACCTTATTTCTCACTTTTGCAGACAAGTGTGCAAATTTTACGAACAAATTATTTGTAATGAAAGTTTTTTAAGAACAAATTATTTGTATTGCACTGCTGAACATTATACTTTTATTTTTCTCTCTTCCCACAAATCTCACCCTATTCAAAATCTAAACATAGACTTTAACTTAGGTCATCTTGAATTTAGAGAGGAAGATTATGTTTGATTATTAGATATAAGAAGAAATTTGTGGAGACAACAGAAAACAGAAGACGAAAATAAATGAAATATAAAAACTTTTCTTTTTGTTTTTACAAGTCCCTTTCCTTTTCTTTTTGTTTTGTGCCACTAGGTGCTCTTAAGGCCAACAAAATGAAACGAGAGATTTTGTAAACCAATATTCTATTGGATAATGTTCATATAGATGAGTTAGTTGCATTCACAAACTGGAGAGACAGAGCCATCAGAATGCAACAGCTACATCAAAAAGAGAAAAATGGAAAGAAAAAAAAAAGAGCTGTTTCCATCAATTAATTCTTCCAATATTTAGCAGTTGGCATGTCTGCTATCAATCTCTCAGTATTGGTAGGTGATCACGGTCAAGAATCTTTGTCCACAACGTCTGTCTATGTCAAAATATTCACAGCCATTAGATCAAACTGAATTAAATATGATTAACATTTATAAAATTGTTGATCATAAAATTATCAGTCCCATTAGCTTGACCTGGAAGAGAGTAATTTATCCAATTAATTTGAACCTGCCCTTAGTTCCCCTTTTGTATCCCCAACCTTGTACCAACAGGGGATTTACACTTCCGTCCATACAATGCCTCATATAGGTCACCCTCAAGCTCAAATGATAACTGTTATTATGAGCAAAAAACTTTTTAAGATTCAATAATCCCCATACGAGGGATATCATGTTCAGGTAGATCATGAATCAGACCTCAATTTTCTTAGTCAAACGTGAGATTATGTATTTGTTGAATTATTAATTCAATCTCAAATCCATGTAAGTTCAAACATAATCTAAGCAATAGGGAGACAAAAATTTAGGAAAAAAAATGTCACGTCTGTGATCACTCCCCCTCGTAAACTGAAGGAGGTACAATTGTCAAAGTGGTGTGCACACACTTTTCAATCAAATACATTGTCAAAGGAAATCTTTTAGGTTCAATATATTGTCAAAGGTTATCATAGATGATCACAGAATTCAAATGGAAGCAATTGTTGATATATTGCGAACACACTATTTCTGTTACAAGTTAACAATAACATATGCCAGAGGCCATTATTCAAAGAGTTTCAACATGTAACAAAATAACCCAAAATGCTAGCAGTAATTGCAACCCTAATTTCTTCAGAGATTTTTAGGAAAGAAACTAAACTATATGATGCCTACTTAAACAAAAAGCTACACTGAAACAGCATTATTACCGACTTCCAGCCGATATCACCTTCTCTTTGTATCTACCATTGTATAGATGACCTTCAATTTGAAATATCAGCTAAAACCACCACTGTATAGATGACTTTCAATTGTAAGTATCAGATAAAATAACCAATTTGGAGAGGTCAACGATAGTAGGCCATGTGTCTGGATGACCTAAAAGGAGAGGAATCGAAGGGAGAAGTTTTCTGGTTTTGAGCTGGAGGATTGGTGGGTTTCTTTTTCTCAGTATTCGTTTCAGAACGAAGCCAAGACTCGACCACTGAAAGCAGATTGGCAGAGTTCTTCAACTCACCAAGCTCGGATAATTTATCAGTCCTCTTTAACTCACCAGCATGGATATATGCAAGATCTGTCGCCCATGTTTCCAGTCCATCAAAAATATGGGTTGCATACACAATGGTAGCTCCTCTCTGTATAATTACAGTTCAATTTTTTTTAAAAAAAATAAAAATAAATAAAGAGTTTAGTCACATGACCAAAATGTATACGTAGTAGCAACTCTTTTCAGTCAGGACCAATCAGTGATCCATCCAGCATTACTATGCACATGTAGTGTTGGCCCATTTTAGGGACATGAATTCCCATGTTTAGAATCTTGTTTCTTCATGTACATGTGCAACAAACTAGTCATGGTTAAAGTCCATACCTGCTCACATTCTTCCTTGAAGAAGTCCAGCAAATCCAGCCTTGCGACAACATCTAAATCAACTGTAACCTCATCTAGCAAAAGAACCTGCACAAGAATAGTTTCCAATTGTTAAAACAGCATGCATGCTAAGAGAACAAAGGTCCAAAACAGAAACATACACTTGTTCTATGTATAACATGCAAGTGCATGCCCACATGCACCTTCATGGACTAACATGCACAATAATCACACATATAAATAAATCCAACAGATTCCAAAAGAGAAAAAAAACCAAAAATTAATATATCCGCAATCTCATGTTATGTTTAGTTCCACAAAGAAATAGCTATTGGATTCATGAGGGAAGCAAATGAAAAAGGTAGACTTGGGTCCATAAATCTTCTAACATGAATTATATATATTTAGGGTTCTGGAATCACATCACTCTCGCTGGATATGCACCAACTTTGGCCTGCTAATATATATCATAACCTGAAACTGATGGAGCCCAACCTAACATGTAATTAATACATTTTGATTCACATATTATGAGCCATATGGATGAAAAATACCTGAAAAGGATGAAGGAGACCCATGCAGATTTGGACTCGACGTCGCTGACCATCAGAAACCTTGTGCATTCGCCATTGTAGATCAATGTCTAGCAATTCAATTAGCTTCTCTCGTCTAACAGGATCAACCCCTTCAACTGGACCACAAGAAGGAAAAAACAAAGAGATTTATTCCCCAAAAAAAATTAAGGAGGAAAAAACAAAGAGGTTTACAATGCAGTTTCAAATTATTCAGCAGATTCAACAAGAGAAAGGCAATTTTCTGTAGAGTAATATGATTCATATTTGTGGATTAAGAATTGTATGTAAATTATAATCTGAGTTTAGTTTCACATAGAAAGATTGCATACTAACTCCTAATTCAAGAAATGGATGAAAGTACAACATTGCAATGGCATGAATAAATAAAGAAAAAATACATTTTAGTCCCTTCAACTATGGGCTGTTGTCACTTTACATCGCTTAACTAAAAATGCTACATTTCCTCTCCCCCCAAATCTTCTGATTTGTTTCAATTTCAATCTTTTGTTAACATTCTGTCATTGAATAGGACAGAAAAGTGGTATGTAAGTTGCACATGCCAAAATTATGACGAAAATGCAGATTCAAAAGTTAGTTTATATACATACATTTGAGAGATGAATATATCTTCCTCTTTGGTCATTAAATTAACATGTACATACATTTATATATACAAATATCTCTCACATATATGTAAATGAATCAGCTCTTGAATGGAGATTTTGGACATAAAATTGGTATGTGCAATTGACATGCCAATATTTCGTCCTCTTTCATAAAAGAAGGTTGAGATTGAAACAAATCGGAAGATCAAGAAAAATATGTAGCACTTTTTAGTTGGGGGAGGGGGGTGAAGTGTAAGTTGCTCTTATCAATAAGCAATTATCACAATAGAACTTGTATTGAATCTACTAACCTCCGAATATCATATGTTCAGCAGAGAAGTCTCCTTGAAGTGGAATCTCTCCCTGAAAGTTACAAAGACGGTGCAATTTAAAATGTTTGGTACAGAATACATGTGATGCATGCTGTCTAGGAAACCAACATTAAATTTGTAAAATCCCAGAAATCTCTGATTAAAGTATCATAAATATTCCCTTTATAGTGGCCTTCTTAAATACAATTTCACAAAACCAAGGGAAAACTTAAAATATGAAAGGCCTAAAATGTTATTGCTCTAGCCTATCTCTCCACCTTGAGAACACAAAAACTAACTGAACACAAATACAGTCTACAGAGACTCATGAACCATACCCACCACACCAAATACAGCATGATCTTAGATATCTTACATAAACAATGAAAATTGTTACAAAAGCATGGGAATTGGAAAAGATTTATCATCAAATATAGAAGCTTCTTCTCTCCAGACAATCCATAAAGTAGTAGATCAATATCAACTCTGTTTTGCACAAGGCCCATGGGTTATGGAGAATCATAAATAGAATAATTAGTTGATACATGGCTGTGAGGGTTAGGCTTCATATGCACTTCATGGCTCAAGAGAGAATAAAAGCTACAGAAATGTAGATATTAGCCCTTTGGAAACTATGGAATACATTTTACGCCTTTGTGTCAAGGCTTTGGACTTCTAAACAATAGAAATTAGTTAGGGAGTCGATGAGATAGATGAGTTCAACTAAAATTGAACAATAGCCTTGTTCTTTTTTATTTTTTATTAAAAATAAATCTAGAAAATCCATAAGTTCCTAACATTTGACAACATTAAATTGCTAGGGAAGTATTAAAATGTCATGCAAAGGATATCCATGAATTGCTACTTAGAGCCATCCACTAAAAAAAAAAACATTTACACTGCATAAACAGCCTGGTCAAGTACAAAAGCAAGTCTAGCAACCCAAACAAGAAATAATATATGCTAGATTCTTGCATGGCACTTCACTTTATAAGTTTTCACATTCTATTTATGCAAAGTATATTCTATTATGAGCATGGTATAGAACTCACAGCAGACCCAACAGTTTTACTCCAAGATCCTCCCAAATAGGATAAATCACCACTACAGACTAGATGTGTGTCATGAAAAGCTGAACAATTCAGCACCCGCACAACATCTCTTCCACCAACCATATGCTTCCCAGCCAAAATCTTCAGCAAAGTGGTCTTCCCTACAAAATATGAGTAATGGGCTGGAATCATGGCAAAAGAATACAACATTTCTCACTGACAACAACATAGAAACTCAGTACAGTCAAGAGCATAAAGTAATATTGTGATTCAACAAAAATGAGCATGGCAGCTCCACTGCACAATTCTATTTTGTGACTTGAAGATCTGAATGGACCTCAGAATTAGAACTTGAAAAGCAACTGATGGAATTGACAAAAAAATGTTCATGTACTGTAGGCCACATCCAACCTGAAAACCTACTTCATTTTGAATGAGTTTTTCCTCATAAAGCTTTAGGAGTAACCAACTCATGAACCAGCTAAGTTGTCTTATTGCTGGAGGTGACAACCTACAATAGTTTTTCTTCATCTCATTTTCAATATTAAAATCCATGGTTTTATTGTATTAAATTTCAGGAGGATCTTGGCTAGTTGTTTCCACCATATTTGACCAACATTAGCAAAAGTACATGTTACCTTTCTTTTTCTTTTTTTCTTTTTGGTGTGTGGGTGTGTGTACAATATTTAAATCAACAATGAATTTCAACGGGTTATGTACCTTCAGGACTCGCCAGAATATGCTAGCTAGCTGGAATCGAGTGAAGAGAATACTAGTGTGATGGTATTAGGTTAGAAAAATAAAATAAATGGTATTTATTTGTGCATCAGTATAATAATATTAGTTGGTCGAGACTTAAATCTATGAATCTCTTATTATATGAAAAGGTGACTTTGTTATTTTTTAAAGTGAGGAAAATAGTCTTTTCACCCCAATCCCATAGATGAATAATCCTAGCACCCATGGATGTTAATCCCTCAAGGATGGCATTCATAGTTCAAACTCTTAGGCCATGTTTGCAATCTCACCTAAATCTTGTTTGGTTGAAAAAAAGTATAGGACTAACGATCCATGGAAGTATTAATCCTAAGGCTCTGTTTATCGAATTGAGGAGGGATAAACAAACAAACACGATATACCATTGAAAATATATTAAGTACACAAACAAACAAATAAATAAACAAAATTCATCTTATATCACTTAGGCTCCGTTTTGTTTTGACGTAATATTTTACTCATTTTCCATGGTTTGGTAGAATAAAATGTAATTAAAATATATTTTATCAATTTTTACCATTTTATTAAATCAATTTTTACAAAGTTGAGTCTCACCCACTATATTTTTAATATATTTTCAATATATTTACATTTTCAAATAAGTATCTCAAATGACTAAAAACAATAGTAAATGACACTTCATTGAATTAATAAAATAATTTTGTTAAGCGTGTCAACCAAAAATAAAAACAAAAACTCTTTTTTTTTTTGTGTAAAATCAATTTATAAGAAAAATATTTAATGGAACCTCACATCACACCAGTAATTCCATCACTCAATTTTACCGTCCTTATAATACAATCCGACCTAATCAAACAATCAACATGGCCTTAGTTCTATCACATTTTTCCACCCAAACATCTTTAGCCTCCGTTTGGAAGTGGGTTGGTATTTTGACTTTTTGGCTAAATTTGGGAAGGCTTTTTGGCTTTTTTGACTTTTTTTTGTGAGAGAGAATTGTAATGATTATGGATTAGATTTGATGTTTTGTTTTTTGTGGTTAAATTTAGCCAAACGGAGCCTAACGTGTTTTTGTGGGGTTCACACAATTGCCAATCCAATCCCAAGGCTTTTGGAATCAATCAAACATAACAATAGTTGAAATTCCACATCAAATTTTAAAAAATAAAAAAATAAAAAAATTCAAATGACACCAATTTAAGAAGCACGAAGAATACCAGAACCATTGGCGCCGACGAGAAGGCATCGAGATCCGGGCAAGATCTTGAGGGTGAAGTCGATGAATACCGGTGATTGGCCATCGTAACCGAATTGCATACCACTCACTTCAATACTGCTCCAATTCTTCTCCTCCATTTTCCTCTTCTCTCTCTATTTCTCTCTCTAGCGTTGTGAGGTGGTTCGGATTCACTATCCTCGTCCTGGTCCTTAGCGTCGCCGAGTTTGCTACTCACCAACTCCCTCAACGACTATTGCCGCGTGTTTGATTCCCAAATCCTCCAAACGTGTCTACATACTGCACCTTATTCAGTCATAAGTTTACATTTTTAATTTTTAGGGTTACAATTTTAGGCTCCGTTTGGTAGAGTTTTGTAACTATGATTTGAGAATATGAGTTGTATTTTGAATTTGTGTGTTTTAGAATTATGATTTGAGTGTAGAAAATTTGTTTGATTATGATTTTTGAATAAAGTGTTGAATTGAGTGTAGAATTGAGTTTTGAAAGTTTGATTTGACATGTGAAGTAAGAAAATTTGTTTCGTTATGAGTTTTGAAAAGAGTTTTCAAAACTTAATTCAAATTGTTATAACTCATAACAAAACACATTACTTTCACATTATTGAAAATTTTGATCAACACTCATAACCAAACTCTTTTTAAAATTCAATTAAAAAAATTTATTATTAACAAAAAATAATATTAATCAATTTTTTAATTGAAAATACTACAAAGGAAATAATTTTTTTTCAAAATAAATATTCAAAAAATTTAAATCATAAATATTTAAATAATTTAAATAATCTAAAAAATTTAATAAGTAAAAAATTAAAATAAATATTCAAAAATTTTAAATCGTAAAAATTTAAATAATTTAAATATTTAAAAAATTAAAATAATTTAAAATTTTAATATTTTAAATTTAAAAACAACTCTATACTCAAATCGTAACCAAACACATAAAACAAAACTCAATTAAAAAATTATTTTTAAAACTCATAACTAAACACATAACTCGAAACTCCATACTATTTTCACAACTCTACACTCAAATCATAACCAAATACATAACAAAAAAATTAAAATATTTAAAAATATTTTTATAAAATAGAGTTTGAATTTATTTTTATAAAATATTTTAAAATTAAAAAAACTAAAATCGTAATATTTAAAAAAATTAAAAAAATTAAAAAATTAAAAAAATCGTAACATATTTAAATATTAAAATATTTAAAATCTTAACAAAATTAAAATATTTTTAAAATATTGATTTGAATGAAGTTTTGAAAAGAGTTTTGAATTATGTGTTTGGTTATGAGTTTTGAAAAGTAATGATTATGTTTTGAATTGAGTTTTGAGAAATGAGTGTAGAATTATGATTTGAAAACCCTAAACAAACACCACACTCAAAAGTGAGTGTGGAACTAGATTTTGAAAACTCCACCAAACGGAGCCTTAAATTCTATTTTTTCAAAACTAAAACGGAAATAATTTGAAACATCATGTTACTCCTTATTTATTTGGGAATTGGGATCACTCTTATATCTTTGACACAGTAGTGATTATTGTGCCTTATTTTGTGATGCATTATGGATTTATTTTTATAATCTGAACCGTTCATGTTGTAAGGTTTGTTGAGTGTTTCATGTCTACCAAAAATCATATTAATCGGATACCAATAACTATATGATTGAAAATCAAAAAAATAAACAAGAAGTTTTTCTTTTGAAAAATAGTATAAAAATATGCAATTCGATCATATAGTTATTGATATCCGATTAATATGATTTCTTGTAAGTTTGAAATACTCAATAAATTTTACAAAATACACGATTCAGATTATAAAAATAAACGCATAATACATTTCAAAATGAGACACAACAGCACAACAGTGACTCCAAGTCCATTTAGTTGTCTATTTGTCAACTATTACACACTATTTATATGTTTAAGTGTTATTGTTTACATGTCATTCGTTTATTTTTGCACAAAATTTATCTTATTTGTTTATACTGTTGATCATTGTCAACCACTTCTTCGACACCAACAATGATTTAACGACAATGTGGTAAAAAAATATCTTGAAAAATAAAAATAATAAATGGTCTTTTTTATCAAATAATTTCATTAATTATATTATTATCTTCATAAAAGATCAATTATTGAACCTAATGTCATATTTCCATAGAATTGGACTTATCACTAAGAAATCTACAAATAAATAAATATTGTATGAATTAAATGTTACAAATTTAATATAATTATGTTAAATTTTTTAAATTAATTTAATTTTTTTCAAATATTTAAAAGTTAAGGGTAATGTTAGGAATACCAAATTTTTTACTAAATAAATGATCAAATATCTCACATGGTGTAGAGTTCACAATGTGAAATATTTGGTCATTTATTTAATAGAAAATTTGAATCTTATTGCATTTTCCAAAAGTTAAAGTTTAGTAACGATGAGTTTGAATTAATTGCAAGTACTTTAGCAAGTTGCAATCAATATGGGATAAGTTGGAATAAAATATGAAAAAACTAGTAAATCATGTTTAGGGCCAAAAAAAAAAAAAAAAAAAAAGTTAATGTAAGCTTTAACAAAATCCGAAGGGCCCGTTTGTTTTTGAGTTAAGTAGATGGGAGGGGATTAGGATGGTGGAGGTGTTATTTAGTGTTGTGTTTGTTTGTAGAGTTGGAGAGGGAATTAAGATGGTGGAGGTGATAGATGGAGGTTGGAGAGGGGATTAAGATGGTGGAGGTGATAGATGGAGGTTGGAGAGGGGATTGAGATGGAGGTTGGGGAGATGGTATTAGAAAAATAGTGAAGGGATTAAAAAGTTTTTTATTTTTTTATTTTTTATTTTTTATATATTGGAAATTTTTTTATAAATATTAATATTTAATTTTTTATATTTTTTTATTTATTTTATTATTTTATATAAAAATAATTTAACAATTCCTATATTAACAACTATCATCAAAACAAACACAATTTTACTTAATCCCCTCACTAACAATCCCCTCACTATTAATCCCCTCCATTCTACCTCTGAAAACAAACGGAGCCTAAGTAAAGATAGGTTTGAATTAAATGCAAGTATTTTAGCAAGTTGTAATTAATATGGGATAAATTTCAGGATGGTTTGGGTATTCTTTTATAAAAATATTAGAGATTCCAAAATTTCTACTAAATATCTTACATAGGTGTAGGACTTATATGATGCTGCCATTGTGTGGGTCTCACACCCATGTGAGAGTATATTAGAAGATCAATCGGCCAAAATAACCATAAGCAACTACGATATTATAAGTTTCTTTCTCTTGACCGAATATGTAACCTTTATTAGCAAATTCATTTTTTGTGGTTCCCCTAATCAAACTAGAAGTTAGTAAGGAACCATGCATAGCACTGAATAGGGAGCCGTCAAATACACCAACTACACCTAATATATAAAATGGGTGCATAAGGATGTTATGCTCAGCCTGGAATACAATCATGAAGTTGAAAGTACTGGATATGCCTAGAGGCATACCATTAGAAAAACTTTCTTGACCGATTGAATAGATCAAGAAAACAGCAGTAGCAACTGCTATTGGAAAATGGCTTTTGTATAGGCTTATTTTTTGCTAACTTTGAGCATTAATTAATGTGAGACCAAGCGTTATTTTTAACGTTTCTAATTGGGTTCATGTTTAATGTCGCGTAGTGAATAAATTCATGTATTTGGTTGCTCAAAACCATTTCCGGATGAATGAGAATTCAACGCGCATTTTTTGGTTCGTGGAAATGTATTTTGGTGGGTTTACTACACATTTGTGAAATGTGCTTGTCCCACATTGGAAATGCTTGAGGAATTGTTTGGGTTTATAAACCTTAGCATTGGATACTTTGGATGGACTCCAAGGGATACCCAAGTTTGTAGAAGGGTACTGTTATGGGTGAAGTGGGCTAGACCTATTAGATCCAAAATTAAAACCACGCGCGCGCCGCCGCCATTCCGGTCGATCTGGCGGGTTGGGTTGGGTTTGTCCGGCCCAATACTTATCTTTTTTGACCAAGGATTTTTGTATTTTATTTATTTATTTATTTTTAATTTTGATTTCAAAATTCAAAATGAAGTTGGTCCAGATTTTTTTCCTAACCCGAACAGGTTCATACTTGTTCATTCCAAAACCGGACAGATCTGTATCTATTCAAATAGTTCAAGCAGATCTGTTCAAACAGTCCAAACAGGTCAAGTTTTTGGTTATTGAATCTATCTGAACAGGTTCATAGCTGTTGGCACCTGTTCGGAAAAGTCATTTCCACTTTTATAAATAGTTGGCCATCCAGCAATTCTTTTAATCAAGTTTTTTGAGAGCATTTCTTCATTTCTCCTTCAAGTCGTCCTTTTGTCTTTCTACATTTTTCTATTTTTAATTTTAGAAAGAAGAAATAAATAGCTACAACATAATTTTGGTTTTCAAGGCTTGGTTTTGCAGTGCTGCAAAATTCAAGTGTTAGTCGTTGCTTCCTGGGAAGTAGATGCCGATAAAACTCGAAAGACCGGAACAAGAGAGAAATCTACTTTAAGGAGATTGTGTTCAACACAAGTCTCAACATTTTTTTCTTGTAAGCTTTTAATTCGGAAAATAATTTATATATTTATTTTTTTGAATTACTTTATTTTATTGTTTATTTAATTTATACATTTAATTTACACTCATACACCTTTGTGGATATAACAATCTTAAAGTAGATTTTATTTATTTATTTATTTATGTGATAGACAGACAAGTATTTTATTTCGGGAAATTAAATAGTAGTATATACTGTTTATCATTGGAATTTTGTTACAGAATATTATTCTATTTATTTTGTGTGTAAATTCTTTTGTATATAAATTTGTGATTGATGTATTTTTTTATTTCATCAGAATTATGACAACAAAGATTAACAGTACTGAGACTGTTAGTACTCAAACCCCCACACCTGTTTTGCTAGTGATGACTCTGGCAGTACCGGTAAATCATGGGAAGAAGCCAGAAAAATTCAATGGCAATGATTTTAAAAGATGACAACAAAAAATGATATTTTATCTTACAACATTGAATTTGACTCGCTTCACTCATGAAAAAGCCCCGGCACTGAACAAGGGAGAGACTGACCGGCAAGTGGTTGCCAGAGTCAATGCATGGAAACATGGTGATTTTCTATGTCGGAATTATGTCCTCAATGGGTTGGATAATACACTGTATAATGTGTACAGTGTTAAAAGCACCGCTAAAGAACTATGGGAATCTCTAAATCATAAGTATAAGACATAGAATGCCGGTACAAAGAAATTTGTCGTTGGCCGTTTTTTGGATTTTAAAATTATAGATTTCCAAGATAGTTATTAGCCATGTTCAAGATCTCCAATTAATTCTCCATGACATACATACGGAAGGGATGGTTCTCAGTGAATCTTTTCAGGTTATGGCAATCATTGAAAATTTGCCACCATCTTGGAAAGAATTCAAGAATTATCTAAAGCATAAAGCGTAAGGAGATGAAATTGGAGAAACTGATAGTGCAGTTCCAAATTGAGGAGGATAACCGGGGTTCCGACAAGAAGTCAGGAAACCATGTCATGCAGGCTAAAACAAATGTTGTGGAACATGGACAAGGGTCAAAATTCAACAACAAAAAGCAAAAGCATAATGGCAATGGTCCCAAACAAGGATCAACTAGTAAGATCAACAAAAGGATCAACAACGGGTTCAACAAGAGATTCAAAGGCATGTGTTTTGTGTGCGGCAAAGATGGATATCGTGCTAAGGATTGTCACGTTCGCAAGAACGGATGAAGTTCAAACAAAAACCCAGCACAAGCCAACATAGCAGAGGATTTTTATCTTTCCGATGGCATGGCAGACATCAATTTTGCTGCAGTAGTCTCTGAAGCAAATTTGGTAAGCAATCTCAAGAAATTGTGGGTGGATACTGGAGCAACCCGCCATATCTGTGCAAATAAGAAGATGTTCACAACCTACAAAGTGGTGGAAAGTGGGAACAACTTTTTATGGAAAACTCCTCTGCATCAACTGTAGAAGGACAATGAAAGATTGTGCTAAAAATGACCTCGGGGAAAGAACTCACTCTTAACAATGTACTCTATGTGCCAAAGATTCGCAAGAATTTGACTTATGGGTCATTGTTGATCAAGAATGGGTTTAAATTAGTCTTTGAATCTGATAAAGTTGTACTCTCCAAAAGTGGAAGTATGTGGGGCTAGGTTACATGAGTGATGGGCTTTTTAAGCTCAATGTAATAACTGTTGTACCTAATTTGGCTTTTAATAATAAGAACACATCTTCTGTTTATATTGTTGAGTCTTATTTTTTATGGCATGGTACATTAGGACATGTTAATTTTAATTCTTTGCGTAGACTTGTTACTTTATAATGTTTACCAAACTTAGAATTTGATTGTAATCATAAATGTGATATTTATGTTGAGGTAAAACTCATTAATGCATCATTTAATAAAGTTGAAAGAAGTACTGAACCTCTAAGTTTAATTCATACAGATATCTGTGATTTAAAGTTTGTTCAAACTAGAGGAGGTAAGAAATACTTTATTACTTTTATTGATGATTGCACTTGATATTGCTATGTTTACTTATTGAGAAGTAAAGATCAAGTCGTAGAAGCTTTTAGGCAATATAAACTTGAGGTTGAAAATCAACTTGGCAAAACTATTAAGATAGTAAGGAGTGACAGAGTGGTGAGTATGATGCACCATTTGAAGAATTTTGTTTTGAACATGGTATCATTCACCAAACCACTGCACCTTATTCTTCTCAGTCAAATGGAGTTGCTGAGAGAAAGAGTCGAACTCTTAAAGAGATGATGAATGCCATGTTGATTAGTTCAAGGTTACCTCAGAACTTATAAAGGGAAGCGGTTTTGTCTGCTAACTTTATCCTGAACAGGGTACCCCATAAGAAACTCAATCAAACACCTTATGAATTATAGAAAGGTTGACGACCTACTTATAATTACCTCAAAGTGTGGGGGTGTTTAGCCAAGGTTGCAGTCCCTAGTCCCAAAACGACTAAGACAGGACCAAAAACTATTGGTTGTGTGATCATTGGTTATGGAAATAATAGTAGTGCATATAGATTTTTAGTTCATAGATCTGAAAATCCTGATATGCATGTAAGCATTATTATTGAGTCAATGAATGCATCGTTTTTTAAACACATTTTTCCTTACAAGGAAATTGAAGAGATAAGTTCAAATAAACGAACTTTTAATACTACTATAGGTCGCAGTGAAGACCACAATGATAATGAATTAGATGAACCTAGACGTAGCAAGAGGGCTAGGATCTCTAAATCATTTGGTCTAGATTTTTTGACATACCTGTTAGAAAATGAGTCTCAAAACTTCACGGAAGCAACGTCAAGTCTTGAAGCTCTATTGTGGAGAAAGGTGTGAATAGTGAAATTGAATCAATATTGCAAAATCATACTTGGAAATTGGTGGATCTTCCACCAGGATGTAAACCTCTTGGATATAAGTGTATATTCAAGAGAAAAATGAAAACAAATGGTTCAATAGATAAATACAAGGCTAGGCTTGTTATTAAGGGATACAGACAGAAGGAAGGCCTTGGTTATTTTAACACCTATTCACCAGTGACAAGAATAATATCCATTCACATGTTGATTGCGATTGCAGCTTTGTATAATCTAGAAATACATCAAATGGATTAAAACAACTTTTTTGAATGGCGAGTTAGATGAGGAAATCTATATGGAACAACCAGAAGGGTTTCAAGTTCCCGGCTAAGAGAAAAATGTTTGTAAACTTGTCAAATCCCTTCATGGATTAAAACAAGCTCCGAAATAATGGCATGAAAAATTTGATCACGCTATGCTTTTTGGATGGTTTTAAGATAAACAAATGTGACAGATGCGTTTATGTTAAAAGCACAGACAAAGGCTATGTCATAATTTGTCTTTATGTGGATGACATGTTCATTATTGGAAGTAATAATGACATAATTAAATTCACAAAGAAAATGTTGAAAAAAAAGTTTGACATGAAAGATCTGGGAGTAGCAGATGTAATTTTAAGAATAAAAAATGCTAGAATATCTGAAGGATATGCTTTATCTCAGTTTCACTATGTTGAGAAAATTTTGGAGAAATTTGGAAAGCATGACGACCGTCCTGCTAAAACACTTATTGACATTAGTCTTCATTTGTCAAAAAATACAGGTGCAAGCATATCACAATTAGAGTACTCTCGAATAATCAGAAACTTGATGTACTTAATGAATTGCACTAGGCCAGATTTAGCCTATGCTATAAGCAAATTGAATAGGTACACAAGTAATCCAGGGTCCGTTCATTGGAAAGCGATAATTAGGTTACTTAGGTATCTAAGATATATCCAGAATTATGGCTTACATTATACCAAATATCCAGCAGTACTCGAGGGGTACAACGATGCAAATTGGATGCCGAATACTAAAGACTCAAAATCCACTAGCGGATATATCTTTACCCTGGGAAGTGCTGTGGTCTCTTGGAAATCCTCCAAGCAGACATGCATAACAAGGTCAACAATGAAATCTGAGTTTATCGTATTAGATAAAACATGAGAGAAAACATAATGACTTTGTTATTTCTTAAAAGACATTTCAATGTGGCCTAAACTTGTGCCAGATATATGCATTCACTGTGATAGTGAAGCAGCAATAGGATGGGCACAAAATCATATGTATAAAGGTAAGTCTCGACACATTCGTCGAAGATATAATACCGTTAGGCATTTGCTCTCACATGGAATAATTTCCATAGAAGATGTAAAGTCAAAGGAGAATATTGCAGATCAATTGACTAAAGGGCTAGCCAGAGAGCAAATGTACCATTTATCGAGGGGAATATGATTAAAGCCTATTACTTAAAAGTCGCTATAATGGCAATCCAACCTAGTTGACTGGAGATCCCAAGATATAGGTTCAAAGGGACAATCGAATTATGGATGACTTCATGTATCACTAAGGAAGTTTACTCATACCCATTTCTATGATAAGAAGAGTGATTCCTGCAACGTTAGTAGGATAAATTTTGCTTTTAATGATTCTTATAGCTTGAGCATCCAAGTAGGGTATAGTAGAATACTCTTAATAAGAAGTCATCTATATGAGTGTGAACTAGGCCGATTCTGTGAAAATTAAAAAGACTAAATTCTCTAGAGCACTCATGAATTACCAAGCGTTGTTCAGGGTCAAAATAAAACACAACCGTAAGAACCAAACTGTGTCTACGGATACACTATGTGTAGTCTATTGTCTTGGTTTACACAAACAACTGAACAGTTCAAGGCATCGCATCCACTGGTTAGCTAGTAAGTCTGATAGGCTTTCACTAGAGGAGGTTCAAAGCCAAAAGCTATCTATCTCGATGTGGTATATCTTCTTAGTGTACTATTTCTTTGTCTGCATTTTGTTGCACGTTCGTTATTGTGAATTCCATTCATGTGGGGGATTGTTGGAAAATGACTTTTGTATAGCTTTATTTTTTGCTAACTTTGAGCATTAATTAAGGTGGGACCAAGTGTTATTTTTAATGTTTCTAATTGGGTTTATGTTTAATGCCGCGTAATGAATAAATTCATGTATTTGGTTACTCAAAACCATTTCCGGATGAATGATAATTCAACATGCATTTTTTGGTTCGTGGAAATGTATTTTGGTGGGTTTACTACACATTTGTGAAATGTGCTTGTCCCACATTGGAAAGACTTAAGGAATTGTTTGGGTTTATAAACCTTAGCATTGGATACTTATGATGGGTTCCAAGGGATACCCAAGTTTGTGGAAGGGTAATGTTATGGGTGAAGTGGGCTAGACCCATTGGATCCAAAATTAAAACCACACGCGTGCGCCGCCGCCCTTCCGGTCGATCAGGCGGGCTGGGCGTGGGTGTGTGGTGTGAGGTTGGTTGGGCTTGTCCGGCCCAATACTTATTTTTTTGGACCAAAAATTTTTGTATTTTATTTATTTATTTTTAATTTTGATTTCAAAATTCAAAAGGAAGTTAGTCCAGATTTTTTTCCACCCAAACAGTTCCTAACCCGAGCAGGTTCATATGTGTTCATTCCAAAACCGAACAGATCTGTATCTGTTCAAACAGTTCAAACAGTCCAAACAGGTCAGGTTTATGGTTATTGAATTTGTCTGAACAGGTTCATATCTGTTGGCACCTGTTCGGAAAAGTCACTTCCATTTCTATAAAGTAGTTGGCCATCTAGCAATTCTTTTAATCAAGTTTTTTGAGAACATTTCTTCATTTCTCCTTTAAGTCGTCCTCTTGTCTTTTTGCATTTTTCTACATTTAATTTTAGAAAAGAAGAAAGAAAGAGTTACAACATAATTTTGGTTCGCAAGGCTTGGTTTTGTAGTGCTGCAAAATTCAAGTATTAGTCATTGCATCCTGGGAAGTAGACGCCGGTAAAACTCGTAGCACCAGAGCGAGGATGAAATCTACTTTAAGGAAATTGTGTCCAACACAAGGAAATTGTGTCCAACACAAGTCTCGACATTATTTTCTGTAAGCTTTTAATTCGGAAGAAAATAATTTATATAATTATTTTTCTGAATTATTTTATTTTATTGTTTATTTAATTTATACATTTAATTTACACACATTTTAAATTAAATAAACAATAAAATAAAATTGTCAATTTATTGTTTATTAATGATTTCTTTTATTAAATTGACAATTTTATCTTTAAAATTAAGTAATAATATTTTTAATTACCATTATTTAAAATAAGATTAAAAATTAAATATGTTACAATTAAAAAGGACGAAAATAATAGGGTGTTTTGAAAAGATGGTAAAAAGTGACTTTTTGACTTTTAATTAAGTTTTTAGCTTTTTTAGACAAGTGATTTGGAAAATTGATAAAAAAGTTACTTTTGACTTTTTTAATTAATATTTATTTATGATGTCAAATTATAATAAAATGACCACACTACCCTTATTCAATTTAAAATATTTATAACTTCACCTATATAGCATATCTTGACCCATGAGAGACAAAATTATAATTCCATCATTGGCTAAAAATCAAATTTCTAAATGCCTTTAAACTCAAAAAAGGCTAACTTCTATTGTTCCAAAAAAAAAAAGAAAAAGAAAAAAAACAAAGAACCTGTCTAAAAAGAAAAAAAGAAAAAAAAAGGCTAACTTCTAACTTTTATTACAAATTAAAAAAAATGACTAAAAATAAGGACCCAAAATAGGCCGATATACCTTTAATCGTTGGGCTTAAAAATAAAAATAATAATGTTAGGTAATTCAAAATTTTGTAGTTTAAATGGTTCAAATCATTCAAAATAATGCCATTTTGAGTATAAATGAACGATATTATTTTGACAAATTTAAATCATTTAAACCACAAAAATTTAAGTTACTAAATATTTTCCAAATAAAAAATAAAAATAGGGGAATGGAAAGAATTTTCTTACAGCCCATTTCATCGTACCAAACCTGCTCTGAGAGAGTCTTCCACTTTTCATAGTTGGGCGTGTCTGATCAAGAACCAGAGAGGTTTTAGCTACGAGCCCCAGACCGAGAAACGAAGAAACTAGGGTTTTTCGAACAATTTGGAATCCATCGATCGAACAAAGATACAAAAGAAATGGAAAATGCTTCATCAGGTTCATTATCATCATTAACAGGCAAAAAACGTCAAAGAGAGGAAGAGACTGTATCAGGAGGCAGCGAAGAACATGACCACTCTGATCAATCCCTTTCACTCGGTCTATGCTTTCTCTCTCCCTCTCTCTCTCTCTCTCTCAATTGCTGTACAATGCTTTTTTTTTTTCAATTTGAATTGTTGATTAACAAAGAGAGTTTTATCTATACGCAGAAGATAATTTGACTTTTAGCGATACTTTGGTCGCTCTTCGCATAATGCGTGCTCAATTTCCTCATCTCGATAAGGTTTGGCTTTCAAGTATTTTTTAATTTTAATTTTATTGTTTCTTGCCCATGATTACACACACGAATGCACTACATATGTAACATACATTTATTTTTATGTTTTCATATATGCAATGATGCAATTTGCAAAAAACTCATGTCTTGTAATAAGAATATGAATTTGCTTCTGTCCATCTAGGAAGTTGTTTTTGAAATTGGTGTTTTCTGCTCTGAGTGCGTGTGCGTGTGGGTTTATGAAACTGAATCTGTTATTTGTGGGCCAAAATTGGTAACGAAAATAGCGTGACGGAGTTCACACCAACTTGGGTGCTCACATTTTGTATAAAAGAATAGATTTTTAGAAAGAAAAGTTGAATAAGTTTATGTAAATATGTATATTACATTGTACCCTACTAGTTACCTTTGGAATTTTTTTTTATATGCTGAAAATATGGACCAACTTTCTATTAGTTTTACTTCTTGCTAAAATGCTGGTGGCCACATTGGCATAATCAAGAAATTGTTGTAATTGTTGGCTGTCAAAAATGTTTAGCCAACGGCATGCTGGTTGAGAAGTATAATGATTTGACCCTAAGAGACTTTGCTGACAAGGGGTTATCGTCCAAATTTGAGGATTTTATTTTTATTGGTTTGGAAATAAATTAGAAAAACACTTGAAATTCTTTACGTTTTCCCCTTCTCTGTGTTTGTCTATCTCTAAGGTTCGTTTGGGAAGTGGATTGACTTTTTGGTTTTTTTGGCTATTTTAGCCTGGGGCTAAAAAGCTTGATTTGGGAAGGACTTTTGGTTTTTTTTTTGGCTTTTTTGACTTTTTTGTGAAAAAAAGAATGTAATGATTATGGGTTGGATGTGATATTTTGTCTTATTGGGCTAAAAATCCTATTTTGTTTTTTGTGACTAAAATAGCCAAAAAAGGCCCCAAGTTGGGCTTTCCAAACGAAGCCTAAATGTGTATGGAGATTTTCATGCTTTTCATTGTTTCTCATATTCATTATGTGTCAGATTAACATATTTTAGGGATTCAAGTTGTTCAGATTTGTGTCAGTTGCGAGAATCTTCTGATGTCATTTTGTTTGTATGAGATCATGTGTATTCTTATTATTTTAATTCATATTCATATACTTCTTGGCTTTCCCGTTGGCCTGTTGGCGTCATTACTTTGCTGCATAATACTTCTTTTTCATTGTTACGATTCATTTATTTGTAATCACTGGATTTGTACAGAAACCATTGATCATGTTTACTACTTTTAATCTTTGTACTTGTGATTATTTAAACTCGATTATTATCCTTTATTTGGAAATATGTAAAAAGGCGTGGAAAATCAGATAGAGCTTTGTGGTAGACTAGTACATCTTTTTGGCTAGTGCTAGAAACCCCCGTTTTTTTTTTTCATTGTTTATTGGCATTGTATCTGAAGTCTCAACTTATTCTCAAACGACTAAATTCTTGCATGTTCTCAAATTCACAATTATCCAATTTTTCATGAAATTGAAGAAACCTATTCTGTTTAATATATTTCAGTATTTCTGACTGAAATTCATATACAGTAATACTCATGGTATGATGGCTCATTCTCCATCCTTTTTTATTTGTATCATGCACCACTGGTCTTAATTTAACCCTGAATGTGAATGTGATTGAAATTATTGTTGGTTGATTCTTTGTTCTCTGAGGCTGGCTCATGCACTCCCAATACATTTTGTGGCTGGTGCAACACAAGTGAGAGAATCCTTTTTTCTCTACAAATGTTGATTATTACTTAAGCTAATTTAGTGCTTGCTTTTTTGGTTTAGCTTGTTTGACCTTGGAAAATTCCTCAATCCTTGCCATGATGTTAAATTAACATGTGGAGTCCTTGTTTCTATGTTATTTTTCTAAACTGATGTTAATTTATCCTCAATGCAGATCTTTCATTTTTTTAATATGTTATGTTTTCAGGTCTCAATTCAGCCTTTTATTTTGCGGTCACAATTATATAGCAGCATAAAGGATAGAACACAAGTGGATAGGGAGCTAGAGGTATGTGATGATGTGACCATGACACTGAGGAATTTTTACTAATGACAAGCTAACTCTTATATGCTATGTTTTTTCCTCTGAAGTTTCAATAAGATGTACAAATACAATACCTAAAGAATGCAAAGTTGTCATAATCAGGTTAAAACACATTTTCTGCAAGATATCTTATCTTATAGTCATGAGATTTATGCTTGATGAAACTTTTTTGAGGTTTTTATGACTTATTTGCTCAGAAAAAAATCACATGTTTACAAAGTCTCAAGTCAGATTCACTCCAAATCTCGTTTTATGATTTTAATAACTTGGCATTAGAAATGCACATGAATGGAGAAGTGAAGAACAATGGGGTAGGATTTATGTAGGTGATTTAAATATTAGGATGAAGCTTCATTGAATTGTATATGTGCAGATGCCTTCTCTATACTTCTTTGCTGGAGATTTACTCAAGACTGATAATTTTTGCAAATTCCCCCCTACATTGATGGCAGTGTTTTGAAAGGCGAGCTTGGGCGCTCGTCTGAGTATGATTCGAGGCCAGGCGAGGTGAGGCGCCATTGTAACGCCTTGACTGTTCAAGGCATGGTGTTTTGGATGAGAGACGAGGCTTAGTCGACAACCACTTTGATTTTATTTTTGTAATTTTTCATTTGGGCCGTTGAAAGAGATGTATCAAACATCTATCTATGTGTTTCTCACAGCCCTAATAACCCTATATTTCTTCAACATATATTGGTGAAAGAAACGAAACGAAACGAAAGCTTCAACTCCTCTGTTCTTCAACAAAGCAAAGGAAAGCTTTGTATTGCAGGCTCGCATTGTTGCCGCAAGTCAGCATTCGATTCTTCTTCTTCTTCTTCTCTCTACTTCTTCAACTCCTTCTCCTCTTCTTTTGTTTTTTCTTTTCTATTCTGTTTGCTTGATGTTGAAGATGATTTTTAGAGCCAAAAAATTGTATTTGTCTTTTATTAGATGACCTGTGTTTTTGTTGGATTTTGATATTTGGGATGTTGGATTGGTTAGACGTTTTATGTTTTTGATGAATATTTTAGTATTTATGATGTTTGATTTGTTGGATGTTTTGTGTCGTTTATGAATATTTAGTATTTGGAATGTTAGATGCATGATGGTTCTTAGAAATATTAAAATGTGTCTATACTATTTATTTTTTTAAAAAAATGTCCTTTATGTTCACCTCGATTCGATGAAGCCCTCGCCTCGCCGCCTCATTTTTAGTCGTTAGGAGGCCTTGTCGCCTTGGTTCACTTTTCGCCTTAAAAAACATTGGTTGATGGTATAAATGGTTTTTATGTTTTCAACTCCTTTGCTGGATCATCATTTTGGTTTCATGGAGTTTTTATGATTGGCAGAAGCCATCTCATGATTTATTTTCTAATCCATTTTTGGGGCAGTCATTGAGGAGGGAGAGAGTTCTGCGTGTTTTCAAATTAAACACTGGACAAGATGATCATGCCATAATGTTTGTGGATGACTATTTGAATCAGGTTGGTTTGCTTTTGTTTTCCTTTGATGTTAACTGGGTTCCAATGGTCAATTGTATCTAAAATTGAGGTCACCGTTTGTTGACAAAGTGTATCTTGAGTACGATTTCAATTTTAACATCATGAAGTTTGATCAATAAATATGCACTTGTGTAGGTTATTGTGGTTGTTTATGCAGATATTTTAGGTATTTAGGCTATCTGGTTTTTTATGATTGTGGTTTGCGTAGTTTATTATGTAGGGTAAATTGCATGGACCTCCCCTGAGATTTGCAATACAAGCAAGGATACTCTCCCATGTTTTAAAAGTGAGCAAAATATTGTCTCTTATAGTAAATAAAGGGCAATTTGGTCTTTTTATAATGAAAAAAAAATAATAATTAAAGAGGCAAAGAATCATTGTGATGTAGGACAAGTAGGAATTACTTTTCCACAAGTAGTGAGCCCGGGTTAAGTATATTGGCAGCAACAACAATAGGTTTATAGGGCTGAATTTAGTGGATTTTTGTGGCTGCAAAAGTACTTAGAAAATAGAAACTTAAGGGGGGTTTGAATAAGGGTAGGGTTTTGGGAATGGAAACACAAGTGTTTAGGGGCTGTTGGGTGGCTGTTCTAAGCACTGTGAACAGTGACGTGAATTGTTGGATAGAAGAAGAGAAGAGAGAGAGAGAGAGGGAGAGAGAGAGGGAGAGAGAGAGAATGATGTGCTTCTCCCTCACAATGGATAGGCCAATCACACAAACACAATCGCAAATTTACATAATATTAACTTTTTTCTTGAATCGTTGAGATTACACATATATTTATGAGATAAAGACTCTTCTAGTTCTATAAGGACTATAACTCAAATTTAGAAGCTAAAAATATTTAGCAACTACTAATATTCTAGACCAATTATGACTTCTAATTCTACTTCAATTATAATAGGAAACTTTAATGACTTTTAATTTTATTTCAATATCAAAACAGGAAATTTGGACTTTTGACCACTAAGATTACATAATAAAACCCATATATAATGACCCATTTAATAACTTGACTCAATGTAAAACCCATGGGTGACCCTACAACCCATGTCCAACAAAACTGAAGTTACTATAATACCCTTAATTACTAAAAACACTACCACAGACACTTTTCTTTGAACCAAAAAGGCTTCTTGACGATCATAGAACCCTTAGACTTTGTGTTGGGCTTCCATAGCCTATCGTACTTGTTTAACCATGCAATAGATGCTGCATCACATTGTTTGAGAATCATGCTCCTCTCTCTCTCTCTCTGCCACTTATACTTTTTGGATCTCTTATTTTTTTTCTATATTCAACTCTTTTCTGGTAGTTGGTTCTGTCTCCCCATCAGATTTGCTCCCTCTTTTACACTTTCTCGCTCTACACCCACCAACAAAATTGCTGCCCTCTCCTTTTTTTATCCTAAATTGACACCGGCATTCCCTACATCCTTTGCCGCTGTCGCCGCTGCAGGTGCATGTTTCCTTGGGGGCACAAAACCCATTACTCCAACAGTTTTGTTAGCGCCCTCTCTTTCTGACTAAGCACTTATTTCAGTATATACTGAAGCTATTTTGTTGTTAGAAAATGTGGATGTTGTTAAATAAACTATGGAAAGTTGGAAACAGTTTAGGCTTAATAAACTTAAAATGATGATGGCGTGTGTTGTAGAGCAATTGGTAGTCCAAAACGATGTGATCTATGTAGCGAGAATAAATTTCATTTTGACTTCACTCAAGGTCATTTTGGTCTTTTACTGTGTTTTAGGGTAAAAATGACAAAACATCAATTAATTATTCCAATTAAGGGTAAAGGGGTCATTTAATTCTGTCAGTGCAGTCAACAAGTATCATTCACAAACGGCAGGGGAGGTCCTTGTTGCCTATTTTTGAAACAAGGGGAGTCTTTCTTCTTTTTTTTTTTTGGATAAATACAAGGGTTTCTGTATCGCAAAATCTCAAGGCAGGTCAGCACAATTTACCTTTATTATGTACTATATTTGTTCATATGCAGATGTGTTTTCTGTTCAAGGTAATGAAAGTTTATTAACAATATTTCTTGCATTTTAGGTTGAACATGTTGTGAAGAGAATGGAAGCAAAGAAGCATGATGATGTTGCAGTTTTTGAGTGGTTCAAAATGCATGTTATCCATTCCAAGCTAGAACCAAGCATTGGACACGAGGAGCTCGTGAGTAATTGAGATTTAAACTAACTTCATTTCATATATGCGACTTTTGTAAATCCATTTTTAGTTCATGCAGTAAATACTAAGATAGAATAAACTCCTATGTATATACATTTTTGTATACACATTTGTATGCTTTTGTCACATTATCGATTGTGTTCTTTTTTTACACCGCTAACATGGTCTGCTTTTTTTTTTCTTCTGACGGGGCAATGTTTTTGTGAGCTGATATAAGGGGCCAAAGTTATCATAGTCAATATTTATTCATTCAACAGATGTTAAACAATATGTTATCTGAGTATGCCCCTTTCTGATATGAGCCTCATCATTATTTCCTTTAGTGCTGATAGTTTATAGCATTCCTATTGCTTATGTGGCTTATGTGCTGTGTCATTTGTCTTAAGGATGTATAAGTTTTCTGGAAAGTGGAAATAGTTACATAACATGTAGCATTAACACCATTCGTCATTTTAAATTTACTTATCCTTCTTTTTAGGTTCAATTTAGCAACTTTAAGTTACGATAGCTTTATATACTGTCAAGTAATAGAATGTAATTCTGCAGTGTGGTTAATCCTGGGTAACTGAAATTGAATGTAATTTGACAACAATGCATAGTAGTTCTTGGAGGTGGGTAACTTGACTGATTATTGGCACAATGTAACAGGTATGGTTAATTCTAGGTAAATGAAAATGCACCTTGGGTTATTTACCATGAACCATCCTAAAAGAATCGTTTTTTGCATACATTAAGAATGATGTTTTTTTTGCATAATCTATGCTTTTAATACACAGAAGTGTGGAGCATTTGATAACCTTCAAGAGTGGGTCAATTGGGAGTCAAATAGATTACTTTTTAGTAAGAAAATGGGACTGTCTACAATGCAGCGACTGTAAGGTGATTCTTGGAGAGAGCTTGACGTCTCAATATAGGGTTTTTGTACTAAATTTATGCTTTAAAGGGCGATACCAAGCTCAGAAAGATAGTGGGCGTCGCATGACTAGATGATGGGACCTAAAAGGGGATAAACTAGACACATTTAAGAATAGAATGGATAAAGAAGGTACTTGGGACTTGAAAGATGATGTTAACACTAAGTGGAACTCGATGGCCAATTGTATGAAGATAATCTCAAGGGAAGTTTTTGAAGAGCCGAAAGGAAAAGGACCCAACTTTAGGAAAATTTGGTGGTGGAGGGAGGAGGTCCAAGCGGTAACAAAGGCGAAAAAAAAGAGAGATTTAAAAAATGGCAGAATGATAGAACTGAGAAAAACCTTAAGCATTACAAATTGGCCAATAAGGAGGTCAAAAAAATAGTGAGGGAGACTAAGTTCAAAGCCTATGATGACTTATATACTAGACTAGATACAAACTTACTAAGATAAGAGAGAGGAAAATATGAGATTTTAATTAGGTTAAGTGTACGAAGGGTAAGGACTCTAAGGTGTTAGTGAAGGATGAAGAGATTAAGGAGAGGTGGAAGAACTATTTTGAGAAGTTGTTAAGTGAGGAACAAGGATGTAGGTCAAAAGGGGAGGGAGTAGGCAATAATAAGGAAAACCAAAACTATAGGTTCTATCATAGGATTAGGGACTTTAAAGTAGAGTTTGCACTTAAGAAGATGAAATTGAATAAGGCTTTATGACCCGATAATATACCTATTGAAGCGTGCAAATGTTTGGGTAAGAAGGGGGTTGTTTGGTTGACTAGGTTATTTAGAAAGATTTTGTTGACTAGGAAAATGCCAGAGGAGTGGAGAAAGAGTATTTTAGTGTCAATATATAAGAATAAAGGAGATGTCTAGAATTGCAATAATTATAGAGGAATCAAGTTAATATGTCATGCAATGAAAGTGTGGGAGAGAGTGATGAAACGTTGATTACGAGATATAATAGAGGCGTCAGAGAATTAATTTGGGTTTATGCCTGGTAGGTCAACAATAGAAGTGATCTATCTTTTGAGAAGAGTAATAAAAAAGTATAAAGAAAAGAAAGAGACATTCATGTGGTTTTTATCGATCTTGAGAAAACATATGATAGAGTGTTTCATGATATAATCTGGTGGGTGTTTGAGAAGAAAGAGATGACAAAAAATTACATTGATGTGATTAGGGATATGTATAAATGTGTGGTGACCACTATTAGATTGCTTGTAGGAGAGAGGAGTGAATTTTCAATTACTGTAGGGTTACACTAAGGATCAACTTTAAGTCTTTAACTTTTGCTTTACTTATGGATGAGTTGACGCGCAATACTCAGGATGATATGCCATGGAGTATGCTTTTTGTAGATGATATCGTGTTAGTGGATGAGACTAGAGAAGGAGTCAACATTAAGTTGGAGATTTGGAGAAAAGTACTTGTATCTGAAGGATTTAGATTAAGCAAAACTAAGACAGAGTATATGGAGTGTAATTTTAGTAACAGTTACAATGGAAGCAGAGGAGAAGTGAAGATTGAGAATTAAAAACTACCTAAGAGTGACCATTTTCGTTATGTAGGATCGATTATCACAATGACTGGGGAGGTTGGAGTGAATGCGATCCACAAAATTAAGGCAGGGTGGCTTAAGTGGAGAAGTGCGTCTGGAATACTGTGCGATAAACGAGTACCCATTAGACTAAAGAAAAAGTTCTATAGAACGGCTATTAGACTAACGATGTTGTATGGGACGGAATATTGGGCAACTAAGAAATAACATGTAGATAAGATGAGCGTTGCTGAGATAAGCATGCTAAGGTGGATGTGTGGCGAGATTAGAAAAGACAGAGTTAGGAATAATTATATTCGAGAATGAGCAAGAGTAATACTGATAGAAGATAATTTGAGAGAGAATAAATTGAGATTGTTTTGTCATATACAACGAAGACCAACAGAGGCAGTAGTGAAGAGAGAGGATACAATGACAGTAGTGTTAGGGGAAGGGATAGACCTAGATTGACGTGGACTAGTGTAGTAAATAGAGATATGAATCTCCTTAATTTGACTAATGAAATGGCCTTAGATAGAGTTTAGTGGAGAAGAAGGATTCATGCAGCTGATCCCATTTAATGGGACTTAAGGCTAGGCTTGGTTTGGTTTGGTTTGGTTTGATCCTTAAAAGAATTTTCTTTTTAGCAAGTGCCTTCTTGATTATTGCCATCCTATCCTGCAACTGTCCAAGCATTGCCATGCAATTTTGTTTGGACCTTTGTCACCTAAATTGTGCGCACTGTGCAGAGACTTGGAGCTTGAAATATTTTGCACTCTGCACTGCACTTACATATGCAGAATTTTTATTGGGCTGTTGAATCTGTTGATCTGGTTTATCAAGTTTATGTTGATAAGTTTTAATGTAATGCTTTGTGTTCTCTCTGCGTGGTAGTGTGCAAGTGGATGTATCTTGTATTGAAAGGTAGTTGTACTTTGCTTTAATTGCTGAATTTACATAATTACGGTTGCTGAACAGAAAGCTACTTTTAATTCTTTATGTGGTGTTGAAATTATATCGAGCATCCTTTTCATGTGCTTCATAGTCTGCAGCTTTGATTTATTATTTTACTAATTTATTCATAGTTTGGCTACTCTTTGCTTCATTTTAGTGTTCACTTCTATCATCAGGGGGAAAGGTGAAAGATCAACACATCTCTCTCTTAATCAATGCTGGCCTCCTCGTAAGTATACTTGCAAAGTTGCATTTCTTATTTGTGAATTGAACAAGTGCAGTTGTTTGAATCATGTACGTAGTGCTGATGTGTATCCTGGCTGTTAATGTGTTGGAATCTAGTACCGTTACCAAGTGTTGGCATACGCCATTCCTAGTCGCAGCAATGTGGCAATACAAGTGCCTACAACATGGCTGTCCAAACTCCCCATAGGTTTTTTTTTCAAGTGCTAGATTGGAACACCTGAGAGCAGCTGCATTTAACATGTATGTAGGTAGGCTAGGCTCACTCCAAGCCAGTAGCAAGGTGTATGTGCCATAACGTATGAATGCCTGCATGAGGTCAGGATGTAGGGAGATTTAAGAGCTGTTGGCCCTGCCCTGAAAAGGGGCTTGACGGAAGAGATCTTGTCTTGGATGGCCTGGAGAGAAGAGAAACATTTTATTTTGGGAACATTTGTTTCAATCAATAAATACTAGAAATTGATTCGATGTTCGACACACTGGCATAGCTGTACCAGCTGGACCTGCAGGTTTGCAGCTTTAGGTGTTTATTGGCAGGCCTTGGGTCCAGACCTAACTGGCTGCTGTATCTTTTTGACCCTTATATGAGTAAGATATTGTTAAGATTCTGTTCCCTCGAGTACTTTGAGCCGGTGAGCATGCCCCCTAGGTCTTGCCATACCTGCAGGCTGCACCTCTTTTCAGGCTCTCTTTACCACCCAAGTCTGAGCTTCTTGGATGTCACTCCATCTTATATATATTGCCTTCTTCAACCCTTTACAAGTATATTGATTAAACTATGGGCAAATTTCACTTTACCCCTTTTTTGATTTGACCCATGTGCATGTAACCCCTGTTCATTTGGAAATAAACACATTCTTTAATGGTTGGTGGACTAAAGTGCATCGTCAGGCCCATTAACAGCTTGAGCAAAAAGACTAAAATACCCTCGTATACAAGTAACCTCATTGTGCAAACCACAGATTTTTTTTGTCATTTTTTTGGGTGGCAAAATTCATTTTAACCCCCTGTGATTTCTTTACTTCATGTGCGATTTATCCCCTGACATTTGGAATGATTATAACCCTCTTATGTCTTGATCTTGTTTCACACTTGCTGTTAACTTGGAAAGAATGTGTGACAGTGCACTTCAATCCACAAACCACAAGGAGGTTACTTGATTATTTCTAAATGATTGGTGGTAATCCACACGTGGGCCAAACCACGAGGGGGTAAAGTGAAATTTGCTCTAAAAATATATCATTACACTTGGTTTGAGCTCTTGTTCATTGTAGTGCCAACATGTAGATGTGATTAAAAATGTTCTCTCTCATGATTGTGTTGGTAATGTATGGAAACCTGAAACTACTTATATTCAGTATTCATATATTAACTTTGGGCCAACCTTCTTGTGGACCACTAAATTTTTGGGTTATCTGGTAAATCTTTTGCAAGCAAGATACAATATTACAGAATCTTGCCTATACACCTGCTACATATTGTGATTTGATGTTGTGGAAGGCCTTGTTATGAGATCTGAAAATGCCAACCCCATGTGATGAAATGTTTTTATTGTTATAGGGTTAATAACGACCCATAAACCTCTGCCTTTGGGCACGTGCATGCATATTACTCATCTTGCATGATTATATTCTACTATATGTGACCAAGAATAATTGGTTGAATTGCGTTGCGTGTCCAACATGGAAAAACACTATTAAACTTGATCTTCCTTTTGAAAATTTGCACCAATAATATTGCTTTTATAAATTAACCACTTCAGTGCTCTTCAGCACTGTCAATGTTTTGTGCCAGTCTGATATTTTCTGTTTACATATCATATTTTTGATGGTTCACTGTTGCTACCATTCTTTCTAATGCTCCTGTTTGCTTTTTAGACTCGACAACTTATTGATCCAAACATCTACTGGTTTGCAATTCCAAACATCGGTTCAGTACTCAAGGGCCTCTCTCAGGTAAATACTTGCTTGTGGATTTTTTATGCCTTACAAGGACCTATACACAGATGCCTCTGTCCTGTACAGATAGAAAGAGACTAATACGATTACCTTGTGCAAAGCAAATTGGCAGAAAACTCTTGCTACTAAATATTTTGATGTAAATGGTGAACATTATTTTTTTGGATCTCATACATAGTTCAAAGTAAATTGCGCTCAAATAGTCATACATCGTCAGGTTGAGAAATGGCCAGTTATCTTCTTCCCACAAGAAATGGCCAGTTATTTTTTGTTAACCGAAGTTTATGCCTTTTTTGAGTGGTAATGGTCATTTTATTTGGGGACTGTGATCTTTTTTTCTGTAAGTTGGGGGCTGGATTTCTGTTTTCAACTGCTTAATCTTTGTGGTGTTGTCAAATATTGGATTTAAACAATAAGCCAAGATGCTTCGACTTGAATGTAACGGAGTTTCCAATAGCTTAAATACTATTTGTTGACGGTCAATTTTACCATTGTTTGGGCATTTCAATGTGTCAAGGAGAAAAGCTTTTTAAAAGCATGGCAATGGGCATTGCTTTCTTGAGAATTTTGAAATGTCATGGGAATAATATTGCCCCATGTAATGATAGACTGTTTTTGTTGAAAATTAAAGAAAAAAATTATTAGGAAAGAAAAATGAAAAATAGAGCAGTTTTCCTAAGTAGTTCATGCTGGTCTGTCTGAATGTAGAATATGTTCTGTTTGATTTATTTTAACAAAAAAGGTAACAAGAAAAAATGGAAAATAAAAGGAGTTTCGGAAGCTCACTAGTTGCCGCCCCCTACTTGCTCATTTGCAAAATTACCATCTAAAACTAGAATTAAGAAATGTTTTTTAGAGTTATGGAACATATTCAAATTTGAATCTTGTTTCCCAAAAACATTTGTAAAACATTTACATTTAACTTATTATTTTAGGGACGAAAGGAACTCTTGTCTTTTCTCAACCGTAGGAAATACAAAGAGATGATGTTGGCTCTTTTGGAGAAGAAACGCCTCCGACTGTCTCCACTGGATATGAGATTCCATCTTCGTGATCTGATTGGTTCAGGTCACCTCAAAACTCTCCAGACACCAAGTGGCTTAGTTGTTCGGGTTGTAAAGGATTAAACCCAGATTGGACGCCATCACCAGTTGATCTCACCAAGTATATTACTATTCTTTATTACTTGTCAAATGGACAAAGATGTTTAGGTCTGTTGCTTTGGAATGTAATTTTTAGCATATACATAATATAATTCCTTTTTCAGGTCACAAGACTGAAGTTGACATTGTGACATTGTACGCATTGGAATGAATCAGTTCAAGATGATGTGAGTTCTCTACCACAAAATTTTGATTTATTTATTCATTTGTTAACTTGTTAGATGATTTATGTTATGATCTTTCCTTGATCAATTGAAATTCTGTCATCAGAATTTATAAATTTATCTGTAGATTAATGAACCTGTATATTTTTCATCCTTTCTGGTTGATCACTCTTCTACTTCAGTAGCTGTATGTGAACTTCAAACTTCAGGTTGAAGTTGGTATACTAAATCCTAGAGCAGTCTGGTCTGGACTAATAAAAGCCGGAAGGGTTTTAATGTATGTCAAAATTTTTTTTAGGTCAGCTGAAATTGAAAGACAAATTTAAAAGAAAAAGAAAAAAGCGTAAAGGGAAAAATTATGTTGCAAATATTATAGAGGAAATAGTTTAACTATTTTTGAGTCTGTTGATTCTATAATGACTGTTGGAAACAAGATCCTTCTCTAGATCCCTTGATTAACGAAGAATATTGGAATAAAAGCTTAGCAATAGTTGATTTGAAACGAATGCCCAAGATTGGAAGAAGAGTATAAACTCGAAATTTTATTAATTCTAAAAAACTAATCAACCCTAAGACTTACTATAATTAGTTATAATGAAAAGCAGACCTAACGATAATGGGAAACAACCGAAATTTGTAGTCTTAACTAGCTAGACAGAAATAAAGATATCCAACGAAAATTACAAAAAATGTGAATATTGAATCAGAATTAAGAAACTACTAATTTAGGCTACCACAATGAAGAAGGTTTGACAGAATCGAATTCTAACTTCTATACTAAGAGTAATTGAAGTTGCAAAACTTTCCAAAAAAGGCAAAATCTCGAAGTTGACTATTTGAAACGATGCACGCCTGAAAATCTGGCAGAATGGCATTTCCCATCAACTCACCAAATTTAACGCGATTCTGAGCGTGTGCCATTGATTGTTACTAGTGCCTTTTGCCTTGTGTTTGTTCATTTGGTCAAAAAATTGTATGGCAAAGCACACTGCATCAAAAAAGCACCTCTGCTTGTTTGGACTTAATTCCTTCTATATCCTCGACGACTGGCTTCATCACAAGTCTAAAGTACTGACCAAAACTGGGAACTGCTATGGGAGCAAAATGGAGACAACACACAATTGTGAGAAGTTAGCAAAATGAAATATACTTTTATTCAAAGGAAAAGGTAGCCTGAATCTAGAAATGAGAATTGGTACATTGGGAGATGTTACATAGGCAGTACGAAGGGATGGTGACAATTAGACTTACAAGGTGTCTATATATACCTGAAATTATGTTGGGCAAACACCTCCACCTTAACACGCAATAACACCCAGTGGGGTAGGTGACAGTTTGTGAAAATCAGTAGTAATTTTGTTTAATAACATTGCATTCCCTTCTCTCTCTGTGTCTCAAACTATTGTGGCACATTAATTATTTGAATGCAAATGATCATTGTCCTTGAGCTTGATCATAGGCAATAATACTGAAATCTCATATCAGAAAAGGCAAATTTCTCAGTTGAAGTACCGACATTTTCCATTCAGAATTTAGAAAGCTCCTCCATACTTGATGGCACTACTCACATGACTCCTCTCTTCCACGCCTACTGCCCCTCTCTTTCAGGCTTCAATTTCCCCATTTGGGCTTCTCTTTCTTTGCTGGATGATACTGTGTTGCATGACACAAAAAGTTTGGGCATTTTTCTGATCTCACAAACTTGCTACTTCCTTGTCATATGTATTAGTGATTCAAATTCTTCTCAGGATTTTATATGCATCTCACACAATGAAGCATTGATACTTCAAAAAGGGTGACATATCCACATCGGATACTAATACTCCTTGGATACTTATGGATACGTATCGGATGCATATTAATTAATTTTTTTTATTAATTTTGAAGTATCGGATACTTAATTTTGAAGTATCGGATACTCCACGTCGCGTATTACTTTTTTTACGAAATTAGAATTGTAGCATATCTCAAATAACATTGTACTATAATATAATTGTAAGGATAAATACGAGAATATTTTTTCTAGTACTTTTTTTAGTTCTTTGATAAGAAGAACATATTGAGTTAAAGTAATAGAATTCGTTAAATTGATGTATCTTTATTGTTCATGCATGTCCCTTATAATTACATTGAAATTAAGGATTAACAAGAGAATATAACAATTGTACAATTAAATATCAATAAATAAATAAGTAAACTTGAATACAATATTTTTATTAGTGTCAAAGGAAAAACACAAGGACAAGGTATGGATGGTTCTATTAATAAAATATAAATATTATTAGATTTGATATTGAAATGAAATATGTACAAAATCTATTGAAAATTTTAAAAGTAAACAATTAATATTTAATTTTTAAAGGTTAGTATTTTGCACTATAAAATTATAGTGTGGTTTCTCAACATTTATCTTATGTATAACTCACTATTAATAATTTTTTTTTAAAAAATTATTTTTTTACAAATGTATCCTAACTATACTATTTTATTTTTTAGATTTTGTTGCATCGTCGTATCCGTATCACATCCATATCTCATATTTGTATTCATGCTTCCTAGATCTTGCATGTGGATTTTTGTGAAGTATCTGCTGGAACTCGATTGTTACTAATCATCCAAAGTAGTGTATCTGTACAATTCATAATGTGACGTTTCTAAAAATGTAAAAGTTGCCTTAGGTGGTGATAGTGGTAACTGAATCGAACCTCAGTTTCTCACTGTATGGGAGCTGATGTGATGTAGTCTTTTTCATCTGCTTCATGTTGCATCTGTATTTTAACAATCTGGGCTGGTTTACAAAGCTAGCAATTGGAATCTGGACCCATCAATAAACTGATTTTTCTGCCACCCTTCCCCGCCTACACACCCACAAACGTTTTCCACATTGAATTCTCTTATTCGTATCTCCATTGTCTCCACCGTTTGCTATCGTGGTAT
Source organism: Camellia sinensis (assembly GCF_055761805.1). Lineage (NCBI taxonomy): Eukaryota > Viridiplantae > Streptophyta > Magnoliopsida > Ericales > Theaceae > Camellia > Camellia sinensis. The sequence continues at coordinate 99,398,902 of NC_138972.1, forward strand.
CACTTGTATCTCTCTCATCACTACCATCATCCTAGATCTTCCATTGATAACAACTACCGTCACTGTATGCCTCCATCATCTCATATTTGATCGGCGACCTTAGATCTGTGCTTTCTTTTAGATTCAAGTGCTCTCTCTCACTTTTTGGTATGATGTTCATTTCAACATTGACTTAAAAGACAATTTTTACATAGTTTAATTCACTAAGTTTTTATTGTTTCGAACATTGTAATTTTACTTTGTAGAGTGAGATTTTCAAAATTGATAGGTAAAAGTGTAAACTTGTGAGAGTGATTAATTTTGGGTCAGGATGAGGCTTGCCGGAGGATGAGGACTGGGTGGAGGAGGAAGAGAGCTCAGGGAGGTATGCCAGAAGGGGGAGGAGGGCTGGGGTGGTCACTAGAGGTGGAGGTGGGGTCCAAAAGGTTAGAATTAAGATTATGATATGTGCTCAAGGGAAAGGAAAGAGAATAATTTTTGTGTGTACTGGTTCAAAGAAATGGGGGGTTTAAAGAAATAATGTTGGGGCAGTAAAAATTTTTGACTAGTATTTTTACCCAACAAAAAAGAAAAACTTGAGATTGAAGGGCAACTTAGCAAAACCCCTTTATAATATTATCCACCAGGAAGGATGGAGGCAGGAAATCCTTTGATGGAATATTGAATAAAGTTATGTGGGAATATGCTTGTGACACCTTGCAAGGATGAGCAGTAGTAGTAGTAGTAGTAGTAGGATTAAAAAGGAGATCTTTGTGATCATCAATGGAAGTCATATCTTGTCCTTTTACATTTAAAATTAAATTAAACATACTAAACTCACTCTAAACTCTTATGATATTTTATTATTATAGGAATAGTAGATTTTGAGGTTCCTTCTTCATGGTGGAAACAAATTTGAGATGTGTCACTCTCAATGAGGACGAATCCAAAGCTAGTGTTGTTGTCTGCCTCGTCATCTCACGTGTAATTCTATTAATCTCAGATCTTCCCATTGATTTGTTAATGAAAAATAAAAAAGTCAAAAAAATTATCATACAAGAAAGTATAATGCTATTTTTATCACTATTGCTATTATTGTAGAACTTTATACTTTATTCCATAATTAGATTTGCCAAATCAGTGATGTATACTTGTTGCATCCTATTATTATTATTTTATTTATTTATTTTTTGGTTGTGCATGACATGACAATGATTGTACAAGTGCTATACCCACATATTTAATTGAAGAGGAAATTCTATTTGTTCAACATGATCTCTTTGGTTGTGTTGTTGATTTATACATTTTTTATTATGGTTTTTAAAAAAATAATAATGGAAGTTTGAAAACAACTAGTATTCTATCATTATTTTTTTTAAAAAAATTGAAAATAGCTTTGTTAGTGTTTTTTTTGAAATTGGATTGTTTTTGGAGAAATTACAGATAAATGGAAAGATAGAGAATTAATTTCACTTTTAATGGAATGGAAAGTACCAAATTGCAAGAGCTATGGAAATATTTAAAATAAATAGTAATGAGATGAAGAGTAGAAAAATAATTGTAATGGGATGAATTTATACCTTTTTTACCCTTTTCGCTCCTCTCTCCGTTTCCTTTCTCTTCCTTCCCTTTGGCACCATTGTTCACGGCCACTTTGGTTGTTCACAACCACTTTGGTTCATCATTGGCCAAACAACAAAAAAGTTATAGTTCAATCCTCTCTCTCTCTCTCTCTCTCTCTCTCTCTCTAAATTTCCTTCTGCAACCACTATTTACGTGAATTGCCATCATTGACCATTGCCGACCACCTCCTCTTTATAGGGTTTTGATTTTTGGGTAGGGCGACGGAGCATAAGTGAGCGATCACGAGCAGTTGGCTAGGGTGGAGGAGGGGTGAGGGTGGGTAGTATCGTGGAAGGGAGGTAGAAAGGTGAGGAAGTGGGGTTGCGGTGGCGGGGGAGTGGTGGATGAGAGGCTGGGGTGGTTGAGGGCTTAAGGTGGCAAGGAATGGATGGGGGAGGGGCTGTGATGGCAGAGGGGAGGAAAGGGCGCGCTGGTGATAGTGAGGTGAGGTGCAAAGGAAGGGAAAGAAAAAAAGGAGGAAGGTTATTTTGGTCTTTGTAATTCTTTGATACCATGTGTTTTCAATTTCTGTTTTTTTCCTCCCAGCTATTTTGGGCAACATCCCACTGATTTGCAAAATATTCTTATTCTGACCATTTTAAATTTTCCCCAAAAACAATATTTAAAAACAATTTATCAAATGAGTTTATTAAAATATTTTCTTAAATATGAAAGCAAGTATGAGAAAACAAAAATGATGTTTTTTTTTGTTAATAGGAAAGATGAGATGCATTTATATACAAGGAATGGTCATAAACTAGACACAAAAAGCAACTCTAAGGTAGTATTTGTGGATGCTGCCTTATGTGTCACATTTACTACTTGTCTAGATATTTTAGTGATACAAACATAATCTAAAGACATACATAATTCACATATTTCTAGAATAATATAGCCAACACCAAAAATGATGGTGTTTTTGGATGATGGTGTTTGTGGATATGGATGTAACTATCTCCTCTCCCTTGAAGGTACAATTATGTTAGGACTACTAATCCAATTTGATCTGACCCAACTCTAGCTAGGACTTCTTTTTCTTTTCTTGCAACATATGAACATACACTAGAATGACTGCATCAGTAATTGGGGATATAACTAGATAGCTATAGGTAGTAGGTAGCTTTGCGCCCACCAATACAAACTTGAATTTTATTGGCCAAAAAAAGACAGAAAAGAAAGAAGAATTGAGTCAAATAATGCATTTCTCTGTCTATTGTTACTGTAGTTTCTTTTCTGACATATGAGCTATTCTAAAAATAGAAAATAGAAAAGAAAAAAGAGTGAGTAGAATATACAGAACCAAGTGACTGGCTATTGTCAGTTTGATTCCATCTCATGCAAACTCATGGCCAACATAGAGGAGATTCATCTTCAGACTCACTGGCTATTATCAGGATTGTAAACAAGGGAAGTCAAAAGTCAAATTTCATAATAATCTATTTGAACTTGATTTAAAAACTTAACAAATTAACAAGATCATTAATTGAAATCAAGTAGCTTATTATTATTATTATTATTTTTTTAGAATAGTGAACTAAGCCTAACAAGTTTCACAATGTATTTAAATTTAACTTGTTTATGTTACGAATCAAACTTGAATTAGTTTGTCAAAAGCAAGATGATCTGATTAATTAATGAACATTTTCATTACTTGGAGCATTAAGATTAACTTGAATGTTAGTTTCTTCAATATCTTTTGGAATTATCTTAAATTATTGAACATTAGAGTATGACATGATCACTGAAATCATATCAAATTGACAACCGGAAAAGAACAATAAACCTCAAATTACAATGTAAAGAAATAGCTTCATAACATCACAAATTATTTTTTGGTAATGACATGGCGAGTTTTTGTTCCAAACTTGTCCTTGGGTACACAGTTTCTCCACCCCACACACACCAGATATTTACTGAACATAGGCCTTGTGATGGTGCTTAGAGGGTCAAACATTTTATGCTATTCATTCAAACCCATAACTTACGTTTTTGAGACACTTACAATTCGATTAGGTCATTTAAATCAACAAGACAAGTTTATTGCCCATGTATAGTTGTAGGTGTTTATTAGGTGAGAGACAGACAATGACTTGATTAAAGTATTGAACTGTCTTAGTTTCCTGTGAAATTATTTTTATTTTGTTTTTCTAGTTTTTAGTTTTGGACAAAAGACAGTAGAATCACAATAGTTATTATTATTTTGATTTTGTTTTGTTGTTTTTAGTTTTGGACAAAAAAAGACAGCAGAATCACACAAACTATCATAATTATTAATTTTTATTAGTTTGTTATTTTTTGTTGTGTAGTTTTTAGTTTTGGGCAAAAGATTAGAGCATAACACATCACGAAACAGAGGGAAATGGAAAGTATGATTGACGAAATATTCGTCTAAGGAAGGGACTTAGATTTTATTAGAATGGAGATATATGTGGTGGAGATTAAATTGACGAAGTGTGAGATTCACGAGAAAAATGAATTTGAACCAATGATTGTTATTTTTAGGTAAATTTTAAATAGATAATTCTAAATTTATAACATTACTGTTTGTCTAATAATACTCAAGACAAACATTATTATAAAGAAAATGCATTTTGTTCGTACGTGCAATTATTTTAATGTGGTGACGTGCATATAAGTTCAAATATTTGTCTTTCCAGAGCGTCACCTCGTTTTTGCGTAGCTCAAGTTTCATTTTCTAGAAATAATTGACGCATCACCCATCGCAAATTGCGGCTGCTCTTTTTTATTTTATTTTTTAACCTTGAAGGATGATCACCTTATTTGTTTTTGTTTTTGTTTGGATAAATTACGAATACTTCCTGAGATTTATTTAAATTATAGATTATCTCTGTAGTTTAAAAAATTATAAATATCTCTTTATTAGAAGTTTTTATTTAACAGAATTAACTAAAAAAAATAAAATTCATAATTGCTCTCCTATACATGAATAAAATTATCTAAATTATTAATTAAAGTATATTTTTGACATCATTAAAAACTGTTAATTGGCTTGATGATTTATTAATAAAAGGAGCGATTTGTTATGAAATTAGAAATCTCAGGGGTGAAATTTAATTTTTAAAATTACAGAGGGTTATTCGTATTTTAATCGAAATTCAGGAAGTGTATTTGTAATTTGTCCTTTTTGTTTTTATCACTCTCTATTATGGATTTGTTAGCAGGGTTAAAAGCTCATGCACTATACTATTTGAACACAAATACATTGGTGCATCTTATTATAAGTGAAAAGTTGAGAATTTAAAAAAAAAAAAAAAAGGGGTAAAAGCATTCCTTTCATAATTTCTAAATAATTAATTTTTGTCCCAACTATTTAAGGCTAAAAAATTGTAAATAGAAATGTATCAAATGGTTTGACATAAAATTTCAAAATGAAAGAAGTTACAAGTGGCGTATATGGTGCATGGTGTGTGTTTATGGCGAGCTAGAAATTGGGAAATAGAGAGGAATTTGTGAAAGAGGCGTGGATTAGGTTTTGGTGAAATGGAGCTTTCGTTGCAAGTACTTCCTCAGCTGCTTGGCAAAAGTTAGGAATTATAAAGCAATAATGTAATAGATGGACTCAATACCTCATGGGGGTGTTTATTTGGACAGATTGAATAAATAGATTACAATTCAATGAACTGTTAATTCTGAGATAAATAGTCCATGATCAATTTAATTGAAAATAATGTTTATTTTACTATTAGTCTAATATTTAAATAGTCTCTGATCTATTTAATTGAAAATAATATTTATTTTACTAGTAGTCTAATCTTTATTTTTCTAATCAAATGATGGACTAATAAGTCTATTAGATATAGAGTCTAATTCCATGTCTATACATAGATATGGCCCATAAATGGGACCGTGGGAGCCAATCTAATCCACGCAAGTTCCAAGTTGTATTGTATGGTTTTAATGTCACGACTCATCACTCCATGTCGGTCATTCAGAAAATATATATGCTTGTTTGTTTGGCCATCATGTTCTGTCACTCTCTATGCATGCAAAGTTGCCATTTCTACTATTTGTGTATATAAAAGAGTTGATAAAAAATCAATTGTCATTTGTACCATGAGTTTCCATACATATATCTCTAATTAATTTGTCATTTGTACAAGGCTTGTATAGAGTTCTATATATCTATGGTTGGATATTTTCTGTCCTCTATTTCAAAGCCTTATGATTGAAAATTTATTATAATAGAAAAAATGAAAAATTTAATGATAAAGAGGATCTTTAATCACTACAAGAAAAAGCATTTTTGCCGATCACTTTTAGCTACCAAAACTAATTTAGTCGCCAAAAGTCACGGAATTGGCTACCAAAAATAATATTAGTCGGCAAAAGTCAACTTTTTAGCTACTAATTTTTTTTAGTAGGGGAATGTTGATTATTGGCTACTAAAAAAAAATTAGTAGCTAAAGATATTACAATTGGCGACAAAAAAAATTTTTAGTAGCTAAACATATGACAATTGGCGACTAAATAAAAATTTAGTAGCCGTAGAGGTACCTTTAGCTACTAAATTGTTTGGTAGCCAAATGAAAATAAAAAAATTAATTTTTAATCTTTGCCGGCCAAAATTTTGGTCGCCAAATGTTAACTTTCGGCGACAAAATTCCTTTTAGTCGCCAAAGACCTACCTTTAGCTACTAAATTATTTGGTAGCCGAATGAAAATAAAAAAATTAATTTTTAATCTTTTGCCGACCAAAATTTTGGTCGCCAAAATGTTAACTTTCGGCGACAAAATTCCTTTTAGTCGCTAAAGACCTACCTTTAGCTACTAAATTATTTGGTAGCCGAATGAAAATAAAACAATTAATTTTTAATCTTTTGCCGACCAAAATTTTGGTCGCCAAATGTTAACTTTCGGCGACAAAATTCCTTTTAGTCGCCAAAGACCTACCTTTAGCTACTAAATTATTTGGTAGCCGAATGAAAATAAAAAAATTAATTTTTAATCTTTTGCCAACCAAAATTTTGGTCGCCAAATGTTAACTTTCGGCGACAAAATTCCTTTTAGTCGCTAAAGACCTACCTTTAGCTACTAAATTATTTGGTAGCCGAATGAAAATAAAAAAATTAACAAAATAGTTATTTTATTTTATTAATAACAATACCATTAGTCTCCACTTGAAAATTTGACTAAACAAAATAGTTATTTTTATTTTTATTTTTAGGTTGTACACCCACCATCCAAAATTATTAACATCTTATTTTATTTTTTATTATCTCAAAATATTAATTTAAAAAAAAAATAATTATTAAAATAATATGAATTTCTTATTTTGTCCTTTTTTTAAATCCATTAATAATACAAAAAGTACAATTATGACAATTGATATTTCTACAAAAATATACTATCAAAAGGTAATTTTGAAAAATTAATATTTTTAAAATGTAATAATTGTATTATAAAAAGAAATTAAATTCTGAAAATAGACTATTATTTTTAGATGGAAGAAGTTGTCGGCTTTCATCTGATGGGTTGAACACATCTTTTAATAATTGGGCCCTCATGCGAAAGGTATGCTAAAATGGGCAACTTGTTATTGGCTGTTTGTCGATAGTTTTACATTGCAAAAATTTAAAGGCATAGTTACAGGTCAGTCTGATGAATTTAATTTTTAATAATAAATTTATTATTTTTAAAAAGTACAATTAAACTATTTATACTTTTTACATCATCATATTTCAATAACACTAATAAATTAAGAATAAATCAAAATTCACAAATAAAAGACAAAATATCCCAATTATTTATCATTTTAATAAATTTTTGCGACGGAACTATTTGCGACGGCACACTTTGTCGCTCATTACTCTGTCTCTTTCTCTGTCTCTCTATCTCTTTTCTCTATTCGTCTCTCACTCATCTCTCTCTCTCACTACCCATCTTATCTACCACTATTTGCGACGGCACACTTGGTGTTATAATTGTTTTTATTCTGAGAATTTATATTAAATTATTTGATAGAACTTTTGTTAATAATTTAGTAAGCAGAAATAATTTAAATAACTTGAAAAAACTGATTACCTATAATTTAAGAGACATGTACTTTTGATTTTTATTTTTTTATTATAAACTTTTAGTTTACAATAAATAAATTATGCCAAACAGTCTAAAATCTTTGATATATTGAAAATAACGGGGAAATACAGTTCAGATTGATGATAAATTTTATAAATAATAATAATTGATATTATAAATTTTTTATGAATGTGAAATTTTTTTTATAAAAAAATTCACTGGACTGTAAATTTCCTAAAATAATAAGCCCTAAAACTTGAAGGATACGCATTGTGAAGGACCAAGATTGCAGCAAACAATCCAAAATTTCGTCCAGCTGTCACCACGAGAGGAGCTACATGGTTTACGAATACGAAGGTGGACCTCATCCTCCTCACTTTACATCCACCCAACAGTTATACCTTTTTTTATTATAAAAATGTAATTCTATATCATTTTTATTATAAATTCTGTACACAAATTTTTTGAGTATATCATTTTTATTGTAAAATGAGTTTATATTTGTTAGATTTGTTTCGCATCGTCTTTTTAATCCTCTCATGTTTGGTTAAAATAATAGCAAGTTTCTTTATTTATTATCAATTAATTTTGAATTAGATGTTTTAACAACTCTTAAACTAATGATGACCAATTTTGAAAAGTAAGTCAAGAGTTAATTTTTTGACCTTTTTTTAAAAAAAAAAATGTGTAAAAAATTAAAAAAATAATAACTTAAAAAAGCTAAAAAGTTAAAAGACTTACTTTTAACTTACATGCCAAAAGAGGCAGATTTTTTTCTATTATGTTTTCTTGGGTTTGTTCTGTATAGGTGGAATTCGGATGCCAATCTAATTAAGATGTGTTTGTTTCCTCTAAACGAACTTTCTATAGTATTCTTATAAACTTCAATACATTTTTATTTTGCCGACAAAAAAAAAAATACGAAATACAAAATATAACAGTTTGAATTTAAATTGAGGGTAAATTATATTAACACTTCTTAAGGTTTGGTTTAATTACATCTTACCTCTTGATGTTTTGAAAATTACATTCCTACCTATGTAGTTAATAGTCTCATTTTATAAAATCCTTACTTATATAAAATGCATCAACTCATAGTAAAAAACAGAGAAAATTATATTGGAAAAAAAAAAAAAAAGTAAAGTAAAGCAAAGGAAAGGGGAAAAAAAAGGACAAATTACATATACCCCTCGAGGTTTGATTAAATTATAAATACCTCCCTGAGGTTTGAGAAATTACAAATTTTCCCTTGAATGCTATATTTGCATAACAAATTAGGGGGTAATTTGTTATGAAATATAAACCACATGGGGCAAATTGTTATGAAAATACAAACCTTAAGGGGCGAGATGTAATTTCTAAAACCTCAGGGGGTATCTGTAATTTAGCTAAACCTCGAGGGAGGTATATGTAATTTGCTCAAAAAAAAAAAAATAGAGGTAGTAAAGCAAAATACGAAAAGAGAGAGTATATGAGTTTAATGTATTTATTCCATCTAATTACAGGGAGGTTAGTGTAATTTTTCAAACATTAAGGAATTATATGTATTAAATCCAAACCTCAAGAATAAAAGTGTAATTTATCCTTAAATTTAAAATAAAATAATATTAAAATCACACTTCTTGAACTGACATAATTTAATTTTAGTTTTAATTTTAAACATAAAACATTAAATTATCACAACATATAATCATTGGAAGACTAATGATAGACTAATGATGCATTTTGATGGCGGCCACTCACACAACTATAAGTTTTCTTCCTTTTGGGAAAACTGGTTTAGTACAACGGCCACCGGCTTATCCAACACTGAACAACCTAAGAGCCACAAATCAGAGATGTTCAATTGCAATTGCTATAATATTTGTTATACTTTATGATATAATAATTTGGGTAAAAGAAAGAATTTTAATACAATTATTGGAAAATTCTATGATGCACATCTTTTTCATATATCTGAGTTATTTTTTTCGTGTTATTTAATTATAACTCATTATGATATTGATTATAACTTAATTGTAATATACTATAATTGTTATTTTAATTATGAACGAAGAGCTCTTTGGTTATATCTGAAGTGGTGTTTAATTATAACCATTGATTATGATATATTGTGATTTTAGTTATGACTCAATTATAATTTATTGTGATTGTAAGTTTGATTATGATCAAATATGTTTTTTTGTTGTGCATCAAATATGTTTGGTTATTATTCATTAAGTTAGGACAAAAAGTTATTGAATTATGATACTTTGAATATTAACATCACAATAACTTGCATCTGATACAGCTTTCTTGATGGGTGTGTTTTGTAACATTGCTCTTAATTAAGTTTTTATTGGAATTCTTAAAATTTGACATTACCAAACAGGTTTGACATATTGTTAAATTTTAGCTAGAGTTTTATCTCTATTTTTTTAGTGGAGGTCACAAATGCTATTTGTATTTAATTTTCTTGAGAAGGAAACAAAGAAATATCATTTAGAGCATGCTATTTAATGACAACTTATTAAAACTATATATTTGAATCATAAATTTAGATAAAGATTTGAAAAGAGAAATGAAAAAAAGTAGGTGAAATATTTTATTTATATTTCATCTACTTTTTTTTTTTTTTTCCTTTTCAAAATTTTTATCAAAATTCGTGATCCAAACTCAGCCTATGAATTGATTAAAGACTAAATAATGTCCAACAAATTAAAATTTCAATACAAATTTCACATATTCTATACTCTTTTTTGCATATTTCTATACCAACATTACCACCCAAATAAACTGTTAGTAATTTTCTTTTAACAATTCAAATGCTCTTTTTGGCTCTTTTTGTAAAAAAATGAAATCAAGATGTACATAAATGAAACAAATCACCGGATTAATATGTGGTGAGTGTGTTTTGTGCACATTTGAATGATTGGTTTTTTGAGTATGTGGACAAAAAAAAAAAAAAAAACAAACTTTAGAGATTCATATCTCTAATTATTCTTTTTTGTCAATAATTCTTTTGTATTTGCACACACACATATATATATATATGTATATATTCAATGGGGTTACGTGATCTACGATGCTTGTACTTGTAGATAACGGTCACCCACATTTTCAAGCCATTACCACAATCTCTCTCTATTTTTTTTTTTTTAAACTTTTGCTTCCTCATTTGAAAATGACATTTTTCAACTTAGACTTTATTTGGTATGTGTTAAAATAAACATATGTTATTTTAACCTATCATTTTATCTGGGTCACAATCACTTAAGTCATATTATATTTTTATCATATCATTTCAAATTCAATGTATATTTTACATTTTTTTCGTAAAACGTCAAAAAAGTATACTAATCTAACCCTTTCAAAACATGCTTTTTATCTAACAAAATTCTTTCTCATTTAGCTTCAAATAATTTATGCCCGGGAATGCTTTGCTTAAGGCCGTGTTTGGCTAAAATATCCGTGCAAATATTGTACTCCAAATTTTAAATTCAAATCTCATTATTATGCGATAGAGTTTTTAAATCCTCCTATTCCGGACAATAAACAAAAAAAATTTGTCTAGGTTTGCTGTGACAAAGATATTCTTTTCCTACGTAAAATGTTCGCTTCTATTTTTTTTTATTTTTTATTTTTTAATTTTTTTAATTTTATTAACAAAAAAAGGAGGACAGCACCCAACAACAGACCACACAGAGGCTTGAGGACAAGCAGCCACAACCAACCCCGTTAGCTTCTACTAACACCACAAAAATAGAAGCTACCTAGAGTTCCTTCTGTCAAGATTTTACTTCTAATATTTATGTATATGAATCATACTAAGAACTAGAGCACAATTATTGTAATATTTAAGAGATGTTTTAAATATATCCGTACAAGTCATAGCACTACAAAACAGCCTCACCATTTATTGTAATATTTAGAAAAGTTTAAGTATACCCGATTTTCTTCTTGTTGCTCTCCTGTTGTATAGATCATACTTTTTATGTAACTAACATGAGAATAGGGGGACCTAACCAATTTATAGAGAAAATTCTTATAAAATCATCTTTCTTTTCTTTTTTTTATCAGTTAAAAAAAAAAAAAAATTATTGATGAAAATCAAAATAAAAAGTAGACAGAGATAAACATCAATAAAGAGAAACAAGGGTACTAAGTATCAAAGTAAACTAAACGATCTCAACTAGATTGGCAGCAAAAAAATAAGTCCAATCATCCGCTAAGTATCACACCACAGTTGGTGAGAGACCAACCAAAGACAAAACAAAGAAAAGAAAAGAAAAACACAAACCAGATCAAATAGGCCCCAACAAAAATTCCATGTACTTGGTCTCTTCTAGATAAGAAAAATAGGCACCAACTAGGTTCCTTATAAGCATATGAAGCCATCCCAGAAAAACAGTCCCACAAAAATTGAAACTGCAAAAGCATTCTGCATGCATCATAACAATCCCAACCTGACTTCAAGGTCTTAGATTCGAAATCTCTTAGGTATAAATAATTTCTTAGGGCCAATTCATTTGAGGCCAATTCATTTGAGATCTCCGCAAGTAAACGGTGAGATTGGTCCCTCGTTATGCCTGTCCAATGGGCCAAATATCGAGTTATTAAAAAAAAAAATGATACCGATCCCAAGATATCCAAACCATTATCATTTCTTCTCCCCTCTTGGCATGCATGGAGCATCTATCATTGGCCGGGATGGACCCAGAATTCTAACGTAAGGGGCAAACATATATACTAACGAATATTTTAAAAAGAAAGTATAAATTAAAATATTGATTTTTACTGATATAAAATGTAAAAAATAACTTAAAAACATATATAAATATAATTTTTTTTTTATTCGTGTTGAGTTACAAAAAATAGGAATCGTAAGACAATTTATGATCCCTAATTGTGAGAAATCAAATTTTTTTGGGTCCAAATTGTTAAATTTATAGTTCAAACCTCTCGTTTTCATAGATATAGATGTGTAGACTATGTAACCACTTAATCATTTTTATAACTTAAAGGGGCAAATAACCCCCAAGGGTTGGTCTAGTGGTGTAGGCTTGGGAGGTCTCAGGTTTAAAACTTCTTAGGTGCTATCAATCCTTGTGTTGGGGCAGCTCATACGGAGCTTTACTTTGGCTTTAAATGGCCCCCCAGGGATTAGTCAAGGTGCGCGCAAACTAGTCCGAACACAGTTATCAAAAAAAAAAAAAAAAAAAAAACTTAAGGGGGGGCAAATATGTATAATTTAAAAATAATCAATAGCTAGCTAATATTGGTATATGAAGTAAATTCTTAAAATCAGCGATGACCCCCTCTTGGCCTCTCTGAATCCATCCTTAATCATTGGCTAACAACAACCCATCCATCAACAGCAGCCATAAGATTCCGAAGCATAAAGAACTGACCTACTACAGTCAACACCAGCTCAAAAACCCCTGTTCCACACCAGCCAGACTCAGCAACTCCTTCATGTGTATAGCCTTATGAGATTTCAAATTTATCAAGATCTGTCTTAAAAGAAAATGTACATAACAGAGAATTTAGTGTGTGGATAGAAAAACTCTGCCTTTGGATCTACTTTCAATTTTTATTTTAATTTTTGCCGAACTTGTTTGAGGAAAATCGTTTAGGCTCAGAGTTCCACTCAATTCTAGTCCTCTTCAGTTTGCATTCAATCTTTAACATCACACGTGATGTGAGCATAAAATAAGGTTATATAAATCGGTGATTTATAATCATCTTATTGATACATATTTTATGCATACTTGCAGTTGTAAGATAATGAATTAAATATCATACGAGTATCCAACAGTTTTTTTATTTTTATTTTATATTTTATATTTTAATTTTAGATTTGGATGATCCAACACTTAGAATTTTATAATAAGATTATATGAAGTATATTAACAACACATCCACTCTTTTAATCAGCTTCACTTCAGCTGCTCTATCTGCTTCTCATATCTTTGCTGCTACGGATGTTAATTAATTATTTCAATATATAAACCGTGTAATGCACGTGTTATTTTTTTTCAAAAAATATTTAATGGCACGATATGTGTTATAAAAGAATAATTTTTTATTGTAATTTAAAATTAAAATTAAAATACAATTTTAAGTATTTATTCTGATAATATTAGAATTATCGTTTTATAAAAGTGTTACTTGAATACTTATATATATTAATTTTAATTAAATTGTTTGTATATTTTGATAATTTTCGTTCTATCGTATTATAAAAGTGTAATTATCATATAATAATTTTGTATGATATATATTAATTTATAAGATAGTAAAATAAATTATTTTGATATTAAAAATAATTATTAAATTAGAAGAATAATTAGTAACATAAAATCAAAAGTAATTCTAACTATTTAATTTTCTTTTATATTCATTTAGAAAATAAAAATGTTCAGAAATAGAAACTATATAAAATTTATTGAAAAAATTAAATATAAATACGTTATAATTAGATTATTTTATAATAATTTTATATGATATATATATATATATATATTAAATTATAAGATAATAAAATAAATACTTTTAATTAAATTAAAATATCGATTATATAAAATAAATTCAACTACGACTAACAAATAAAGAATCCCATAACAACATCTAAATCCAAAAAAAAAAAAAAAAAATGAAAACATTTAAACGATAGATATATCTCAGTATGTGTAATGATTAATCATCTATAATATGATAACTGTTTAGTAATTGAAAAAGTAAGTAAGTAGTAAATCCAAACTCTAAATGTTTTTTGAGCGTATCATTGTTGTGCAAGTTTTTTCCCTTGTGAGTTGTAATTGAATAAAATAATATAAGAAAGATTTTCTACAATCAAAGTATAATCCATATTGAATTTGTAGATAGATTTCATGTAAAATTCAAATTGGGTTTGTAAAATAAGTATTTCTCAAATAGACTCCATATAATAAAATTAGTATTCGGTTTGCAGATTATTTGAATTTACGATAAAAAATATATGAAAAAGAAGTATTTCTTAACTAGAGTCTATATAAAATAGGTAAAGTTAGTATAACTTAAATTGTGTTTGAGTTTGTGTAGAACTTGAAAATTCTAAAATCTCCAAAATATTAATTTGTGATTATGTTTCAATTTTAAACAATGAATAACAATCCCAATCAAACAATTAAAGACAAATCAACACAATAATTTAATGTGAAAAAAATCATAATTAGAGTGTCTCCAATTATGATAAAAAATTATGGGCCAAAGTCATAAAACAATTCACTAAAAAGATAAAAAAGGAATTACACAAGTGTACCGTCAATTACTTAGCAAATCTATGACCGAATTGAACCGACCCCAATGCGCTTTTTCCACCACTGTCTTTACCTTGGAATTGTTTTACCTAATGTTGAATTCACAACGCCGATATCGAATCCACAACGATAAGTCATTATGGAATCCATCAAAGCTTCAGGCCCAAATTTCCCGATATCCATCAAAAAATAACTCTTTCTTTTATAAATAATAGAAAACAAACAAATCTCTTGATGATATTAATATAAAGTTTATGGATCCATTGACCACTCTTAAATCATCAAGGAAACACTCATAAAAGCACCATTCAATACAAAACATTTTATTTTTTTTCCTTTCTGAAAATTTGGACGGTTCAAATCCTAAAATGAGCAAACAGTGCACTTCATAGTAAATTGGGTTGCGAAAACTGCTCAAGTGCACAGTTCACTGCTCGAGCAGTGTGAATGACGACAGTGCAAACATATAGTCTGACTGCTCGAAAGCAACATTTACTGCTCAAGCGGTAAAACTTGTTTCCCAGAAGTTTAGACGCTCTGCAAAAATATAGATGATCATTTTCTCCACTCGAACCTTAAACAACTTTGACTGCATATTTACTTTTTGCTTCGAGAGCACTGCCCTGGACCTATCATGGGGTGCTGCCCTCTGGATCCCCGCAAGTTGACCTAGCAACTTGATCCTTGTACATAGTTAGCGAAGTGGTAAATATAAAATGATCAAGATCACAAACACTATCTACATAGGCACAATCTGGGCTGAATTCGCACCTAAACAATCAATAGTCTCACTGAAATAAAAGAGCGAAAAAAATTACAACTGAAATGAGTTTTATCAAATGAGATTGTCAATTACAAATACCTAATAGAACTCTATATTTAAATAGAAAATGCATGTTGATGTGTCTTTTTCTTCTCAAATAGAGTCTATATAAAATAGATAAAAATTAATATAATTTAAATTGTGTTTGAATTTGTCTATATGTAAATGAAAAATACATGATGTAATTTTTTTAGAAAAAATATGCCCTTGGAATTGTCTTAAGGTGGACAATATTAAAAAAAGGCTCATTGGTTAAATTAAGATAAATTAATTAGGAGAGTTTGTGTCGAGAAGTAGAACTGTGAGAAGGTAATGGCTTGTTTGTTGTAGTTTATAAGGTTGCTTTTAATTTTTATTTTATTTTATTTTAAATTTTTTGTGTTAGAGTGTTTAGTATAATTTATGCTTATAAGTAATTATGAGACAAAAATAACTTAAATAAATTAATTATTGATAGACATGGGACTAGATGCTTTAGTTTATGTTTTGATTACCATTTTTCAACTTTTAAGAAACTGCAACAGACGTGTAATATTAAGGCCAAGTTTGACATCTTCTAAAAAAGTCAAAAAATCAAAAAGTCAATATTCTATTTAAGTCATATCATCTTATTAAATCACATCACCTCTCTACCACATCCAATCCTTGGCCGTTTTCTCAATGGGGCATGGATCTCGTTGGGCAACTGCCCCAAGCAACTGGACAAAGGAAGTACCTACTGGTAGCAACAGATTACTTCACCAAATGGATAGAAGCTAAGCCCCTAGGCAAGATTCGAGATGTGGATGTAAAAAACTTCATATGGAAGAACATAGTCATAAGATTTGGGATCCCAAGAGCAATAGTTGCCGACAATGGAACACAATTTGACAGTAAGCTAATCAAGAGCTTCTGTGCAAAATTCAAGATCAATAATTATTTTTCAACACCAAGCTTTCCTCAAAGCAATGGAAAAGCAGAAGCATCCAACAAAGTTATCTTGGATGGGAAATAAAAGAGGCTGCAGGCAGCGAAAGGAAAGTGGGTGGATGAACTGCCAAGTGTACTCTGGGCATATCGGACTACGCCGCGAAGATCAACTGAGGAATCCCCATTTGCCATGGCTTATGGCACAGAAGCAGTCATTCCTTTGGAGGTCGGCATCCCAGGGATCATAACCCAAGGAGTAGAGAATGGGACCAATGATGTATTATTAGCCCGAGATCTGGATCTACTAGAAGAAAGAACGGAGAGAGCTGCAATTCAGCTGGCAGCATACCAGCAGCAGCTTGCCAGGGCTTATAATAAGAAGGTTAACCCAAGGGAGTTCCAAGTCGGCGACCTGATCTTGAGAAAAGTCATCGGTAACAAAAAGGATCCCCGGGAGGGTAAGCTTGGCCCAAATTGGGAGCGACCCTATAGAATCACTTCGGTATTGGGCAATGGGGCATATCGGCTTGAAGATAATGAAGGCAAAGAGTTGCCAAGACCTTGGAATACTTGCAATTTAAGTTTTTTCTATCATTAGACTTTTTTGTTCTTTGTTATTTGCCGAAGTAAATAAATAAAATTTTAGCTTGACTTCTTACAATTATACGATTCTGGCCGATGTTCCTGGAATGCATGCATAATGAGAACCCAAGTGGAACTTAAGTTCACATTAGAGGGTAAAGAGTTGGAAAATGGTTCTTGGAAAAATAGAATATAAAAGCTAAAATTAGTCTAACACTTGTTGAAATTTGTGAAAAATTTACAAGTTGAAGTTAGGCCGAGATCATGTTTAACACTTGTTGCAATTTGTGAAAAATTTACAAGTTGAAGTTAAACTGAGGTTATGTCTAACACTTGTTGAAATTTGTGAAAAATTTACAAGTTGAAATTAGGCTGAGATCATGTTTAACACTTGTTGAAATTTGTGAAAAATTTACAAGTTAAAGTTAAACTGAGGCTATTTGCAATTTATTTGTTGAAATTTGTGAAAAATTTACAAATTACGGCCAAGGTTGTAGTGAACCGAGTACTTATGCATTTGCCGATGTAAACCGTTATTGGGTATGGCCGAAGTGTTTCACCTCGAGAAAATTACACAGATAAAGTGTGTATTGAAGATATGCAAAATATTCTAAGTATGGAATCATACAAGAGCATTAAGGGGAAGACAAATATGCAAACAAAACAAAGAAGTTGTCTTTATAAAGGCACATCGGCCATGTGAAGAGCTTACATTGTTTCAAAGGAAAACCAAAAGTGCAGAGTACAGAACCAAAAGAAAAACATTCAAAGACTCTTCTGCGTCCTGAGGAGGTTGGGTTTGAAGTTCAGAAGACTGCTGGGAAGACATCTCGGCAACTTTCTCAGCCGCGAGCTCGGCATCTATTTCATTAAGGGTTTGATCAAGGCTCTTGTCGGCAAGAAGCACGTCAGATGATGCCTTCTTGGGAGTAACCTCCTTGGGAACCTTCTCACCCTCCTTATCTTGAGTCAAGTCCAGGACTTGCTCATTCTGAGTAGAGGACTTGGTCCCAATGGCCTCCTTTGACTTCCTCACCAAAGCCTCATCCTCAGACTTAGAATCGTCATCGGATTGGTTCGGAGTTGGAGGGAATGGCAGGGGAAGGACGTCGGTGCTCCTGAGGAGGGAGTCCTCGGGAATTTCAAGTTTTTTCAGAAGAGCCATCTAACCAAGGGTAAAACCCTTGTTGCATGCCTGCTTAACCTATTTTTCGTAGTCGGCCGTGACATCGGCCGCCCCCTCAGAGTATGCCTTTTCATCTGTGGCTTTTATTTCGGCCTCTTTCGTGGCCAAGGCGTCTTATAATTCTTTCTGGGCCTGGGCCATCTTTTCCTCGGCCTCTTTCTTTTCGGCCTCAAGAACCTTCTTGATGGCTTCTGCAGAATCTGCCTTCTCCTCGGCATCATCTTTGGCTTTAACAACAGCTTTGGCTTGGTCTGCCAAAGTCTTCATTTTTGACTGTAAGCTTTTATTAGTCTTCTGCAGACTGGAGACCTCCCTCCTCTTGTCGGCTAGCTCCTTCCGGTTCTCAAAGGCCTGCATTGAGAAGAAATGAGCATGCTGGATGGCCTGAAAATGAACAGAGCAGAAGTTATTAAAAATTTTCTAAGTACAAAAAAGAAAGAAAGGTACCAAGTGTGAAGACTTACTTGAACAGAACGCTGGAGCATCAAGGCGAAGTTCTCATGCTCAGTCATCTCGGCATTGCGGTCAAGATCTCTAGGGAGGAGCAAGGCTGTAGAAAGGGCAACGCCGACGTTGATGTCGTCGACACTGCCCTCAACATAGACTGGCCTATTCTCTAAGGTGATAGGTGGAGCCCAGGGGGCACCAGCCTGCATGGAGCCCGACGCTGTGGCAGACTCTGACCTCGGCCTCTTAGACCGAGTTGATTGAGATGGTTCGGCCTCGGCAGACCTCTTCTCGGGGACGGAGGTGGTTTTCTCGCTCGAAGCTAATTTCGAAATTGGCAAGGTATCCTCAGTGTCAATCTGAGTTACTGTTACCTTTGGCTGAGCCTTCTTTATCATTTTTTGCTTTGGCTTTGCCTGAGATGGCGCAGGTTGGGCGTCTACGGTAGAGGAATGTTGGCTAAAAGATCTTTAGCAACTGCTTTCTGGCGGCCCATCTCGGCAGAAAAAATAGTTTGTTGCCGGCGTTTGCGCTGGGATATTGGGATCAGATACGGAGCCAAAGTTGACGACTGCTCCGCTGGATTAGAAGTCGATCCTTGATCTAGCCAAGATGTGGAGGCAGCTTGAGGAGTTGTGGCGGAAGGAGGAGACAGACTCTTCTTCTTCTTCTTCAGAGCGTCGGGAAGAACAGACTTGTACGTAGGAATGAAATTGAGTACCAAAGGGGCTCTTCTCTTGTGCACTGGCAGATCCAATAGTTTCCTTAAGCCTTTGCTGGGAAAGAAAGACTGGCGAAAGCCCTTTGGCGGCTGAGGAAGAATTGCAAAAAAAAAAAAAAAAAAAATAGCGCAGACATTAGATCAAAGTATTGGAGACTTTAGAAAACAAGTAAGTGTAAACACTGGGCTCTTACCATTACCCTCTACAAAAACTGTTCGAGGAAGAGGGTAGAGGTAGAGGTCATCGTCTGAGGCGAACTGACAGTTTCCCGAGGTAATGAAGTAATCATCCCCAGCTCCCTTGTTGGAGTTTGGAAGGTCGGCCACGATTTTATACTCTGTGGACCTCAGCTTGAGGTAATAGATATAACCTTTCTTTTTCAGTGAAAGGCCGCACATAGTATAACAGTACTGGATGTCGGCTAAAGGAACCCTAGCATTCTCTTGTCGGGCTAAGGCTATTATGCCATTGATGACTCGGTAGAAATTGATGGCGAGCTGCATCGGGTTCAACTTATAGTGGTGGAGGACTTCTCGAAAAAGGATGTTGAGTGGGAGCCTAAGACCACACTCAATAAAGGCCACAACAGGGAAAGGCATATAATCGGCTGTGGGCATGATAGAGTCATCCACCCTAGCCAACCTCAGATAAACGTCGGCTGGGATGTCAAACTCTCGCCTAAAGTGCTCTAATTTGGTCGGGGTGCCTACCCTATGGTTCCACATACCCATGATATTGGCTTAGATAAGGAGTTGGATTTCAGATGAGAGTGTTTTGGAGGGTTTAACGAACCTCGGCTAAAACCCAAAAATACACAGAATCTATGGGGAATCGTTTCAATTTTTCCTAATGATTCGTGGGTTCTACAAACAAATCCCAAACCTAGATCTATGAAAATGAAGATTGAAGGCACGAATCAGGAAAAATAAAAAAAAAACAGAAAAGCAAGAATGTGTTTTAGAATCAAGAACAATGATGAACTATCAAGAACGTTGTGCCAGAATTAGTGCAAGGGTATAAGGCCAAGAACAGTGGCAAAAGTGCAAGAAGATTGTGAGCAGTGTGTGTATTCAAGACATGGGCAAAAACAAAGTCATGCAATAAACACACTCAGATACATGATTCATAAATTGAATACTTGAGCAAAACAGCAATGGCAACAAGTAATGAAGCAGAACTTCTGGAAGAGCAACAAGAGATAAAACCAGGAGGAACAGTGGCTTACCAGAAAAAGTGAAGCCGGTGTTGAGATCGCCGAAGTCAGACTATCGGCAGCAACGGAAAAGATTAGCAAAAACCCTCGCCGGAAGAGAGTGAACGGAAGTAGTTGCAGAAAGCTTCACGGGAGCAACAATGGTGTATTTTGAAGAAGGAAGCTAGAGGGAGAGAGAGTTGAGAGCTTGAAAAAAACAAACGATGTAAAGTGAAAAGACGAAAGAAGAATGAAGTTTTGTCAAAAACTCGAAACGGCGGCATAAAGACAATTAATGTGCCTAAAACGATGTATGCGTCAGACGGCGCATGCAGGCGTAAAACGACTTACAGGCGCGTATCAAGTACGATCCAGTAAAAGGAAGACGCATGGCTAAAACGGTTGAGTTATTATGCATGACATCTTATACGCGTGAAGGAGCTGCTGGAATTCTTGTTCCTTCTAAAAACATGTCGGCCTGCATGATGATCTCGGCTAAAGAAATTTTAAACCGATGTACTGGAAGGAAGTTCTGATATAGGTTCCATCACCTCAGAATGCCGAGGTAATAGAACCTAGGGGACAGTTGTGGGGATATATTTTCTGAGATACTAACACGTGGAAGGGGACGCTGACGTGTCAGCCGAGGTGCCACGTGTCCTGTTTGTGATACCGAGGTTATCTCGGCATGGCCGAGGTTATCTCCGAAGATATCGGAATCCGAGATAAGCAGATAAGGGACAAGAGTCCTAGAATGAGGAAGGACTTCAGTCTGGATAAAGATAAGACTCTTAGAGAGTTTATCCCAATCCTACTGGGAGTCCAAGATTAGCAGTAATCCTAAGTCAACTGAAGCTAGGCTTCTATTGGGATTAAGTAAGTGATGGCTATAAAAGAGAGGCACCCCCATGGGTCTAAGGTACGTAATTTGTATTCTGAATAGTGAGTTAAGCACTTGATTTATCTTTGAGAGATAACTGACTTGATTCCAACCACGCTGCCAACTCAGTATTCAGCTGGAGAGCATTGGCAGAATAGATGGCACTTGATTGACCTGCAACAGAAAGAGAAGATTCCGGCGGTGGTTCGTCCACTCGGGGGCACTCCGACGATCAAGTCAGTTATCTCTCATAGATAAATCAAGTGCTTAACTCACTATTCAGAATACAAATTGCATACCTTAGATCCATGGGGGTGCCTCTTTTTTATAGCCATCACTTACCTAAAGCCAATAGAAGCCTAGCTTCAGTTGACTTAGGATTACTGCTAATCTTGGACTCCCAGTAGGATTGGGATAAACTCTCTAAGAGTCTTATCTTTATCCAGACTGAAGTCCTTCCTCATTCTAGGACTCTTGTCCCTTATCCGCTTATCTCGGATTCTGATATTTTTGGAGATAACGTCGGCTATGTCGAGATAACGTCGGCATCACGAACAGGACATGTGGCACATCGGCTGACACATCGGCGTCCCCTTTCACATGTGAGTATCTCAGAAAATATATCCCCACAAAATGAAACTCATTAACTTCCGTTTGGGAAGAGTTAGATTGGGCTTTTTTGGCTATTTTAGTCACAAAAGACAAAATAGATTATTTTAGCCACAAAAAATAAAACATCACATCCAACCCATAATCATTACACTATTCTCTCACAAAAAAGCCAAAAAGACAAAAAACCAAAAAGTCCTTCCCGAACCAAGCTTTAACCCAGGCTAAAATAACCAAAAAAAATTAAAAAGTCAAAAAATCAATCAACTTTTCAAACCAACACTTATTATTGAATAGTGTAATGAAACCTTTCCACTATAAATATGAAATGGAAATGATTACAATGTGCCATTTTGGGAACATAGTCCAAAAATGTGGCTGCCAAAAACGTAACAAAATCCCTTTGGGAAGTACAAAAAACGCAGCCCTAAAATTACAAATTAGGGCCTATGAAAAAAAAAATAAAAAAATAAATCTCTTATGTTGGGTAAGGATATTTTAGTCGTTTTAATTTGATTTGACACCATAAATAAATATTAAACTAAAAAGCAAAAAGTCAGCATTTTACCAACTTTTCAAATCACTTCCAAAAAAGCAAAAAAACTTGATAAAAAGTCAAAAGTCAACTTTTTACTAACTTCCCAAAACAACCCAATAAAACTTCACGTGTGCAGACTCCACCCTATATTTTCTTGCTGGTAATCGGTTTAGTAAATTGATTAGCGTCGGCAGCAAAATTATAGTGTCATATAAAATAGAAGGCTCGGCCATAAGTCCAATTTTAAAATTTTTAAAGCAATAGTTCCAAACTTTTTTTGGGATTGAAAAAACAAAATAATTTGAAAGACTATATTACCTCTACCAATCTATCTATTTGTTTACATGTCATCTATCTGTTCACGTGTTATCCTTCATTTGTCCATATATCATTTATCTGTTCACATAATTTATCTATTTGTACATATCATCACTATAACCTGTTGGCGTTGTCAACCACCATGAGCCACTTATAGTGACTTTTTCGGCGAAGGTAGAGTAAAAATGAAAATATTATTTCAAAATAATAATTTGTATTTTTTACCAAATAAATTCATTAATCGAGTCTTCGTCTTAAAAAAATTAATCCTTAAACCTAATGTTGTATCCCCATAGAATTGGACTTACAGCAGTGATTTAGACCCCTCAAACTTTAACCCCTATCACCCCACACACACGTGGCGGGTGGTGATTGGAGAAGGAGAAAAAAAAAGAAAAAGGAAAAGAATAAGTGACCAATCAAAAAAGAAAGGGGGTCAAAAGAGGGTGGGGGAAAGGGGATCCCAATCTTTATTCTTGGACAGATCATTAATAAACATAATTATAAAATAATGTGATAACGAAACGGAATCATCTAACATTAATGACCATGCTAATAATTACACGTAATTCTCAATTTCACTAAAAACTTGGAACACTCTATTCATCTTCTACAAATGCCAAATACTAATAATAACAATTTTTTTCTTACAAATAATAGTTATAAAAAAGGTTCATTTATTGACGCCAAAGTGACATTACAGTAGTAGAAAAACATGAAACGACTACTATATAGACAGATTAGGAAAAGTTAGCCACATAGATAGATAGGCCCTTCTCACATAATTTCTCATAAATGGATTATGATGTGAATGGATTCATGAAATTAAGCAGTGTGTTGGTGAAGATGTATATAAAGTCCTTTTACCTTGTGGCTCAAGCTTCTTCTCTTTAATCCCATCCCATCCCATCCCATCCCATCCATTTCTTGAGAGAAAAAGGTTAGTTATTCCTGTTGTCAACAAAGGTGTAAAAAAAGTACCCAGAAAAAATTAAAAATACAAAGTGACATGCCTATCAACCACCACGCGAATCTTAGGATAATGAATAAAAAGTTAAAGTATTGCCATTGAGATGATTTTTGATTTAAACCCATTTCAAAAACAAAAATTTGACAGACAAAGAAACATCAGAGAATGTTAACTGGGTCCCATCCAATTCAACCTTTGTGGCTGATTTGGCAAGATTTGTGACGGTAAGACACATTGCTGCCAGAGGTGCAGGGATCATTCTACACGTCCAGTGGAACCCATATAGATTAACATAATCATATAGATTTAACATAATGTTTATTTATATCGGTGAATGTTTTTTTTTTTTAATTTTTTTAATTTGAAATTAATATCAATAATATTACAAACTTGGCCTTGTGAACTTAAAATTATCTAGAAAAAGAAATTAATAGTTCAAATTTATTTTATTTATGGATCTAACACACATTCTGAGTAAATTACGAGTTGATAAGAGTAGGTTCATATCATTTTTGAATTAACGTACCTGATCAGAATCGGTGAAACATGAAACACAAACAATAATAGGAATAAAAAATAAAACTTACAAAAAATAAAAATAGATTGTAGTAATTAATTATATTTATATTTCACAAACTCTCAGTCATTTAAGTTCAACTTTCTTATCATGTTATTCTAAATAAATTGCAAGTGTATGCTATTCCTCTTATTAATTTAGAATTGCATTAGAGACATTATGAAAAATCTCATGCATAACTTTCTTTTTAATATCCTAAAAAACATACAAGAAAGTGAATGGTGAGATATGGTTATGTGGCAAGGGGGCCCAGTGTCCCCATGAAGAGGCCATAACTTATGGAAGTGAAATAAACAAATGGACACTCGAAAGGGGGAAGAAATTATTGGTACCAAAAAGAGGAAGATCAAGCCGTTACTCTTTCTCCAACATAAACTCACACCTAACCCAATATGGCCTCCTAAGAAATACTACCCCCAACCCTAGAATTCAACAATCATTGTATTTTTCTTCCTTGGTTAGCATACATAATTAATTTGCAGAATAATCCGTATGTCACGCGCTAATGACGTGTACCCTCAAATAGTGTGACACGTCACATCAACTACATTCCCATCGGAACGTTGATAGAGAAATGTTTAAGCATTATTATAATGTAATTTAGTTAATTAATGATTTCAAAAATAGGATATGTGTTTAAATTAGAGATTCAATACTTTATAAGATATTAGTACTATATGGATGTGTTTGTTTTGAATGATGCTGGGATTAATAGTTCATTGTTTGTTTTAAAAGTTTTGCTCCGAACTAATAATCCCCCCGAACTATTAGTCCCATATTTGTGGGACTATCCTATCCCATTGGGGGGATAGAAACCATGGGATAACTCATCCCACGAGATTAGCTAATGAAATTATATTTTTGCCCTCTAGTATTTAATTATGTATTATATTTAGTAAAATTCAAAAAAAATTAAATGTCTTAATTTAAAAATAAAATAATTTTCTTTAATTTTTATTTTTGTTTTATTTATTTAATTTTTTAAAATATTTTTTATAGATATTTTATTGATGTTTTATTTTAAAATTTTGTTTATATTTTATTTAATTTCATTATTTAAATTTCAATAGATGTTTTATTTTATTTCATTATTTAATTATTATTATTATTATTTAAAATAAATTTATTTAAAATTTAATTAAAAAATAACATATATTTTTATTTGTATTTAATTTTTTAAAAATAAATTTATTTAATTGTGCAAAAAATAAAATAAAATAAATTTTTATTTAATCTAGCTAAAAATAATTAAAATATTAAAGTTATGTTTAATATTGCTATTACTTAGTAAATAATTGAAAATGATAAAATAGTCATTTGAGCATTTATCTTTTTTCATAATATTCTAAACAAACATTAGATTTATTAAAAATAGTCCAATCCAGACATCTAATCCTATGACTAAACAAACATAGGATACAAATCCAGTCTAATCAAATAGTTCGAGAACAATGTATGCCAGGACTAACAATCCGATGGATTACAATCTCCTCCTTATCCAGTCCGTCCAAACAAACACACCCAATGTGATTGGGTTAATGCATCAACCAAGCCAAGGAAACTACTGGGAGACACTGGGTTTTTTTTGGTGGTTGACTTGGTTAGTGTGTCTAAGTTTCCAAATCAAAATCTCAGACTTACAAGTATTGATTTTTTATTTATTTATTTATTTTTATCTTTCAATTGGTTATCACAATTCATACATGATCATAGCAAAGCCAGTTAACCCAAATGGTTTGACTTAGTGGGAGGAAAGGGTAATTAAAGGGCTTACCACTAAAGAAGTTGCTGGTTTGAATTTCACGAAGGCTAAACATTCTAAACTTTAGAATTACTAGAGGTTTATTTAATTGTTTATTTTAGGATTCCAGGATTAGTCGAGATATGTATAATTGGTTTGAACACTCAGTTATCAAAAAAAAAAAAAAATAGTAAAGCCAGTTAATTAAATTGGTTAAATTATATTAGTCTCCAAAAACTGCTCAAGAAATCTCAATTCAAACTCCTTCAAGTGTGTATTGTGGACATTTACAAGTTTATAGATCCATTGTTCTCAAAGATCCCAACAGTGGGCTGTTGGGTTTCTTTTTCTTTTCTTCTTCTCCAAGCTATAGATGAAAGTGGCTTTTAAGATTCTCCCCCATAATAATCTCTCCATTTAACCCTAGCTTTCATTGACACAATATAATTGAAACCATCTAGTTCATAGCTGTGGCTTTGGTTTGTGAATCATTGATAACAGATAAGGCAGAGAATTTCTTAAGTGATGCCACATCACATACCAAACAAAAAGATGACATGTTGCACTTGGTCGAGGATTGAAGAGTTAATCTTGACATATTAGAAGTATGTGAGATCTAATTGTTCTTCTGTCTCCCTCAAAAACAAGTGAGGATTGGAGAGCTCTATTATTTCCATAGCTTGTGCTAACTCTTTTGGACCCATTCAGGTCATGAAACCCTAATTATTACCATTAGATAATTCATGTTGTGACAAAAAGGCTTTTGTCCACATTTTCGTTATTATTGAATTGCCAACAATGCTAAACAAAATTCACAAAATTCATGTGGCTATTTTCACAATTAATAATGGCTAGGATGTGGTTCATCATTAGTAGGCCCCAGATAATGGCTAATCCGTGCCCCTCCACCATTGCGTCTACAAAATTATTCGCCTATGATCAGGGTCGGACAGATACGACTTTTCTAACTGAATGATTAATATTCTGTATCAAGCTGTTTCACTTCATTTCTTTTCGTCCTAGTCTTGAGACTAGATCTCGATGGATGTGCATTTTGTCAAAAAGAATAGCCTACTGAAAGATTGGACCCACAATAAATTTTTGTTTGGGCACATGATTGGACCTACCATTAATCAACTAGCATATGGAGATGCAATATATGGCTAGGTTTTAATTACAGATAGCAAGCTAATCTATGTTACCAAATAGGTTGCTTGTTTAATCAGCACTAGAAAGCTTCTTTCTTGTTTACCACCAAAAAAAAAAAAAAAAAGAAGAAGAAGAAGAAAGCTTCTTGCGTACTATTTTCTCCCGTTATATCTTCTTTCTGATTTATCAAATTTACTAGAAAACTATTGCATGTTCATTATAATTACTTGACTCTTTGGACGTATAGTGGGTTAATCTATTTTAAGCAATTGTGTATTTTTTACTTCTTTAGTGGGCCGCAACCCAATAATCACGTTAACGGCATAACCCCAACCATCTGATCAAGATAATGAATTTTTATCCCCTAAACAAAAATTAAATAAATGGTTAATTGGTAAAAGACTACATACATTGGATGAACAAAAAGTGTGCAATAAAAGTTTTCTATTTGTCTAGTTATGCTTGTTTCTATATCACCCACAAAAGGATATGAAAATGTATAAATAATTAGTGTTTTTAAATGATAAAGTAAAAAAGGAGTATTTTGGAGGTTTTCTCAAAAATATAATTTGGATTATCTCACTAAATGCATTATATGCATTCTCCCCTAATAACACCCACCCCTATTTCCCTAAAAAGATTTCTTGTGACTTTGGTTTTTCTTGAAAGTTTCCACTATAACAATAACTAACTACACAAGCATAAACTTCTAAAATATTGTGAGAAATTCTAACTGGCAAAGGTACTTATCAACCCATCTCTCTCTCTCTCTCTCTCTCTCTCTCTCTCTCTCTCTCTCTCTCTCTCTCTCTCTCTCTCTCTCTCTTTATATATATATATATACATGACTTTCTTCTCCCATATTATATTTTAACTACCAAACATAGAATCAAAAGCTTCTTTGTAGACCATCTTTGTTCCATCTCCAATCAATCCACAGCTAAAATTTGCTTTGCAGTCTCAAACTTGCAAAGTTTATTTATCATTGCTAAGCCAACCCCTTTTCCCTCCAAAAATAAGAAAAAGAATGGGTCTAAGAGACATTGGATCCTCACTGCCACCAGGGTTTAGATTCTATCCTAGTGATGAGGAGTTGGTCTGCCATTATCTCTACAAAAAGATTACGAACGAAGAAGTTCTAAAGGGTACTTTGGTGGAAATTGATTTGCATACATGTGAACCATGGCAACTTCCTGGTATATGTCTCTTTTCTTTTTTTGCTTTAATTGCTATGTTTGCTTCTTTTTTTTCTTTTGTGAAATCTCCCTCTTATCCTCTACAATGACTTCCATATGTTTTCACATGACTTTCTTTCTTTCTTTAATTTTTGGGTTAACAAGGTTGATTAGATGTTCTTTTCTTTGTTGTTTTTTTCCCAGTACATGAATGAATTAAATGCAGACAGTTGGGGTAGTCTGTGCTTGTTTTTTTATTAGTGTTTTAGCAGGGTTGAAGACAAAGAGACACAGACAAATGTCTGGGTTCCTTCTTGTACAACTAGACAGACATGTAACCACATGTATAAAGTCTGTAGCAGACAAACATGTTGCAATTATGGATTTCAAAAATTGTGAGAGAGAAAGGGAAGGGGGTGGAGGGAGGGAAGGAGAAGGTGGTGTGTGGTGGTGTGAGGTGGTCTATCACGCAATAGATAAGACTCGAACTAGTAGGCCAACTCCCCCATTTTAAATAATGTCTTGACTTGGTTGATAATATATATTTTTTAATTCGATTTTGTAAGTGCTATGCTAACTTATACAGTGGTATCACAAACAATATCTTCTACTGTTTCAAAAGTGATCTCTTTCTTCTTCTTTTTCCCTTCCTTCTTAAAGCAGGGAAGGGAGTCAAAAAGGATCTTTTTTTAAAGTTGGAAGTGACACCAAAAAAACAAAAAAGGAAGAAAAAGACAGTAAAAAAGATGTTCTTACATCTTACGCTTTTGGGGTGATGCATGCATGAAATGAGGGGATTCACTTGGCAATTTCCATGTGAAATAGTTATACTTCAGGAATTCATAACCTAGATTAGAAATTCAAAAAATAATTTAATAACTTTCCTTCCCTTCAAATTAATGACTTAAAAGAATGTAGTGGGGGAAGGTAACGTTTTAGATGTGGCAAATCTCGAACACTTTATTTCTTAATAACGTATAAAACATTTGACTATGTGACAAATCTCAAACGCTTTATCTCTTAATAACATATAAAACACTTGTCCTTTTAATGAGATATATTAATTCTGATCAACTGAAGTAACCTCAATTGATTTGAGGTTATAGCATTTACTTTTTATTTTAATTTTTAACATCTTTAAGAATATGTTAGGATATGGAGGTGGAGAATGTGCCTCTTCTACCACTTCTTCCTGTTTTTATTGTTTTGGTTTTGGACGCGGGAGAAGCAGCTAGAGGTGAAACTACATTTTTACTTTTATTTTTTTGGCATTTCGAGGAATATTTCAGAACCTTTCCATAGGTTATGATGTGTGTTTTAAGGTAGCTAGCTTCAGTAAAACAAACTTTAGGATGATTGTTTGAGATGATTTAAATAAATTTATTTTTTAATTTTTTATAAAAAAATGTGTAGAAAATAAAAAGATAATGTGATCTAAAAAAAATAAAAAGATAAAAAATACACCTATATAGCACACTCCAAATAAGGCCGGGGAGCTATTGGCTGTGTTTGGTTTGGTTTTGGAAGATAAATTTTCAAAAAAAAAAAATTGGAAAAAGAGTTTAGAATTTTTTTTGATTTGTTTTGTTGTATATTTTGGAAATAGTTTTGGAGTATAAGGGCCTGTTTGTTTTAGGAGATAGAATGGAGGGGATTGATAGTGAGGGGATTATTAGTGAGGGGATTGATAGTGAGGGGATTAGTAGTGAGGGGATTGATAGTGAGGGGATTAGTAGTGAGGAATTGTTAAATTATTTTTATATAAAATAATAAAACAAATAAAAAAATATAAAAAATTAAAAATTATATTTTAAAAAAAATTTCCCATATATAAAAAATAAAAAAATTAAAAAAATTTCTAATCCCCTCACTATTTTTCTAATACCATCTCTACCTCCTCCTTACCAATCCCCTCTCCAAGAGTATTAGTAATACCAAGGGACTAATAGTCCCAAGGCCTTCTCCCAAAACAAACAAGACTATTACTAATACCTTGATATTAGCAATCCCAATACCCTCTCTTTCACCCAAAACAAACGGGGCCTAAGAGTTTAGGATGATTTGATATTTTGTTGTAGTTGAGTAGATGCGTATGAGAGAAAAAATGATTGAGAATGAAAGAGAAAAGAGAAAAAACGATTGATTGATGTGTAGGAGAGAGAAAGTGATTTTAGAATTTTTTTTTACAAAATTACTAAACCAACAAAATTTTAAAATATTTTTTCTAAAATTTATTTCCCAAAAACAAGCCAATTAAGACCATTATTTTTTAAAATTTTAATCGTATTCGTCATTTTGATAAGAGCCATGCCACTTAGGCTGACAAAAACTTTCCTAATAATCTCTGTGCTTGTACATCATTTTATTTTTCAAAATTATATCAAAAAAAAAAATATTACTTTTCTAATTTCATTTCGAAAAATTTTACTTTTCAAATTTAACTAGAAGTGTAAAAAAAATCTTTATAAAGTCAAAAAAACTAGTCAAAACCCCAAGAAAAAATAAAAATTAACTTGACAATAAAATCCAAAATAAAATAAAAATTAAAATTAAAAACAGAATTTACTAACAACGAAAATAATAAAACCAACAAAATAATAATAATAATAAGCTGGTAGCAAGCTTTTTCGCGTAATATGGACGCACAAAACAAGGCTGTTCCTTGTATAAAGATCTGAGAAGGTTCATTTCGCTTTTTAAGTAGCCGATGTGGGATATAATTTAGAACAAAAACTAACCCCTGTTTTTAATAATGATATATAATATAATCTTATTTTTTATGTTCTTTTATCGTTTGAAAATAAATTATTTTAGTAACTTTTTACTTTTTATTAAAAGATGTGTAGAAAAATAGAGAGAGTGATGTGACAATTTATAATAACTTTTTAATTTCTTAGCTAAAACTAAATGTTACCAAGCGAGGTAGACACGGAGTATTGTATTGAGATCATAAATTCATATAGGATCTACTCACTTGTTTTTTGAAATAAGAAAATGAAGAAATAAATAAGATTTTATGTGGCATTTTCCTATTTTTAAATATAATAATTTGTTACATTTCATAAACTATTCATTTAAGATTAAAATCATTCAAACACACATTTTTTTGAACCGCAAATGATTGAGCATTTCTCGCAATACCAACTTAGTTGGGATCGTATTGTTTTGTTTTGATACTTTTTGCACTTCCTCCATCTTTATTGATGTAATGACATATGTATATATGCTATACTTCATCAATACAGTTTCTTTTTTGTTGTTAAAAAAAAAAAAATTGAGTTTTGAACGGTTGCTAATGATGTAAAAAAGTTCACAATTGTATCACCCAATTTTCAACGTGTACCATTTGATACTCCCAATAGTGTTACATTGCAACCATATACCATTACATGTCTCGATACAATGATTTAAAACTATGACCGGTGGTAGTGGCAGCCAAATGTGGTTTATGGCCAGAGGTGATGGTCGAAAGTGTTTTTTTTAGTGGGGGGTACCGGTTAGAGGTTGGCGATTATTTTGAAAACTCAACCAAATTTGATGATTATTGTTATTATTAGAAGGTTAGTACACCTTTTTAATGCATATTTCACACGAAATTGATACACCTTTTACACAGATATATCAAGGTTAATAACAACTCTTAAGATGGTCTTTAGCATTTTTTCTTGAAAAAACCTAGTTAGGCAATAGTTTCCCAAGTTTTAAGGGCCTCTTTAGTGTGCTTAGCTGAAAATGCCAAACACTTTTGACATTATTAGTAGTTTTATAGATTTGGCACCAAGAAAATATGTGATTTTTATCGGGAAAAAACTAAAATTGATGCTAGAGTATATTTTAATTCAAAATTAGTACTACCTTCTTTCTTGTGCATAAAATGATTTCAAATCCATCTTCAACATTTTTAGAGGAATAGAAAAATATGGGTTTGGTTTAAACGTAAATACTATTTAATTCAAAATTGTCACTTTCTCTTTTTTTAATTATCAGCACAAGAAAAATATATTGAGGCATAAATAGTATAAGCAGGCAGTTAATATTGGTAAGTCCTAGGAGAGAGAGCTACAAAATTGTGATGTGCGTCTTCCTACAAGGTATTCTCTATCAACTTACTTTCGTGGATAATAAATAAATAAATAAATAAAGCAGTTCAATTTGTTGTATTGCGCTCAATTCCAATTACTATTTCATCACTTAATCAAATTTACATAGTATTTTAAGTTGTTAAAAAAAGAAATTTCAGTACTACTCTAACCTAAAAGTTCAACTCACTTTAAAAAAAAAAACCTTTAAATCACAAAACTTTATATGTGAACTGACACCAAAAATAAATCCCAACTGAACATCAATATGACTTCTTCCCAACTTTTTAATTATTCGTGTTTTTATTTGAGGTCATGTAGGCAAATATTGATCATTTGAGTGAATGAAAATTGATCAATATAATCAAAATACTTCAACCATGTTTGTAAATGCTATGTTTGTGTTGAAAACCCTAAGTTTTTTTAAATGATAGCATTGTTTTGCCTAACTGAAAAACCTACCAACATGTACATGTGTTTTTATGGCTATGAAAGAGGTGGCAAAGCTCAACTCCAACGAATGGTACTTCTTCAGCTTTCGAGACCGCAAGTATGCGACAGGGTATCGAGCCAACCGAGCCACAATCTCTGGATACTGGAAAGCCACAGGGAAGGATCGCACGGTGCGTGATCCAAGGACTCGTGCGGTGACTGGGATGAGAAAGACGCTGGTTTTCTATCGAAACAGAGCTCCAAATGGGATTAAAACTGGTTGGATCATGCACGAGTTTCGCCTGGAGAATCCACACATGCCTCCCAAGGTTTGCTTGTTCCCTCCCTTCTTAATTACCGCTCTTTCTCATTTTGCATATTGAGGAACAAAAACAATCAATTGACAGCCTTGTAATTGGTGAGAGAGGAGTCTTGAAAAGCCAATCTATATAATAGATATGTCAAATGAATATTGGCAAGAAGCTTGCATGCCTTCTGAATATTTTCATCATTGTTATGTCGCCTCGCCAACCCATAGCCACCTCAATATTTTTACAAATATAAATGGGTATAGTTTTTCATTTGCATCTTATTACATAATCACTTACACTTCATATATTTTTGTAAATTTTTTTGCCTGCCTCATAATTCTCCTTATATATAATCCTTGTGCCAACTTTTGTATTTTTGGGTATTTTTTTTTTATGAGTGTTGCTAACACGTGTCCTAGAATATAAGTAAAAGACAAAATATTTATAAAACAGAATACATGTTTCACTAATTTTAATGTATTTTTATTAAAATCAATACATTTTTTAATATTTTTATATATTTTCAAGACAATTTTTATACATTTTCCAACATTAAATAATGCCTAAGACACTTGTTAGTATTAATCATTTTTTATTTATTTAATTTTAGTAATATATATATATATATATTTTTTTTTGATCAGTGATTTTAGTAATACTTTGGTATTCCAAAATTTGACAACCATATTCGGCAAGTTCCATGCTAAATGCGATGAAAACTAGATAAGCTTTAAAAAATTTCTCTTTGCCGACAAAGTTATAAAATAAAATAAAAAATGTATCATCTTCATGGAGAACATAAGAAACTTTTGATTACGGAAAATTTTCCTCTCATCCAATGATTTAGTTTCTCTGGGGCTAGCTTTCTTTCCGTCTGTGAATGGATTGAAGGGTAATGTTGGGCTTGTGGGAGCCCATCACGGGTCTCGTTTCGATAATTTGAATTGTTGAATGTGTAAAACTCGTCGAATACTATATGTTTGTAAAAAATCACATTGATCGGATATCGATAGCTAGGTGATCAAATCAGTTTTGTATAATAAAAAAAAATAGACAGTGAAAAAATAAATGGTTGACAGAAATTTGATCGGTTGAGATAGCTATCGATATCCGATTAACGTGATTTTTTTACAGGCATATAGTATTCGACGAGTTCTACACATTGAATGATTCGAATTATCGAAACAGGACGCGTGGTGAGCCTCCACAAACCCAACAGTACTCTCCAATCCGATCATGGACTAAAAGGAATCCAGCCGAGTTTTTCTTTCCCCTTTCTTGTTTTTATTCGAGCAATACTACATACTAAATATTTATACGTAGACATTTAATTAAAAAATTAATTTATGATTCATATTCATTCTAATTGTAAATGTCACCATATAAAAACTTAATTTGGACCACAAATAATTATTATTTGGATAAATTTTACACAACATCCATTTTTTTATTTTATTTTTTATGGGAAATAGGTAGAAGCCAAATCACTCGAATTCCTTTGGTTTTTTTTGGGTAGGAACATGATATTTTGTCCCCAAAATTTCTCTCCCTAATGTACTTTCAACAATCTAAAGGTTGTGAATGCATTGAGGACAGAGAATTAATCTCTCGGGTATATGTATTTTTATTATGTGTATTACATATTTTCTAACAGTTTCATATTCATACCCATTTGACAGGAGGACTGGGTTTTATGTAGAGTATTTCACAAAGGCAAGGGAGAGAACAGCAGCATACCTAGCCCACAAAATGTGTTTGAAAGTAGCACAGCTGGTGCCACTTCTCCATACTTGGATGCATCTCCTCCTAATACAGACCAAACCTTGCCTTGTGGGCATCATCTCCAAACTATCACCTCTTTCTCCCAAAGCCCATCACATCATCAAAATCACAACTCTAGCACTCTACAAAACCAATTGACATTAAACCCTAATTTTCTTCAGTTATCTGAGGAGATAAACAATAATCCCACCATCAGTGAAATTAACCCCAAGTGCCATGATGGGTTCGGGTTCTTGTTGGATATGAGTTTTGAAGAAAGCAGCTTGGGAGATGGAGTGCCTCCAAATTATTTAGGGGATATGAGATTTGATGACGATAATAGTTCAGTTTTCCTCTGAATCAAAGTTGATCGAAAATCAGAAGCCCAGTTGTTGATTTGTGATAAATGTTTGGTGTGTGGTTTTGAG
This sequence comes from Camellia sinensis, assembly GCF_055761805.1. Classification (NCBI taxonomy): domain Eukaryota; kingdom Viridiplantae; phylum Streptophyta; class Magnoliopsida; order Ericales; family Theaceae; genus Camellia; species Camellia sinensis. Next base: position 99,434,649 of record NC_138972.1, read on the forward strand.
GTACAAGTCATGTTTGAGTGGATCTTAGAAAATTTATTTGATGAAGATAGGTATTGATTAGTGTTGTAACTTTGTATATTACAATTGCCTTTTGTTAATGTTGTAAACATCAAAATTTTTTTTTCTTTTTTAAATCAATCATTTTCAAATATAAATTATTAGTCTGATATTTTGCTTCAAGTTGTAGTAGAAAACATTTCTGATCTCCTCCGTGATGGGGGCGATACATTACCATAGGAAACTTCCTGGACAACTGCAATTTTGGATTTTTCTGGGTTTCTGATTTGGATTTTACTCACACTACATCATGGCACCATGTGTAAATATTATACACACAAATCTGTCTACATGCATAATTTTCAGATTAGAATGCTGAACAATAAAATTTATGCATAATAATGGTATATACACGAAAAGATTTAAAAAAATAAATGCACAAAAATAAAAGGGTAAATTACGCTGGTAGGCTCTATATATTCGTCATTATGTTATTTTGGTCCCTATAATTTGAATTAGCTAGATTTGACCCTAAATTTATGATTGTCTCAAGTTGGGACATTTGATTACAATTATTAATATTTTTTGACGAAATATGTGCACATACACTACAAGAAATGTTACTTTTGGCTACCAAAATATTGGTCGCCAAAAGTCACTTATTTATTTACCGAAACGATTTAGCGACCAAAATTTTTCGTCACTAAGCTCGTCGCCTTTACCTTGTCGGCGATAGTATTGGCGACTAAAATTTGTTTGGTCGCGGAAAGTGTACACATTTGGCTACTAATCTTAGTTTAGTCGGCAAAAGGTATGTTTCCGCCACTAAAGTATTAGTCGTCGAATGAGGCTTTTTGGCTACTAACTTGTTGTGGTCGGGGAAGGTATCACTTTTAGCTACTAAATAATTGGTCGCCGAAAGTACACATTTGGCTACTAATCTTAGTTTAGTCGGCAAAAGGTATGTTTTGGCCACTAAAGTATTAGTCGCCAATAGTTTCTTTCTCTCATTCTCAAATCTTTTAGCTACTAATTATTTGGTGGCAAAAACGTTTTGGGTTATGTTTTTGCTACTAAATTATTAGTAGCCAAAACTTTTGATTACCTATTTGGCTACCAAAACATTTGGTGGCCAAATAAATTTTTTTTTGTTTTTTTTTAAAAAAAAAAAATTGTAAACAACCTGTATTCATTTATATTACAACCTGTACCCTGTATAAAACAATATAATCCATCAAGACTAAAATATATTATCAACCATTAAAGCATTCAACAACGTGCACACATTTCAGTTCCAAGCATCCAAAAAAGTAATCTTCAACATCCAATTCTATATATATTACAAATTCCATACAGTCCAAGTTTAATCCAACGTCAATAATTTAAATTCATACATAATTTAAAATCTTGAAGCAAACACTTGAAGTGACTCAAAACATTCATATGGCAGCCTAAAGAATTCTACCACAAAGCACAACCACAACCAGACTTGAAACAATGGCTAAAGAATAACTAAAATGGTCTCTTCTCCGCGATACATTCACCTCTCATATACAAATCCTTTGATAGCGTTGAATTTTTTTTTTAGAACTCATATTAACTAAAGGAGCACGAAAAATGATAGCAAAAAGCCAAAGCCATGAGCATTAGTCAAATGCATCGTCATCATCATCAGGAAGGGGCTGGCTAGCCGTTGCAGCAAGCTCAGCTTCATGCCTGTAAAGAATACCAAAGGGATAAGAAATACCACAAATTGATCATTAACAGCAACTCATAAATTTTCATTCCTGGACTCTAATGTTCCCCACAAGTTAAAAATTTAAGAATTGTGAACCACCACCACCACCGCCACCACCAAAAAAGATAAATAAAATCATTGCCTTTCACATCTCCAGTTTTAACTTGTAACCAACCAATTGTCACTAAATTAGTTCCTATGAACATAATTGAGGGAAGACAAGAATATTTTTAGCTATCACATAGTAGCACACAACTGCAATGGCAGTGCTAAAATAGCTAAGAATTGAACCAACGCTTTGAACAGCTAAGAATATGTAGTTTGAAAGGAAATCAGACGCTAGTCTCTGCATACAAACCATAGCCTCTTCAGTAATGAAGTATTTTGGTGTAAGCTCTAGCAGTGCTAAAATAGCACAGTACAACAAAAACACTCACTCTAACAGTTGAGTATATGTTGTGAAAAATAAACCTGAGCATCAAATTCTTACTACTACACCGCTTGCTCGGGAGAGAAATTAATGAAAATGTTATGTGCCATCAAAAAACACCTATTACACTATCAGTCAAATGCATCCAAAAATAAATTTAAAATTCTTAATCCAATGTAAATGCTCCAAGTTCAATATGTTAGCAAGACCTCAATTTTTAAGCCTGCAAGCTCTATTCAATATGAAGAAATATAACAAACTTGTGTAGGAAATAAACATGTGAGGCTAATCAACCAAGCAAGCAAATAAGTGAACTATTTCAATTAATTAACTGTAATAAAAGTGACCAAAATCTCAATTTTTCTGTAGTTTCATTTTCAGGCTTCTACCATATCAGAAAAAGCTATTACTCACCACACCCTGCTAGCATATATTTTCCATAGTTTCATTTTCAAGTTTCCACTATCTCAGAAAAAGCTAGTCTTCTTACTGTTTCTCAGGTTTCGTACAGTCATTACTAGCTGTTGCCTTTCACCTTCTACCTCTGCAAATTTGAGACTTATCTCTGAATATCTCTCTTACATTTCTTTCAGCTCTCCTTCCATACATTTGTTCCTTTCCTTCAGTAGTTCCATTTCGCTTAACAATTGGGTAGAACGACAATCATCAATTGTCTGGGAAATGGATATGTTCATCCCTGAGCAAGTTTCTACTTCACTATGAAAACAAGAGTGAATTCATTGTCATGGATGCATGAGAACACATCATTATACCACAAAAATGTATGCATAGAAGCAAAGTCACAATGAAGTAACCTAAAACAAAGTATAGTTAAGGTTGACCTAGTTGCGTATTCTTACCTTTTGACTAGCGCTTTGCCAACTCCATTTTCTTTGAATGTTCCTGTCGTAGAGCTCATCTTTGAAAGCTGTAAAAAGGTATGAGTATGAAAATGTTTTGTGTTAACCGAAAATAATCCATTCAACTTTGAAAGACTGTGTCAAAGGATAGTGCTTCTTGAGTTACTATCTGATTCATATTAGAAAAAATAAGTTTGAGAAGGTTTTGATTGAATAAAATCCGGTCGGATTTTACTGAACTTGAACATGCAAGAGTTTCTCCAGGGGTGTAATCAACCATCTACTTATAACAATTCTAATGTGGAGAAAGTTTCATGCTACTTTCTATTTTTTCAAACTTGTTTCCTAGATTGTTTTCCTTATGTGCTACTCTTTCATGTTACACATTACATAATCACTGTTCCATGCTGAATCAAATTCTCTTTTTAAGCAATGAATAAATTGGTGCGTGCATTTTTGTGCATTTTTGTTGTTTCAAATTTACAAAGTATTTCATGCATCTAAGCAATGAATATGTGCGTGCTCCAGGTGTTTTAAACGTATACTAGTCTAAAAAAAAATTAAAATAATAGGACACGTTTGGACAAGTGTCGGAAAGTGTTCCACATGTTTCAACATGTACACTCCACTTTGCTTCTTCGAATAAAAGTAAACTATCATGTAGTATGATGACACAAGATGATAAATTGGCAAGAGTGATGCCATTATAAATGCAAAACAGATAAAATCAAAATACAATAGATCTATCTGAAATTGAACAGTTTGTATAAAGAAAACATTTTCGCCAACCTGTTGTGCAGAGACAGAGTGTGGCAATGGCAATAGTGGCGGTTGAATTGCTGTAGTAGTAATTGAGGATGACAAATTTGGGGATGCTGAATTAAGGGCAAGCATATCTTTCTGATCAGGGTAGGGGTTCTGTGCAGAAGAAAGAAGAGGCGGCCTAGGCTGTCTTGACAAGATGAAGGAAATGGAGACATGGTTAATCTACTAGCAGTCAAAAGTGAAGGATGAGAAAGTGGAGATGTCTTCACAGACAAGGAGGAAAGCATAATGAAAGAAGTAGGATGTTGTTCTTGGGTAAGAGAAGGTGTAATATTTAAATGTATAGCATTAGAAGTGCTAAGTGAAGATACAAGAGCATCATGTGGATATGTACAAGTGATACTGTATACCTACCATCATGAAGCAAGCTCTGCAGCTGTATCTTGTACTGATATTGTATACCTACCATCACGAGGCAGTTGTAAAATGTATTTGTTGAGAGATTAAATCAAAACATTCAAACAATTACATAAGTTATATTTGATCATGATGTATTAAAGTTTTAGTAATGGAAGATAGAACAAAGGATCAAGTTGAACAACATAATACAAAAGTGATTTTTCAACAAATGATCTGTCTTGTAGTCATATATATTCTACTGTAAATTGTAATTGACTGTGAATTATACCTGTAACACATAATTATTTTTTTAATTTTCTCATGTTTTGAATCACAGGCTCAAATCTACAACGGATAATCAATGATAGTTGTGCTGATATTGATTCTAATATGTCTTCCAACGTCAACAATAATTCATCTTACCCTCTATATGGCAAACGCTACTGTAGATACCCAATTTTTGACCGACCTTGAGACTTAGACGTCACCAGTTGAGCACTCGATGATATTGCATATTGTGCTTGCTCAGAAGTTTCAGAGTCTCGGCTGCGAGCCTTGCCTCTGGACTTCCGGGCTCTTTTGTGCTTTGCCTCGGTTTGCGAACCAGGCTCTGTTTTCTATGTTTTCTCTTCCCGAAGGGAGGGAGAGGTCTCGTAGATCATCTCTCAGTGGCCGTAGGCTACGTTTCGTGGTCGTAGGCCATTTTGCCCGTTTGGAGCTCAGTTTTTGGTTTTTTGGAGTCGTTGGCCGTGTGCCTCGGTTCGGGACCGCTTAACCATCTCCGTTTGCTCCGGTTTTTGGCATACATCTTATTTGCTCCCTTTTGAGGGACACTGTGGTCCGAGAGACCAATTTCGTGGTCGAACACCACTCCCGGTACCCAACAGTCAGTTTTCGGGACCCCAGACTGCGCGTTTTGGCCCCCGAACCTTCATTTTGTATCGGTTTTGGTTCATTTTTGGCAGGGACCTTTGTTTCATTGCTAGGAAGGCCGTAGAAGGGTGGAAGGCCAGTAATTGTTCTGTCAGCCAACTTTATCCCTTCATCGCCCTCCGTCGCTCGATTTTGTCCACTTCAAAGCCAATGTTGACCACTCTTGGGCCATTTTCTTGCACCCCAAACCCCATATTTGTGATGTACACATCTGGGAGGCCACCAATATTTGGTGGCTGGCTAGTAATTGTTGTTGACCCTTTTGAACCCCTTTGAAAAGTGGGTTGTTCTCTCTCCTAATTCACTTTCTCCAGTTTTTGACCACAGGGATGTGTTGTGCACACATCAGAGGCTCTCTTTCTGTGGTGGCCGGCCACTAATTCTCATTGAACCTTTTGACCCTTGGCCGGCCGGCCATGGGAAGTAGCCGGCCGGCCACTTGCAACCTAGATAAGCAGCCGGCCATGCTCCTTGCATCAGCTACAGTGCAGATATGCATCGATTTTCCCCCCAGATTGTATATCCGGGGGGGTGCATTTTTTGGGGGAAACTTGATTGTTTTCCCTCCATTTTTCCCTCCCATTTCCCCCCTCTTTTTGCCTATATAACCAGCCTCCAGCTCTGGTTTTAAGGGTTGGAAAAATCACCTAAGAGCCTTGCATACATACACCTTCCTCTCTCTCCCTTCCAAGCTCTAAACCCTCAAACCCTACACCATTTCTTCATCAACCCATAGCCCTACCCTTCCATCCTCCATTCCAGCAGCTGGAGGTTCTTCTTCAAGGCCTAGGAGTGCTGCATCTCAAGCCAAAAGGGTACCAAGGCATAGTCTTCAAGGGTGAGCACCATTTTCTCTCTCTTTTTAGCTTGTTTTTGTATCCTTTCTAAGCCACACTTGCTTGCTGTTTTGAGCTCCGACCCTAACTGAAGTTAGGATTATTTTGAGCCCTTTTTCACTTTTGTTTAAGGGCCTCTCACTGTTTGAGGCCTCCTTGTTGCACTTGCTTCATTATCTCTCTTGTATGCCATTATCTTGTGTAGTATTTTTGGCCTATGTACAAACTGTTTTGAGCTCTGTCATGAACTGAAAATGAGCTTATTTTGAGCCCTTATTAAATATTGTTGAAGGGCTCATTGTTGTTTGAGACTTCTATTTATCACTTGCCTTTATATCCCTTTTTTGGCTCCATTTTTGCATGATTCATTAGCCTCTTGTGCTTCTGTTTTTGGACTCTGGTCCAAACTTAAAAAAGCCTTATTTTGACCTTATATTCATGTTTCATTAAGGGTCTTTTGCTGTTTGAGGCATACTTTATATACTTTGTGTTATGTCTCTCTTTTTGGCCTCATTTTGTGTAGTATTTTAGGCTTGCATGCATACTGTTTTGGGTCTGTCAATCAACTGTAAAGTGAAATATTTTGGGCCTCTCTTCAACATTGTTGAAGGGCTCCTTTGTGTTTAAGGCCAGAAACCACCACTTGCTCCTTTGTCCCTTTTTTGGCTCCATTTTTGCATGATTCATTAGCCTCTTGTGATTCTGTTTTTGGACTCTGGTCCGAACTTAAAACAGCATTATTTTGATCCCCTCTTCATGTTTCATTAAGGGTCTTTTGCTGTTTGAGGCATCCTTTATATACTTTGTGTTATATCTCTCTTTTTGGCCTCATTTTGTGTAGTATTTTAGGCTTGCATGCATACTGTTTTGGGTCTGTCCATAAACTGTAAAGTGCAATATTTTGGGCCCCTCTTCAACATTGTTGAAGGGCCCCTTTGTGTTTAAGGCCAGAAACCACCACTTGCTTCTTTGTCCCTCTTTTGGCCCATTTCTTGCATGAGAGCTTAGCCATACCTGTGTTGGTTTTTGTGGTTTGTTGTAAACTGTAAAATATCATATTTTGGGTCCCTCTTCAACATTGTTGAAGGGCCCTCATCTGTTTATGGCCAGCATCTGTGACTTGCTTCTTTACCTCACATTTAGGGCCATTTTTGTGCATCGGTTTAGCCCTATTTGTGTTTGCTGTTTGGCATTCTTTAAAACTGTAAAAATGCTTGTTTTGGGGCTTCCTTGAATCTGTTTTCACATGTCATGATCGAATAATGCATGCTTGATGTAGCTACAAGTCATTTCATGTGCTTAATCTTGCATTTCGGGACCATTTCATGCATTGGGTGCTATATTGTAATGTTTCGGGGCTGTTTTGTGTCGCATTTTAGTTCTGAAATTTGTATGTTTGCATATCATATTTCATGCCTTGCCAAGTCTTGTTAGAGTGGCATTTCGTGCCTTAGGATCGGTCCTCGGTTTGCGTGCACGTGTGCACGCATTTCAAGTGTCTCATTTTCATCTAATGGCCTCTTATGCGAGTGTGGCTGAGGTCAACTCATGTTGGTGTAAGTCCATTATGCATTGCATATGCCATTTCATTTCATAGCATTGTGTATGTTAGGTTGTATGTTAGCTCATTGTGTATGCCATATTACCTCGTGCATCGTGTATGTTATTTCATAGCATTGTGCATGTTAGGTTGTATCTTAGTTGCATTTCATGCATGTCATGCATACTACATTGTGTTTGGGATAGAAGTTAGCCCGAGCACGGGAAACGAGGGATGTTTCGTACTCCGAGTGACGGAACGTGTCTCAATTCCCCAGTCGCCGACACTCCGGATTGTCCATGATGGAGTTAGGTTTTAGTTGAGTTTTCACGTGCATTCATTCTATATTGAGTTGCATAATTCGACTCCTCGGCCATCATGCATCGAGATGCATGATTGGTGGCACGAGGATCGAGGCATGCATACATTTGTAAAAATACATTGCTATGCCCCTTTCCAGCTCTCTGTTGCAGCAAATCAAGAATCAGCAGTCTTCCGGGGCTTGGCGCACTTCCCAAGAAATCATTGCAAAACAGAGACTAATTGGGGCATCCCAGTGGATTTCCGTGCAAGGTAGCCCAAATATACATCATTCATCAAAGTCAAGGCAGTCCCTGGCTTGCATGCCGGTTTACAGCTTTCTTAGTTAAATTTGTAAATTTAATTAGGATTTTTGTATTCATTCGGGACTGTAATTATTTATTTGGGACTGTATTATTCTTTCGGACCCTCCGAGCGAGGGCACAACTATAATAAGTGTGCGTGTGTGTGATGTATGTCGTCCAACCCCATGTCTTTCTTCCCTTTTATTTACCAGCTTATGATGGTTAGATTAGGGCATATTTCAATTAGCATACAGTATGATAGCATGTTTGCATTCATTCATCTGTTTTGCATGCACCGGGCTCGGCGCATCATACTAACTGCATTTGTATTTCAATTTCAAAGTTGAATACTTGTTAGCTGTCGCATCTCATATGCCATGTTTAGAATAGCCGAGCCTGCTATAGTTGCATTTTTGCATGTGTTGCATTAAGCATTTCTGTATAATTAGGATCATGCATGGATTTCTAATTAGTTTCTGTTTTGGCTTGGAGTACTCGGTAAGTTTTATGCTTTAGCATCCTTGCATGCGTGTGAGTGACTGCCATGATAGCATGCTTACCATGAGGCTATTTGCTTATGTGATATAATTGCCTGAATGCCTGTGGGTGAAGGTTGGGTTATTTGGATTGGAACAAATCATTGACTGTGAGTTTTAAGCCCACTAGATAGTGGTAAAATCATGTTTTCTAAGCCCATCCGAGGGTGGCAAATCCACGTCTTAGCCTACTTGCGGGTAGCACCATCAAACCATTTTCAAACAAACAAACATGAAATGTTTTGTTCCAATTCAGGCGATCCAGTCTATACTTGTATGCTGTGTGCATCACATAGTAATCTAGGCTAATAACCGGAATAAGAATACATATCAAAAATAGATATCATGGTTAGTAGAGGCCGATCTTTGATCGGGCGAGCAGGGGTGCTCACGAAGTGACCTTCCCCAATCGTACCCAAGTTCCCGAGTCGAGGCAACTTTGGTGATGACGGACACGTGGCCTTAGGCAACGAGTCAGGGTTTCTTAAATTTTCCAAAATAAAATATTTAGGTGGCGACTCTGTATCTGGCAAAGCAGTCCATGTTTGGCACTTCTTTCAAAAATCTGTTTTCTCAAAACGATTTGCCGGATTTGGACTCTTTGGTTCAGATTTAGAACCGTGACCATTTGAGAGTCCTAAGCTGTAGTGACCCCAATCGAACAGAACAGGACTTACCCTCCCGGGGCGTTCGGGAACGTCTACAGTTTCTGGCGACTCTGCTGGGGAATTAAAGAACTTGACTCGAACTCATGATATTTGGTTTTGACTACACTTGTGTGTTTTTTTGCATTGCATTTGCATTGGTGCGCCTAGGACACCGTGTTTGCCATCTGCTATTCTTGAACGGTTTGCCGGAGGCTTGTCTTGTCAAGGCATGACCATAAGGCTGACTGGTTGTGGGCTCTTCCAGTATGGGAACACAAACCCCGGTTTTACCGGGGCACCCTTTTTGACCATTCGACCTAGTGCATATTCGGATCCATAGTGACCATTCCAAACTAGGACAGGTTGCTTACCCGTTTATAGGTTGTTTGAAACCGCTGCGTGCGTAGTGAAACCCTAGTTCCTGACAAAATAGGACAGGGAAACCCTACCCCAACATAGGGGTGTTTTAGCTCTCACTTATCTGTTATGTGCTTTAGAGTACGTCTCTACAGGGGAATGCATGTATCAGTTTATGAGTTTGGGCACCAGGCCTGCGGGCATCAGTCAGTGATTGAGAATCAATTATCTGCGGGTATCAGAGACTCAGTTTTTAGGGACAGTGATTCAGGGATAATGATCAGTGTTTGAGGACAGTGTGTATTCAGCTTATCGACCGTGTGTTGTTATGCCCAGCTGCGTGTTGTGTATTTACTTTTAAGCTGTTATGCTGTCCGTTTATCTGTTTATTTATTCCCTTATTGCTTTATTTATCTTTTTACTAGGGCAGTTTTAGCACAATTGCTTCCAACCCAGTAGATATTCTCCAAGCACTTTGGACACGAGGTCGTCGACTCAATCGATCTGAGGATCTAATTGACGGACAACCAGTGTTCCATTCTCTACCCCCCGTTGTCAGAAGAAGGCCAAGAAAGCGCAGTGTGTCAGAACAGAGGTTGCCAAAACAGTGGGTTACTTCATCAGAGGGCAATAAGACTGAGGTCTCGATTGTTGCTATAGAAATGGACATACCAGTTAGTCAGATGGATCAGCAAAATACCTCAGGGATGGAAGCCCTGATGCGCCAAATGCAGGAGAGCATGAGACAAATGTAGGAGGATGCCGCCCGTCAAGCGGAGTTCTCCAAACAGCAGGCCGTGATCATGGCTCAGCAGGCCGAGCTAATCACTAGACTGCAACAGCAGAATGCGGCATCTGCTTCACATCAAGTTCCTCCTCCGCCGGGGGCTCCATTACCCGAGCAGGCACCTACTGTCCAGAATGCTCTACCAAACACCCAGAACACCGTTCCAAATATCCATAACATGCAAGAGGACACGAACCTTCCAACGGGGCCAGCTCCGCCCCCGTTTCCACCTCAACTGTCCAAGACCCATACACCCAACCACCCGGACTCTCCTTTCGAGTTCGAAATAGACCATACAGCTCTGAAACTGAGCAAGCTTGAGAAGCTCTTCAAGAAATCACAAGGAGTAAAGGCTATTCCGAATATCGAGGATGGATATACCGACGTGGCCGTGACATTACCCGATAGATTCAACATGCCGCAAATTGATCGTTTCGATGGATCCGGGGATCCCATGGTCCATCTTCGGCTATTCTTAGACATCCTGCGGCCAATGGGCCTGACCCGACCACAAAAGCTTTCGCTGTTCGGCCGAACCCTGTCGGGTGTGGCCGCTATCTGGTACGCGAAGTTAGAGGATGAGGTAAAAAGAAGCTGGGATGAAATGGCTGAGGCCTTTGTTGCGCAGTACTCGTACAACACTCAGATTGAGATTACAACTTGTGATCTCGAAACGACGAGGCAGGAGCCCAAAGAGACTTTCTTAGAATTTGTAACTCGATGGAGGGCGAAGGCATCGATGATGACTCTGAGGCCCACTGATAAAGACCAAATCAGGATGATTGTGCGCAATCTCCAACCAAAATTGATGCAGAAGATGATTGTACTCCCCTTTCCTACCTTCTCAGATTTACACGAGATGGGGGTACAAATTGAGGATGCGATCAAGCAAGGTCTGATCGACCAGGATAGGGAACAACCGAGGAGGACTTTCAACCGTAACAACAATGCAGGCCCGAGTGGCGCTGCAACTGCAAGAGCTTCAGAGGTGAGCATGGTCACCACTATTCCCCCTCCTCTTCCGAGACCTATGGCAGCCACACCCTTCTCCGGTGCATCCGGAAGTAATACCCAAACCACTAAACACCAGCCCAGAGGCCAAAGAACCTTCACCCCACTGTACATGCCTTTGTTCAAGGCTCTGGGGGTCTTAATTAGAAAGGGGCATCTAAAACCCCTAGAACCGAGGCCATTACCAAATCCGCTTCCACCCTCTCACAACCCAGCCAAGTACTGTGCATATCACCAGCAGCACGGTCATGATACTGACCAATGTTTCAGGCTGCGTCACGAGATTCAAGACCTCATTGACAAGAATGTGATTCTACCTCCAGAGAGACCTAACGTCACAACCAATCCACTCCCTACACACAACCAAACTCCACCTCCCAAAAGAGTCAACCTTATCCAGACCGGGGTCGTGTCTTACGATCCTAGCATCTATATTACTCCTACCCACCTACCTAAGTCGGAGGTGCTCCTTCTCGACTGCACTGACTCTTTGTGCATGTTGGACATCTCTACAACCCAACCAGAGTCGACGGTGGTGACCATCGAAGATGGGGTAAGGCAGACTTCAGAAAAGGATGGAATTGTTGAGTCTGGGATTGAACAGAGTTTTGCTGGGGAAGTCTATGATCCGAGTGAGTATATCTTGTCAACAGGCCGAACTGGGCTGGGTTTAGAATTGCCAGAAAAGGAAGAGCTATGTGTGATCCAGGAGGATGGATTTGAGCAAGGGGCAAATGATTTGATGGCTGTGGAGGAGGACTTTGCCAACCTACAATTTTTCGATGACCAAGAATCAGGGGGCGCAGCAGTCAACTGGTTTGATTATGAGGAATCGGCAGAGGCCACTGGATGGTTGGATGACCAGCCAGATGTAGTGGAAGGATCCCAACTAGAACAGGGCCCGGCAGGGGCGAGAGTATCAACTGTGGCCGGAAGGGCCGGAAGTCAGGTTACATTGCCGGAGAGCGCCGGTACAAAGAATTTCGCTCAGGACAGAAGCATTGTGAATGCGGGGAAAGTTGAGCAACAAACTGCACTGATGCAAGTAGAACAGCAGGGTTCTGAGGGAATCGGGAAAGCCAAAATCCATGAGGGAATCAGAAGTGCTGTGGGCACAAGAACAGAGGATGCTGTGAGCATGCAGGCTGAGAGTGCTGTGAGCACAAACATGCCTGAGCCAGACAGGTGCCTTTTGAACGCCAGCGGAATGTGGTGGGAAGACGATGACTTATGTCTTGCCCACACAGACGAAGACTGGGGAAGCAATCAGCCGGATGACACCTGGTACCTCGATGAGGTTGATCACATGACAAGAAGTGGGTGGTACTTCAAACCCTCACACCTAGACCAACCCGAGACATCTGGGAAAGACAAAGAAGCCAAGAGGCAGAAAGAGAAGCAGATCGAAGAGGAAGCTGTACTGAAACAGCTAAAGAAGATACAAGCAGACATCTCCATCTGGGGACTGCTTATGGCGTCGCGAGTACACAGACAGCCTGTCTTATCTGCCATGGACAGGGCCAAACTCTCTATAGCTATTACACCAGAACAGCTGGTTGGGCTGGTTTTTCCGGGAGGAGGTTCCCCGGCATTAACCTTTTCAGACAAAGAACTACCGCCTGAGGGCACAAATCACAATAAACCCCTCTACGTTTTCGTGGAATGTAGAGACAAGTGGATATTGGTGGTACTTGTTGATACTGGGTCTGCCATCAATGTCTGCCCAGCCAGAACAGCATATGCAATCGGGTTGAAACCCGCGGACTTTGTGCCGACTACTCAGGTGATCAGAGCCTATGACAACACTAGTAGGGAAGTGATGGGGACTGTCAAAATTCAGACTCAGGTTGGTCCAGGACAACACAACATTGAATTCCATGTCTTGGACGTTCCCGTAACCTTTAACCTATTTTTGGGGCGACCATGGTTGCACCAGGTCAAAGCAGTCTCTTCCACTCTACATCAGATGTTGAAGTACCCTCACGGGAAGCGGGTGGCTATTGTCTTTGGGAATTCGTCAATCCATCCGCCGCCAAAAGTGTCCACACCAGTCTTAGAAATAGAGCATGGCACTGAGGATGTGTTCTTATCAGGGTTCAGTTTGGCTGAGGCTCGAGTGGTGCAGAATATTATGGCTGTGAATGAGGGGATGTACGTCAGTGCTCAATCCGTTTACCTCATGAACAAATTGCAACACATCCCCGGAATAGGATTGGGAAGGAGTGGCCGGAAGGGCGTCTCAGCATTGGCCGAAGTGCCACACAACCCTCATACCTTTGGCTTGGGTTATCTGCCCACCAAAGAGGACTGGGTGAGGAAGGGAAAGGAAATGGCCGGAAGAGCCAGAGCAAAGCAGGCTGGGAAGCCTTTCGAATTGATGCATAGGCCTATTTGGGGTACCCTAAACGGACGCTTCGTCCGGGAGGGGGAGGATTTTTCGTTTTGCGGCTTCCCAGAGCCATGGTTAAACGCGGAGAAGAAGCGCGTGCCAAGTTTCGAAATATTCTTCGACCTGCAACTACCCGGGGATGATGTTGCCGAAAAGCAGACAGACCTATCAGCTGAAGTTAAATAGAGCAAGAAAGTGCAGTCTGAGGACACTGAACTTGAAATGGGGGTAGCGCTGGCGAGTCTACTCTCAGATCCTCCGATCGACCATAAGTGCTTGGGGGATAACTTCTCGGTGTGCGTGATCGGGGATGAAATGGCTGCGGGCCTACCAGCAACTATTTTGGATGCATCTATCGCACCCTCTCTCACTTGGCAATACGAAGAGGGATTCTTGTCCAGCAGCACCGGGTCAGGTAGTGAGCCAGAATCTGATTCCACCGAGTCCTGTGAGTCGGAATCAAGTTCCAGCTCGACTGAGTTTGAGTCTGGTAATCCTGGGGATGATAACCCGGATACCACAGTTATGTCCAGGTCGTCTTTTTCTTTCTCGTTTGAGTTTGTTGTAACCGAGATTTCGGACGATTTGGATGAGCTTAATAAGAATCAAGTGACTGTGGTTTCTGAGTACTTTTCTGTGCCCTTAATTTATTGCATAAATTCAGACTTTCAAAATTTTGATGAAAACGACGAGGAAGAAATTCCTCCGGTTTTGAAACGTTTAATTGAGCAGGAGCAGGAGAGATTTATCAAACCCTTAACTGATGAAATCATTACCGTGAATATTGGTACTGAGGAGGACCCGCAGCTGGTCCAGATCGGGTCCACGTTGTCTTCGGAGGAACGCGAGCGCTTAGTCGCTTTATTAAAAGATTTCAAAGATGTTTTCGCGTGGTCCTACGAAGACATGCCTGGGATCGATCCTGAGATTGTACAGTACCGGATCCCCCTTGACCCCGAGGCTCGACCTATCAAACAGAAACTCAGAAGGATCCGCCTCGACTGGGCTCTCAAGATTAAAGAAGAGGTCACCAAGAAAATCGATGCAGGCTTCCTGCTGGTTTCCGAATACCCGACTTGGTTGGCCAACATCGTTCCAGTACCGAAGAAGGATGGCAGGATCTGGGTATGCGTGGATTTCAGGGATTTAAACAGGGCTAGTCCGAAGGACGATTTTCCCTTACCGCATATCGATGAGTTGGTGGATTTCACGGCAGGGCATGCTTTGCTCTCATTCATGGATGGCTTCTCAGGGTACAATCAGATAGTAATGGCACCCGAAGACAGAGAAAAGACTGCTTTCACCACCCCGTGGGGGACATACTGCTACAGAGTAATGTCGTTTGGGTTGAAGACTGCCGGAGCTACTTATCAACGGGCCGCGACCACAATATTGCACGACATGATCCACAAAGAGGTTGAGGTTTATGTGGACGACATGATTGTCAAGTCCAAAGAAAGAGAGGGCTACTACACCGCTTTGTAAAAGTTCTTTCAAAGGATCAGGGAATTTCGGTTGCGGCTGAATCCTCAAAAGTGTACGTTCGGTGTTACAGCGGGAAAAATGCTGGGATTTCTGATTACACAAAGGGGCATCGAGGTCGACCCTTCAAAAATCAAGGCCATCTTAGAAATGCCACCACCAAGGACTGAAAAGGAGGTGCGAGGCTTTCTGGGTAAAGTGCAATTCATAAGACAGTTTATCTCGAAATTAACCTTGACTTGTGAACCACCTTTTGGTCTCCTGAAGAAAGGCAAGAAATTCCAATGGGACGGCCGATGCCAAGCTGCTTTTGAACAGATCAAAGAATACTTG
Organism: Camellia sinensis; assembly: GCF_055761805.1. Classification (NCBI taxonomy): domain Eukaryota; kingdom Viridiplantae; phylum Streptophyta; class Magnoliopsida; order Ericales; family Theaceae; genus Camellia; species Camellia sinensis. The sequence continues at coordinate 99,450,294 of NC_138972.1, forward strand.
CAGAATCCGCCCGTGTTATCACTGCCAGAGCCGGAAAAACCGTTGATATTGTACCTCTCAGTGACTGAGACCACAATGGGCTGCATGCTCGCACAAGAATCAGAGGACAAGGTGGAGAGGGCCATCTACTATCTGAGCAAGAAGATGCTAGAGTATGAGACTCGCTACACACCATTAAAGAAGGCTTGCTTAGCTTTGGTATGGGCTACCAGGAAGTTGCGGCACTACCTGTTAGCTCACTCCGTAATGTTGGTTTCACGACTCGATCCCATCAAATATCTTTTCGAGAAACCAGCACTTACGGGTAGGCTAGCTCGTTGGCTGCTGTTGCTCTCCGAATTCGATCTGAAATATGTAACACGCAAGTCAATCAAGAGAAGAGCAGTGGCAGAGTTCTTAGCCGATCATCCAGTAGAAGGAGGTGAAGCAGTTGAGTACTTATTCCCAGATGAAGCCATTTTGCACATCGACGATGAATATTGGACGATATACTTTGACAGAGCGTCAAATCAATACGGGTATGGGATAGGAGTGTTGCTGATAGCACCCGACAATTCCCGTATCCCTCTAGCCTTCAAACTCCGATTCAAAGTCTCGAACAACGAAGCTGAATATGAGGCATGCATTGCCGGTCTAGAAGCAGCCCTGGAACTAGGGGCAAGACGGTTGGATGTCATCGGGGATTCAAACCTTGTTGTGTCTCAAGCAAAAGGAGACTGGAAAGTCAAAGAAGAAAAGATGATGATGTATCACCAGACCTTGGACTTGTTAATTCCTAGGTTCGAGAAGCTAAACTTTGCTCATCTTCCAAGAGAGAACAACAGGTTCGCAGATTCTTTAGCAACTCTATCTTCTATGATAGACATCCCGTTTGGAATCCGAATGCATCCAGTCATCATTGACCAGAAATATGCGCCAGCCTATGAGTCGATTGCTGCTATAGATGAGGTTCAGGACGAAAACCCCTGGTATTATGACATTTGGAATTTCTTAGAGAAGGAAGCATACCCACCAGGGGTAAATGCCAAGGATAAAAGGGCAATCAGAAGGATGGCCGTTCAGTTCATCATCTGTGGGGGTAAGCTGTATAAGAGAGGTCATCTGGGAATGCATAAGTTGTGTGTCGAAGCCGAGGAATCAAAGCGCCTGATGGAGGCCATCCATGGAGGAGAATGCGGTACACATATGAACGGAGTAATGTTGGCACGGAAGATCCTCAGACAGGGTTACTACTGGTCCACCATGGAGGAGGATTGTATCGGTTTTGTCCGGCGATGCCACAAATGTCAAATTCATGCAAATCGCATGAACATCCCGCCATCAAAGCTGTACAGTATGACTTCGCCATGGCCGTTTTCAGTTTGGGGAATTGATGTGATCGGGGCTGTCACTCCAAAGGGGTCGAATGGGCATGAGTTCATCCTGGTCGCGATAGATTATTTCACAAAGTGGGTCGAGGCCCAATTATATGCGGTGTTGAAGGCGTCGCACGTTGCAAAGTTTATCATAAATAACATCATCTGTCGTTATGGGGTCCCAAACGAGGTCATTTCAGATAACGGTTCCCACTTCAAGAAGGAAGTGATTGACTTGATGGAGAAATACAACGTGGCTTTTCATAAGTCATCCACATACTGACCGCAAACCAACGGAGCGGTCGAGGCCGCCAACAAAAATATGAAACACATACTGCAGAAGATGGTGGAAACCTACCGGGATTGGCCAGATAAGTTGCCATTTGCTTTGTGGGGCTACAGGACTTCAATTAGAACTTCTACCGGAGCGACTCCGTATTCATTGGTTTATGGAATGGAGGCCGTTCTACCTATTGAGATTGAGGTTCCGTCATTACGGGTATTGGTTGAGTGTCAAATAGCCGAAGCAGATTGGCAGCAGAGCCGATTTGAGGAACTCATGCTTTTTGATGAGAGGAGGCTGAAAACACTGTACCATGTTCAAGGTTATTAGCGCAGAATTGCCCGGGCTTTCAACAAGAAAGTTAAGTCCAGGAATCTAAAAGAAAGAGATTTAGTGCTCAAGGACAACCAAGCTCCCATCCACGACCCAAGGGGCAAGTTTAGACCTAATTGGACTGGTCCCTATATCATCAAAGCTATCTGGTCAGGTGGAGCTGTGGTTCTGATGGATCTAGATGGCTTGGAATTCTCACAACCGATCAATATGGACAAGTTGAAGAAATACTACCCTTGAGAGGCTTGCTAGGCCGAAAACCCGAAAGGGAGACCTAGGCAAAAGTTAAAGCACAAAAAATTAGAAAATATAAAAACTGAATTCGCAAGGTTGAAAACCCGCAAAGGGTGACCTTGGCAAAAGTTAGAGCGTAAAAGGAGAGTGAAAATATCCGAGTGAACCTAAGCCTGAACTACGTAAAGCTTGATTCCCATCTTTGGGATACGTAGGTAGCTTCACCTTGAAGTTCAGCCATAAACTTTTTCCCGATCAACTGTGTCTATTTTGACCATCTCAGTCATCTTTATCCATCAGCGTTTATCGCAATCTCCGGTGCAGTGCTATTCAGACTAGGGGCAACTTTCCAGTTGCTAGGATCCGGGATTGTGCATCTCAGTGACAGATCTCAGGCGTGTCCAGTTCTGATCCATATCGAAAATGATTTTGAAAGGTTTTAATAAAAGTTGGCTTTGTTCAAATTAATCTCTTTACAACTAAGACCATTTTTGGACCAAAGCGAAAATTTTCAGTACCGCAACCTTCAATTTCATTGATTTCAAAACAGAGTTCTCCTGCTCTCGCATACAATCGAAGTTGCTTTTTATTACATTCATAAAGAAAACTTGAAAGTACTAATAAAATAATAAATCCGGGGCATAGTCAAGTCAAGTATCCCTGCGCCCCCTCCCAGAGCTGGTCGAAGCCTCTGATGCCAAGCTGGGCCCGACCTGTGCCTCGTCATTGAGCGAATCCAAGCACTCGTCAGACAAAGTGCAACTGAAAGTGGGAGTAGGGGCCAGGAGCTCTCTAGTCCTCCATGCTGTGGCATATCGGGCAAGCTGTGCACCTCGAACCGGGAAAGCAGCTGGGTACTCAATCCCCTCTGGCGGGCAAATCTGATCATGACCGAACTGGCGCAGGAACCGGAACGAAAAGTAGAATACATAGTGGGTCAGACCAATCAACTGAATCCCGATCAACCGGGACATGCTATAGCTCATTGCCGGGAGGTTGAGCCAAGGACAACGCCAAGCAATGCGATCAGCAGACAAATTGCACATCCAGTCAAACCACCACCCTTCATCAGGGGCATTGACTAGGTGCTGTCGAAAGAAATAGCCTTGAGCTGAGTAGGCTGGGCAAGAATCCACAACCTGCAATTTGTCCATCAACCACACCTGGGGAGGGATGAAAAATGAGAGAATAAAGAATAGAGAGATGTACGATGAGAGAAAAGTAAGACAAGGGTTTTGTGAGAAAAATCGAGCCTGAGGGCCGAGTGATGTGAGCAAATACATATGTAAGATTGGGTGGGAAACATTACCTGCAGCAGTAGTGGACTCTCGGCAAATCTAGTCGTCTCCCGGCGATAGAAAGCATCCAAGCCCATCAGCGTCTCGGCCAAAGTCATGGCGATGCAACTCTTTCCTTCTTTCAAACCTTGAGCAACTTCAATCAGACGAATGCTAGACCCGCCAAAGCCCGGGGAAAGCAGAAAGTGAGACAGCAGGCACAAGTAAAGGGTGTGTTGTCGGAGACCTTGCCAACAATGGTTGCTGCGGTCACCAGCATCGGAAAAGCGATAAATCAGACCGAGGATATCCAGTTCCCCATTACAGATCAGAGATCGAGCATCATGCGCAGTGAGTTCACACATCCGGCCCAAGGCCTGGGCGTGGACGAAGCGAAACTGGGGCAAGATCTCTTCATGACCTTCAGATTCCATCAAAACTTGAAAATCTTCGAAAGTCGGACATACCTCTTGCCCGCCAAAGCTAAAGACATGCGTCACCGGGTTCCAAAACCTCGCCGCGACATGGAGGAAAGGAAGATGCAGTGGAGTGCGACTCAGCGTGAACAGTGCATTCAAACCGAAACCCCGGAAGTTCAGCTTTTCCGAACCATCTAGAGAAACAATCCAAGCTGTGAGATTTTCAACAAGAAACGCCTCCATTTTTGGTGCAAAACTAAGGTGAATTGGATGAACCACGGAGCTAAGGCTTTTAAAGAGGAAAAACACTATTTGGGGGACAAGTGTCAAAAATCTGACGGTTGCTGGACTAAGTGGCCGGCCGGCCACCTTTTCTGGCAGGCCGGCCATTTCCTTTTTCAAAAACTGGCCGGTGACTACCCCCTTGTAATAAATATGGCCGGCCGGCTCCAAAAAGTAGCCGGCCATGCTCCAATATGTGTCTTTAGCCTTGTTGTACCCTCCAAGAGAAAGTTTCAAGCATTTCCCTGCAACGGGTGTGTCGAAGGCCTCCATTTCCCTCTGTTTTGGATGCGTTCCGGTTGCCCAGATCATCCGAAGTACACTTCGTGTTGTTGAGTTTTGTTTATCGAGTTGTCATTTCGCTTATCGAGTTGTTTGTCGAGCTGTCGTGTTTCATGTTTTTGAGTTGTTACTCCCTGTTTAAGCAATTTTTGTTTGAGTCTTGTTTATTTGAGTTGTCAATACTATTGCATTTTGCTTATTGAGTTGTAAACTTGCTAAGGTTTTGTTATATCTTAGAAAGTTAAGTTGTTGCGTCGGTTCACTACTTGACTGGGCAAAATGCACAATGCACATTTCCATTCAATCTCATTTTGGTGCAAAATGATGCGATGATGCTAAGAGTTTAAAATACAACACTTTTTTTTCAAAAGCTATTTCATCCCATCATGCCTCGTTTGTTACAACATTTTACAGACTAAGGCACAAGTTTTACAAAAATAAAACTGCCCGATAATGTACAAATGTGCTACAACTACTAGCAAAAAGAAAAATAAAACAGGAAACAGCTGCATCTGCGCTCTCAAGAGCGGGAATAAGAGGCCCTCCTCGTCCTCTTCTGCGGAATAGCCTCTCTGCCACGATTGCCGTCGTCATCATCTGAATCAGAGTCGTCACCCTCGGGATCCCCCTCAGCCTCACCTCCACTCCCGGAACTGAGACCGGAGCCGTCCTCTCTGTCGGCTGATGTCTCTGACTGACGATCTGCAGCCTCCTCCTCCTCATCCTCATCGGGCTCCTCCTCTATAATGTGTGCCCTACGCCTACGAGACGGCCCCCCTCCAGCTCCTCGAAAAGGCCTGGATGGCCCAGCTCCTCGAGAAGGCCCAGGTGGCCCGGCCTGCAGCTGCAGATATACTAGAGGCATCTGAAAATAAAGAGTGCAATTTGAATACATCAGCTCAAAATGATGTGTCAGATGTGATGTGTCAGATGTGCTCTACACCTACAATCAATCAAAGCAGTAAAATGTCCAAAGTCAACACGTCGTCAGAAGTACGATAAAAAATGGGAAAACTAAAGAGTACCTGGAAGCCCATGACGGACAGCTGCGCCTCTCTCCGCAAAACCATGCCCTCAAGTGAGGCCACCAATCCGATCACCCCCTCCATGTACTCTCTGGGTGGCTGCAGATACAAGCTCATAATCATCAGTGAATAAAGGAATGTCTAAATGATTGAATGATAGATGAAAAACAGTGGGCCATACCGGCGGTGAGTCGGGATCAATGGCATATCGATGATCAGGCATAGGAGGCTCTATCGGAATCGTGTAGGAGGCCCCGTACCGCCACCCTGTCAACTCGGTCGGCATGTCTGGCCATCCGGCATGATGATAAGTCGGAGGAATCGGGGGAACCAATCCACCCCCACCTCTAAATGTACCAGCCCTGCTGGTGGAAGGGGCGTATGCAGCCCGAGCCCGGGCCTGGCTCGAAGATGGCATTCCAGCAGGCCTCATCGTCGGAGTACAAGCTCCCGTCAAGGGAGGCATCAGGTATATGTGGCGGTAAGTAGCGTAATCCCCCTTCTCCAGATGCAGCAAGGTGTCAGTACCCAGCATAGCATTAACAACATCCTGGGAAATGTGCATATCAGCAATCCACATATCATCTGGGGGTGCTGAAGGAGGGTCCTGAGAGGTGTACCCCCAGACCTGACGCAAGAAGCGCTCTCCCAAAAACCAGGCCCTGCCAACTGGCCCTTCGAACAAGATCCTGTACCGGGAGGCACCCCACCCTCCGGTAAACTGGAATCGGAGGCCCTCACCTAAAGGTGCCCATGGCTGCCATGTGATCTGCGGATAACAAACGTATAAATCAAGCAAAAATAAATAATGTACAGGAAAAATCAGAAATGAAAACAGATAGAACTGAGAGTTCTGAAATACCTCCGACGACCGCACTGTGTTGAAATACTGCCGCAGATAAAGGAGAGACTCCCGAGGTCTCGGCCGGTGCTGGCCTTCAAATACCAGTGAGTATGGGGTCACGAGAGGTTCCGCTACCAACATCTCCGGGGCCAATGTCGGGAAGTACACATAGACCCATAACTGCGGAAAACAGAGCAGTATACGAAGTGCTGAGGGCAAAAGTGCACGATACAGAATATAAAGTGCGCCGTGTGTGCAATTTGCAAGTAATGAGGAGCAGAAATGTAAATCAAGAGGGTAAAAAGTACCTCCCAAGCTCTCTAGTAGCTGCCAAGTAAGTCCCCCCGTCCGCGGGAAGTCGCGCTCATATAGCAATAAAGGGTAGCCAGGCCGGCACCACCCTAGTCATACTGCCTGACCTGTGACAGGTCCACCAAGGCACTCAGCAGATAAAGCCCAACAGTGTTCCCTCTATCAGCAAACAGAGTGGTCCCGAAGAGGAACATCAAAAAGCCGCGGGCATACTGTGCCGCCTTATCAGGAGTCCCGGGCTCCATCTCCGCCCGCCGGAAGTGGGAAGAGAACCAGGTATATCTGACTCTCCCCGAAGCTCTGTCAACAGGCGGGCGAGCCCCCAGCAGATATATCCAAGTGGCCTCCCACTCGCCCATGTCATCATCATATGGGATCACCCAGCCTCCCACATCAAGGCCGGTCAATACAGCGAAGTCAAAGGGGGTCATGGTCAAGTCTCCTGTAGCGAAAAAATGGAAGGAGTTGGTGGTGTCCCACCATCTCTCCACCAGGGCGGCCATCAACATCCTCCTGGCAGGGCAACGGGATAGCCCAGAACAGAAGGGCCCGAAACCCGTCAAGTCAACCAAATCCCGGACGGCCTCCGGGAGCTCAGCATACCAGTCTCTCGCCGCAGTGGAGCCATGCCCCCGCACATTGCGGGAAGTCACCTGCATTCAGAATGAATAGGTGTTTCAGCATAAAATGAATAAGCTGCGTGCAAATGAAATGAATGAGCTGCGTGTTCACAAGTGAAATGTGTGAGCTGTGTGTTCAAAGTGTGATGTATAAGCTGCATGCAAATGAAATGAATGAGTTGCGTGTTCACCTTCAATTTGGGCTGCGTGCTTAACTCTCAATCAGTGTGGACTGCGTGTTCACCCCCAATTTGGGCTGTGTGCTCAGAAAATCAGTGTGGACTGCGTGTTCACCTTCAATTTGGACTGCGTGTTCAGAAAATCAGGGTTTGGGCTGCGTGCTTAACTCTCAATCAGTGTGGACTGCATGTTCACCCCCAATTTGGACTGCGTGTTCAGAAATCAGTGTTTGGGCTGCGTGCTTGACAGAAAATCAGTGTGGATTGTGTGTTCACCTTCAATTTGGACTGCGTGTTCAGAAAATCAGGGTTTGGGCTGCGTGCTTAACTCTCAATCAGTGTGGACTGCGTGTTCACCCCCAATTTGGACTGCGTGTTCAGAAATTAGTGTTTGGGCTGCGTGCTTGACTCTAAATCAGTGTGAACTGCGTGTTCACCTTCAATTTGGACTGCGTGTTCAGAAAATCAGGGTTTGGGCTGCGTGCTTAACTCTTAATCAGTGTGGACTGCGTGTTCACCCCCAATTTGGACTGCGTGTTCAGAAATCAGTGTTTGGGCTGCGTGCTTGACTCTAAATCAGTGTGGGCTGCGTGTTCACCTTCAATTTGGGCTGTGTGCTCAGAAAATCAGTGTTTGGACTGCGTGTTCGACTCTCAATCAGTGTGGGCTGCGTGTTCACCTTCAATTTGGACTGTGTGTTTAGAAAATCAGTGTGGGCTGCGTGTTCACCTTCAATTTGGGCCGTGTGTTCAGAAAATCAAGGTGTGGGCTGTGTGTTCACAATCAATTTGGGCGGTGTGTTCAGAAAATTAGTGTTTGGGCTGCGTGTTCAACTCTCAATCAGTGTGTGCTGCGTGTTTACCTTTAATTTGGGCTGCGTGCTCTGAAAATCAGTGTTTGGGCTGCGTGTTCAACTCTCAATCAGTGTGTGTCGCGTGTTCACCTTCAATTTGGACTGTGTGTTCAGAAAATCAGTGTGTGAGCTGCGTGTTCAACCCTAAACCGGTGTGTGCTGTGTGTTCACAATCAATTTATGGGCTGAGTGTTCAGAAATTCAAGTGATTGAACCGTGTGTTCAGAGTGCAAACAGAATACAAGAAAAATTCATAATACGTTACAGAAAAGGTAAAACGAAGTAAATTCCTCTCGTGCCTCGTGGGAGATATGATACTCAGGCTCCCGCAGGAGGAGATCCCCGGGTGCTCGCTCGTCGAACTCGGTGAAATGATGAAAAACGGCCCGGGGAAGAACGTGGACTGGTGGATCATCCCTCTCGAGTATGAAGGGGCGGACCCTCAGAGGCAGAGACATGATGTCAGGCTCGCCTCCGGCACCTGGAGAACCTCCGCCGTGTGGAAATTGACCCGCCATTTCAAAAAATCTGCAAAAGGGGCAAAAATGAGCCAAAATTGAAAAAAGTCAACAAAAGTCAACTCTCGGGAAAGGAAAAAGTCAACAAAAGTCAACTCCCGAGAAAATCTTCCAAATATTGAGATAAACTCACCTCAAGTGGCGAAAATGAGAAAAGAAGCCCCGAAACCAAAATTTAATCGGTTCAAAGTGCTTGAAACTGAAAGATTTTGCGATAACAACTTGCGTGGGACGTTGGAAAACGCGTATAGAGCACAGATCCAAGGGAGAAAATGGTCTGGGAAGGTAGAGAGGAGGATTTCGAAGCTGCAAAAGTGAACTCAAAGTGTTTGGGTGGATGTATTTAAAGAAAAGAGGCTAAAATGACAAGATTGCCCCCGGATTAGGCAAAGTGGCCGGCCGGCCACTTTTTCTGGCTGGCCGCCCATTCACTTTTCAAGAACTAGCCAGCCACATCCCTCTCCCAATAAAACTGGCCGGTGGTGTTCCCCACATGCCCTCCAAGGTCCCTGCAAATTTTGAGGAGGATTGGAGTACCCGAGACCTGAAAAAGTACAAGAGAGGTGCACTTCCTGTCGCGAAATCGCTCCGCCGGGACCTCAGCTTCAACTTCTGATGTGTGTCTCATCATTACTCATCAGAAGTGAGATGTATCCTTTTTGAACATGTTGTAACCTCTCCGGGAGGTGAACCAGAGGCCGCGATTGAGTCGCCCTCGCCGAAATGCGCATTTCCTTGTTCATTGTTTTGTGACGAACATGCATCCTGGTTCACGCTTGTTCTGCATTATCATGCACATAACTTGCATTCTCATGCATACACTTGCATTGTTATGCACGCCTCTTTGACATCACCGAGCCTCCGTGCTTGAATCTGCGTTGTCACGCGCGTTTCTTCCCGCATTGTGATGCACTTTTCTATCGACACCGCGATTGTCTGCATGCGATATCGCATTGAACATATGTTGTTAGATATATTGTGCTTGTTGAGTTTCTTTATTTTGCAGGCACGATATTGTATGTACGGTTCATTTGAAGCTGGTGCGACCAGACGAATCGCGTAGGTATCGTATCTTCTCCGTGTGAGACGCGACGAGAATTGGATGATTCTCCGCATTCTTAACTGCATGAAATGTAGTTGTTGCTTTACATTCTTGCTTAAAACTGTTGCATCTATTTGCGCAATACTTGCTTCATTACAGCTTGCTGCATTTGCATGATCATTAAGTTGCCTTCGGCTTCTTGCATTTTCGGTTGCGTTTTGCCCCTGCCTGCGGGCACATATCTTTGTTATTTCGTATGTTTGTCTAAGTCTTCGGCCTTGTCAAAAATGGGTCGTCTCTAGGCTTTGACATTCACTCCCGTCACTTATGACTTTCGAGTCCTGTCAAAGAGGGGCAACTGTAGACACCCCATTTTTGACCGACCTTGAGACTCAGACGTCACCAGTTGAGCACTCGGTGATATTGCATATTGTGCTTGCTCAGAAGTTTCAGAGTCTCGGCTGCGAGCCTTGCCTCCGGACTTCCGGGCTCCTTTGTGCTTTGCTTCGGTTTGCGAACCAGGCTCTATTTTCTCTGTTTTCTCTTCCCGAAGGGAGGGAGAGGTCTCGTAGATCATCTCTCAGTGGCCGTAGGCTACGTTTTATGGTCGTAGGCCATTTTGCCCGTTTGGAGCTCGGTTTCCGGTTTTTTAGAGTCGTTGGTCGTGTGCCTCGGTTCGGAACCGCTTAACCATCTCCGTTTGCTCCGGTTTCTGGCATACATCTTATTTGCTCCCTTTTGAGGGACACTGTGGTCCGAGAGACCAACTTCGTGGTCGAACACCACTCCCGGTGCCCAACAGTCAGTTTTCGGGACCCCGGACTGCGCGTTTCAGCCCCCGAACCTTCATTTTGCATCGGTTTTGGTTCATTTTTGGCAGGGACCTCTGTTTCATTGCTAGGAAGGCAATAGAAGGGTGGGAGGCCAGTAATTGTGCTGTCAGCCAACTTTATCCCTTCATCGCCCTCCGTCGCCCGATTTTGTCCACTTCAAAGCCAATGTTGACCACCCTTGGGCCATTTTCTTGCACCCCAAACCCCATATTTGTGATGTATACATTTGGGAGGCCACCAATATTTGGTGGCCGGCTAGTAATTGTTGTTGACCCTTTTGAACCCCTTTGAAAAGTGGGTTGTTCTCTCTCCTGGTTCACTTTCTCCAGTTTTTAACCACAGGGATGTGTTGTGCACACATCAGAGGCTCTCTTTCTGTGGTGGCCGGCCACTAATTCTCATTGAACCTTTTGACCCTTGGCCGGCCGGCCATGGGAAGTAGTCGGCCAGCCACCTGTAACCTAGATAAGCAGCCGGCCATGCTCCTTGCATCAGCTACAGTGCAGATATGCATATGTTTTTCCCCAGATTGTATATTCGGGGGGGTGCATTTTTTGGGGGAAACTTGATTGTTTTCCCTCCATTTTTTCCCCCATTTCCCCCCTCTTTTTGCCTATATAACCAGCCTCCAGCTCTGGTTTTAAGGGTTGGAAAAATCACCTAAGAGCCTTGCATACATACACCTTCCTCTCTCTCCCTTCCAAGCTCTAAACCCTCAAACCCTACACCATTTCTTCATCAACCCATAGCCCTACCGTTCCATCCTCCATTATAGCAGCTGGAGGTTCTTCTTCAAGGCCTAGGAGTGCTGCATCTCAAGCCAAAAGGGTACCAAGGCATAGTCTTCAAGGGTGAGCACCATTTTCTCTCTTTTTTAGCTTGTTTTTGTATCCTTTCTAAGCCACACTTGCTTGCTGTTTTGAGCTCCGACCCTAACTGGAGTTAGGCTTATTTTGAGCCCCTTTTCACTTTTGTTTGAGGGCCTCTCACTGTTTGAAGCATCCTTGTTGCACTTGCTTCATTATCCCTCTTGTATGCCATTATCTTGTGTAGTATTTTTGGCCTATGTACAAACTGTTTTGAGCTCTGTCATGAACTGAAAAGGAGCTTATTTTGAGCCCTTCTTCAACATTGTTGAAGGGCTCATTACTGTTTGAGACTTCTATTTAGCACTTGCCTTTATATCCCTTTTTTGGCTCCATTTTTGCATGATTCATTAGCCTCTTGTGCTTCTGTTTTTGGACTCTGGTCCAAACTTAAAACAGCATTATTTTGACCCTCTCTTCATATTTCATTAAGGGTCTTTTGCTGTTTGAGGCATCCTTTATATACTTTGTGTTATATCTCTCTTTTTGGCCTCATTTTGTGTAGTATTTTAGGCTTGCATGCATACTGTTTTGGGTCTGTCCATCAACTGTAAAGTGAAATATTTTGGGCCCCTCTTCAACATTGTTGAAGGGATCCTTTGTGTTTAAGGCCAGAAACCACCACTTGCTCCTTTGTCCCTTTTTTGGCTCCATTTTTGCATGATTCATTAGCCTCTTGTGCTTCTGTTTTTGGACTCTGGTCCGAACTTAAAACAGCCTTATTTTGACTCCCTATTCATATTTCATTAAGGGTCTTTTGCTGTTTGAGGCATCCTTTATATACTTTGTGTTATATCTCTCTTTTTGGCCTCATTTTGTGTAGTATTTTAAGCTTGCATGCATACTGTTTTGGGTCTGTCCATCAACTGTAAAGTGCAATATTTTGGACCCCTCTTCAACATTTTTGAAGGGCCCCTTTGTGTTTAAGGCCAGCAACCACCACTTGCTTCTTTGTCCCTCTTTTGGCCCATTTCTTGCATGAGAGCTTAGCCATACCTGTGTTGGTTTTTGTGGTTTGTTGTAAACTGTAAAATATCATATTTTGGGCCCCTCTTCAACATTGTTGAAGGGCCCTCATATGTTTAGGGCCAGAAGCTGTGACTTGCTTCTTTACCTCACATTTAGGGCCATTTTTGCGCATCGGTTTAGCCCTATTTGTGTTTGCTGTTTGGCCTTCTTTAAAACTGTAAACATGCTTTTTTTTGGGCTTCCTTGAATCTGTCTTCACATGTCATGATCGAATAATGCATGCTTGATGTAGCTACAAGTCATTTCATGTGCTTAATCTTGCATTTCGGGACCATTTCATGCATCGGGTGCTATATTGTCATGTTTTGGGGCTGTTTTGTGTCGCATTTCAGTTCTGAAATTTGCATGTTTGCATATCATATTTCATGCCTTGCCAAGTCTTGTTAGAGTGGCATTTCGTGCCTTAGGATTGGTCCTCGGTTTGCGTGCACGTGTGCACGCATTTCGAGTGTCTCATTTTCATCTAATGGCCTCTTATGCGAGTGTGGCTGAGGTCCACTCATGTTGGTGTAAGTCCATTATGCATTGCGTATGCCATTTCATTTCATAGCATTGTGTATGTTAGGTTGTATGTTAGCTCATTGTGTATGCCATGTTACCTCGTACATCGTGTATGCCATTTCATAGCATTGTGCATGTTAGGTTGTATCTTAGTTGCATTTCATGTATGTCATGCATATTACATTGTGTTTGGGATAGGAGTTAGCCCGAGCACGGGAAACGAGGGATGTTTCGTACTCCGAGTGACGGAACGTGTCTTAATTCCCCAGTCACCGACACTCCGGATTATCCATGATGGAGTTAGGTTTTAGTTGAGTTTTCACGTGCATTCATTCTATATTGAGTTGCACAATTCGACTCCTCGGCCTTCATGCATCGAGATGCGTGATTGGTGGCACGAGGATCGAGACATGCATACATTTGTGAAAATACATTGCTATGCCCCTTTCCGACTCTCTGTTGCAGCAAATCAAGAATCAGTAGTCTTCCGGAGCTTGGCGCGCTTTCCAAGAAATCATTGCAAAACAGAGGCTAATTGGGGCATCCTAGTGGATTTCCGCGCAAGGCAGCCCAAATATACATCATTCATCAGAGTCAAGGCAGTCCTTGGCTTGCATGCCGGTTTACAGCTTTCTTAGTTAAATTTGTAAATTTAAATAGGATTTTTGTATTTATTTGGGACTGTAATTATTTATTTGGGACTGTATTATTCTTTCGGACCCTCCGAGCGAGGGCACAACTGTAATAAGTGTGCGTGTGTGTGATGTATGTCTTCCAACCCCACGTCTTTCTTCCCTTTTATTTACCAGCTTATGATGGTTAGATTAGGGCATATTTCAATTAGCATACAGTATGATAGCATGTTTGTATTCATTCATCTGTTTTGTATGCACCGGGCTCGGCGCATCATACTAACTGCATTTGTATGTCAATTTCAAAGTTGAATACTTGTTAGCTGTCGCATCTCATATGCCATGTTTAGAATAGCTGAGCCTGCTATAGTTGCATTTTTGCATATGTTGCATTAAGCATTTCTGTATAATTAGGATCATGCATGGATTTCTAATTAGTTTCTGTTTTGGCTTGGAGTACTCGGTAAGTTTTATGCTTTAGCATCCTTGCATGCGTGTGAGTGACTGCCATGATAGCATGCTTACCATGAGGCTATTTGCTTATGTGATATAACTGCCTGAATGCCTGTGGCTGAAGGTTGGGTTATTTGGATTGGAACAAATCATTGACTGTGAGTTTTAAGCCCACTAGATAGTGGCAAAATCATGTTTTCTAAGCCCACCCGAGGGTGGCAAATCCACGTCTTAGCCTACTTGCGGGTAGCACCATCAAACCATTTTCAAACAAACAAACATGAAATGCTTTGTTTCAATTCAGGCGATCCAATCTATACTTATATGCTGTGCTCATCACATAGTAATCTAGGCTAATAACCGGAATAAGAACACATAATGTTTTCAAAAATAGATATCATGGTTAATAGAGGCCGATCTTTGATCGGGCGAGCAGGGGTGCTCACGAAGTGACCTTCCCCAATCGTACCCAAGTTCCCGAGCCGAGGCAACTTTGGTGATGACGGACACGTGGCCTTAGGCAACGAGTTAGGGTTTCCTAAATTTCCCAAAATAAAATATTTAGGTGGCGACTCTGTATCTGGCAAAGCAGTCCATGTTTGGCACTTCTTTCAAAAATCTGTTTTCTCAAAACGATTTGCCGGATTTGAACTCTTTGGTTCAGATTTAGAACCGTGACAATTTGAGAGTCCTAAGCTATAGTGACCCCAATCGAACAGAACGGGACTCACCCTCCTGGGGCGTTCGGGGACGTCTACAACTGCACAATGACATTCTCAAGTCAAGTTATTCCCCAAACTTGACTAGTTATAGATTGTTATTTCAGGGATACCAGAACATTAATCTTCATTCCTGGATAATATGTGATCTTGCATCTGTAATTATTTTGTGCAACTACCACTAAATTGTGATTTCCCCATTTCTCTTTCTTTCATAAAAATGAAATGAGTGTCATCCACAGGTGATCAAATTTCTTGAAACCTACAAAAGAACTGACTGAAGCTATAAAATTAGGGCAAATTTCAGAAGCACTGTAAAGTAACAATTAAGGAAAATTTCAAGGGAAAAAAGCTAATTACCTTTCAAGAAATTGGACTGTGCAGCGAAGACGACAGGAATAGAGTGAAATTTGTCGGTTTTGAGCTTGCCGAATCAAAAACTGTGAAGCTGTATGGGTTTTTGTGAGACAGAAAATAGAGCCGAGAGGGAGAGAGAGGATCTCAGGCAACGGTGACCAACAAGGAGGTGAATCGATGCTCCGGTTGCCGGCCAACGCGAGGAGGAGCGGCGGTGAGAGTAGAGGGGAGAGGAGCGGCGGTAAGGGAGAGGGAGAAGGACGCTGAAGAGAGAGAGAGAGAGAGAGGCGCTATTAATGGTTCAGGGTTGGGTTTGATTTGGTGAGACTGTGAGATGTTTTTATATAAATGGTTTTTGGCGACTATCAATAGTAGTCGCTAAAGGTATTTTATAAATCCCTTTCAAATATCCCTCCAAAACATTTTACTTCTTTGGCGACTAAAATTCAATTTCGTCGCTGAAAATCAACTTTTGGCGACCAAACTTTTGGTCGCCAAAGATAAAAATTAATTTTTTATTTTACATTTGCCGACTAAAGGTTTAGTAGCCAAATCTATACCTATGGCGACTAAAATTCAATTTCGTCGCTGAAAATCAACATTTGGCAACCAAACTTGTGGTCGCCAAAGATCAAAAAATAATTTTTTTTTTTCATTCCGTTACCAAACAATTTAATAGCCAAAAGTGGATCTACCGCGACTAAAAAGGAATTTTGTCGGTGAAAATATATTTTTGGCGACCAAAATTTTGGTCGCCAAAGATCAAAAAATAATTTTTTTATTTTCATTCGGCTACTAAACAATTTAGTAGCTAAAGGTACCTCTACGACTACTAAAATTTCTTTTAGTCGCCAATTGTGATATGTTTAGCTACTAAAATATTTTTTAGTCGCCAATTATAATATTTTTAGCTACTAAATTTTTTTAGTCGCCAATAATCAACATTCCCCTACTAAAAAAAATTAGTAGCTAAAAACTTGACTTTTGCTGACTAATATTATTTTTGGTAGCCAATTCCGTGACATTTGGCGACTAAATTGTTTTTGGTAGCCAAAAATGGTCAGCAAAAATGCATTTTCTTGTAGTGATAAGAGGCATGCGTTTTGAACCAATTAGACCTAACCTACTTGACCACCATGACTATTCTAAGAACTTAGTCTCAGGAAGGTCATGGATTCAACTCTCTTTAAAAGGTAAGAGTTGAATTAGGAAGTAATAATTTATGCTTTGTAAGAGTGGGAAAACGAACTCCCATAGATATCAATCTAACAATTAATTTTGGCCGATCAAAAAAAAAGAGACATGTGTTTTGTTTTTATAAACAAAATTGTAAACTTGTTCACTTAGTAAGTTAATCTCAACCAACTCAATAATTATTTCTTTTAAAAATCCTAATTGCTATTAAATTGACATAAAATTTAAAATAAAGGATTTTCAATGACCAAAACGACATGAAGGAATAAAATATAGAAATTATCAATATAACTTACCCAAAATAAAATGTATGATCCAAACTCATTCCGATTGTATGGGCTTCGATTTTTCTATGTATATTTATGTGCTTTTTATTATTATTATTATTATTATTATTATTATTATTATTATTATTATTTTGTATTGCTAAATTTATAGAAAATGATGTGGATAGTTTGTGTGCTTTTCTTTTCTTATGGGTATTCTTAGTTGTTTTGGGTCCCTTTTTGTTTTGATCAGGTGTTTGGTTTCTCACCACCACCAGCGTTAAGATCCTCTGGGGTGATCTCCCTAGTTTGATCTTCTAAAGTGAGTGACATAGGCTCGACACGTGTCCCATTAATGAAATCAAACGTGTATATAGCAATGGCTTCTGCGTCATATATATATATATATATACCCAATCGAAACAAGCCTAAATGCCACAGATCTGATCTCCAAAAACAAAACCCAGCAAAATCCAACAGCAAAGAACCACAACGTTCAATACCCAATAAGAGGCAGAGATTGAAGATGAACTTACAGAAAAAAGAGCTTCGTCGAATCGAAATTTGCAGAGAATTCTTCTATCAAATCAAATCCCTCCAAAACAACGAGAAAATTTGTAGAATTGATCGTAGATTTACGATCGGCGGAGGAAGTCTTTCAGATCTCTCCATCACTACTATTCAACCGTGAGATTTCAAGAGGACATGAAAGAACAAAGCAAAATCAAAGCTTTGGTCCCTTCTCTCTCTCTAACTCTTCCCAGAACAGAGTGAAAGTGAACCCAGATATTGTTGATTTTTTTTTTTTTTTTTTTCAAAATACTCACCAAAACGACGTCGTTTTGGTGAGTATTAAGATCAACCGTCCGATCATCCACTTTAGGAGATCACTCTAGAGGATTACTCTAGAGGATCCTTGCGCTTCTCACCAACCTTGTTTTGTTTTGTGCTTTGGTGGTTGTATAGAGTGCCAACTTAATTGAGATATTTATGTTTATCAATTTCTCCACTTGTATTAATGATGTTTTGGATTGTATGTTCATATCATTTCAATTCATTAGTAATATTGTAAAAATTACACTTTGGGTCTTCTAGTTTGATGAAGTCTAGTGTTGTCTAGTGTTGTCGAGAACCTCTCTCTCAAAATAATTTTCCAAAACATCTTTTGAAAAAAACCAAACCAAACAATTTTTCGTACTTTTTATCTCTAAAACACATCTCTCAAACACAAACCAAACATACCCAATATTTTCTCCCACCAAATAATGTGTTGCTGGACTATAATAAATTTGTCTCCAAAATACAATGCTTGATTCTAAAGATCAATTTACGATCAGTTTACCAATGACTGCACAAACATTAGGAGACCAAAATACACTTCATATGATCAAGAGAACTATGACAATTGATAATCAAGTCTACATGAAATGATTATTAAAAAAACAAATAAAGTTAAAACTTGGTTAGAATGCTTTTGATCAAAAGATCAAAATAGAGAGAGAGAGAGAGAGAGAGAGTAATATGTGAGAATGGAGAGAGAAAGTAGAGATTAAAAAAAAATACAAAGGTAAAAATGAAAAAATAAATGTCTTTTAAATTAATGATTTATACTTTTCAGTATTATATTTCATTAATTATGTTCTTAAAATCAAAACAGATGAATAACTAAACTTAATACGATATGCATTCAAATTTTTTTTAATAAAGAATCCTACCAATTCAAAGGCTGGACTTTTATTCGGACCAAAAAAAAAAAAAAAAACAGTGACAAACTCTTAGATGGTGGACGTATATTTGGTTTTGTCTCGAACCCTTTAGTCGGCCCGAACAAACGAGGCCCAATATCGTTTTACGCTCTTTTAAAATCCAATTTGATTGATTTCTCTTCCACAAGAAGATAGAGCTTGGGTTTTATTTTATGCAGTTCGATCACTTATAAGTTATTTTTTATAATTACAATTTTTTTAGAAATTATCTTAAAATAAATTTATAATTTACTTAGTGTAATTGCTGACAACCTGTTTTAAAAAAAAAAAAAATTAACCTATTTAGTTAAATAAGTTGGTCACATATTTTTTTATTGTGTAAATATCCACAATGCTCTAAAAAGTTATAATTAAGATGAGATTTGCTTATTTATTTATTTATTATTATACGTATTTAAAGGTTTTAAATAAGTTATAAAAACTACAAATTATAATTTAATAAAAAAAAAATTCAAATAAATTATAATTTACTATTGCAACCAAACACGGTTAACTTTTCTTAAGCAAATAAAGTTGAATAATTTGATTTATAAGTGCTATTTTACACATTTTCATTGCTGAAAATAGTAAAAAACACAATTAATAACTGGTTGAGACACTAGGAACCAAGTTATGTAAAGTAAAACTCTAAGGGTTCGTTTGGAAAGAATTTTTTTAGCTTAAATTTTTTAACTTTTTGACTAATTTAGCTTGGCTAAATTAGCTATGTTTGGGTAGAGTTTTTTAATTTTTTTGACTTTTTTGCTTCTTTATGAGAGAAAAAGTAAAATAGTTATGATTTGGATGTGATATTTTGTTTTATTGACTTATTTTGTTTATTTTATCATTTTGTACTCTTTTTGTCTCAACTCAAACTCAATCCACTTGCCAAACGACAGCTAAATAGAAAAAGACGATACCTTTAGTAATTATCTTTCATAGTTTTGTTTTCCATACTTTGCTTGTTTTTGATTTTCCAAAAATACTTTTTAAAAAATTCTACTTTCTTATTTTTTATATTTTTTTTTTGTTTTTACTGAATTTTTTTTAATATTATAAACAATTTTTTTTTTTTAATTTTTAGATACACCTAACATAAATACACATAAAAGTATAATTTTTGTATTTTTATGTATTTATTAATTTTTTCACAAATTTTTTACTTTTTAGATACATTTAAGTAATATGCCTCTAAAAAAGTTTTAAAAAAAATTAAAAATTTAAAAATATTCACTAAAACCAAAAAAAAAAATGAAAAAAAAAATCAGTTTTCAAAAAACTTTATCCAAAAAACTCAAACCAAACAAACACTTTGTTTTGTTTTGTTTTTTTTTTTATTTTGTCTTGTATGCATAAAGTAAGAGATGAAAGTAAATCTATCTATACTATATATATAACTAAATGCAGTTGTTTTGTTAAAAGACTCCAAATATTTATTATTAAATTCTCATAATTTTAAAACTCTCTCTTTTCTACGTGGCAACCTTCTTTGATTGCCTTTCATGTTTTCTATTTTTCTTCATTTTCTATTTTTTTTATTAATTAAAATTAAAATTAATTTCATTACTTATGGATAAAGATTTGAATTTTAAAATTCCTCCATATAGATAAACATATAAAAACTAAAAATTAATTTTATAGTCTATAGATAAAATTAAACAATTAAACAATTAATTGAAAAAAATTAATTTCATAACTTATAGATAATTAACTTATAAAAATTAATTTCATGGCCTACAAATAACGATAAATATTAAATAATTAATTTTAAAAAAAAAGAATAAATTACTCATTTTTTCCCCCTTCATTTTGTACTTTAATTAATTTCATTATAGATAAACATATAAAAATTCATAAATAATTTATAAAAATTTATTTCATGACCTATAGATAAAGATAAAAATTAAAAAAATTAATTTCATGACTTATTGATAAATAAACATATAAAATTGATAAATAAGTTATAAAGATTAATTTCGTGGCCTACAGATAAAGATAAATATTAAATAATTAATTTACAAAAATTAAAATAATAAAATTTAGATAAAGATATGATTTGTTAATCTATATATCTATCAAAAACATATATATCTAAATCTTTATTTTGATCTACTCATATCTATCTATCTATCTATGCTATCTATGCTATCTATGCTATATATATAACCAAATGTAGTTATTTTGTCAAAAGACTCAAAATATTTGTTCCTAAAGTCTCATAATTTTAAAACTCTCTCTTTCTTACGTGGCAACTTTCTTTGATTGCCTTTCATGTTTTCTATTTTTCTTCATTTTCTATTTGTTTGATTAATTAAAATTAAAATTAATTTCATCGCTTATGAATAAAGATTTGAATTTCAAAATTCATCAATATAGCTAAACATATAAAACCTGAAAATTAATTTTATAGTCTATAGATAAAGATAAAAATTAATCAATTAATTTAAAAAAATTAATTTCATAAATTATAGGTAATTAACTTATAAAAATTGATTTCATGGCCTACAAATAAAGATAAAGATTAAATAATTGATTTAAAAAAAATGAAATTACTCTTTTTTTTTCCCCCTTCATTTTGTACTTTAAGAATTCATAAATAATTTAAGAAAATTTATTTCATGACCTATAGAGAACGATAAAAATTAAAAAAATTATTTAAAAAAATTAATTTCATGACTTATAGATAAATAAACATATAAAATTGATAAATAATTTATAAAGATTAATTTTGTGGCCTATAGATAAAGATAAAGATTAAATAATTGATTTACAAAAAATTAAAATAATAAAATTTAGATAAAGATATGATTTGTTAATCTATATATCTATCAAAAACACATATATCTAAATCTTTATTTTGATTTACTCATATTTTGTTATAAACTGATTGTGATACTATTATTCTCAACAATTTTTATAATTAATAATTTTTTATGTATATCAAATTTTATTGTGAAATTTTGTATGCTAATTATTGTTAACACGCACCTGCTAGCTAACTTAACTATCTTTCCGTGCATCGCATGGGTTACCACTTGTAATTTATGATAGAATTGTAAAGTTTTGCGTTATGACTCCTACGGGGTGTTTTGGGAATATGGTTAAAAACTGGGTTTTTTTAATTTTGTTTGGCTTTTCTTAAAAAAATATGTAAAAAATGTGAGAAATGATGTGACCCAAAATGGGTTAAAAATTAGAAAGTGGCTTTTAACTCACTTCTCAAAAGAGGCCTATGTCGAAATTATAATGATGTAAAATTTCGAAATTAGACGAAATATAGAATGAGACAATACTTAGGTTTCGTTTGAGAATATGCTATTTTAGTAATTTTTTAACTTTTTGTCTAAAATATGAGGTAAAAATAATTAGTATGTTTGGAAATTTACAAAAAGATGTGCAAAAGTTAAAGAGAAAAGAAAATCTTTAGTTATTTTTGGCAGAGTTTTCTAAATATGATTTGAGAATAGAGTTTTATTTTGAGTTTGTGAGTTTTAGAATTATGATTTGAGTGTGAAAAATTTGTTTGGTAAATGAGTTTTGTAAAGAGTTTTGAATTGAGTGGGGAATTTTTGATGTGACATATGATATTTGATACAACAATGATTCATCCCCCCTTTTCCCTCCACCCCCTTTGACGAGTCAAGAGCCTCTCCTTGCAGGTCCGTCCTTGCGTCCGTCCTTGCAGGCCTTCGGGTCTACTTTTAGGCCCAATTTTGATAATCCGAACCGTTCATATTTTATGATTTATTCAGTATATCATACCTGTAAAAAATCAAGTTGATCGGATATCAGAAAGCATGTGTTCGAAAAATTGAACTAAAAACTATTTTTTAAAGAATTTAATAAACAGTTTTCCGAACACATGCTTTCTGATATCCGATCAACTTGATTTTTTACAGGTATGATATACTGAATAAATCATAAAATATGAACGGTTCGGATTATCAAAATTGGGCCTAAAAGTAGACCCGAAGGCCTGCAAGGATGGGCGCAAGGATGGAGGCTACAAGGAGAGGATCCTCATTCCCCTTTGACCCCCTCTTTCTCTCATTGGTTACATTTTCTTTTTCTTTTTCTTTTTTTTCCTGTTCCTCCAATCACCACCCGCCACGTGGCAAAGGGGGGGGGGTGAGGGGGTGACCCCCAAAAGGGGGTCCCAAGCATTATTCTATTTGATATAAAAACTTACAAGTTATAATCAAACACACAACTCA
This sequence comes from Camellia sinensis, assembly GCF_055761805.1. Classification (NCBI taxonomy): domain Eukaryota; kingdom Viridiplantae; phylum Streptophyta; class Magnoliopsida; order Ericales; family Theaceae; genus Camellia; species Camellia sinensis. Next base: position 99,472,961 of record NC_138972.1, read on the forward strand.
AAATTCTATTCAAACTCACAAAAAATTTTAAAAAATTCGAAAAGTATTTTTTATTGAATATATAAAAATTAACATGTGTCAATTTCAAAAATAAAAATTAAAAAAAAATAAAAATTATGCACAATTCCGGTCAATCGGTTGGACGATCGGTGGGATGTCCGGTGGGACAACCGGTTAGCCCAAATTTTCCTGCCTTAGACAGAGTTTTGAAAAGTGAGCATGAAATTAATTTTTGCAAACCGTAGACAAACACGGTATGTAAATCAAAGCCTGGAACTAACGTTCCAAAGCTCTACCAAACAGAGCCTTTGAATTTTTATATAAGTTATAGATTTTTTGATTTTTTAATTTTTAAGTTAAAAGTGTTGCATGCCAAACGAGACTTTAAGTAAAAAAGGGTAAGAAGTATAAAGTTTGTATTTCCTTTTCAATTTCTTCAACAATATAGACAGTTCACATTTCCTTTTCATTTCCCCTTTCAAAAATATCTCATAACAACCATTTTGTTTTGGAGTTTGAAACAAGTTCATAAATCTCTAATTTCCTTCACATTATTTACGAACTTAACATATGGTCTACATCCTTTTCCAACACGTTCAAATATACATATATACTTCTAACACGACAACGAAAACAATAATCACCCAATAACTATCTACTCAACATGTGAGACAACTCGGCCTTCTTGAACCATAACCATCATAACGCATGATATACACATGTACACTGAGATAATAATTATCAATAAACTCTACTCTACCTGCCTTAAGCACGGTTAGCCAAGGATACACCTTTCCATAACGAAATGCCAATTTACTAGATACCGGCTGGAAGGTAATGGTACATCTGCCAAGTTCTCCAAGCGCTAGCTGGAAGGTACTATTGCCTCTTATTCTAAGCGCAACCAATTCTCCAGGCGCTAGCTAGAAGATAATGGTATCTCTCATTCTCAGCGCAGTATACGTTACCAATCATCACAGCATGTCAAAAGTATAACTAACACAAGTGTAATGCATACACATAAACTATTCAACACAAGAATGTCATCCTCCACCGATAACTAAAGACAAAACCTCTAAATGTATGTACTCAACAAACGTATGACAATAATCCAACTCTCATGAAATTTTAAATCCAACAACAACAATAGTAAAATAAAATATTCATAATCCATTTTTGAAATTCACATAGTGCTATGACTTCCTTCTTTCTTTTCAAAAATAAATTCTCGTATTTTCCAAGTTAGCATACTCCACTATTTATCGTCAATTCATTTTTTCTATTTCACAAAATTAAATCCATAGATATCAAAGCCACAATCCAACACAACTTAATATAATCAATCCAAAATAATTCCAATGCTATAGTTAATTCTCCCTTTTAGCTATTAACACATGTACACAAACCATAATAACAATTTACAAACATTATTCAACTTTACCCCATTTTGATTCATCAAGTCAAAACATTAAATTAGGACTTTTACTCTTTTTTAACATAAACATGTTAGACTACTCCTCAATTAACCTAACAATAATCAATTTAACAATTTCATTCACAAATAACAAATCCTAGATCCCCTTTCATAGCTTTCAAAGAAATTCACAATGAATATGATTTTTATGCAATAAAATCTACCACATATCTATCTATAGATGAGGTATTGAAAAAGAAGTAAAGAAATCTCTATCTCAAGATTCGAAGCTAATGATGAAGACCAACTTGAAACTCTAATGAAATCGCAAACCAATCAGTAGAAGTCTTGATCTATGCTTGCTTTTCAACCTTTTTGAAAGATTTGAGGTGAATCTTGGGTAAAAAGAAGAGAGATCAAGAGTTTGGAAGGTTAGGGTTTCGGGTTTGGAGGATAAGGGGAGAAGAGAGGGAGAAAAATAAAGTTTTTAGGCCAAAAAGTCACTTTATAATGTCTGTTAGCGACCTGGTCGCTCCAGCGAAGGAAGCTTGGCTCGAGTGTACAAAAGAAGTTCACAGAATCTTTGAAAATTGTGCAGTTCGCTCGAACGAAGAAAAGCTCACTCGAGCGAGCATGCTTCTAACACAGAAACATAAAATTCAAACAGATATAATGTCACGACCCAAACCCGCTCCTATGGGTTTAACACCGTAACCGGCCAGTAATCCGAGATTACCGACGGCCTGTTTAACAGTAAAATAGTAATACAGAGTACATGGGCTGGCGGAAGCCAAAATAGTAATTAAAAGATGTATAATGAGCTGTGACAGTCTGTATGCAAAAAGACTTTTCATAACATATTCACATTCAGAACAAAAATAGTATATACATACATCATATACAATTATTCAGGTTAGGGACCAAGTTCCTACCATAACAGTACAGTACAAGTCTATATGGTCTATACAAAACAGAAATAGAAAAGGGGGATCTATAACACCCCCAAGCAGCCTTAGCTTGGCAGCACTTGGAACCTCGCAGTGAGGCACGCTGGTTGGCTTGACAAAAAGGGAGTTTAACCCAACGCTCCTAGCTCCGATCCGGTACCTGGACACCTACATATATATATAAACAGTAAGCTAAAGCGCAGTAAATAACATATGCGTAAAGAGGTTAAGAATGAATGTCCTTTCAATATTGAAAACAGTCAATTATCAGTATATTAGTCATTCAGTTTGTGGCTTATATTTCATGCCATAACAATCATTCAGAAACTATAATAGTCATATGTGGTACACCCAATAGCAAAACAGTACAGTAGGTCTTAACAGACCGAACAGTCAGTTGATGGCTATCATATCAGTAAACAGTAGTGGTTCCAAACATGGGAACCGACAGAGATCTCTGTGACAGTAGCAGTACAATACAGTACAGTAACAGTAAATTGCTATGGATGCCACGAATACAGTTCGCAAATAGGACAAACATTCATTCAGTAAGAAGTATCATTTCAGAAAGCAGTACAGTTGTTCATTCAAAAAATATTCATGTTTGAACATATCTTTACAACATTGTTACTCACAGAGCACTGGGCTATGAACAGCTAGAGCGTCCTCGGATGCCAACCTTACACAGTTACAGAACGAACACACACTAAGCTACACAGTTGGGAAATAATAACTTAATCCCTAATTTGCCTCGGTGTGGTCTTACATCAATATCCTCATTAAGATGCCTTAAACTAGGCCTAAAAATGCCTAGGATGGAATGAGGATGGAAAGATGCACTTAAAAATACTTTTTAAAATTTTGTTGAAACAAGGTCCCGCTCGAGCGTGGGTTTCCTCGCTCGAGCGGACATGCAGACAAAAGAGCCCCACTCGAGCGTGACTTACTCCGCTCGAGTGGACTGCAAAAGTACTGGATGGGTGAAATTCACGCTCGATGGGCGCTCGACCTCCGCTCGAGCGTGAGACACAAGTCCTCGCTCGAGCGCGCATTCCCTCGCTCGAGCGCGCATTCCCTCGCTCGAGCGGATTGTAAACACATGCAAAGTAGTGGATATACGCATTTCCCGCTCGAGTGTCACTTTCCCCGCTCGAGCGGACTGCAAGAACTCAGTGAGTACGCTCGAGCGTGGAGTTCCCCGCTCGAGCATGAGTCCAAAATCTGAAATTTTCAGATTTGAACCTCAAGCTCAAAACTCAACTTTAAAGCATCAAATTCGATCCTTTTGGGCTAATTTTCTGGAAAACACTTGAAAACTCATAATATGACATGTTTCAAAGATCAATTTGATAAATTAAAGCCCAAAGGTAGTTCAATTAAACACAATTTCAAAGAAGTTTTCATGAACATGAAGAACATATGACATGCATGAATTCTAGTGAATTCTAATGCCTCAAAACATGATCCAAAGCAAGATTAAACTCAAAACCATGATAAACTCATGGACTAGAACAAGAATGTAAACTTGCATGCAAGATTTCATGAAAATCAACTTCAAAATGCAAGAATATGTACATGCATGCATGATTTCAACTTCAATTCAACAATCTTAACCAATTCTAGACTTTAAACTCTAAACTTCCATGAACCATGCAATATATGACTTAATTTAACAATCAAGAAGGTGATTCTCCTACCTTATGCCTTGAATTCAATAATGGAAGCTCAAAATGCAACTTACTTTTCAATCTTCTAAGTCTCCCAGCCAAATTTTTGGTTCAAATCAATTCTTCTACTCTCCCTCTCTCTCTAGTCGGTTTGCTCTAGGAATAAGGCTGAAGAAATGGTGCTAAACAATGCTAAAGGTGAGAGAAGTAGTGGCCTAGCATAACCCACTCAATGGCAATTAGGTAAATAAAGCCAATTTATGTAATTTAATATTATTAAATCTAATTTAATCATGCCAAATCACATTTCAATTAAATATACCATAAAATCACATAAATTCTAACTAGCATAAAACATTACTCGATTTCATATTCAGCCGCCGATAAGGCTTTCAATTTACAGTTTAAAGCGCAAAATATGAACAGATAATTTAGCAGTCAAATAGATAGACATGCATTTAAACTAATACATGCTTAATCATAGATTAGCACTAATCAGTGGTGAGGGTTGTCACATATAACTCTCTCGTTTGGTCTCCGTTTAGGTCGTTTTTGTGCCCAAATTGAAGCCTCGAAAGTAAGTTTTCCAATGGTTCTAGCCTCACATTAAGATTCAATGCATGGAGAGACAAAATGATGAAAAAGTGAAAACTACTCGATAATAATTATTCGAGTTTGGAGTTTCTGATTCAATCTCACCCAACCACTATATTAACACCTTAACCAAGGCTCAAATAACAACTAAGAAGGTTCTCAATCAAGATAATCAAAGAGTCAAATATAGTTCCATTATAACAGAAAGCACAGAATGCTACATTTTGTGTTGGTTAACTTATATGTTGTTTAAAATATAATTACTTTTTTTAATGAATAATGTTGAAACTTTTTTTGTTATAAAATTCTATTTAGTTTGGCTTTCAGAATCTATTTTCAATTTTGTTTTTCCTAAGAAACTAAAAATTGAATTGGTGAAAAAAAAATTAAAAACACATTATTTTTGTATAATTTTATCTTTTGGGAAGGTATAAATAATTTTTTAAAATATTTTTTTGATATTTATTTTTGTTAAATTACTTCTTTTTTTTCAAAAGTCAAACATGACGACAACTTTGTTGTCATTATTAAACAAATCAATTAAATTAAAAAAAAAATCAAAACTAAAAACATTTCATATATTAAACATAGCGATTATATATTAAAAGTCTAATAATTATCCATTACATGATAACCATCAGAAAATATTTATTAACAACAAATATAACCATTTATTACATGTTAACCATAAAAAAATATTAGTAATAAAAGCAACTACCCATTACATGATCATATCCAAACACTTACTAAAAATTAATTTTGTAAAAAAATTTTAAAAATAAAAATGTAAAAGATTTATTGTTTTTATATAATTTTATTTTTGATGGGTAGAAATATTTTTTAAAAATTTAAAAATAAATTTTTAATATTTATTTTTGTTAAACTAGTTTAGATTTTATCAAATTGACAACTTTGCCCTTGAAATGGAACAATAATAAAGTTCTGTGATGCTTTTTGTACTTTTTTGTCTTTATTGATGTATTTTTTCCAGTTGTTTGAATATTCATCAATAAAGTTCTTTTTTGGCTGATAAAAAAAAATAAAAATAAAATCAATTATCCTTATTTGAAATAAGATTCAAAATTTAGAATCAAATATATCATAATTGAAAGGTCAATGATCAAAGTAATACAAGTTTCAAATACCTAAAATGAAAAGAACCAACTGTTTATAATTCATCTCTTATCTGTTTATAACTCATCTCTCATCCTGTATTGTGTCGCCTTCGTTTCAACGAAGAAGTAGAATGGAGACGACATAGTTGATTTTGTACAAATTTAATTTATTTAATATATTAACGTAGGATAATACTTGGTAGCCCGAAAATCATTGCCCCAAATTGGCTCAAATACCCAAAACGACGCCGTTTTGGGTTTTTTTTTTCTTCATTTTTCTTTTTTTTTTCTTCTTTTCTTTCCCTTCCCTCTCTGAAACAGAGAAGAAAGAGAATAGATACGAGAAAGAGAGAGGAGGAGAAAATGGTGAGAGAAGGGGGGAAGAGAAGAAGGAGACGGTGATGGCTGTGATGGCGGCGCCGGTTGGTGGCTCTCTCTCTCTCTAATATATATATAGATGTGTGTGTATAGATCTGTGTATACACAAAGATCTGGTGCTCTCTCTCTCTCATATATATATATATATATAGATATGTGTGTGTATAGATGGAGAAGATGATCTAATGTTGATGATGATGAAATCTGGTGTTGATCTGTGTATAATATATTTTTTTATTTTATTTTTATTTTTTTGTGATTGGTGATATATATGTGTATGTATAGATGAAGAAGATGAAGAAGATGATCTAGTGTTGATGATGATGAAATCTGGTGTTGATCTGTGTATAAATTTATTTATTTATTTTATTTTATTTTATTTTTTTGTGATTGGTGGTTGTTGATGTCCCCAGCTCCATCTTCTCTCTTCTTCTTCTTTTTCTTCTTTTTCCTCATCATCTTCATCCTCTCTGTTTCAAAAAATAAAAAATAAATAAATCAAAACGGTGCCGTTTTGGATTCGAGCCATTTCGGGCCAAACCTCTTTCGAGCTATGTAGCAGCTCCCCATATTAGTTTCTTAAGTTCTTAATATTTGAAATATTTAGAAAATATTTTATTTAACGTATCTCCAAAAATCTTAATATAATAATATATTTTTATGTAATGTAATAGTTAATGTGATATTTTTTGTCTAATTTTAAATATAAATTAACTTTAGAATTAGAATTAAATTAAAAGAAACTTAAAATATAAAAAAAGTCAAAAAAAAAAATGAAAGATCAAAGTAAAAAAAAGATGTGTAAGTTACCCTTTAAAAAATAAATGAGACCCAAATCATAAATTTACTGTCTTATAATTTGTTATAAAAATACAGGGAGGAGAAGTCGTGGAGAGTAGGGCTGAGCAAGAAATCCGTAAAATCCGTAATCCGATCCAGTCCAGTCCAATCCGATAGGTTTGGATTGGTTTTTCGAATCCGTGGTTCGGTTCCGGATTGAAGAATTAAAAATCCGTAGTCTACGGATTGGTTCCGGATTGAACCTCACGGTTCCGGATTGGAACCGATCCGGACCGTATACAAATAGTCTATATTTTTATTATACATCCTCCCCCATAGTATCTTCTCTTATTCTATATAAAATTTAAACTCAAATCTAAATCTCGTATAATATCTTCTTTTATTACTTTTGTTTTTTAGTTTTTAGTTTTAATTTGTAATGGTCTAAATACTTATGACGAAACTAGTTTTTTTATGATTGTTTAAATTCTAGAACATTATGTCGCTATTATAAAAAAACATGTTGCTATTGTAGAACTAATATAGCGCTATATTTATATTTTTATAAAATTAAAGTATTATATATATATATATATTTTTTTTTGTTATTTAATTATGTTAATCCGTGGTCCTAAACCGATCCAATCCGTGTTGAAATGGATTGGTTCGGATTGGTTCCAAAATTTAAACGGATCGGATTGGTTCCAATTTTTCAGGAACCGTAGATAACGGATTGGTCCTGGTTTTATCCAAATCCGGTCCAATCCGGACCATGCTCACCCCTAGTGGAGAGGATTTTTAAATTTTTTTTTTTTATTTAATGTCCACCATCAATGTTCATCTAAAATATTGGCTCGATCGATCCATGCAAATCTGAGTGGGTCCCAAATAAGAACACTTCTCACGCAAAGGTTAACCCTTCATAAGTGTCTCTTTCCACCTCCACCTACCTCTCTCTCTCTCTCTCTCTCTCTCTCTCTCTCAAAAAAAAAAAATGGCTTTGTTTGGAAGTTAGCTTTTAGCTAAAAAATCAATGTAAGTCATTATTTTCTATTCCTATTTTTTATATATTTTTTATAAAAAATTAAAAATTAATTAAAATAATAAATTTTCAAACGAGAAGCAGATTGGAGATGGGCCAGTGGGTCCTTTTAAACAGTAACTTTGTTTTTATTTTTACACCTTATACACGTGAGCAGTTCTACGATTTATACTTCGTATGATAAATTTTTTGAATATTTGTGATGTGTCATAATTTGTTTTTTATAATTCTGAATAATTTGTGTAGCTAAAATTGGGCCGAGCTAGATTGGAGTGGCGATCAAGGATGTTTGACCGAACTAGTAAATATCTATATTTCTGGATCTAACTACTTCTTAGTGACGGTCAAAGATATTTGACCGAACTAGTAAATGCTCATATTTCTGGACTTACCTACTTTTTAATGGCGGTCAAAGATGTTTGACCGAAATAGTAAATGCCTATATTTTTTGACCTAAATACTTTTTAATGGCGGTTAACGGCATGGCCGAGCTACCAAGCAAGGTAGTCCAATAGAGAGGAGAGCCAAGCTAGGAGAAGAGCGTCGCAATGTCAAACATTGCATGACACTGCGTGTTGCACAGCTAAGCCATTGGCGGATAGAGCAAAAGTAGTTCGGTTGCGCGGTCGAAAGCCGAGTAAAGACGTATGCCATCTCACTTAGCTTGCAGTGAGGCGGGTGTTAGAGAATAAGCATTGTCCTTTAAGATTGTAATTCCTAGGAGGACTTTACATAGGAGAGTTAGAATCCTATTATGATTGTGCTATGCGAAATCTACAAAAGTTCAAACCAAACTCTAGTCTCATGTATTACAATTCTTACTCCTGAATTTACAGAGCTTTGATGTCTATTGTCTACTTGTTGACTTAGGTGTCGGAGGGGTTTTCAGCACACACTTGCCGGCTAGCTCACGTTTGTATTTTTAAGTGATTAGACGACGATGTTTAGAGGAGTGTAAACTTGATCAACAGAATTATACGAAAAAAATTATTTCGCGCACGTACAAACTCAATATGCGGTTTTTTTGATCGACTAATTTGGGAGATCAACTCCACAACCTATTAATGAGGGGCTAATTAAAGTCGGGATTTGTGGCAAAATTATAAATAATGAATTATGGTGTATACCCAAAAATTATGAATGGTAATATTATTTTGACACTTTATAATTTTTGTTATGATATTTTATAATTTTTGTTATGTTATTTTGTAATAAGAAAAGTCATGACTTTTATGGGGTGAAAAGTTATAACATTTTATAATTTATGTTAGAAAAATTTATGAAAAAATAATGAATGCATACCATATACCTCTTTTAAGGTTATAACCTCTTCCTAAAATTAATATATAACTTAAATTCATTATAAATGAGAATTCTATTCTTTAAAAGTTAAATTTTAATCTCATATTATTTTTTTAAATAAACTTCAATATACTGTTTTTTATCAGAAAAGAAAAAAGAAAAAAGAATTTTATTGATGAAAATGAAATTCTATATACAAACTAGGCATCCGTAACTTAACAGTAAGACTTAATAAAATGTTACATAGAATAAAAAATTCTAGAAAAATATTTAAAGTTTAATGTGATTTGGGTCACTCAAGATTAATTTAATCCATATATTTTAGAGAAAAAAAATGCTGTTCACTTAAAAATATCAAGGTCTATAAATTTTTCTAGCGAGAAATAATTTCAAATTTTACAAACTTTGTCCAATTAAGTTCTAAATTTAATAAAATTTCTTACATTTTCTATATTTTAACTACACAATGATATAAATAAGGAAGAAATTTTAATAAGTCTTACGTTTCTTATGAAATTTTCATTAGTCCTATTAACATTTGATCAAGCCCTCTTAAGATAGTGTTAATAGAACTTTATAAAAATTTCATTAAAAAACTTAGACTTATTTGATATTTTTCCTATAAAATAGATAGTAAATAAAAACATGAAAACATGTAGCAAATGATTTGTTTAAAATATTTTGAAATAGAATTCTATATAAAAATTAGTTTTTAAAAAAATTATAAAATTAACTTCACTTTTTTTCCTTTTTCTTTTTTAAACATCATGTCAAAATTGGATACCAGTACACAAATTCAACGTTATAAAAAAGTCTTGCATCCATTAATTCAACGTTAAATTCTTTCAACAAAGAAAAAAACAAAATTAACAATTTTCTATTAATTTACCTTTTGAAATACTATTTTAATGATGTTAAGAAAAAAAAATGTGATGTTAATTTGTCAAGATTCATTCAGTATATAATCCACAGTACACAAATTTTAAATATACAACTTATAATTCCCTTTCAAGATTTCATAGTTGGTTTGAAAATTGGCTATTTTAATGATTTTTTATTAAAAAAAAAAGATATGTAGAAAAATAGAGAGTGATGTGATAATTTATAATAGAATATTAAATTTGGCTCAATGGTCTTGTAGTACACATTAGGCTGTGTTCGGTTCAAGGATGTGAAGAAAAATTTGAAAAGAGAAAAGAAAAATGATGATGAAATGTGAATAAAATATACTTATATTTCACTTAATTTTACACATATTTTCTCTTTGTCTTTCTTTTTTTAAATCCATTTCTATTCCATGAACCAATCACATTGTGAGGAGAATATCAAAAATTTGAACTGATAGAAGAACAGTAACCTTAATATAATTTTATTAATAAATTAACATGTTATAGTGATTTTTTAATTCAACGCTGCTATAGAGTCCGAACATTTCAAGCTCGAATTTGCCCCCGAATCCAAAACGACGTCGTTTTGGATTATCTTACCGGTAAGAAAATCTAAAACGACGTCGTTTTGAGTTTCGAACTAATTTCGAACCAAACAATCTCGGCCCTCAAACATTTCTCTTTTTAATTTTTTGTTAAAATTTTTTATTGTCAGACGATGCCTTAAATAAAATTATTGTTAATCATTTCGAGAATCCCACTGACAATTTTGGCTTTTACTTGCCGACTTTGTACTGTTGCAAGTTGCAACTTTAGTGCAGATTTACATATGCTTTAGGAAACTTTTCGTACCCAACTTTGTCCTTTTCTTCAATCTGTTAACCCAACAACTCGAATCTGACTTATATTATTATCACCATACTCTCAAAAGATAATTAAAAAAATAAAAAAAAAACTTTCTATTTTTATAATAGCATCGTCAAGTTAATGTTTTTAATTTGTATTTTGACATATACATTCGAGAACTCAGAAAACAGTTTAAACACTTCAAGCTGTCATGGATCACCTGCTCTTATTGTCATTCTTATTTTTTGAAGGATAAATTACGACTAAACTTTTGAGAATTACTTAAAAAACGAATTATTCCTATAGTTCAGAAAATTATAAATACTCCTTTATCAAAAAAATTTATTTAACGGATTTAACAGAAAAAAATGAAATTTCTAATTACTTTCCTATACAACGATAAAAGTACATGAATTGTTAATTAAAATTTATTTCTGTTATCATTAAACATTGTTAATTAACTTGATAATTTATTAATAAAATTGGTCATTTGTCATGAGATTAAAATCTTAAAGGGACAAAATGTAATTTTCAGAACTATATTGGACAATCTGTATTTTAAATAAGAATAAAGCTTCGGACCCCTAGTGGGGGTGCTGGGGTCCCTTCCCATTAGTCCAAAAAAATTATTTTTATTTTTTTTTATTTTCAGCCAATGACAGACCGACACGTGACACTGGGGTTACTGGAGGTCACCCACTAGGGGTCTGTAGCATTGCTGTTTAAATAAAAATCCCGGGAGTGTATTTATATTTTATCATTTTTTAATGAATAAGTGATCTATTTTTAATATTATTCTAGACTTGTCTATTCTTTTTGTGTATACAGTCCAATCTGCACTATTCAAATTTTCGAGCAAATCTACGGACTCAGAAAAAAAAAAGAAGATATTTATTAAGAATTTTAAATGTAGAGTGTAGATTTATTCATTTTATCATGGGACTAATTTATGAATGAATTTTTACCTTAGATTATATATTTTGGATAACTTTTTGATCTGTTTTCTAGGTATGTAGATGTCCTGAAAATTGCATGATTGAACCAAATAATGGCATATATTAAAAATGCTCTGTTCAGACAATGAAACTTTATCGCTTAAAGGTAGACAATTGGTGCGATAACAGAGCGCTGATTTTATAATTTTTTATTTTACAGTTTTGGAAAGATAGTTAAAAGTTAAATTTTTAATTTTTTTTTTTTTATATTTTTTATAAAAAAATATGTAAAAAATATGAGAAATAATGTGACCCAAATGAGTTAAAAGTTGAAAAATAACTTTTAATTCACTTGCCAAAAGAGGCCTTTATATGTTGTTATTTTAGGAATATATGAGTGTGGTAGAAATAACTTTAAAGGCAAATTATGCATTTGGTCTTTATAATTTACTTTTTGTATTAATTTGGTATTTGTGATTTTAATTTTATTCATTTAAATTATTAATTTTTTACATTATACTAATTTAATTCAAATGAAAACATTTGCTAAGAAATTGGACATAAATCAAGAGTAAAATAATCCAAAAAAACAATTTCGAATTGGACACCAATCTCTCAAACACCGTGAATGCACTATTTTGCCCTTAATTTCGATCTAACAATTAAAGGGATGTTATCAATGAGATTGTACTGACACAACGTAAAAAATTCAAAAGTAAAATTGACGCAATAATAATTAAAAAAATCAAATTGACATAAGATGAAAATTACAGGAACTATTGGTTTAATTTATGCCAACTTTTAAAGTAGAAAAATAAAATTAATTATTGATAAGATGAAAGAAATATGTTTCTAACTTTTATTGTTTAAATGTCAATTTTTAAGTTGTAAAAGGTTGCATCAAACAGAGATAATAATGTTCCACTGTGAGTTGTTTGAGATTACAAAAAATGTTTAGGATTTCCTGAAATTATGTTTCACACATCTCACTAATGGACAATTTTGATGTTAGCTTTCAAAACATTAATATATAATCTGTCGGAGCATAATATACCAGAAATTATTCAATGGGAGTAAATCTTTGTAATGCTCCATTAGTTGTTGAGTTAATCCTATGAATCAGGTACTTTTTGTTGTTCCAACCCACATGCATGAAAAACATGGGAAGGCAACCAACCAAGTCAAGCTTGGCAGCCACCAACCATAGCAAAGGTCAAGAATGGAGGCTACCCAAGTCAAGAATGAAGGCTCTCCCACCTACTCCTTTTGTGTATAAATAGAGACGGGAGGGAGAGGATGAGAGATATCAGAAATTGGAGAGTAAGAGCTGTGAGTTGAGTGAGTTTCATCTCCTCCTCTGTATTTTGTATTTTTGTTCCATTTTAGTGAAAATTCTCATTTCTGTCCGTGGATGTAGGCATTGGGCCGAACCACGTAAATATTGTGTTCTCTGTGTGTGTGTGATATTTTTCTGGGTGTGTGTTTGATCCTAACAAAGTGGTATCAGAGCCAAATTATACGTTTTTCGGAAAAACAGAATATTGTTTCGAAACTGCCCAGAAATCGTATTGCTCGAAATCCGATTTTGAGCATACCAGGAGCAAGGACTCGACGAGAGGAGTCCAGAAATATAAAACAGACACCAAACGGAGGCCGCACGCGCTCCCACGCGCCCCTGGAAGTTGGCGCGTAAATCCCACTCTCATCACGCGCCCACACGCGCCGTTCAGGCACCCGGCGCGTGATCCCACTCTCAGACACGCGCTCCACGCGCGGTTCAAGGAGGAAGACGACTGAGGAACCAGCGCGTGCCTTACACGCGCCATCAGCACGCGCGCCCCAAGCCGAGCCGAAGCCGAGTTGACCAAGCCGCTGACCAAGCCGCTGACTGAGCCGCTGACGTCAGCAGAACCGGAGGAATAATCTGGTGCTTCGCAGGCGCACCAGATTCTGCCCATCTGAACCATTCAATCTGTTTTGGCTTGATCTAAGCCATTTGAGATCCGATTTGGGTGATCCAATAGTGGTTTCCGACTATTTGGAGTATTCCGGACACATCCGTACGGTCAGATTTTGCAAATAAGTTTTGAAAAATTTGAAGTTTTTATTTTGGCAATCCGAAGTGCTTTTTCGGCTAATTTGACCAGTCCGGACTCCACAGCAAAACTTGTTTTTCAGCCAACGATCATTATTGTATGATGGAGGAATCAACGTCGACTTCAGGTTCTATGATAAAGTTAAATGCTTCCAATTATGCCATTTGGAAGCCTAGAATGGAAGATGTCTTGTATTGCCGAGATTTGTTTGACCCCATTGAGCTTAATGGCGTTAAACCACCAACGGAAAAAGACGAAGACTGGAAGCGGAAGAACCGAAAGACCATTGGCCAGATCAGACAATGGATTGATCACAGTGTCTTCCACCATGTCGCCCAGGAGACTGATGCCTATGCTCTCTGGACAAAGTTAGAAGGCATGTACCAGTCAAAGACTGCTCGGAACAAAGCCCTCCTGATGAGAAGACTTGTGAATTTGAAGTTGAAAGGCGGTATCTCTGTTGTTGAACACACCAGTGAGTTTCACAATTTGGTGAACCAACTAGCAACTGTCAAAATGGAGTTAGATGATGAGATGCAAGCCCTATTGCTGCTCAGTTCTTTGCCAGACAGTTGGGAGAGATTGGTGGTGTCTCTCAGCAACTCTGCCCCAGAAGGGAAACTGACCATGAGCATGGTTACAGATGCCTTATTTAGTGAAGAGGCAAGAAAGAAAGAAATGGGTGGAGATCAATCCCATGCCCTCGTCACAGAAAATAAAAGCAGAGGCAGGGGCAGGGGAAGAAGCAAAAGTAGAGGACGCAGCAGAGGAAGATCTCAAGACAGAGGGAAATTCAAAGAAGGAACGAGCCGGCCAAGGTTCAAATGTTACCATTGTGGCCAGGAGGGTCACATAAAGAAGTATTGCTATGCCTTGAAGGGAGAACAACAACAAGGCAATAGACAGCCAAAGACCGAAGATGGGACCACTGCAGTTTCTGTCTCAGAGGATATTGCATTATTCTCTGTTGAAGAAGAAGAATGCCTCCATATGTCAGACAACGACACCGAGTGGGTGGTAGATACAGCAGCTTCCTACCACGCTACATCCCAGAAGGAGTTCTTCAGTACGTACCAAGCTGGAGATTTTGGTACAGTGAAAATGGGTAACTCCAGTTTTTCAAAAATTGTGGGAATTGGTGATGTTCATATCCAAACCAAAGTTGGGTGCACGATGGTGTTGAAAGATGTCAGGCATGTTCCCGATTTACGCCTGAATCTTATTTCAGGGATAGCCTTAGATCGACAAGGCTATGAGAACTACTTTGGCAAAGGCATATGGAAGTTGAAAAAGGGATCTCTCGTGGTAGCCAAAGGACAGGCAATTGGCACACTATACAAGACTCATGTGGAGGTGAATTCAAATAGTCTCAACGCAGCAGAAGATGAGACGTCACCAAATTTGTGGCACAAAAGGCTGGGTCACATGAGTGAGAAAGGGTTACAGATTTTGGCAAAGAAGTCACTTATTCCCTTTGCCAAAGATGCAAAATTAAATCCTTGTGACAACTGCTTGTTTGGGAAGCATCATAGAGTAGCTTTCCATTCATCATCCAGAAGACAATCAGAGTTGTTGAGCAGAGTATACTCTGATGTTTGCGGTCCCATTGAAGTGGAATCGTTGGGTGGTAGAAAATACTTTCTGACGTTCATTGATGATGCATCACGGAAGGTATGGGTTTATGTCTTAAAGACCAAAGCTGAGGTGTTCCAGCATTTTCAGACATTCCATGCTATGGTGGAAAGGGAGACTGAAAAGAAGCTGAAATGTCTCCGAACAGACAATGGAGGCGAGTACACATCAAAGGAATTTAAAGCCTACTGTGCTACTCACGGCATCCGTCATGAGAAGACTGTTCCTGGAACCCCACAACACAATGGTATAGCCGAGAGAATGAACCGAACCATTGTGGAGAAGGTCAGATGTATGCTCAAAATGGCAAAGCTACCAAAGCCATTTTGGGGAGAAGCTGTTCGTGTTGCTTGCTATTTGATCAACAGATCGCCATCAGTTCCACTGAATTTTCAGATTCCAGAAGAAGTATGGTCTGGAAGGGAGATTTCTTACTCTCACTTGAGAGTGTTTGGGTGCAAAGCATTTGCACATGTATCCAAAGAGCACAGACAGAAGCTGGATGACAAAGCCACTCCATGCATCTTTATTGGCTATGGAGATGAAGAATTTGGATACAGATTGTGGGATCCGAAACACAAAAAGGTCATTCGAAGCCGAGATGTAGTGTTTCAAGAAGGCCAGACCTTTGAAGACTTTGGGCAACCAGCCAAACCCAAAGTTGATGATGTTTCAGAAATTATTCCAAACCCTGCACCATCACAGCATGCCACTGATGAAGAAGAGTTACCGCAGCATGCAGTCAATAATGTAGAGTTGCAGGATGGATTTCTAGAAGAAGAAGATCCAGAAGCAGAGGGTGTTGAGCAGGGGGAGCCACAACCCCCTCTACCAGAGACTGTTGGTCCACAGTTACGAAGATCAACAAGAGAATTTAAGCCGTCAACCAAATACCCTGCTTCTGAGTATATTTTGCTTACCGATGAGGGGGAGCCAGAAAGTTTTCAAGAAGCTCAAAATCATAAGGAGAAGAGTAGCTGGCAGCAATCTATGCAAGAAGAGATGCAATCCTTGCAGAAGAATCAGACTTATGATTTGGTGAAACTTCCCCAGGGTCGAAAAGCATTGCAGAACAAATGGGTGTTCAAGTTGAAGAAAGATGGCAGCGGAAAGCTAGTCAAGTATAAGGCTCGATTGGTTGTCAAAGGTTTTGGGCAGAAGAAAGGTATTGATTTTGATGAAATCTTCTCGCCAGTTGTGAAAATGACATCCATTCGAGTAGTTTTGGGACTAGCAGCTAGTTTGAATTTGGAACTTGAACAAATGGATGTGAAGACAGCATTTCTCCATGGTGATCTGAAGGAAGAAATTTACATGGAACAGCCAGAAGGTTTTGAAGTCAAAGGGAAAGAAAACTTAGTCTGCAGATTGAAGAAGAGTCTCTACGGCCTCAAACAAGCGCCGAGACAGTGGTACAAGAAGTTTGACTCATTCATGGTAGGTCATGAGTACAAGAGAACTGTTGCAGACCAGTGTGTTTATGTCAGGACATTTCCCGGTGGAAACTTTATCATACTTCTACTCTATGTTGATGACATGTTGATCGTTGGACAAGATGCCACAACAATCAGATCACTGAAGAAGGAGTTATTACAGTCCTTTGACATGAAGGACCTAGGCCCTGCACAGCAAATTTTGGGCATGAATATTGTGCGTGACAGGAAAGCCAAGAAGTTGTGGCTGTCACAGGAGAAGTACGTTGAACGAGTGATTGAGAAGTTCAACATGAAAGATGCCAAGCCAGTCAGTACTCCGCTGGCTAATCATTTCAAGCTGAGCAAGAATTCTTGTCCCTCCTCTACGAAGGAAAGACAAGAGATGGAGGCAATTCCCTACTCATCCGCTGTAGGGAGTTTGATGTATGCAATGGTGTCCACCCGACCAGATATTGCTCATGCGGTTGGAGTTGTAAGCAGATTCCTTTCCAATCCAGGAAAAGAGCATTGTGAAGCAGTCAAGTGGATTCTGAGGTACCTCAAGGGTACAGCAAAAATGTGTTTGTGCTTTAGAGATGCTAAACCAGTCTTGGAAGGCTATACTGATTCAGATATGGCAGGCGATCTTGATGGTAGGAAATCTACATCAGGATTGCTGTTCACTTTCGCAGGGGGAGCTGTGTCTTGGCAGTCCAAGCTGCAGAAGTGTGTTGCTTTATCCACAACCGAGGCAGAGTATATTGCCACAGCGGAAGCCGGGAAAGAAATGTTGTGGTTGAAACGGTTTCTCCAAGAATTGGGATTAAAGCAAGAAAAGTTCACGGTACATTGTGATAGTCAGAGTGCCATAGACCTGAGCAAGAATTCAATGTACCATTCTCGCACAAAGCACATTGATGTTCGGTATCATTGGATACGCGAAGTGATGGACAAGCAGTTATTGGAACTGACCAAGATTCACACAGATAAGAATCCAGCTGACATGCTTACAAAGGTGGTCTCGAGAGACAAACTCGAAATTTGCAGAGACATTGCCGGGATGGACTTCAAGTGAGAAGTCAGTCATGCATATGGGTATGGAGGGGGAGAATTGTTGTTCCAACCCACATGCATGAAAAACATGGGAAGGCAACCAACCAAGTCAAGCTTGGCAGCCACCAACCATAGCAAAGGTCAAGAATGGAGGCTACCCAAGTCAAGAATGAAGGCTCTCCCACCTACTCCTTTTGTGTATAAATAGAGACGGGAGGGAGAGGATGAGAGATATCAGAAATTGGAGAGTAAGAGCTGTGAGTTGAGTGAGTTTCATCTCCTCCTCTGTATTTTGTATTTTTGTTCCATTTTAGTGAAAATTCTCATTTCTGTCCGTGGATGTAGGCATTGGGCCGAACCACGTAAATATTGTGTTCTCTGTGTGTGTGTGATATTTTTCTGGGTGTGTGTTTGATCCTAACACTTTTCAGTATTAGCCTTCAGCCTTTCATAAAGGTCTAGCTAGGGTTTTGCAACTCTCACTATCTTCTAGGGTTATTGACCTAATGATGATGACAATAAGAGAAGAAGCATTCATTTAGTAAAATCTATAGGTGTGGGTTTAGGCCAGCTATCTGTTAGTGCTACTCTACACTGAAATTTTTTATAAGTAAAAATCAACTTTATTGATGAAAAGTAACATATATAAAATATAAAAAAAATTAAAGTCCATATATGCAAAGTCTCAACTTAATTTTTCTTTTCCAAAAAAAAAACAGAAAAAGAAAACCCTTTTTCCTATACTTCTCAACATTGTTACAATTATCGAAAATCTCAATCACTAATCATCGATTCTTCACATTTATTTGTAATTATGGACGCGTCGCAACAAATATCAAGAATTAATTTTAATGATCAAAATTTTCAATGCACATATATATGTAGTTTTTTTTTTTTCTTCTTCTCATTATTCTTTGTGGGTTTATCTTTTGAGCATTCAAGCTAAATGTTCATTTTTGAAACTCTTGAGCCAATAGGCCAAGTTAAAAAAATTTTGGGCCCAAAGATATTATTTGTTCAAAAGGACATCTATTTGTTCAAAATTTACCCAAAGGTCACTTATTTGTCCAACAATTTGTTCTAATATCAAACTATCTGTTCAAATATCTCACAATCTATACAAGTATCACCTATTTATTCAATATCACTGTGGAAGCCAAAAAAAAATATCAACTTAATGGCCCCAGCCCAAATAAGAAAGCTTATGGGACAAAATAAGGAAGCTTATGGGACAAATATCACAACTTCCATCTATAAAAGGAGGGCATCCCAAGGAATAGAGGTATGCCTCATCTCTCTGCACCACACAGCACACTGAACACTTTTTATTTCTTCATCACTACAGCCATAGCAGAGCAGCAGCCATAGCAGCTCAGTAACTTCAAATATTGCTCCAGCAGTCACGTGTGTATTATCAAGGCTAGGTAGTTAGTTTGTTAGAGTTTAACTATAGTTTAGTAAGACGGTTATGATTAG
Organism: Camellia sinensis; assembly: GCF_055761805.1. Lineage (NCBI taxonomy): Eukaryota > Viridiplantae > Streptophyta > Magnoliopsida > Ericales > Theaceae > Camellia > Camellia sinensis. Next base: position 99,492,540 of record NC_138972.1, read on the forward strand.
GTTAAGTGTATCAGTCTTGTATATATACTACCTCCTCTGTATCGTATAGATTCATTCAGTAAATCAATAGAATAGATATTTTCTTGTTTTCTGTTTATGGTATCAGAGCATTACGCTCTTGCGAGCTTTGGTCCTTCAGAGAAGTTCATCAATGGCTTCTCCAAACACCATAGCTACAGCACCATCCTTCTTTTCTCTTTCAGCACCATTTTCTTCAACTTTAATGTCTTCGTCTATCACACTGCCTTCAAATCTCACATTATTAATCTCCAATCTTAGTGCATTTGTCACTACAAAGCTTGACTCATCAAATTACATAGTTTGGAAAAGTCAGTTGCAGAATATCTTGCGAGTAACAAAGCTTCTTGGTTATGTGGATGGATCTGAGGTATGTGCTCCATCGGTTGTGTTAGTGTAACAACTCCGATCCCTGATTAACGTTAATCCATGATTAATGATGCCTAATTGGTAATTAAGGTGAAATTCTGAATTAAATTGCATGTGTGTGTTGCATTAATTGTGTCTATATCTGTTTAGCATAGGAATTAAATTGCATGTGTGTGTTGCATGTGTGTGTTGCATTAAATTGCATGTTTGTGTTAGTGTAACAACCCCGATCCCTGATTGACGTTAATCCATGATTAACGATGCCTAATTGGTAATTAAGGTGAAATTCTAAATTAAATTGCATGTGTGTGTTGCATTAATTGTGTCTATATCTGTTTAGCGTAGGAAGATCTGTTCATGTTTTTCTTTCGGTTTGCGAATTGAAGGCCTTATCGGCATCTAAATCAGAAATTGACTTCATTTACGTGTTAATTAGGATTTTTAAAATTTTATGGCAGACTTAATTGAAATTCGATTCGGAACGATTAAGTTAGAATAATTAATGCCCAATTAAGCCTAGCTAATGATATTTTGATCTAAGCCTATACAAAGCACCTTTTTAATTCCCCACTCACTCTTTTCTTCATCTTACATGCATCTATGAGCTCTTTAAGACCTAAAAACGTGAGACGAAGAGAGAGTAGAAGGATTTAGTTCTAAGTTTGAGAATTTGGTGAGACTTAAGCTCAATTAAGTGGAATTGTTGACATTTGAAGAGGATTTGAGAGTTTTAACTTCAACACTAGTAAACTCAAGCCTCTAGATAAGGAATCAAACTCTTAGTTGTGTAATTGAGTTAGACGTTACAAGATTTCAAGCAAATTAGATGAGTTTATGTAGGATTTGAGTTGGTGTTGGAGAGAATTGGGCCATACCATGCATTCATGTCCATTTCTTCACAAAATGAGCTTGATTTCAAAGAATTCTTCCATGCATGTGTTCAACTCATCTATGTTTTCTACCAAATTGCCAAATTTGATCATGTTTTGAAGTGTTTGAGTTCAGGAGAATTCATGCATGGTATGCTCTTGAAACATTTATAAGTTTGAGTTGAAATTTTGTACAATTGGCATGTCATTGGGCCATGATTTCTTGAAATGATCCTTAGAACATGTTGTTTTATGAGTTTTATGAGTTTCCTAAAGTTATGGCCTAAAAATGTTGAGTTTGAGGTGTTTAGGTTTGAGCTTGACGCTTGAAGATCAAATATGGAAATTTCAGATTTTGCATCTACGCTCAAGCATGGGAGTTCATGCTCGAGCGAGAACTCTAAGTGCGTGCACTTCCACTCGAGCGACCGGAAGCTCGCTCAAGCGTGAAATGCATATACCCAGAAGTTCATATATTTTGCGGCACGCTCGAGCGAGGGAAGTCACGCTCGAGCGAGGGTCTGAGTCTCACGCTCTAGCGGAGATTGAGCGTCCGTTGAGCGTGAAAAACATGCAACCAGTACTTTTTCCAAAGTTTACAGTTCGCTCGAGCGAGGTAAGTCACGCTCGAGTGAACCTTCAAATTTTGCATGTCCGCTCGAGCGTGGACCTTATTTTCAGCAAGTTTTGAAAAATATTTTCTAGTGCATTTTTGCATCCTCATTTCAAACTAGGCATCCCCAGGTCATGGTTAAGACTCCATAATGAGGTTAAAGGCTAGAAACACATTGAGAACAAATTAAGTAAGTTATGTGCAATTCGAACGTGTGTTTCAGGTGTGTGTTTGTTAGGTGTTATTGTAGGTCATGTGCCGTAGACCGTTTGATTAGTCTGCTCTGTCTGTCTGCACTCGAAGCCAACTGTGAGTAATAACTTAGTAAAGCTATGCTCAACTTTATTTATTTTTTGTATGATGAATTAAGATCTGTTTTCTGAAATGATATGTTCCATACAATGAATGATTGTCCAATTTTTGACAATGTATTCATGGCATCCTTAGCATTATGTGATATCTGTTAGCTGTTACCCGGTATCGGAGGTTCCATTATGGAACTTAATATGTCTGCACTCTGTTACCCGTACCGGAGGCTCCATCATGGGGCTCAGTATGTTTATTATCTGTTACCCGGACCCGGAGGTTCCTTTATGGAACTGGTTATTTATAACCACCATATGTTCTGCATATGTTCTGTATCTGTTCTGTTAGCGCTAATGGATGTACCACGTATGATTAAGCATGAACTCTGATTCTTGTATATGATTCGAACAAGCATACGAACATGAATATGAATATGACTCTGTTTACGAATCTAAATTGTGGTTTCTGAATCTGTATGGACTTCATTCATTAAACCCTTTACTCCATTATTATTCACTGGGCTTCCGCTCACTATTTATATTATGTATGTAGGTGGGAAAGCACGAGACCAGGTCCAGTGTTGACGACCTATGTTTCGGTTTTGTCAGCCAACCTTTGCGCCTCCTGAGGAGGTTTCAGATGAAGTCAGACTTTGTAGCTGCTTTTGTAATCATATTAGACTATGTTTTTGTGTTATGATGTGTGTGAGACTTTTGGCTTGTACGCCTAAGTGTGACATGTAAATATTATATCTTTTGGCTTCGTTTAAGTCTATAAAAGTTTTAAACTCTTCTGTCCCATGTATTTCATCATAGCTTATTGGACCTCGTATATTTTGTATAATTGCTTCCGCAGCCCCTATCTATATGTTAATCTGTTAAGAGGCCTTTTGTAATCCAAGGATTACTGGTCGGTTACAACACTAAACCTATAGGAGCGGGTTTGGGTCGTGACAGGTAGATTCAAACAATCTTGAAGTCTTGATTCAAATTACACTGTATGGAGAACCATTGATGCACACTTATTGAGCTGCATCACTGCAACTCTTTCTCTATCTATTTTCACCACTGTGATTCATTATCAAACTAGTCAAGAAGTTTGAAGTGTTCTTCCCAAGAGATTTACTTCTCTTTCAAGATCTGACATCTATCAATTGAAGAATAAACTAAATCGAATTGTTAAGAAAGGTTCCACCATGGAAGAGTTTTTGAACTAGTTCAAACTTATATCAGATCAGCTTGTCTTGGCATCATCACCAGTATTTGAATCAGTTCAAACTGATATTAGATCAGCTTGCCTTGGCTTCATCACCTGTTGATGATGAAGATTTAGTCCTCTTGATCTTGAATGGCCTACCTGAAGAATACAATGCTTTAAAAACCACCATACGAGCTAGGTTTGAACATATCTCACTGGATCAACTAAGTGCTTTACTTTGTTCAGAATGTATTTATGTGGAATCTGTTCTCAAGAACACGCATGCTTCAGAAATTCCAGGTTCTTTTGCCTACACTACTCAAAGAAGTAACTATTCTCATAGAGGAGGTCCTAGAGGCTCCTATTGGGGCAGAGGTGCTTTCAGAGGGAGAGATGGGGGTAGATTTCGAGGTCAACATAGTCATGGTCAGTTTCAGAATCAGAAAGGAGGCAACACTCAATCTCAGACAGGCAGAGCTACAACATGCTACAATTCACATAGCTACAATACAAAAAGTCCTAATTCAGGCTACAATACACATAGCTATACTCCAAATAGTCCTGCTGTGATCTGTCAAATTTGTGGAAAAAGAAACCACACTGCTCTAGAATGTTGGTATAGACTAAATGCATCTTTCTAGGCTCAATCTCAGAATTATTATTTTAGTCCTTCATCCTCTACCAGTCATCCAAAAGCATATGTTGCAGCAAACACAGTTCTACAGTCTGAATCCAGCTGGTTCTTTGATTTTGGTGCTACAACTCACATGACACATGATTTGAATAATCTTTCCTTATATCAACATTTTCATGGCTTAGATCAGGTAGCAATAGGTGATGGAACCACACTTTTTATTGCTCATACAAGTAAAGGACTTCTTCTAACTCATTCCTTTCATTTCCAACTTAATAAACTTTTTCATGTCCCTACTCTTTTCTCAAATTTATTTTTAGTTCATCAATTGGCCATGGACAATCATTGTACTATTATTTTTTATGAGGATTTTTTTGTTATTTAGGACAAGAGTACTCAAAGAGTACTATATAGAGGTTGTTATTCTAATGGACTATATCCATTCAGTCCATTCCCTGATTATGCTGCCTTCTATTCTCCAGCTTGTCTTTCCTGCTCCACTACTCCACCTACAGCAACAGCTCCTCCTAATTGGCATTTTCGTCTTGGCCATCATTCCACCAAGAAGTTTCATTACATCATGTCTCATCATTACTTGGGATTTTCTTCTTCAATTCTGTTTAATAAAGGCTCTAGTTTGTGTGAACATTGTTGTGTATCTAAGAGTCATAGGTTACCTTTTTGTTTGTCCAATTCTACTGTAAATAAGCCTTTAGCACTCATTCACATTGATGTTTGGGGCTCATTTTCTTTCTCCATTTCAGGTTTTAAATACTATGTGTTGTTCATTGATGATTTTAGTAAGTTTATTTGGCTCTTTCCTCTTCATTATAAGAATGAAGTTTTTTTTCCAAATTTCTAGAGTTCAAACCTTTTGTTGAGCCACAATTCTCTACTAAACATCAAGTTTTAAGGAGTGACAATGGAGGTGAATATCTAAGCGCTCAATTTCAGTTTTTTCTTAAACAAAAAGGGATTGAACACCAGTTGACCTGTCCCCATACACCTTCTCAAAATAGTGTGGCTAAAAGAAAACATAGGCATCTCATTGAAACCATAATTACTCTTATGCATCACTCTTCTCTTCCTTTAATCTACTAGTTTGATGCTCTTGCCACTGTAGTGTTTTTGATTAACAGACATCCTACTCTCAAAATCAATAATCTTACCCCCTATGAGGTTCTGTTTAACCAAAAACCTAACTACCAATTCCTAAGATCTTTTGGATGCAAGTGTTATCTTTGGCTCAAGCCTTATACTACTCATAAACTTCAACCTTGATCCATACCTTGTGTTTTCATTGGTTATCAACCTTTTATTAAAGGGTATAGGTGTTTTGATTCTGAATCAGATAAAGGTTACATTTTTAGACATGTAATCTTTGATGAGTCTTGTTTTCCTTTTAAGGCTTCTTCTTCTTCTACTTCATCTACAGTCTCTCAGTTGGTTAATTTTTTCTGGTCAGCTTTCCCTGCTGCTGCACCTCAGTCTCACTCTTTTTCTTCATCTTTTGTTTTACAACAGCCACCTTAGTTACAGTAGCCAGTTTCATTTTTATATCAACCAATTCCATTTTCAGCTCATGTTCCGCAGTCTTCTCCCTCATAGCAGCAACCAGTTTCATCTTCAGTTGATGTTCCTCTTCTGTCTATTGATCTTTCTACTTAAATTCTTGTCTCTTCAATTTCTGTCAGTCTTCCCTATGTTCCATCTACTGCTCATCACATGCTTACTAGATCTAAATCCAGAAGACTTCATTCCTCTTCTACTTTTGTTTCTCTCCTTGCTTCCACTGCTCCCTTTGAATCTCAAACCTATTTTGAGGCTGCATCTTCTTCTGCTTGGCAGGCTGCTATGCTTGATGAATATGCAGCTTTTCAAAAGCCAGGTACTTGGACCTTAGTCTCTTTACCACCTAACAAACAGGCAATTGGCTGCAAATGGGCTTATAGGTTGAAAAAGGATTCAGATGGAACCATAACTAGACATAAAGCTAGACTAGTTGCCAAGGGCTTTGTTCAAACTAAGGGAGTGGACTATCATGAGACTTTTAGTCCTGTGGCTAAATAACCAACTATCAGAATTCTTTTGTGCCTTGCTCTTCATTTTGATTGGCCAATCAAACAGCTTGGCATTTCTAATGATTTTCTATATGGGGTTCTTGATGAAGAGGTGTGCATGGTCTAACCTCGGGGGTTTGTTCATGCTTCTGAATCTCATCTTGTTTGCATATTGAACAAAGCTTTTTATGGCTTAAAACAAGTCCCTAAAGCTTGGTTCTCTACTTTCTTAACTTTTCTCCTCTCTCAGAATTTTGTTCCTAGTCAATGTGACTCATCTTTGTTTGTTCTCTAGACTCCTACTTCTATTACCATTCTACTCATATATGTGGATGATATCCTGCTCACTAGCAATGACCCTGTTTATATTGCTTCTTTGATTCAATAAATGCATGCCATTTTTTTCTATGAAAGAACTAGGATTCATTAACTATTTTCTTGGTATTTCTGTCACCAAGACCTCTGCTGGATATGTTCTTTCTTAACATAAGTATGTTTCAGAAATCCTAGCCAAAGCAGGCATGAGTGATTGCAAGCCTTACTCCTCTCCCATGGCTACTAAAGTTTCTATCCTTTCTTCTGATGCTGACTTACCCTTTAGTCAACCATCTCTTTATAGAAGTTTAGTAGGTGCTCTTCAATACCTCACTATCACTAGGCCAGATATTACATTTGTGATTAACTATGTTTGCCAATTCATGCAAGCACCCTTAAATAGTCATTTTGCCTCTGTCAAGAGATTGTTCAGATATCTTAAAGGCACATTGGGCCATGGTCTTCATTTCTTTAGTGGTCCTCTTATTCTTAATGCTTACTCTAACTCAGACTGGGTTAGAAATGTACTTGATAGAAGGTCTACTACTGGATATTATGTTTACCTTGATTCCAACTTAATTTCTTGGTCTGCCAAGAAGCAACCAACTGTGTCTAGGTCTTCCTCAGAAGTTGAGTATAGAGCTTTAGTCTACACCTCAGCTGAACTTAGTTGGCTTGGTATGTTGTTGGCAGAGCTTCACTGTCCAGTGCATGTTCCTACTCTTTGGTGTGATAACTTATCTACTATTGTTATGTCTCATAATCCTATGTTTCATGCTCGAACAAAGCATATTGAAGTCGATTATCATTTTGTTCGAGAAAGAATTGCAGCCAAGAGGCTTCACATTATTCACATTTCTACCACTAATCAAATTGCAGACATTTTCACCAAACCTTTGTCTGTGGCTTAGGTTTTAGTACCTTCAAAGCAAACTCATAGTTCTTCCCAGTCCTCTGAGTTTGAGAGGGAATGATAAGACAACAGCTCCAGCAGCAGCCATAGCAGCTTAGCAGTTCAGCACCACAGCCACAATAGAGCAGTAGTCATAGCAACTCAGTATCTTCAAATATAGCTCCAGCAGTCACGTGTGTATTATCAAGGCTAGGTAGTTAGTTTGTTAGAGTTTAACTATAGTTTAGTTAGACGGTTATGGTTAGGTTAAGTATATCAGTCTTGTATATATACTACCTCCTCTGTATCATATAGATTCATTCAGTAAATCAATAAAATGGATATTTTCTTGTTTTCTCTTTAAAAACTCATCTCTTCGTTGGATCTTTACAATCCATGTGAGAGGATTTTCCGAGTCTCACAATCACCTATCGGTTTACTTTACATTTGTAGCCAATTTTCGTCAGTTTTTCTAACGACTTTTCAATATATGTCCATATCATTAAAATAAAATAAAATAAACATAAACATAAAAATATATGGCTCCATAAGAATAGAATTTTCACCAATTAATTCTTTGGATAAATTATACTGACACCCCCTAAGGTTTTTGATTAATATAGATCTCCCCTTCACATTGGAAAAATTACATTCCCCTACTTGAAATTTGTAATCTCATTATAAATTGTTCCTTGAATTGCTAATGTCATGTCTTAAATTTTTTTAAATGATAATTTTGCTCTTTTTTCTACCATTTTTTCTTCCTATCATTATGACTACATTTTACAACTTTCCATCACTAAATTCTACATGAACATATTATTATTGAGTGATAATATATAAACATAAATTTTATATAGAATTTTCAAACACAACGATATAACTTAATGGTGACCTTTCACTTTAAAACAAAATACTCATAAACATGATTTATATTTACGATAATATCACTATCACAACATTTTTATGATTTTTTTGTACAAATTTTTATATATGAATATAATTTTTCGTTTGTTTTCCACCATTTTATCTAGATTAGATCAATTTAATCTAAATATATTAAAAAAGTATAAAATTTGTACAAAAAATTTTAAAAAAATCATTGAATACAACAAAATAAGATAATGTATTGAATTTTTATATTTTTTTTCTTGTATTTGGTGAATTTAAAAAAAAAAACAAAATATCATACTTTTTAAGTATATCTAGATAAGGTGTATCTAAAAAATAAGAAAATTGCTCAAAGTATTAAAAAAAAAAATTAGTGAAAAAAAAAACAAGCAAAAATAAGAAAATTTAATTTTTTGTTTGAGTTAAATTAAAGAAGATGATTGTTATTTTTCATGAAATGATATGAATAAAATATCTGTATTATTTTATATGTATAAATGTTAAAGGACAAATATATCATTTTAATCTAATAAAGGGTAAGTATACTTTTTTAAATGTGAGAAAAAAAATCTATATTAAATAAAAATCTCAAAAGATATCAGTATAATTTATCCTAATTCGTTTCTTTTTATCCTTAAAACGGAAAGATTGACCGGTTTAGTAATGTGACACATCCGATCATACTGATGGATAGCACTTTATCATTATAGAATGGAGTGATATTCATTAATGGGGGAATAACAGTATAGTGGTGACAATAATTTTTTTTTTTCCATAAAATTATGAAATAACATAGTGTTGGACTATTTTAATATCTTTTATTTATTTATTTATATATTTTGTTTATGAATCTTCTTTTGTCTTGGTCATGAATCTCATCTTGTTCATGAATGGAGATTCATTAGAATTCATGAACTTGGTAGTGAGTTAATATTTGGATACGCTCTCTTTTCTCTAGGTTCATAGTCATTATTATTTTTGACATATTTTATAAAGTCCTAGTGGCCTATAAATAGTTCCTCTTATCTACTCTTTTCTACACCAACACACCAACTATTTTCTATACAAGAGAGATTGTTAACAAAGAATGATGTTTTTCTTGATGGAGCTTTGGGTTCACCATCTTGTGCAGAGTTAGCCTGAACCATACGACAAGTGGTCGGGCTGTTGTATCCTGGAGGGGACAAGTCATAGTTTTGTGACTGCTGCATCGGTATTTGAGTTTTTCCTACCGTAGTGGGCTTGATCTCCTTAAAGAAAACAAAATATCCGTGCCTCAGCGTGATCTATTTGTATCTCATTTTCTTTGTAATTTTTTATCAATAAAATATAATTTTTTTTGGTATTTTTACCAACAATTTTAAGGAGATCAAGCCCGAAACAAGTACCAGAAAAAACTAATGATGAAATTGGAGATCTCAACAAGCCTTTCAAGTTCAAGGGAATTCATTTTAAGAGGTGGAAAGGAAAAATTCTTTTTTACCTTAGCCTTTTGAAAGTTGCATATGTTCTTATCAAAAAGAACCCAAACAAAATCCCAACCGAGGAGATGAATGATGAAGACTACGAGGCACATGAAGCAAAAGTTGCTTCCTACAATACAGATGAGTATAAATGTCGCTTTTATCTCTTAAATTGCCTTGCTGAAGACTACGAGACACCACTTACACTTCTGTAAAGAAAATTTGGAAAGGTTTACAGACTAAGTATGATATTGAAGAGGCAGGAGCAAAAAAGTATGCAGCTAGCCACTTTTTTCTCTTCCAAATGGTGGATGGAAAATCTGCTGTGGAGCAAGCACAAGATTTCCAAATGATAGTTGCAAAAGTAAGATCTAAAGGCATCAAGATTGGTGACAACTTGGTAGTTGCAGGACTTGTTGACAATCTACCGCCATCTTAGAGAGAATTCCAAAAAAGCTTGTGCCACAAACAAAATGAGACTTCTTTAGAGGCGTTGATCACTCGCATCCGAGTCGAAGAGGAGGCTAGAGGCCAAGATGCATTAATAGTACAAGCTTGTAATGACAATTCTACCACAAAAGTAAACTTTATTTCAGCAAATAATAACTTACCTAAAGGTCACAATCCCAAGAATGTTTATTTGAAGCCTTATAAAAAGAATATGAAGAATTATGGTAAACTTCACAATAAATGGATTAATCCAAATAAGAACCAAGGTCCATCACCTCTACAAAATTTTACATGCTTTGTCTGTGACAGAAGTGGGCATATTGGTCGAACTTGCAAATTCCAAAAACGTGGACCTGCCCCAAAGGCTAACATTATCGAGGAGCCATTTGTGACAATGATTACAGACATTTGCATGGTTAATTATATGGACGGTTGGTAGGCAGATTCTGGTGCTAATAGACATGTTTGTTATGATCAAGTTTGGTTCAAGGTGTATACTTCCTTTGATGATGAGAAAACAATTATGCTTGGTGATTCTAGTCAAACCAAGATACTTGAGAGTGGTGAGATTGACCTTAAGTTCACCTCTGGACGTGTTCTTACTTTAAAAGATGTGCTTTATACATCGTCCATGAGGAAGAATTTGATGTCAAGTTATCTGTTGAATAAGGCTGGTTTTAAGCAAACTATGGAATCTGATCAATATGTGATTACCAAGAAGGGTATTTTTGTGGGTAAGGGTTATGCTTGTAATGAGATGTTCAAATTGAATGTTGAGATTAATAAACCATCTAATAATTCGGTTTACATGTTGTCTTCTATTAATTTTTGGCATGCTCGCTTGTGTCATATTAATAGTCAATATATGGAAATCATGAGTAGTTTAAGATTAATTCCTAAAGTGACAAAAAAATTTGAGAAATGTGAAGTTTGCAATAAAGCATAAATTACCGAGAGGCCTCATAAAAGTGTTGAAAAACATACCGACTTATTAGAATTATTTCATACTGATCTGTGTGAGTTTGAAGGAATTTTAACTCGGGGTGGTAACCGATATTTTATCACATTTATTAATGATTTTTCAAAATACACAAACGTATATTTATTAAAAAATAAAAGTGATACTTTTGAGAAATTTAAAGAATTCCTTCTTGAAGTGGAAAATTAATTCGGTAAAAAAATTAAGAGAATTAGAAGTGATAGAGGCCAGGAGTATGAGGCCTTGTTTGGTTTGTTTTTCAGAAATTTTTTTTGAGAAAATTCTCTACAAACAAATTTTCAAGAGTAATCAAACCAAACAAATTTTTTCAAAAAAAATCTCAAAATTTTGTTTGATTATCTACTTTCCAAAATTATTCTCTCTCTCATACACATCAAATCAATCACTTTTTTTAAAACTCTCTCTCCAAAACAATTTTCCAAAACCATTTCTAAAAAAAGACAACCAAACAAGTTTTCGTACTTTTTGTCTCAAAAATTACTTTACAAACACAAACCAAACACACCCTGAATCTCTTGGATTCAACTCTTTTGGTCAGTCATTGGGAATTATTCATAAGAATACTCCACCATATTCACCTTCATCTAATGGCGTAGCTGAAAGAAAAAATAGAACGTTAATTGACTTGACGAATGCTATGCTTATTGATTCAGGTGCTCCCTCAAATCTTTGGGGCGGGGCTATTTTGACAGCTTGCCATGTGATAAATAGAGTGCCACACAAAAAGACTAAAATTGTACCTTATGAGTTGTGGCGTGGGCATAAACCAAATCTAGGTTATTTAAGGGTTTAGGGTTATTTAGTTTTTGTGAGGCTTGCAGATCCTAAACGACCTAAATTGGGTGAATGCGCTATCATTTGTGCTTTTCTTAGGTATGCATTGCATAGTACAGCTTATAGATTTTTTGACATGGAAAATAATATTATTTTTGAATCAGGTGATGCTATTTTTCATAAAAATAAATTTTCTTTTAAATCTAGAAATAGTGGGGGTCAAATAATTTCTGAAAATATTTTATCCGTGCCTAACTCTTTTACTCCTTCTTCAGTTTTTCAAGAACAAGAAAATTTCAAATCCAACCAAGAAGAAGTAAACGAGCTAGAGTTGAAAAAGATTTTGGCCTTGACTATTATCTTTAGAATGTGGAAGAAATTCCCCTTACGGTACAAGAAGTTTTATCATCACCTAATGCTATTTTTTGGAGAGAGGCTATAAATGATGAAATAGATTCACTACTTTCAAATAAAACATGGAAGTTAGTGGATTTACTTCCAGGTTGTAAAATTGTTTGGTGTAAATGGGTCATTCGTAAAAAATTTGAACCAGATGGAACTATAGATAAATATAAAGCGAGACTTGTCGCTAAAGGTTTTAAGCAACAAGTTGATCTTGATTTCTTTGATACTTTTTCTCCAGTTACTAGAGTTACATCCATTAGACTGTTGATAGCAGTGGCTGCAATTCATGATTTAAAAATTCATCAAATGGATGTAAAAATAACATATTTAAATGGAGATCTAGATGAGGAGATTTACATGGACCAACCCGAAGGCTTTGTGAAGCTTGGCCAAGAAAGCAAGGTGTATAAGCTAATTAAATCCCTTTATGGTTTAAAACAAGCTCCTAAACAGTGGCATGAGAAATTTGATTCTTGCATGCTTGAAAATGGCAATAAGACTAATGAATGTGATAAGTGCATTTATAAAACTTGTGAGAATGCACATGTAATTATTAGCCTATGTGTAGATGATCTACTTATTTTTTACTCTAATTTGCATATTATAAATGAGACTAAAAATATATTCAATAGCCACTGTGATATGAAAAATCTTGGTGAAACCAATTTTATTTTGGGAATTAAAATTATCAAGACTAATGATGGTATTTTTCTTGATTAGTCGCATTATGTTGAGAAAATTTTATTTAAAATTTTCTAGACTGTAAACATGTTGCTACTCATTTTGATGCAAGCATACATTTATCTGTTGTAACAAAAGAAAAAGAAGTGATTAATCAAAAGGAATATGCTAGCATGATTGGTAGTTTGAGATATGTTACTAATTGTACTAGACCTGACATTGCATATACCGTTGGAGTACTTAGTAGGTTTACTAGCAAGCCAAATTGAGATCATTGACTAGACATGGGAAGAATTATGAGATATTTATCTGGTACCAAAAATTATGGTTTGTATTATAACAAGTATCCTGCGGTACTTGAGGGATATAGTGATGCCGATTGGAACACTTTGTCTGGTGATTCTCTCTTTACCTCAGGTTTTATTTTTATCTTAGGTGGTGGTGCTATATGTTGGAAGTCTAAAAAACGGACTATAATTGCAAATTCTACAATGGAAGCTGAGCTTATAGCGTTAGGTTTAGCATGTGAGGAAGCAAATTGGTTGAGAGATTTGTTACATGAAATCCCTTTTTAGGAAAAAGCAATTCCTCCTGTGTTAATTTGTTGTGATAGCACTGCTACTATTGGTAGAGTGAATAATCATTTTTATAATGGTAAATCCAGACCTATTCGAAGGAAACACAGTAATGTGAGATCCTATTTAAGTGATGGCATCATAATTGTGAATTATGTAAAATCTTGTGATAATCTTGTGGATCCGTTAACCAAGGCCTTGGCGAAAGATAGGGTCTGGAATACATTGAGGGGGATTGGTTTGAAGTCTATAAAATCATAAACCATGTATGAGGATACCCAACTTAGGGACCAGAGATCTTGTAACTAGGTTCAATAGGAAGAACGAATCATATGGTGGTTGTAAAAAATGCACTCCTTAATATTTTGTTATCTATCCCTATGATGTAAGTGCATTTGTCTTGTAATGTTGGAGGGTTGAGTTTTTATACTCTTAATGAAATTCTATAGCTCTTGTTGAGTGGGGTGTGTCAATTACAGGAACATCCTTGACAGATTTCACCTATGTGAGCATGAAAGTGGGGCCGCTTTCTATGAGAACAAGGCTTATTCTCAAATATGCTCATGAAAATTGGGATTAGCACAAGGCCGTAATGTGTTGGCTATTAAAACTCATATCAACACCTAGATTATTATGTGTGAGTAGTAATACTTTATTTCCTCTAACTAGTTATAATTCAACTCTAAGACCACTACTGACTCTAGAGGAGAGGTTGTTGTTTCACTAATGAAGGTTCAATGCAGAGCACACCTTTATGATGGATACTAGTCTATCTTTGTTTGGTAATCTCTCTTATCCTTGTAGATATTAAAATGAGTGGGGGATTGTTGGACCATTTTTATATCTTTTATTTATTTATTTATATATTTTGTTAATGAATCTTCTTTTGTCTTGGTCATGAACCTTATCTTGTTCATGAATGGAGATTCATTACTTTGGTGACCATTTGTCTTGTTTATAAATGGAGATTAATTAGAATTCATGAACTTGGTGTGAGTTAATATTTGGATACGCTCTCCCTTTTCTCTAGGTTCATGGTCATTATTATTTTTTGGTATATTTTGTAAAGTCCTAGTAGCCTATAAATAGTTCCTCTCATCTACTCTTTTCTACACCAGCACACCAACTATTTTCTATACAAGAGAGATTACTAGCAAAGAATGGTGTTTTTCTTGGTGGAGCTTTGAGTTCACCATCTTGTGCAGAGTTGGCCTAAACCATACGACAAGTGGTCGGGTTGTTGTATCTTGGAGGGGACAAATCATAATTTTGTGACTGCTGTATCGATATTTGGGTTGTTCCTATCGCAGTGGGCTTGATCTCCTTAAAGAAAATGAGATATCCATGCCTCAACCTGATCTATTTATATCTCATTTTCTTTGTAATTTTTTATCAATAAAATATAATTTTTTCTGATATTTTCACCAATACATAGCATTTTAATTATTAAAATATATAAAAAAATTTATTAATTTATATATTTTTTTTAAGTATTACACTGTAATGGTATTTCCCCTCAACTAATTTAAGGCAGTGATTTCGGAAAAAGAACATAATATAAGCAAAATGTACCACATTCAGGAGTCGTTTGGTTTTAGTTTTTTTAGTTGATTTTTTGATTTTTTTAGTCTGGGACTTTTTTAGTTATTTGGTATTCTTATTTGGCTTTTTTGATTTTTTGGCTTTGGAAGGATAAAATTGCCCTCTACTAAGAAATAATGCTTTTTTGACTTTTTATTTTTATATGGGTCAATTTAGTAATTTTGTAACTTTTTTATTTTTTTTTTATTTTGGCTCCGTTTGGGAAGAGCTATTTGGATTTTTTTTTTTTTACTATTTTAGCCACAAAAGACAAAATAGGCTATTTTAGTCACAAAAAACAATACATCACATTTAACTCATAATTATTACACTCTTCTCTCACAAAAAAATTCAAAAAAATCAAAAAATCTTTCTCAAACTAAGCTTTTTAACCCAAACTAAAATAATTAAAAATACAAAAAAGTCAACCCACTTTTCAAACGACACCTTATATTTTTTTTTTTTTTTTTTTATCTTTTGTGATTATATTGTCAAAATGATTTGCCAAAGGCTAAGTGAAATTGACCGGAAAATCAATCTCCTGTCATTCAAATAGATTCGGTAGCTAGGAAGCCAACATCATGAAATGACCAGCAGCCTATCTATATATCTGCAAAGCCTTTGCATCGTTGGAAAAATTATGTACTTTTTTTATTCGCTTTTTCATTTTCTTTTTTTGTTTTTATTTTTTTTATCATCAAAAAGAAACTTTTTTTTTATTTTTGCTTATCAGCAAAAGAATTTTTATTAACGTGTGATTTCTTAATTTTACGTTTTATTGGATTAAACATTAAGATTCACAATTTTATAGTGTTGAATTTTAGGAAACAACAACTCAAACAGTGAACAAGATTTGGGTGTTTTGAAAAAATGATTAAAAAATAATTTTTGATTTTTTTTAAAAAAACGTGTAAAAAATAAAAGAGATGATGTGATTTAAAATGAGTTAAAAATTAAAAAGTGACTTTTAACTCACTTTCCAAAAGATGTCATTGTTTTAAGATCAGCAAATATCATTCTTGAAACTTGGCAAAATTCAATGAGCAGTAACAACAATTTTTTATTTTTTTTTATTTTTTATTTTCAAAGTTAAGGAAATAATGCATTGATACATTTTTTTTATCAGCAAAAATCAATTATGAATTGTTAGATTTATATCAATGGGAGTTGGCTTCCTTATTTTTGAAAAATATCAAGTGCTTATCTACTAATTCAACAACAATATCACCAAAGAAACACAACAATAAAATGCTGATGGGGAAAATAATCAAAGCATAGCAATCACATCCCAACTAGGGTTCGCACCTGAAAGAAAGCAATGACGAGCAAACCCAACAACATAGAAGGGAAAGGGAGGGGGAGTTGGCAAGAAGCCAATGAAAGGGGAGCTAGTGAGAAGTCAATGATAAGAGTTGAACTCATGACGTTTTCTTTCGCATTAAACCCTTAAGAGAGTCATAGTGACTAATTAAATTAGACTTAATTGGTTAATGCATTGATACTTATATACGTAAATGAACATCAATTTATATAACAACAATACACGTGGTGCAAGATCACAAGTAAAAATAGAAGAAAAGAAAATGACATATACTATTGATAGTTCAAAAAAAAAAAAAAAAAAAAAAACTTATACTATTGATTTACCTCAGGGTTGTCTTTGATAATAATATATAAAGTCTTGAGTTTGGGTCATTCCAAGGGACCATGAAGGTTTTTCTAGTCATTACTTTCAGGATTTTAAAATTAGTCAAAATACACTTTCAGGATTCTAGAATTAGTCAAAATACAAGCAAAATGGCTTGGACAACCAATTATACAAAAAAGAAACATATAACAACAGAAATTACTAGAGCTTCTATGGACAAAGAGATATAATGTAATAGGCAATTTTGTAAAACAATCAAAATAGACATTCAGCTGACTTAAAAAAATTATGCACTTACATTTTTTTTATTTTTTTATTTTTTGTAAAGAGTAATATAAACTACAAAAAATTTACAAGTTTTACTTAAGAGAACCTCAAAAGGGGAAACAGAAAGCAATAAAAGAAATCTCTTTTCTGTTAACAACAAAAAGGTTTCCTACCTTGATGCATCATGTCATGACAAATTTCACAGTCCAATAATGTTCAATGGAGAATCAATAGTTGCATACTCATTATGTTATCAGAGCTTTCAAAAATAAATTAAACCAGTGTTTCTACATGATCAGCCACAATAAATTTATAATAGTCAGGATTTTGCAAATCACTACCTAAATTAGCCTTAATATCTATCTATACAAAGCAAAACACAGTTGGTACAACAATAAACTTCAATAATTGCTGAGCCACATTTTTAGTTTTGTCATAAAATATAGAGCAACTATAATGCAGGTATTTATATCCTCACAGATGTGTTATCCACGATTATATTAATCGGGACTAAAATGAAAGTATATACTTTAGTGACTAAAAATGTAATTAATCCTAAATTTCAATAGCAGCATCTGCCTATTATCTATAATGCATGATATGTTTCATGACATCAGAAGAAAATGCTTTGATCATTGATCATAAACATAAATGATTAGTAGTGAGAATAGATCCTTTATTATGATATGAAAGTGGAAACTTTCATACCCCACAAAAAGCACTGAAAAAGAAAAGAAAGTTCCTAAGCATTCATCCTATATACCATTTGTTATTTCTTTCTACACCATATGCACATGAAAAGAGCACTTTTTTCCATCAACCATAGCTTCAAAGGCTTCTCTTTCAAACCAAATAATTACACATCTTTTCTCCAATCACCCCTATTTTCATTGTTTCATTTTCTAGCATTCATAATGGGAATAAGAAAAAAATCAGACATGATTTTGTCTTTTTCCGTTAATGTAGATCTAACCATATTTGTCTTTGCTTGAAAACCTAAGTTGCTTCCACTATTGAAAGGTTCATCTTGGTGTAACTTCCCCCAATAGTTTCCCCTCTTTGGGGAACATTTCACAACTGATATGACAATTGGAGGACAAAGAAAATAACCTTCCCAAAAGTAAATGAGATCGATATTTTTAAAAACTACAAATACAAATCCAACTTGCAGTTTTAATGGACTTTGAGTGAATAAGGAAATTACATTGTCTGCCAGTTTCATGACCTCTTCCTATCAAATGAAATGACAGCACTCACATCAAACTCACATTAATTAATGGGACAATATCAAATAAATTGAAAATTAAGAAATTAATTACAAAAGAAAAAGTTGCAATCAAAGCATGTGTTGTGTCTCGATCTATGTTACATGGACTCGGGTACGGGTGTCGGGTGCGGGTATATATCTAGAGGTCGGACTCATTAAATCATAAATTTAAGGATGCGCGGACTCGGCAAAAAAATGTCATATTTTTATATTTTTAATCTAATATATGAGATAAAATGGTATTATATTTAACTTATAGTGTCAAAATGACATTTATAGCAATTATATAACAATATATACATATAATAATAGTGTTATATACAATTATATAAGAAGTATCCGTTGAAAAGTATCCGACACATATCCCATACCCTTGTCCGAGTGTCGGGTGTCCGACACGGGTATTTGATTTAATTTGAAGAGTCCATGTAACATAGGTCTCGATACATAGTTCTCACTTGCATTTTATTAAATTCTTTTTAGTTTTTTCATTTCTTATTTCTCTTATATTTTTTCTTGATTTAATTGATCGTATACACAAGCAATTCTGAGATTTTATTAGCAAAAATTCAAGATTAATGCCTTATTGTACTTGATGTTAACATAATCTCAATATCATTGACCTTGAAGCACTACTAAAACTAATTTTTATTTATTTTTTGATGATTATTTTCTTTACAAAGTGGATGATATATTGATTCCAAACAGTGAAGTTGTGATAGTGGAAAACAAAGGGGAAATAGAAAAGTCAGAGATATAAGATTTACAGATGAAAATTTGACCGCAAACCACAATTTAAATTACCAGTAGGCAAATATAATGCTAGAGAGATACAACTGACAGATATGCTTAAAACATATTTGAGAGGTTTTCAGAACATAAAATTACATGATCTGCAAATAAGAGATTGCTCAGTATCATCCACATAAATCTCATGACTGAAATTACATTAATTTACTCTTACAGACTTATAGTACATCAACTATCACTCTAGTCTCTCTTAACTACTACTGATGCTACTAATACTGTTTGCATCAAAAGCAGAAACAAAGGTGTCTCTCCTCCAGATCTAACCATTAATTGGTTCTCTGATAGCAAACAACAGTTGAGTACACACAGAAACCAAACAACAGTTTATTGTTGCTACAACTTGAGGAAAGTAATAAGTAAAGTAACTAACCTTCATTTCAAAGAAAGTACCAACCAACAAAGAGAGAGATTTTAAGCACAAACATGGGGATTAATTGGGCAAGATCCATTTTTGATAGCTTTCTTGGTGAATGCAATGCATCGTCACCATCATTCAACTTGCATCCGGCGGTGGCAACTGTTGTGGTGGTGGCGGGCGCTTCCGCTTCTTCTTCTCGTAGCTGATTCCTCTAGCCTTTGACTGCAAATCACGAACCTCACGAAGATAAAGTCTCACGGCTCGAGCCCCAAATGGGTTTGTTTCAGGCCTTCCTCCATTCTCTTCGAAGGCAGCTCTGAGGCGTCCGATGAGAGCATCAAGGCTTCCCCAGGCTTGGCGAAGCGGGCAGGGACACGGTGCCGGAGGGTTAGGGTGGCCGTAGAAGGGACATATTGGGGTGTGAACCTTGGTCTTGCCGAATTGGTCGAGGTACCGGAGGAATTCGAGGACATGAGCACCGCTGCACCGCGAGAGGGAGAGCGGTGGGCGGTGGTTTTTCAGGTATTGGCCGAAGGTGTTCCAGTCTCGGCGTTTCTGGTTTTCGTATCGGCTTGGTGTGGAAGCTGATGATGAAGAGGTGCCACCAGAGTTGTTGTTGGTGGTGGTGTTGCCAGAGTTGGAACTCTCTACTTCTGGGATTGAATCCATGGAACTGGTGATCTGGGTTCTTTTGGGGGGTTAATTTTGTTGGATCTTGTAGATGATTAGGGTTAGTGAAGGTTATGGAGGTGTGTTTTCTCTCTTCTCTATTAACTGCTGTTTTTCTTCTTCTAGGGTTTCATTTACTTCTTTTGAATATTAGTAGTAGGACAGTGTACTGTGTGTGCTATATACCTAAAAGGAGAAAAAGACTAGAGAGAAAGAGAGAGAGGCTTCAATTGAAAGAGGATGCATCCTTGCTTCTCATAGTACTTTCACCAGCTGATAAACCTTTTTTTAAGATGTTAATGGAAACTCTCACCACACACTTCAAGAAAAGAAAAGAAAAACAAGGGAAGGAATTACAACAAGTTTTCCATATTTGTGCTTAGACACAGAGCAGAAGATTTTGATGAGTGAAGCAAAAAGAAGGTTTTGATGTTGAAATTTGGATATTATTTGTTGATGAGATATTGATGAGATTGATGGATGGATGGGAGAGTGAGGGGATTCTCTTCTCTCTGGTGTTTGGAGTTTCCTTGTTTGAGCAGTACAAGGAAAGCTTGGGAGGCAGTAATGCTTCTTGTAGTAGACCTTTGTAGCTTTGTTTTCTGAAAATGTTAAAATAGGTGGAAACTGAGTTTTATTTTCTAATTAATTATTTGTTCTTCTCTTTCTTCACGGTGTTTATGTTTTGAGCAATGATATATTCTCTAATTTTAAAATTTTAATTAAGTTCTAATAATGTGAGAGAAAAGCATAAAATAAAAATTAAAATATCACGTCAATGAGTGGAACCTACACCCTATGACTCTTTTAGAGCTCTTGTTTTAAAACTCTTATTTTAGAGCTCTTAAATATTTTTGTTATGTTTTATAACAAGACAAGACAAAAGAGAGTAATGGGGGGTAATTATTCAGTAATTTGGAAATATAGACATGTGATATTTTATAATATTATGATTAGTAGAGAAGATGTGTAGGTGAGGTATTGTATTGAGTGATTAAAAAACATGAGAGGACATAATAAATTATGATTAGTTAGGAGTATGAACACATAGTACTCCGGGAATAGTTCATAAATAGAGATGGAAACAAAGGTATAAAATGTGTTTGATTTTAATTTTTTGAATTCAGTTTTTTAAAAATTGAGTTTTTTTATATTTTTTTGTATTTTTAGTGAATATTTTTAAAATTTTAAGCAATTTTTTTTTTACTTTTTTATATACACCTTACTTAAATATATCTAAATAGTAAAATATTTGTGAAACATATTTAAAAAAATTAAAATATAAAAAATGTATTGAATTTTCATTTAGTTAACTTTTTTAAAGATTTTTTTCACAAATATTATACTTTTTAAGTGTATTTATGTTAGGCGTGTCTAAAAATTTAAAAAATTGCTTAAAATATTAAAAAAATTAGTAAAAACAAAAAAATACGAAAAATGAAAAAGTAAAATTTTTTAGAAAGTGAATTCTGAAAACTGAAACCAAACAAGTAGAAACAGTTATGTTATGTGGACAATATATATATATATAATTTAAAATTGTAAATGTGTGGTTTATATTAATATTGTAAATCACATAACTTTTTTTCATTTTATTTATTTATTTATCAGTGAAAAAAGAATTTATTGATGTAGAATGAAAAGAATCAATACAAGGCAAGGTAACAAAACTGCATTATTGCCATTTTCAAAATTTTTAATTTGTAAATTTTAAGAATAAATATATAATTTTTTTTATTAGTGATATACAAATAGAAATATAAAAAATGTATATAAAATCAATACAAAATGATATGTAAGTCTTGATTGTCATTTTTTTCAATAAAATACTCATCAAGAAGGATTATATTTTGAGTTGGCCCATTGTCAACTCTGGCATAGAGATTCGGTACCAACTTAGTTGAAATGATTTAGCTGATTGTGATGTTGGGGATCTTGCTTTTCATTGATGTAATCTTTCTGTTCATCAATAAAATTCTTCTTTTTGCTATTAAAAAAGAAAAGAAAAAGGAAGGCTTATATTTAAAAAAAATATCATTATCATATTATTTTTGATTAAAAATTCTGTATAAACATTATTGTTTTAAATTTTTTTATTTTTATTTTTGCTATGCTCTCCAATTCTTAGTGGAGATTGAAAGCTCAAGCCCTGTGTGGGGGCATTGGAGGCGATCCTCTTTTCTTTACTCCTTGGATTTAGGGCTTCTCACAAAAAGAAAAAGAAAAAAATGAAAAAAAGAACTTTATCAATAAAGTTATTTTTTAGCTGATAAAAAAAATAACTTCTCACGAGAAATAAATAAGAAAAAAAAATTACAATTTTCTTTACATTTTATGGTCAAACAAATTATATTATGGTCAAACAAATTCATATAGTATCTTAATTAAATTTTTATTGATTGAAACAGTAAAATCTACTACTTTTGTGTTGAAATTCTAAAACAAAAATCCAAATAATGCAATGTGAATGGCCTAAAATATTGTTCCAAAATCACCAAATAACCACTTCCGTTGATATGAAAACAGTAAAAGGTTTGTACAATGAGTAAAGGAATGCCATTATTATTTTTGCTTTTCTTCACCTACTGTGTTAATTTTGAATGACAGGTCCTCCTCAAATGACTGAAATACCCTCGCCCTTTAAACTTCACTCTTTTATATGCCAAAAAGGAGAAGAAAAAAATGTCGCACATGAAATTATAATGCTTATGGTGGGATTGAGATCATACAAAAAAACTAACCACTCAATAACAAATTAAAGATAGGGAAGAAAAAACAAAAAGAAAGGAAGATGATTAGCAAGAGTGCCTTAATAATATGAGCAAATTAAAGTTAGGGAAGAAAAAGAAAAAAAAATTAAAATAAAAAAAGAAAGGAAGATGATAAACAAGAGTAGTGCTTTAATAATATGAGCAAAGCAAGATTAATATTAAACTTCTTGTGCCAAATGCCATCTGTATATATTATTCATTGCAAGAGGCCCTGCCTAGAATTCAAATTTTAACTACTAAAATTGTCATGTGTTGGATTAATCAACCTCATTGTTAAGTGAAGAAAAAATATAAGTAAAAAAAAATCATGTTTGGTTGTGTTTTCTTGTACTTAATTTGTTTTCATTTTTTGTTTTTGTTTTTGTTTTTGTTTTTGTTTTAAAAATAGATATAATAAAGTTCAAAAACACTCATTTTTTCATATGATTGTGTAAAATGGAACATGAGACATTGCCATGCACCAGCAGCATGTTTTGTGCTTTAGAGCTGTCCTTTTTTCTTTGTTCCTGATTGCTTGTTATGGTAGACGCACATGATTAACTACTCCTTCGGTACCAAAATAATAGTTCATTTTTGAAAATTTAATTTTTTTTGGTATTGCAATTATTACATTTAAAAAAAATAATTTTCAAAAATACCCTTTAATAGTACATTTTTTTTAGAAATATCAATGTCATAATTCTACCTTTTATATTGTTAATGAATTTAAAATAGGGCTAAATAGAAAATTCATATTATTTTTATACTTGACTTTTGAAAATGGATTAATATTTTAGGACAATAAAAAATAAAATAAGGGACTAATATTTTAAGATGAAGAGAGTATTCTTCATGTGCCAATCTAATTGGCATAGGTTGTTTTAGCAATAAATCGATGAAGCAGTTGTTTCCCCATAACTTCTCTCTTTATACTATTTGTACATCTGTTTTCTATTATTAATAATATTTATGTTTTTTGCCGATAAAAAAGGGTAAACTACACTAACGTCTCTTGAGATTTGAAAACAATACAACACATGCACCCTATAGTTTTAGCATAATTATAATAGATTTTCCTAAAGTTTCCATTCACATAGCATTTAGCCTCATTTTCATCACAACTTGTCAGTAATATCGATAGAAAAATAATATTGTCATCTCTCGTATATTGAAATATATATTTTTTTTCTTACTTATTTTTGTATTTTTATACTCACTTTTTAACTCATTTTTTAAACCTAGTGATGTGTCAAGAAGATGATTTGTTAATAATTAGAGATAACCAATCATCTTTTTGATAAATCACTAGGTCTAAAAATTGGGTCTAACTTTTGGGTCTGAAGAACAATACTCTTTCATTAATGTTGATTTCTTTAACCTTTTTTGATCAGCAAAAATAAGCTTTATTGATGGAAAACATAAAAGCTATGGAAAAATACATCAATAAAGAGGATGGTACAAAAAGTATCACAGTAACACACCAAGATCCCAATCAGGTTGGCACCAAGATGCACACCAAATCATCTGCTTGCACTACCTCCAAGGTCCAAGTTGGTGAGTGACCAACATACAGAGCGAACACACAGGAAAACACAAAAACAACCCCAACACATGCAACCTATAGGAACAATCCAAGTGACAAATCACCCCTATCAACCTATAAACTCCACCCAGCTAACAGCAGCAGTGGCAAAGCCTACTCTTCAACCCAGAGTTGATCACAAACAACAGCAAAATTGCATAAAATAGCAGAACCAAATGGCAAAAGCAGCAGCAATCAATAACTTAGAAACCAGCAACACCTCCACCATATCAGCATTGAATAAAACAAAAACCAAAACCAGCAGAATGCCATCCACCACCACTTCAATCAAGCTTTAATCCTATCAAGATTATTGACAATGTCCTCCATTGAATACTGCAAACATGTAAAACTTTGCTTGCTCCATAATGCTACCCTTT
This sequence comes from Camellia sinensis, assembly GCF_055761805.1. Taxonomy (NCBI): domain Eukaryota; kingdom Viridiplantae; phylum Streptophyta; class Magnoliopsida; order Ericales; family Theaceae; genus Camellia; species Camellia sinensis. The sequence goes on from NC_138972.1 coordinate 99,517,364, forward strand.
ATTTTCACCAACTCAGCTAATTCAAGCCCATCAACACACTTATCATGAAAATGGCACTCATTCCTAGCCTTCCAAACTGACCACATAACAGCTAAGGGAACAACTTTCCACATTGGTTGCACCTCCCTTTTGAATTTAAAACCTGCCCACCAAAAAGGGTGTCAATATAATTATGTTAAAATTGTAGATTACTTGTAATTTCTCTAAACTTTAAGGGAGGTTAGTTAAATTTAAAAAAATATTATCCTAGGTAGGCAACCCAGGAGGGGGTGAATTGGATTATTAAAAATAATTTTACAATATTAAAAATAATAATCAAAATATTTGAATTTCAACAAATAAAATAATAGAGTAATAATAATAAATATAAAAGTAAAAGAGATAAATAAAAAAAAATCAAATACAGTGATTTATAGTGGTTCGGCATGCCGGGCTTACGTCTACTCCCCAAATATTCTCCTCGAGAATTTCTTCATTATTCTTCAAATAGTAATACCACCACTAGTTTTACGGGTGCTAGTGAACATTTACAATAAGTGACCAATTCCGATCACTCCGACTAGTTTAGAATCCAGTTCCTAGTCACACATCACCAAGTAATTTTATCTCAAAAATCACCCACAAAAATATCTCAATTAGTTTTGAATCTGGTGCCTAGTCACACCTAACCTAAGTGATTTTATCCTAAAAAATCACTTACAAAAACTCTCTTTTTATAAGAATTATATGAATAAGAGATAGAAAATCCTGTTACAATTTTGCTCAAACTCTCAATAAATTTTCTCACAGAAAATATAACTCAATGAAATATAATACAATATTTGAGAATATTTTAATACACAGATTTTTTTTCTTATTTTCACTTCCTCACTTCTTATTTTTCTCCAGCTAAAATACTTCTTATATATCATAAAATTATATCCGTTGGAGAGAGGACGCTCCTCTTTGAATACTGATTTCACGCCGACGCTCTTCATCACGGATGCATGAGGCCTTTTCCATTTTCAAAAATTGTAGCTCAGAGGTTTGAAACAATTAGCCAAACGTCGCTTTCGATAAATAGTGATACAAATATTTCAAAACTTTTGCTGTAAAAAAAAAAAGACACAGTGCCTGCATAGTAACTTTTCTATTAAAATATTTGAATACACAGTGGCTTCTCTATTAAAATATTTAAATACATAGTGACTTCTCTATTGAAATATTTGTATGCATAGTAAAATCTATTTAAATAACATTTATATAAAAAATATATACCACTTTTATAATCTTTGTAATTAGTTTAGAGATTTTAGATACATAAAAATAACATGCCACCTCATGTGGGTATATCAATTTTGTCAAAAGAAAATAACCTATCAAATTTGTCAAAAGATGACAATCCACCAATATCACATTCATCAAAAGAATACAACCAATCAATATCAAATAGGGACCAATCGGTTTTTTCAACACGTGAATAGTAAATTTTTCAAAATAATTTCGTAATTTCAGATTTTGCACAGTAATTTCAATTTACATAATATTTATAACAAATATATTATATTACATATATTTTAACAGATAAAATTTTATGTCAAAAAATATAAAATATGTATATTAAAAAATTATAATTTATCCCATAATATTTCATACATCATGAAAATTAAATCACGTGATTGGAAAAAAAAAAAAAAAACCAATAACAACATCAACAAAGAAAAAAAAGAAACAAGAATAACTTCATCCTTCATTGCCGTTAATCCTCATCAGAATTTTCTAGCTCATAACAAAGTGAGAAATTAGTCAAAGCAAATCAGATTAGATTTAGTATTTAAATCGCTACGCATGCGTGAATGTACGAATTGCATTATAAGCATTTGGTTATTGGTTGGTTTCTTGCCAAACTTAAGCCACTCTTTGTTTTTTAATTACCAGTTTGGTGGTTGCATATATATATATATATATATATTAGCGGTTGTCACACGTGATGCGTGTGTAATTTAAATAAATAAAAATAAAATAAAATATTTATCATATATTATGTGCTAATTAAGTGGTAGGAATCTTATTCATTTGATATATAAGTTTAAGGTTCAAATCCCTTTCCCTCATTTATCTAATTTTTTTTTTTTTCAAATAAAAAAGTAGACACGTAGCAGGATAAGAAACAAAGGTTTCAAGACACCATAAGAGGTGTTCACTTTATAATAAGATAGATAGATAGATAGATAGATAGATATATTCGTAATGTAATAATGATCATATTTTGCTTATATGTGATGTATCATCATTATATTTGTAATGAAAACCCTGCTGTCTCCGAAAATGGAACAAAAAAATTTATCATGAATTCATGTCGTTAAGATCTATTGGTGTATTGTGAGGTATATAGATTGAATCTTGACCTTAGATTAATGTTTCTGGATAAATTCTAGATTAACTATTTTTGGATAAATTATCAATAATTCTTAATCAACTATTGGAGAGACGAGTAAATTTTCAATTTCTATATGATTATACCAATAATTAACTTTAAGTCCTTATCTTTTTGCTTTAGTTATAGATGAGTTGACGCACAATATTAAGGATGATGTACCATGATGTATGTTTTTTTACAGATAATATTGTATTAGTGGATGAGACTAGAGAATGAATTAACACTAAGTTGGAGATTTGGAGAAAAACACTTAAATCTAAAAAATTTAGGATAAGTAGAACTAAGATAGATATATGGAGTGTAATTTTAGTAACAGTCACAATGGAAGCAGAGAAGAAGTGAAAATTGAGAATCAAGAATTATGTAAGAGTGAACATTTTCGTTATTTATGATTGATTATCACAATGACTGGGGAGATTGAAGTGGATGGGGTCTACAGAATTGAGGCGGGGTGGCTTAAGTAGAGGATTGCGTCTACAGTATTGTGCGATAAACAAGTACCGATTAAACTAAAAAGGAAGTTCTATAAAACGGCTATTAGACCAGAGATACTGTATAGGACGGAATGTTGGGCAAATAAGAAATAACATGTAGAGAAGATCAGTGTTGCTGAGATGAGGATACTAAAGTGGATATATGGCAAGACTAGAAAAGACAAAATTAGAAATGAAGATACTCGAAAATGGGTAAGAGTAGTACTGAAAAAAGATAAGTTAAGAGACAATAGATTGAGATGGTTTGGTCATATACAGCGAAGACCAACAAAGGCAATATTGAAGAGATGTGATATAGTGACGGTAAATAGTAGTGGTAGGGAAAATGGTAGATCTAGATAGACGTGGACTAGTGTAGTAAATAGAGATATGAATCTCCTTAATTTGACTAACAAAATGACCTTGGATAGAGTCGAGTGAAGAAGAAGAATTCATGTAGCCGACCCCATTTGATAAGACTTAAGGCTTGGTTTGGTTATCAATAATAATTCCTAATAGTTGAATTTAATTTTCATTAAGTCCTATTGAAAGTTAGTCATAGTAAAATCATCGTTAAAAATATTTTTTTGTGATGATTTTTTATATATGTTATTAAAAATGGACAATTATTGACTTTTTTATCATAATTTTTATAAATTGTTGCAAAAATCTACAATTAGTAACGTTTTACTGTGATGAATTTTTTGAATTGTTGTTGAAAATTAAAAATTAGTGATATTTTTTTTAGCTGTCGCTAAAACTTATAATTAGTGACATTTTTTGTGATGAAATTTTTAAACTGTAGCCAAAATTAACAATTAGTGACTTTTTTTAATAGTATTTGATGAATAATGTGAGGATGTATTTTCTGAATACCAACACGTGGCATGGTGACGCCGACGTGTCAGCCGAGATGCCACGTGCCTTGGTAGTTTATGCCGAGGTAATCACGGAGAAGCCGAGGTCATCTCCGAAGATATCGGAATCCGAGATAAAGGGCAAGAGTCCTAAGGGAAAGAGGGGACTTAACCAAGATAAGGATAAAGCTCTTAGGGAGTTTATCTTTATCTCTTAAAGAGTCCAGAATAAACAGTAAATTGGAATTCATAGAAGTCATACTTCTAGTGGGATTTGGATTGAGTGTATTATAAAAGAGAGGCACCCCCGTGGGTCTAAGGTATGTAATTTATACTTTGAGTATTCAGTTTAGTACCTGATTATCATTGAGAAATATACTGACTTGATCGTCGGAGTGCCCCCGGGTGGAAGAACCACCGCCGGAGCTTTTTTCTTTCTGTTTCAGGTTGCTTAAGCCATCTATTCTGCTTGTGCTCTCCAGCTGATCACTAAACGTGGCTGTCCAACACAGTAGTAGTAAAAAAGAAGAATGGCAAGTGGAGGGTTTGTGTAGACTTCACCAGCCTCAACAAAGCTTGCCCGAAAGACAGCTTTCCTTTGCCCAAAATCGACCAACTGGTAGACGCCACCTCAGGACATGAAAGGATGAGTTTTTTAGATGCGTACAGAGGGTACCACCAGATTGCTATGTACCCTCCAGATGAGGAGAAGACCGCGTTCATCACCCCGAAAGGCCTGTACTGTTACAGGGTAATGCCTTTTGGGCTGAAAAACGCAGGAGCAACCTATCAGAGGTTAGTGACAAAGATGTTTAAACACCTGATTGGCAAAACGGTAGAAGTTTACATCGATGATATGGTCGTAAAGACCAAGGAATCAAAAGGTCATCTTGCCGACCTAAAAGAGGTCTTTGACATACTCAAAAGATATCGGCTCCGACTCAACGCCTCCAAGTGCGCCTTCGGAGTTGGGTCAGGTAAATTTCTAGGATATCTGGTAACAAGAAAGGGCATTGAAGCCAGCCCAGACCAAATCAAGGCCATCCTGGAACTACAGAGTCCAACATCGGCAAAGCAAGTTCAAGTACTCACTGGAAGGGCCGCAGCCCTAAACCGATTCATCAGCAGAAGCTTAGACAAGTGCAGACCCTTCTTTAACCTGGTGAAAAAAGCCACAGACTTCCTGTGGACGGAAGAATGTGAAGCTGCCTTAGCCGACCTAAAAAAGTACTTAACCACAACCCCGGTCCTTTCTAACCCAATCCCAGGGGAGGAATTGTTTTTGTACTTAGCAGTCTCTAAACACGCAGTCAGTGCAGTGCTAATCCGAGAGGAAAAAGGGGAGCAGAAGGCTGTCTATTATGTAAGCAAGACTCTGGCTAACGCAGAAACAAGGTACCTACCACTGGAGAAATTAATGCTAGCCTTGGTAATGGCCTCAAAGAAATTGAGCCATTACTTTCAGGCACACAAGATTGTGGTCCTAACAGAGCACCCACTGAAGTCCTTATTGCATCAAGGAGACTTAACAGGAAGGATAGCAAAATGGGCAGTAATACTAGGCCAGTTTGACCTGGAATTTAGGCCAAGAACAGCAATAAAGGGCCAAGTTTTGGCCGACTTCGTCGCAGAACTCACACCGGAAGCCATCACACCTCAGGCTCCGTCGAGCCAAGATGAGCATCGGCCCGACAAGGAAAAAGAATTCCAGTCAAAGACAAAAAAGCAAGAGAAAGAAAAGCTCAGACCATGCAGCATTTACATCGGCGATTCATTCAGACTATTTGTCGATGGAAGCTCAAACCGCCAGGGAGCAGGAGCAGGAGTACTGCTGATATCTCCAGATGGAGAAATTTTAGAACAGTCCATCCGTCTGGGGTTCAAAGCCTCCAATAATGAAGCAGAATATGAAGCATTAATTGCAGGGCTAAAGCTAGCAGCAGCAGCAGAGGCAGACGAGGTAATTGTTTTTTGTGATTCACAATTGATTGTTAACCAGTCAACAGGAGAATTTGCAGCCAGAGACGAAAGAATGTCGGCATATGCAAAGGAAGTCATCCGACTGGCAGCCCTATTCCAGAACTGCAGACTACTCCAAGTAAGCCGAGATGACAACACCCACGCCGACGCGTTAGCAAACTTGGCCAGCTCAATTCAAACTGGAAAAACAAGGACAATTATGATCGACTACATGTCGGCCCCGAGCATAGATAAACAGAACATTGAACAAGAAGCAATGTGCGTGGGCTTTGGACCAAGTTGGATGGATGCAATCATTGCATTCCTAAAAGAGGGGAAGCTGCCAGAAGACCATAAAGAAGCACATAAAATTAGGCTGAAATCGGCCAGATTCAGTCTAACGGCGGAAGGCCATCTCTACAGGAGGTCCTTCACTGGACCACTTTTAAGGTGCGTACATCCTTTGCAGGTTGAAGATTTCCTTTACGAGATTCATGAAGGAATTTGTGGAAGCCATGCAGGGGGCAGATCGTTAGCCCACAGGGCCATTACCCAGGGGTATTGGTGGCCCTACATGCAAAAGGATGCCGAAGCTTATGTAAAGAAGTGTGAACAATGTCAAAAGTTTGCACCTTTGATACATCAGCCAGCTGCCGACCTAAACCCGGTATCCAGCCCTTGGCCGTTTGCCCAATGGGGCATGGATCTGGTTGGACAACTTCTCCAGGCAACTGGGCAAAGAAAATACTTGCTGGTAGCAACAGACTACTTTACAAAATGGATAGAGGCAGAACCTCTTGCCAAAATCCGAGATGTTGACGTCAAGAATTTTATTTGGAGAAACATAATCACCAGATTTGGGATTCCAAGAGCAATTGTTGCCGACAACGGGACACAGTTCGACAGCAAACTCATCAAAAACTTTTGTGCAAAATTCAAGATCAAGAATTATTTCTCAACACCAAGTTTTCCTCAAAGCAATGGGCAAGCAGAAGCATCCAACAAAGTGATCCTGGATGGAATAAAGAAGAGGCTGCAGGCAGCAAAAGGAAAGTGGGTGGACGAACTGCCCAACGTACTTTGGGCATATCGGACTACGCCGAGAAGATCAACAGGGGAATCCCCCTTTGCCATGGCCTATGGCACAGAAGCAGTCATCCCATTGGAGATCGGCATCCCAGGGATCAGAATCCAGGGAGTAGAGAATGGCACCAATGACATTCTGTTAGCCCGAGACCTGGATTTATTGGAAGAACGAAGAGAAAAAGCCGCGATTCAGCTCGCAGTATACCAGCAACAGCTTGCCAGAGCTTACAACAAGAAGGTTAATCCAAGAGATTTTCAAGTTGGCGACCTAGTCCTAAGAAAAGTCGTCGGGAACAAAAAGGATCCCAGGGAGGGCAAGCTTGGCCCAAACTGGGAAGGACCCTACAGAGTTACTTCAGTATTAGGCAATGGAGCATATCGGCTTGAGGACAATGAGGGCAAAGCATTGCCCAGACCTTGGAATACTTGTAATTTAAAATTTTTCTATCATTAAGATAAACATCATTGTTTGGCCGATACTATCAATAAAGTCTTTTCAGAATCCTTTCAACATGTTCGATTGATAAAGTTATGCATGGATGTTTTCGAAGACATATCAAACTCAGGCAAAGATAAGCCGATGTTATTCCTTAATCCACTTGTTGAAATTTGTAGCAATTTACAAGTTGGAATTAAGCTGATTCCTTATCTTCACTTGTTGAAATTTGTAGCAATTTACAAGTTGAAGTTAAGCCGATGTTATTCCTTAATCCACTTGTTGAAATTTGTAGCAATTTACAAGTTGGAATTAAGCCGATTCCTTATCTTCACTTGTTGAAATTTGTAGCAATTTACAAGTTGAAGTTAAGCCGATGTTATTCCTTAATCCACTTGTTGAAATTTGTAGCAATTTACAAGTTGGAATTAAGCCGATTCCTTATCTTCACTTGTTGAAATTTGTAACAATTTACAAGTTGAAGTTAAGCCGATGTTATTCCTTAATCCACTTGTTGAAATTTGTAGCAATTTACAAGTTGGAATTAAGCTGATTCCTTATCTTCACTTGTTGAAATTTGTAGCAATTTACAAGTCGAAGATAGACCGAGGTTATTGCTTAAGTTCTCATAGCAATATGTGGGTTGTTTACACCCAAGGGAAGATGCTTAACACTTGTTGAAATTTGTAGCAATTTACAAGTCTATGTTAAGCCGACATATGACCACCCGCTGAGGTACACAGAAAGTTACAGGTTAAAGTAAAGGCTAAGTATATTGTTCATTACTTGTTAAAATTTGTAGCAATTTACAAGTAGGTCAGATTAAGATTATCATTTAATACTTAATTGAGAAGAAGCTTGCAAAGTTTACATTCTATATGTTCTATACTTGTTGAAATCTATGAAAAGTTTGCAGGATAGTATCTTGCCGAAGTCAAAGTTTTATGGTTATACCCAAGGTATGAAACCCCGAGGAGATTGCACAAAGGAAGCAACATGAGGAAATATGCAAAAATTTCATAAGTACAAGACTATGCAGAAATAGTCAACAGAATATCACAAGATTGGAACATCCAGAAGAAGAACTGTTGCAGTTACATATAGAAGAAACCACGTCGGCCAAAAGAAAGAGTTTCGCATTACCCAGAAAGTAAAAAAGTACAAAGCGCAAAAAACAGAAAAAAAAAAGAAGGAAAAAAGTACAAAGGACAATTTTTTCAAGATTCTTCAGCATCAGCCACTACAGGGACTGGGACCTCAGATGACTCTGGTGGTACCTCCTCGGCCACTTTCTCCGCTTCTATCTCGGCATCAATCTCAGCGATTGTTGACTCAACACTTCTTTCTACCAACAGAAGATTGGACGATAGTTGCCCAGTGGCAGTTTCCTTGGGTGCCCCCTCAGCCCCATCACCCTCCTCATCCAAAGTCAAGTCCATAACCTGCTCAGCAGGAGGAGGGGACTTGGCTTCGGCAGCATTCTTGGGTCTTCTCACCAAGGCGTCACAATCATCTTTTTCTTCATCTTCATCAACGGCCTCGGCCTCAGACTCTGATTCACCTTCAGGAGGAGGAGGAGGAAACGGTAACGGAATAGCGTCGGCCTGACGCAATGGCGAGTCAGCAGGAAGGTCAAGCTTCTTTATCAAGGACATCCAACCAAGGGAAAATCCCCTGTTGCATGCCTGCCTGACTTGAAGCTTGTAGTCTTCTGCGACGTCGGCCATACCTTGAGCATAGGCCTTTTCGTCGGCCTCTTTGATTTCGGCCTCTTTTGTAGCCAGAGCTTGCTGGAGTTCTTTCTCCGCTTGGGCCTTCTGAACCTCGGCCTCTCTTTTCTCGGCCTCAGCAACTTTTCTAACGGCCTCAGCAGCTTCGGCTTTCTCAAGAGCTAAAGTTTGAACTTTGGTTGCAGCCTCGGCTTGATCCTCCAACTTTTTCATTTTTGCTTCAAGAGACTTGATCTCTCTCTTCATAGAAGATGCTTCCCTTTTCATATCAACCAACCTTTGACGATTTTCAAAGGATTGCATGGCAAATGAGTGGGCATGCTGAATGGCCTACAGAAAAACAAAAATGTGAGACAGTACTCTCAGTGAAGGACAGAAGAAAAAAATCACAAGTACAAACAGAAATACTTACTTGAGCAGAGTGTTGGAGCATAAGAGCATAATTTTCATACTCACTAAGCTTGCTATTTCACTCCAAGTCATTTGGTAGAAGAAGAGCAGTGCTAAGGGCGACAGCAACATTAATGTCGTCAGCACTTTCACTAGCCATGATGGGCCTATCCTCCAGGGATAGATCAGGGGCCCAGGGGACGTCGGGCTTCTTCGAAGCCGAGGTCGTCGCAGACGATGACCTTGGCCTCTTTGTTTGTGTAGACCCTGAGGGTTGGCCCTCAGCAGACCTCTTGGTTGAAGTAGAGGCTGATTTTTTGCTTTCAGCTAGCTTCCAAATCGGCAGAGCATCCTCAGCTTCGGCATCTATAGCCTTGGCTTTAGGCTGAGCCTTTTTTACCCTCTTTGGTTTGGGTGGGAGCATTGATTGCGTTGGTGCGGCTTCAGCGTCAGTTGGGAGATCGGCAAGAAGGTCTTGGACGACAGGCCTTGGACGAACCATTTCGGCAGTCTTTATAAGCTTTCGTCGGCGTTTACGTTCAGGAATTGGTATTAAGTAGGGGGCCGAAGTTGATGGAAGATCGGCTGGGTCAGATGTGGACTCTTGATCTGTTCGGGAGGTAGAAGCAGTTAAGGTTGTGGCTGTGGGTGGAGAGAGACTCTTCTTCCTTTTTCTTGGGACGTCGGGCAAGGTGGATTTGTATGTAGGGATAAAGTTTAGTAATACTGGGGCTTTTCGTTTATGGATTGGAAGGCCAAGAAGTGTTTTCAGATTTGTTCCTGGGAAGAAGGATTGGCGAAAATTTTTCGGTGGCTGATGAAGATCTGCAAAGAAACAGACGTCAGAAACAAAAAGTATGAAAGTTTTAAGTAAAAACAACTAAGCATTGACTCAAGGCTCTTACTCTTGCCCTCTGTAAGTGTTCGAGGAAGTGGGTAAAGGTGGACATCTTCATCTGGGCCAAATTCCCAATTTCCAGAAGCAATGAGAAAATCATCTCCAGCCCCCTTGTTGGAGTCTGGGAGGTCGGCTATAATTTTGTACTGGGTGGATCTCGGCTTAAGGTAATAGACAAAACCCCTATCCTTCAGATCAAGAGGGCACATGGTATAACAATATTGAAGGTCGGCTAGGGTGATTCTAAGGTTTTCTTGCCTAGCTAAAGCAATAATACCGTTAATTACCCTATAGGAATTGATAGTAAGTTGCATGGGATTCAGCTTATAGAAATGGAGAACTTGACGAAAAAGGGGATCAAGTGGAAGCCGAAGTCCACATTCGGTAAAAGCAACTATTGGAAAAGGCATTGTATGATCTGTGGGCACGATGGTGTCATTATCCCCAGCCAATTTAAGATGAACGTCGGCTGGGATAGAGAATTCTTGCCTAAAGTATTCAAGTTTTGTCGGGGTATTTACCCTATGCCTCCACATACCCATTATGTTGGATTAAACTAAGAGGAATATGTTTCAGAAGATGGGCGTTTTTCAGGTTTCCCTAAAGATTAAGGGTTCTATAGACAAATCCCAAATCAATGAAGTATGAAGATAAAAATCGAGGGCACAGATCTGGGGCAGATACAAAAAAGAGAAAACAAAGACGAAGTTTCAGATTCAAGAACAGAGGTATAGTTCTCAGAAACAATAGAAATACAGAAAAAATCAAGGACAGCGGCAAAGAGAATGATGAAAAAACATAGAAATTCAAGGTAAAAGCCACAAATTCAAGATACAAATAAAACCAAGACCTCGAACAAGATCAGTAATGGCGACAGACAGACAAAAGCACATAAAAAGAATGAAAGAATTAAAGAAAAGGATCTTACCAGGACAAATGAAGCCGAGGCAATGTTCGCCGAACCCAGAAACCGGTCGCAACAGTAAAGAAGGCTTTGCAAGAATGAGGGGTTAAAAGCAAATCTAGAAGAGAGATTGAGGCGATGGCAGATTCGAAGAAGAATGAGCTTTCAGAGAGAGAAAGAGCAAGAAGACGGAATGGAAAAGTGAAGAAAAGATAGAGGCAAAAGAAAAGTTTTGTCAAAAATGTGAAACGGCGGCAAAATTAGGGCAATCATTACGCCTAGGGTAACGCACGCGTCAGACGGCGCAGACGAAATGAACAGACAGCTTCAGGCGCGTCAACAACACGCTCCAATAAAGGCGAAACACGTAAAAGAAACAGTTAGATATGCATGACAGCTCATGCGCATGGGAGAATACGATCGAAGCCTTGTTCTCCGAAGAGAACACGTCGGCTGAAAGTAAATAATCTTGGCTAAAGTAGTTTTTAAGCTATTACTCAGAAAAGAAGTGACAAAATTTCGGAATAGGTTCCATCACCTCAGAATGCCGAGGTAATAGAACCTAGGGGGCAGTTGTAAGGATGTATTTTCTGAATACCAACACGTGGCATGGTGACGCCGACGTGTCAGCCGAGATGCCACGTGCCTTGGTAGTTTATGCCGAGGTAATCACGGAGAAGCCGAGGTCATCTCCGAAGATATCGGAATCCGAGATAAAGGGCAAGAGTCCTAAGGGAAAGAGGGGACTTAACCAAGATAAGGATAAAGCTCTTAGGGAGTTTATCTTTATCTCTTAAAGAGTCCAGAATAAACAGTAAATTGGAATTCATAGAAGTCATACTTCTAGTGGGATTTGGATTGAGTGTATTATAAAAGAGAGGCACCCCCGTGGGTCTAAGGTATGTAATTTATACTTTGAGTATTCAGTTTAGTACCTGATTATCATTGAGAAATATACTGACTTGATCGTCAGAGTGCCCCCGGGTGGAAGAACCACCGCCGGAGCTTTTTTCTTTCTGTTTCAGGTTGCTTAAGCCATCTATTCTGCTTGTGCTCTCCAGCTGATCACTAAACGGGCAGTGTAGTCAGATTTTCACCCACACAAATAATATTATTAATTATCACAGAACTTATTGGACAATAAATTTATTTATTAGAATGTATCCTTAAATTTTTTTGGGTTTGTAGTCTTCCTCAACTTGCAATAGATATGAGTGGTGGTACTAATAGTGACACATCACATAATAAATAAAATATGATCATTATAATATTATTATATTTTTTTTATCAATCAAAAATAAATTTTATCAATGTAAACCAAATTACAAATATGATACAAATATGTATATCAATAAAGAAAGGGGAGGGATCAAATGAATTGAATTTTCAAAAAAAATTACTAGTCATCGATAAATTTTATAAATATTATTAATTAAAATCTTAAACTTTTTCATAATTTTGTAATTATTTTATGAAAATTTTACTGAATTGTAATTTTCTCATAATGAAAAAAAAAAAAGTATAGGTTGCATCATAACAAAAATCCACCCATCCCCAATTAGTGTTTTTTTTTTAAAAATAAAAATAAAAATAGAGAAAAGACCAAATGAATTATTAAATATTTAGAATCTCTAACTTTTTAAATTACAAAAAAAAAAGAAGCTAAAAAGGGTTGAAAAGGTTCCAAGCTAACACTAACAAAAAGGCCAAAAAAAGAAAGGAAAAAGTATTAAATTAACAGCAGAAGGTAGCCGAGAACAGCGAACACATTCACCAAAGAAGAATACTAGAAATCATAAAATATGTTATGAAAATTTTTCATCATTTAATTAGTATATAGTATTTTATTGATTGTATAATTTAAAGGTAGAGAATATTTCATGATTTTCTTTATGACATTTTTTTCATGATTCCTAACATTACTCTTCACGAAAGAATAATATTAGAAATCACGAAAAAAAATATCATAAAATACATTATGAAGATTTTTACCCCGTCAACCCACAAGGCCACTCTCACCATAATAAGAACCCAGCTGTTGACTTGAATCTATGGCATTGATGTTACAGAATTTCTATTTTTGAAAACAGTCATGCTACGTAGTTCGAATTCTCGCTTCTCCGATTCCTCCGAATTCAAAACGACGTCGTTTCGTCGTTTTGATTTTTTTTTCTCCCAATAACGCAGAAGAAAAAGAAGAAAGAATGAGAAAGAGGAGAGTAGCAGAGAGAGAGAGAGAGACAACATCATCATCATCAACAACATCATCATCATCATCGTCATCTTCAGATCTTCATCAACATCATCATCAACAACCATTCAGATCCAGGGGAAAAAAAAAATTTCAGATCCAGAACATCTTCATCATCAACAACATCTTCATCAATATTACCATCATCAACACATTTTCAGAAAAAAAAAAAAAAAAAAAAAAAAAAAAAAAAAAAAAAAAACTGCTTCGATCTGGAAAAAAAAATGGAGGCGGCGGTGGCGGAGGCAGCGGCGATCGACCCTCTCTCTCTCCATTCCCTCTTCCCCTTTCTTCTCTTTCTCTCATTCTCTTTCTCTTCCCCTCTCTTCTTCTCTCTTCTCTCCCTCTGTTTCAATTTCAAACAGCATAAGGAGAAAGAAAAAAAAAAGAAACTGCCCAAAACGACGTCATTTTGAGCAATCGGGAGATTCAGGCTAGCTCAGATTCGAGCTACAAACCATTTTCCTTTTGAAAAATGCGCTTTTCTAATTGCTATGGCGACTGTTAAATTCAATCATTTTTAGCAGATCTATAACTGGTATAAACTGTTTCAAATCTCTTCAAAAAATTAATTATATAAAATTACATATCCACCTCTAGTATTTTTAAAAACAAGTTCATTCCTTACATTCCAAATGGTCAATAAAATTGCCAAGTATTTAACTGGTTAATAATGCACAAAGCACAGGGTACAAATAAAGTTGCAAAAATAGATGTGCTAGATACACATAATTAAAATATTAGAACACAACTCAACTATAAAATTATCTTTTATCTCGATTTTATGATCTATTATGTAATTTAATTTCGTGCAATTAAATCTTCTCATTGCAAAATAGTATGATCTAGCACCAACTTTATTACAAACACAAAAAAATTACAGAAAAATTAAATGTGGGGGCACATCGTTGGAACTTGAAGTAGGCTTTGCAGGGGGGCTGTCTATACAACTATAATATTCAATAGTTTGGCCAAGAAAAGTTTTATACGTACTTCTAACTCTCTAGTTAAACACATTGTTAATTATATAAGCTCTATCTCCCACATGAAAAGTACGTTAGTTTGTCTTATAAAAAAGGATTAAAGACTTGGTGACAATTACTCCTCTATTTAAGGAATAATCAATGCTTTCTAAAAAAGACAGTCGCAAAGCCAATGATTCCTCTATTTAAGGAATCATCTACATCATTTGTTTTCAGTTGCAGCCTTGTGCCCTATTAATTAGTAGACCTTGTCATGACCCACCAGTATGTTTGTAATATAGTTATTAGTGTTAAAAATAAATAAAAAAATCATTAATTACTAAAAAGTCCTGTCTACATATTTGGTGGTTAGGTCCTGTCAAAATTTTTTTGAATCAATAAGTCCCATTTATAGGTAAAAAGATGTTTTGCCCTTTAATTCCAAAACTGAGAATGTTCTCAATTTCAAAACATAGAATGATTTCAATAGATAATTATCAAAACTAAGAAATTTCTCAATTTTTTTCCTAGTATAAACTGAGAATATTATCAGTTTTGAGAAATCTCTCAATTTTTTTGGTGCTTTTGGTGCGGTGCTTCTAGTATTAATTGAGAATATTATCAGCTTTGAGAAATTTCTCAATTTCTTTCATGATTAAAATTGAGAATATTATCAATCTACTCTCACTCTTGCATTTACGTTCTCCTCCTCCTTTTACACTTTCCAGATCTGGAAATCTCCTAATCTAGTTCTAGATCTGGTTCGAGATGTCGAGCTTCATAGCAACTTCGTCTATCACTAATGGCTATTGAACACGACTAACTCGACGGTGGTAACGAAACAGATCAACGGAGATGGAGAGAGGTAGATCTGTTCAGAGGTAGACCAACAACCTCAACCTCACGCGTAAGCGGCGGAGGACGCAGCCATCATCGAATCGTTCGAGACCTGTACTTCGTTGCAATGAAGAATTGATCTCGAGAGCCACTTATTCGACCCTTGCTGCTGCTGCTGCTGCTGCAACGTGGTCGTCGAATCGAAATTGGTGTGTAAATTGAGGAAATTACCGTCACCATACTAGTTCTGCTGCTGGAGAATCGCGCTGTTAAGCCATATCGGTCCAACACCGACTTGTTGTGTTGTCTGTTAGTAGTGGTGCTCCTGCAAATTTCTGATGGACTGGCCGAGTTGTTCAGGCAATATAGTTTGTAGAACCGACGTGTTCTCGGCTAAGAGAGAGAGAGAGAGAGTAAGAGTAAAAGAGAGAGAATGAAGTACAACAATGGATGTTTGGCAGCTATGGAGAGGTCTTGGAATGGTAAATTAATCTATTAAAAATTAATGGGACTTAAAGGAGCAAATAATTTTATTTAGGATTTAATGGATTATAAGTTCACAAAATGAGACTTGTAAGTAAATGTCCCAAAAATCAATCAATGTGTTTGATTTTAATTTTATAAATTTAATTTTTTGAAAATTAAATTTTTTTATTTTTCATTTTTATTTTTATTTTTAGTGAATATTTTTGAAATTTTAAGTATTTTTTTTTGTTTTTTTACTTTTTTAGATGCACCTTATTTAGATGTATCTAAAAAGTAAATTATTTGTAAAAAAAATATTTTAAAAAATCAATAAATACACAAGAATATGAAAAATATACTGAATTCTCATTTATTTATTTTTTGTATTTCTGGTATTTAGTGAATTTTCGAAAGATTTTTTTACAAATATTATACTTTTTAAGTGTATTTATATTAAGTGTATCTAAAAATTAAAAAAAAAATTACTTAGAATATTAAAAAAATTCAATGAAAAAAAAAATTACGGAAAGCAAAAAATTTCAATTTTCTTAAAAGTGAATCCTGAAAATCCAAATCAAACAAGCTAAATCTATTGTAATTTGAATACTATCTGTTATTTATTATAAAAAAATAAAAATAAATCGAATGACTATTCTTAAAATTATTGTTGTCTATTTTTTAAAAAAACAAATGTAATTTAAATGTAAAAAAAATAAATGTAATTTAAGCATATAGCTACAATATCCGATTATCTTAATTTTTTACATGAATATTCTACACAATAAATTTTAAAAAATGAACAGTTTAGATCAGAGAGGTTGACCCCAAAATAAGTCCACCAAACCCAAAAACGCAATTTTTTAAAAAGAGTTTATCAAGGTATAAAAGAATATATATATAAAAAAATTGCATTACACCAATAGTTCTTTTATTGTGGTCCTTATATCATTTTAGCCTTTATAATTTTAATTGATTCAATTTTGATAACTTTGTTTCAATTTGATCCAATTGATTATAATTGTTAACATTTTTATAAAAATGCACATATAAGCAGCATGTATCATACTTGTAGGGCAACATTATAAACTTGATCAACTTAGGCTTATTTTGAGAAATTGGTTAAAAACTTCAACTTTTTTTTTTTATTATTTTTCAGAAAAGGTGTAAAAAAATAGAGAAATAATGTGAATCAAAATAGATTAAAAGTCAAAATGACTTTTAAGCCATGTTAACAAAACAACTCTCAGTGAGTTAATCTCAATCAATTAGTAATTATTTTGTGTTAAAAACTCCGACGATGTTATCAATTAAACCAAATTAATAAACACAAAATTTAAAATTAATAGTCAAAATTAAGTGAATTAAAAATATAAGAATCAAAATAACACAAGATGTAAAATGTAAAGATTACCAGCATAATTTACCCAAAAAAGAAAATTCAAAGAATAAATCACTTAGCCTCAACGATATCAACAATTTCTCATCACTACTTTAGATTCTACTCTCCGCCATCAGTAACTTAACCAATTTGCAACTATAACGCACCAACCAAAATGTGTTTATGGTTAATCACTCTAATAGAGAATCAAGTAAATTCGCATTACACAAATCGAAATAAAAATTTTGAGAGGACAGTTATCAATTCCAATGGAAATGAATTTGTTTCATGTTGTTGTCCCCAATATTATAGAGGCAGAACTTCAAATTGATCATGGTGGTTTTTTTTTTCCCATGAAAGTAGACACGCCTTCCTCAGTACAATTCTGTGCTAATTATTAATTAAATGATATAGATGCTCGCATTTTATCCCTAATCAAAGTCCGGGCAAGCGGGCAATCCCCGGCAAAACCTGCCCGAATTTTGTTTTCCCTTTCTTGAGAAAACAAAACTACAATAGATAACCATGTTTTTTCGAGAAGAATAGATAACCATGTTATATATGGGATCCTCTTGAGAGAGAGAGAGAGATCGGGGGCTCCAAACGGCAAACATAGGTTTTTCCTGATTTGTAGAGACTTTAAGGTTGAACAAATAGGATCCTAGGTAGTATAAAATAAGAATCAATTGGACAATTATTTATTAACCTCAAATGGAATCATTGTCTTCTGTGTGATTCTTTTTTAATAAACTTCTGTGTGATTCTTTTTTAATAATCTTTTAGTGGTTTAGAATGCACTGTGCACAGGCAGAGTTCTTGTTTGACACCAACTTAAGGTTATATTTGATTGGAGGATTTAAGGTTATATTTGATTGGAAGATTTGATGACGGGAAGAGAAAGGAAAAGGGAAAGAAAAGGAAAAAGAATTGATATAATTCGAATTCCAAGCTACATTTGGTTGAGTGGAGAAAGAAAAGACTTAAAAACAGCGGTGGTGTTGGACTTTGATTGAGACCCAGTAAAGTCCTACCCCCACCCCCCCCTCCCACACATGGGGGTTGGTCATTGGATCAAAATAAAAAAAATAAAAAAATTTACCAATCAGAGCCCACTGGGGCCTGGGGGTCAACCCCCAATGGGGGTCCAGACCATTTTTCCGGTGGTGCTACATGCACCAATTAATATACCAATTAGTGTACCAACATATATTATGATATTATTATTAACTCCACCCATTAACAAATTACAAATACCCAAAATTTCTAAAATTATGCCACATCAGCTGCTACTACACTAATTGATATACCAATGGATGCATATAGCATTATTCAAAAGCCAAAAAGTAGAATTGAATTTTCCTCTTATTTTCTTTTTTCCTTTATTTTCCATTATAAACAAATAAAAAGTGGGTTTGTAATTCTTTTTCCCTTTCCATTTCTCTCATCAAATTCTCCAATCAAATACAGCCTAAACGGCCAAAAAAGTTGGGTGTGTTTGGTTACCCAGGTAAAAAACTGTCTTTTGGAGGGACTTTTCTCGGCCAAGAGTGAACAAATGTTCATCGATACTCCAAAAGCATTCATTGAGTATGAACACTTGCTAGTCATTAGATCATGTGCATAATCTGAAGACAGAGTCAAACAGTTGAGAATGCAAGGGGGATAATTGGTTCAAAACCTTTACTAAACCTCAAATCCTTTCCTTTCAAATCAAAACACAAACCTCCTAGCTAACCCTCCTATATTTTTGCTATCTTAACCTTAAATCCCTTCCATTCAAATCCATAAAATCCATCCAAATGCAACCTAAGATGAATTTCACTACCAAGTTTAGAAAAGACGTCACATGATAAGGAAATATGAAGATAATAAAGATGACGAGAACAGAAAAATATAAGCACAGCATTTCAGCAAAACTCTTGTAAGTGAAGAAATGAAGAGAACACAATACTGTTGCACCTAATTATGTTCTAAGGCTTAAGCATGAGCATATGGAATTCATAGTGCAAACTTGATTAATTATACAATCCTTTTCTGGTTCATTCAATTTAATCGGTGTAAAGTCTACATATGTACATATCAAGCGATCGAGCAGCAATATATGTTTGTTAAGTGCTTGAAACCCCCAAAAGCTGAAGCCGTCTATTGACACAGAAATTTTAAAAAGTCGAAACATATGTACATACGTATCTACCACACTGGAACACTGTAACGACAACCAAACCACTTACAAGGAATAAACTAGCCAAATGAACTATCTAGTTCCATTCGCATGTCACAAGGATCACATGCACTATGCGTATAGAGATTAAAAAATAAACAATATCTGCAAAAGAGTTACTAAAGGGACATCTCAAGAGGGACCGAGGGAGCAACATACATGTCATAGGATATCAAAGGAGCAGTAATTTCTTCATCAATAGCATCTCTGCTCATTATTTTCCTTTCCCTGTGGGCCCTTCACGCTGGTTTCGGAAGTGGCTGAGAAGCTGTTGTGCCTGCCCAAAAAATACACCATTATCATCTTTCTCCAGCACTTTGGACATAATTACATTGGGTTCCCTTAGAGTTTTAATTCACATAATACTAGCACCTTATCAATTATTCGGCAATCATATGAATGATAAAATGATGTTGCTGTCTCTTTTAGATAAATGTATATTTCTTCCTTGTTTATCATTGTGTTTTAACATAATATGCATTAGTTTCGGTCCCTTTAGCCTAACTAAAAGGGAGGTCAATGTAATTATGCTAAAACTATAAGGCTACTTGTATTTTTTCCAAACCATAGGGAAGATCAGAGTAATTTACCTTTTTTTTTCAGTTCGTGAAATATGTTTTCTCCATTTTTCTATTTTACAGGGCATTCATTAATTTCAATGTTGATTACGAGAAAAAATAAATAAAATGAAAACAAATTGAAGAAGAAGAAGATGCACCAAAACAAAGGTGGAACTCCTGTCTAGGTTAAGAAATATAGCTGTAAACCAACAAGATTAAGCTATTTTATCCTAAAATAAATTGAAAAGATAAGGCTGTGCATACCTTCTCCTTCGCTCTTGGTGTGCCAGACTGAGACAATGCGACAAGAGGTGGAACAGCTCCTTCTTGCAGAACCAAGCGACAAAACTTAGGACTATTAATGCACAGTTGGAACAGTATCGAGGCAGCATTTTCCTTTCCCCGCTGAGATCCTGTCTCAATAACTTCAACGAGGAATGGTATACCCCCCGCTCGCACAATCGCCGTACATCCCTCTGCAATTGTAGACAGATTAGCAAGAAGAGCAACGGCCTTGTCAACCATTTCTGTTGCCGGGTCCATCAGTTCAACAAGATACTTCACAGCTCCAGCTTGAACTATACGAGCCTTATTCTCATGAAAGATTGATAGGTTAAACAAGGCAGTAGCAGCATCTTTCTTCCCTCTGAGTGAACCCGTGTGAAGAAGATCAACCAAGGCCTTAACTGCACCAGAACGGCCAATCTTCATCTTGTATTCTTCCAAAACAGAGAGGCTGAACAAAGCTGCCGCAGCGTTCTCCTTGGCCCCTGCATTTCCCGTTCTCAGAACATGGATTAGCGGTTCTATTGCTCCAGCTTCTGCAATTTTGGCTTTAATGTTTTCATTAATTGATAGATTCAGAAGAGCGGTAACCGAATGCTCTTGAGTTAGTTTCACTTCCGAGTACAATAGCAAGAGCAATGGTGCAATAGCCCCAGAATGGCCTACAATGACACGATTCTCCGTGTTATGTTTTGCAAGAAACCGCAATTCTGCTGCAGCAGAAGTTTGCGCTGCATGTGATTGGCTCTTTAGACCTTCAACCAGTTTCTCAACATGAGTAGTTGTGGCCAAATCATCACAGACTGACTCAGAAGATGAAAGGGAAAGTGTTCTGGGGTAGTTATTACCGTTTCTATTGCTGGCCATTTCAGCCATTGTCTTGGACCTATGATACGGTTTTTCCGATAAAATGGGAGAGAATTCTGAATTTTTAGCTAAAGGAAAAGAAGTGGGGCACTCAAATATAATTTCTCCCGACAACTCACTTGCATTTTCATGCTTACCAGATGTCCTTGATACATCAGTTGATCCTGCAGGAGGATACTCGATGCTAGAAACAGCACTAGAGGCTGATTCACTCCTGCTGTGGACATATGATTGCTCAGGGGATGAATGGTCAAAGTTTTCAGTCTCCCTGCTCCGGCATCCATTCGATTCTTCCTCACTAAATCTAAAAGAGGCATCATTCTTCAGCTTCTGAAACCCATTTCCAACCTCAAGGGAGGATCTTGATATGGAATCGTTACTGTGTGAAGAACAACGGAAACTGTCCATACGAATGAGATCTTGACAAGATGTATCTTCAGATTGGGATACTAATGGCATATTTGTATTAGTGCACTCAGGAGTGTTGGAGAACTTTATATGGTATTCCTCGCACCAATTTGCTATCAGAGCTTTGACAGTATAATTGGGAATAAGATTTGTGTGTGAGAACTTTTGACGGGTTTCTGGGCATATAGACAACCCATTATCCAGCCATTTGTGGATCGAAGTCCGATCGTAGGTTTGGCCAGAAGCCACAATCACTGGATCCGACATAAGTTCTAATGACAAAGGGCAGCGGAAGTATGAAGGGATAGGGACACCATTCATGGCTTTAAAGCTCTCAAGTTTAACCATGCAATCACGAATATGAGACATAAGGCCAATGATGTTGATTTGATCTATTTCCCCTTTCACTCCATTAACTTGGGCCATCATTCTCTCCTTTTCCAAGGCAATGCTCTCTCTCAGAAAATCCTGGTTTGATGTCAGACTTAGAGACTCAACAATTCTTATTAAATGTTCGGAGGGAGGAACCATTCCTTTTCTCTGACTTTTAAGAGCCTCTTCTATGCATTCTGATATTCTTTCGAATTTTAAACATTGAAGTTCCTGCATGCAGTGCTGAAGCAAATAACCAGAATTTAGCTGTGCACTTGGTACTGTCAACCAACTGAGAAATTGATGGCTATATAACAAGTACTCAAAACTAAGAGATTTAAAAGAGTACACAAAATCAAAAGTATAAGAACAAATGAAAGAATTAAGTAATAATAACAAAGGAACTGGCAAAAGCATTTTAGTACCAGCAAACTTATCCCAAAAGAAAAAGAAAAAATGCAATTTGGTAACAGACAAACAAAAGATGCAAGAAACGTACTCCAATTTCATACACACCTGAACACCAGTAAAAGTTGAAGTAGAGGGAAATGATTGTAACAATCTACATAAAATGTGACAAATCTCAAGTGAAGAGCTTTGTATTTTCATCACCAAAGGCTCACTCTGCAGAACCTGAAACAATAAAGGGGCAAATGAAAGGAAATACATTGAATAAGTTTGTAAAAACTTAAAGCATAGTTCGGAGAACCAATGGTCGCCTTTTCTTTTCTAGCTATTAATATTTAACTGACTTCCAAAGAAAAAGAAATGAAAAATAGGGATCTTAGAATAGTTGAAGGCCACAAAAATTGACCATTGTGCAATTCCAATTTTTCTTTTTCATTCAAAATTTCCAGTATTCATACAAAGCCAAAGAGAATTAATGTTTTGTATATAGGTTGCTGTTAAATGTGTCTTCAGGAACAAACTGAACATAACAAATTTATTGGAAGAAAAAACCAGTATACAAATATGCCCAATGAAAAAATGTAAGCACTTTCTTTCCTTTATTTATTTATTTTCCTCTTTTCTTTAATTCTTTTTATTTTTTTCATTTTCTTCCTTTCAGCATTACTGTCTTGGATGAAATGAATCCAGAAGGTACTTACACTGTAAATTTTGCTCATCTTCAAAGACCAACTCTCCATGAACTCCCTAGCCTCATTAACAGCTATATCCAGTTCTTCACACTCTTTACATAGGACTTCATCTGAAGGTATTGTATAATCAACAACATCATCGAGCACCGGCTTCAAAAGCTTCAACAAGTTGGCTACATTTTTGTAACTCTTTTGAGTAGGCATAGCCTTTATTGTTTGGCAAGAAACTAGATGAATGAATCGAGAAATGCTGTTAACAACATATCTTACAGATTTTGTATCCATCTGACCTGTTTAAATACACAAAAAGACACAAAATTAAAACCATCAAAACATTATTAGAGAAAAAACATAACAAATAAACTTCAATTGTGACAGAATAACTGTTTATCATGTTAAAAGAGGCCTCAACAGTGCCTTGCTTGTCATGCTAACACTGCGGGTGCTTTAGCAGTTTCAAAAAACAACCATGTCCTCTGTACATCTCAAGCCAACCAAATTCTGAAAACATGAACATATTCTATAGTCTAAACACTGCTATCTGTCCTATCATTTCTTCCTGGAAAGGAAAAGAATAACTAACTGATATTCCAAAAAAAAAATGGTAAAACTTCTTCAGCTATTGTATATCTGATAATGCAGACATACACAAGCTACTGCAGACTATATCGGTAAAATTGCTAGGAACCATAAATATTGTAGGAAGTTATAATTTTGACAAAGCTAAGTTCCATCACATTTTAAACAGTTCTAATCTGGATAAACAAAAAGGTATACGAATATTACAAAATCACTTATATGTTCCCTTTATGAATGTGTTGCTAGTCAAAGATTGCCAAAAAAAATTATTTTGAGTATGCTCTACGGTTCTATAACTGGAGAAGGCCGACCGGAAACAAAATGTTAGTTGCTTGGAGAACACACCTTGAACAAAGAACCAATCAAAAGATGCCAAAAGGTTGTGGAGAACAAAGTATAGCCTATTAGATGTGTGAAAACGAGTAAAAGCAGACTAAGCACTTTGTATGCAGCTAACAAGCACTTAAGAAAAAGAGCTAGTAAAATTTGTTCATTGCTGAGAGAAGGATCTCACTTCCCAACCAACATTATTAACACTTTTTGGGGAATGAAACATTTCTGAGAAGGATCTCACATATATGTTCCCTTTACGAGCAAAAAACAAAACAAGGCCTATAGCTACTACTTACAAATTCTATAAAATCAATAATATGATATAAGTTAGGCATAGCTCTCCCTCAAACAACCATACAAAATAACCAAAAAATAACTTTTAAACCTATGTAAAGGCTCCTCAACTCCTTGAAAGGTCCTCCTATTTCGCTACTTCCAAGTAAGCCACATCAAGCATAAAGGGGCTAGCAGTCAGGCATCCCGTCTCTATTTCCAAACCCTACTACCTTCCCAACCATCCAAACACGACTCCTGCCACATTCTTATCAAACACCCAACTCACCCCAAATAAGGCCAGCACCAATTCACACAAATCTTTAGCCACCATGCAGTGGATAAGAAGATCATATGCCAACTGCCCATCACCCTTACACATGCAATACTAATTAACAAACCTTATGAGGTTATCAATTATAAGATTTCTCTCTTGTGTTGAATTCGGTATAAAGATAATGACCTTAGATGATGCCCCAACAAACCAAATACCCTTCTGAAGAAAGCTATCGCCTATCCTATATAAAGCCTTGTAAAAGGACTTCACTTCAAATTTTCCTTTCTTTGAAGACGCCCACCACATGGCACACATGGTCTTCATCTTCACAATACCTTGATTACAATAAAACAAGGTGAGAAGATTATTCAACTGATCCCAAAAACTCCAGTACCTGTCCCTCTCATGTAATTTACCATAGAAGCTACTATGTCAATTGCAAGAAGGAAAATAGCATGGAAAGCCCTCTCAAGTGTCTCATCTCCACACCATTTACGGCACCAAAACTTCATTCTCTCACCCCTTCCCACCCTAAAGTTAACATGCTTCAAAAACTCCTCCCAAACTAGCCAAACGTCCTTCCATAGCCCTCATCACCCTTGAGAGATGTTCACATCTAATGAAATTTAATCATATTAGAATCCAATAATATAACTTGACACATGTAAGTTACATTATTGGACCTATATATTCTAGTATGATTTATTTAGATCAGTTTTAGAAGACAAAGTCAAGTTTGTAAAAGGTATAGTTTTCAATTTTGGAGTCCAAGTCTGAGTTGCAATTTTTCATTCAAACTAACAACTATAGCACACAAAAACAACTCAAAACTAACCCAAGTTACTGTTCACAGAGCTCAAAACGGCACACAAACATCCCCTAAAACCTTGTCTTTTCATTCCTTACATCATAACCTTTTGTTGCCACATATAAGCCCCAGAAACTTCTGTATTTTTACCACCCTTTCAATACAAAAACGGTTAATTTCAACCCTATAGCTAGAGCTTCTTTGTTGCTGTGTCAAAGGAGTCTTACTTGTAACCCTCCTACATCATTCTTGAGTTACTGAGAGATGATGGGGGTTGGGGTGGCTTTTACACAAATATATAGTCGCTAGTTGTGATCTGAAGCCCACAAGGACCCAAGAAAATGAAAAACAAAAATAAAAAACCATAAATCAAAACCGTCAAATCATTGCTTGAGCTCACACCAGCATTGCCAAGGCCTTTCATCTACAGGCAGCAAGTTCATAGCTTGCTTCCTAAGGTACTTCAAAATTAGGTAATCATCTGATTTTAAGGCTCCTTGCCCTCCCTGTGGCACATCAGCTGTATAAAATTTCCACGGTTGACTGGTGTTCAAAATAAGTAGAACAACAGAGAGTGGGAGCAGCCTATGAAACAAAAAGGAATCTCAATTTCTTCACTATTTTTACTACCAAAAACAAGAAGATGATCTTTCGATGGAGCTTGCATTTTTGGAGAGGTCATTTTTGTGACTCAAACTCATGCCACCAAAAAGCTAACGGCAAGGTAAGTCTTTATCATTGGGCCTAGCCGCCCTTTACAAGACAAGAGTATTTACTCTTTTTCTTTTCCTTAAAAATTCTATGCAAACAACAGTATTTAACAGATTCTAAAATTTTGGTAGCCAGACTTTGGTTATGTGCAAGATGGGAATGAATGACTTTGAAACTGAAACAACCCCACAGGAAACATGAAGATAAAAGCTTTAGTAAATTTTAACCAAACTTTCACAGCATTTTATAGTAGTGACATTTAACAGGGGAAAAATAGAAAAACACAGAGAATAAAAATTTATAAATAAAATAACTATTTCAATAAGATAGAAGAACTCATAGATACCAAATTTGCAGAGGAACCATGTATTCTAATCTACAATGGATTTTGGCATACTGAATCAACAACAATAAAGCCCACATAATAAGTACACACATGTTTCCAGTAATGGATGCACCATGACTCATGAACCAGAATTGGGTTGCCCATTAAAATCAGCAATCTTTAACTTAATATTGAGTGATTGATGTAATAAAGAAGTTAATTCAACGATCAAATTCTCCATATTAAATTCTTCTACGAGAGAGATAAGCTTCCATGGTCTACTGTTTGGTAAAAACCAATATACAAAATTTTTTTAAAAAAAAACATATATATACAAAGGAAAAGAAAAGATGAAGAAGAGAAGACAACAAATTTATAAGAATTTGAGTACCTGTTTCATAACCCAATTAGCTCAACTACAAGCCTGACAAAAAATTTGACACTGAATTTACCATTATTGAAACGATTTCTGCTTTTAATTGCTCAAAATAAGAAAGTCCAAACATGTTCCAAGATAATTGAACCCACTCCATTCAAATGGTTGCTCAAATTCATGCAAAACCCACAAAAGCTCTTCAAAGCAGAATTCGAAAAGAAACCCTCACTACTTCCATCTCCTTCCCATCAAAATGTTCCAAAAAACATATAAAATTTCATCAAAGAACTAACATTTTCATCAGTAAAACGACAAAGTTGAATAAAAAATACCTGGGTTGTTGTGGCATGGGCTGGAAGTTGAATTCATGAATAGATATTGATGAAACCCACAAACCCACAAAGCAAGAAAAGCCTTTTAACATGAAAAAATCATGGCAATGATTAATCTTTAAGAACCACTGATACCCTTTTTCCTCAACATTTTTCTTGTGAATTCTGCTTAAAAGTGGTCCATTGTAGAGGGGGAGAGAGGAGCAATTACTGGGTATAGAATTAGGGAAACAAAAAGAAAGAGGGTTGAAATTGTGGGACCTCGATATGCCTGTTTTTTGGTGATAATAATTAAATTATTAATTTAGTATTTAATGACACAGAACAGAACATTGATTAATGGCAAATGAAAATTTTAATGAGGAGTCAAAATCATGATTAGGGAAGCGAAAGTCAGAACCTTTTTGTTAATTAACTGGTGAAGCGGAATGATATGGAGGAAGATTGCAGAGTTGTATGGCATTGGTTTCCAGATGTAACTTTACCTTAAATGACTAATGTATCCCTAGTACTTCTAACAAATGTTTGGTTTGTTTGGTTAGTGTCTCCAATCCTATACCAAGATTTTCATTAAATTTAAATTTGTTGAAAATAAAATTCAATTCATTCATCAAATGAGGGATCACCTAAATTCTTCATCAAATTTTAAAAGAGATTGGTTTTTTTTTTTTTTTTTGGTTGAAATATGGATTTTTGAGATAGGTATTCTTGAAAATATTTGATGAAAATTTTGATTCTTGCTATTGAAGGGAGTAATATCAAATCAAGTTGTTTTTATCTAAGTAGTTAAACAAATTTGACCCCAAAAAAACAGTAAGTATTAGAGATGCTCTAACAAATTAAAAACTGATAAAAGTACTTATCAGTGTTTATTTTCAGTTTTTTAAAAATTAAATATTTTATTTTTCATATATATATATATATATATATATTGTTTATATTGAATATTTTATTAATTTTAAAGTAATTTTTTTACTTTTTTCATATGCACCTTAGACTATCTCTAATGATTTATCAAATCCATCATCAAATTTAAATTTAATGAAAAAAGTGATTTTTTGCTTCTCCAACGGTTCATCAAATTTAGAATTTCACTTTTTCTTCATCAAATTGAGAATCAATGTGTCTTTCATCAAATCACTATTTATTGCCGTTGGATTTTCACCACTGGATATTCTCTCAGATGACCACTTCAAGGGAAAAATTTATGAAAAAAATTGCACCTCCCGGTCTACTACCTTAAGGTAAAAATTCGTGAAAAAATTACACTGACCGATCGACCGGCCAGTCATCCGCCCGGTCGACTAGTGGTCTGATGAAATCACAAATCCCTCTATTGGAACACTTGATATCAAAGGAAACTTTTACTCAAATTTAATGAAAATTTTGATGCATAGTTGGAGATGCCCTTGCTTAGATGTATCAAAATAGAAAAATATTTATAAAAAAATATTTTAAAAAATTAATAAATATAAAAAAATAAAAAATATATATATTGAATTTTTGTATTTTTGTATTTTTTTGGTATTTTTGGTATTTAGCGAATTTTTTAAAGATTTGTTTCACAAATATTATAGGCCTTGTTTGGTAGGGCTTATTTCTAGCTTATTTCAGCTTTTAGCTTAATTTAAGCTATTTTGATATGTTTGGTTCAGTTTAATAATATAGCTTATAGCTTTTTGTAAGTCAAAAATCAACTTATTCTTTGAGTGGGGGAGAAGAACCTTAATTTATAAGTCAAAAATCAACTTATGTTCACAGTTATAAAGTATAAGCTGTTAGCGTATAAGTTATAATCACTTTCTCACAGCTTTACCAAACGGAGCCATAGTACTTTTTAAGTGTATTTATATTAGATTTGTCTAAAAATTAAAAAAAAAATGCTTAGAATATTAAAAAAATCAATGAAAACCAAAAAAAATACGAAAAACGAAAATAATAGAATTTTTTGAAAAGTGAATTTTGAAAACTGAAACCAAACAGAGTATATAGTAGTGTTTGGTTTAGTTTTAGAATCATTATTTTAAGAATGAAGTTGTATTTTAAGTTTATGAGTTGTTGAATAATGATTTGAAAAGAGAAAATTTGTTTGGTTATGAGTTTTGAAAAGAGTTTTGAATTGAGTTTTAAATTTTTGAAATAAGTTTTGAAATAAGAAAAATAGTTTGGTTATGAGTTTTGAAAAGAATTTACAAAATTTAATTCAAAAACTTATAATTCATAACCAAACACATAAACTCAAAACTCTATTGAAAATCTTATTCAAAGCACATAATCAAATTCTTTTTAAAATTCAATTCAAAAAAATAATTATTGAAAAAAATAGTTTTCTTATCTAAAAGATTCAAAAAAATTTGAAAATATTTTTTATTTAAAATATTAAAAAATATATATTATTTTTTATTTAAAAAATATTCAACTAGTGCTTTAATATTAAAAAATATAAAAACAATTTTTTTTTTTTTTAAATAACAGGTGCCATCACACCTCAAAAAAAAAAAAAAAAAAACACTATTTCGGTCAACTGACCGGACATCAGGGCAAACGACCGGGTAGATCCAAAAATTCAAAAACTCTCTAGTTATTAAATATGTTTTCAAATGTGTATTGAAATGTGATTTGAAATTATATTTTGAAAATTATAATCATACAGAAGGTTGAAATATGAGGGTGAAATCATGATTCCAAAATGAACCAAACAGAGCCGCATGTTTTTCAATTATCAACTTATCTAGACTTTGGGTTAATGATTTGAAGGATTTTGTAGAGGAAAAAGAAATAAATTAGGAAAAGTAGCAAAATTTTAGCCCATATTTCATTCAATTTTTCTCTCATTTTCCTTTTTTTTTTTGCAAATTTCTTTTTAAATCTCGAACTAAACACAACCTTAAGCCATTTATGTCTCATAAACAATAAGTAAAAGTTATATCAAATATTATGATATTAATTTCCTTATAACTTGTGCCCGTTTAATATTACTTGTTACTTTATTTTATTTAAATAATAAATGTCACTAGAAAACATTGATCATTAAAAAATACAAATTATTTAAAACCCGAAAGAGAGAGTATTTTAATTTTTACTTTTATAACAATTTTTGCTATTCACAAATTGCCCCAAACCAGCTTATTATGTGTAAGAAAGAAATTTGTAAAGAATCTTCCTAAAAATATTAGTTAAAAAAATTTAAAAGATACTTTGTTAATAAAATCTAATTATAAATGGCGTTAAGTGCAATTTATAAATTCATGTCCACCTTTCCACACCCAAAACAAAGAAGGAAACAAAATAAATAAAAAATTCATGTCTATCCACCAGAAGGGATATATCCAGGGTATTTTTTTTGTCCACGATTGTTGATTTTTTCATATTCTTGATGTAAAATACTTCTTTATACCAACCTATAAGGGTTGGTTTGGAAAGTGATTTTTTTAGTGATTTTTAAATTTTTTAATTAAAATATGAGTTGAAAAAAATTAAAGTGTTTGGAAATATTTTTTTATTTTTATAAGAAAATATGTAAAAAAATGAAGAGAATGATTAAAGTGTTTGGAAATAGCTTTTGTTTTATGACTTTTTGATTTTTTATTAAAGTGATTAAAATATTATTTTTGTTTTATGACTTCGTTTATTTTTTTGATAGATTTATAGTTTTTTTAGCTAAATTAATCTACTGCTAAGCGATCCCCTAATATCTCAAATTAAGTTTATTTTCATAAATCTTAAAAAATAAATAAAGCGAAAGAAGGCAACAAAAACAAAGAAGGGAGACCCAGGGCCAAAAAATTAAATCAGATGGAATACTTATTAATTATAACATTAAAAAATTTTACAAAAATATTTCATATAAATTTTTATGATTGACTTCAACAAAGATATATATATATATATATATATATATATTATTTATAATTAGTGTATCATGGATAATATAAATAATAAAAAAAGGTCATGGATATAAGTTTTAAAATAAATTATACAATAATAAAATAAATTTTTATTCAAAAATTTAGTAAAAATTCAATATAATATTAATACCACGTCATCGTTGATATATGATATCACCAACCAATAATAAAGAAACATATACAGGATGAATCCCACATGTCAAATGTAACTAATAATTTAATAAATTCCATATCTTCATTGAGATTAATTATAATTATATGTCAATAATGATAGACATCACCATTGTATTGAAATTTTCATAGATAGTAATATCACTATGGGTTATCGTAATATCTTTATTTTCAATAAAAAAAACAACCATTGTTAATCATAATTTTAAAAATGTCATTGATATTTTACTCTAAATAATATTTTATAATTTTTTTATTTGAAATATTTTCTTTATATTTGTAAAAAAAAAAAAATTATTCCAAAACCGAGGGGCACGTGACCCCCTGGACCCACTGTGGCTCCGCCACTGGACACATCATCATCTTATATAGATGAATTTGGGTCAATTATAAATATATTTTTTGAGATTTGTTTAAAATATTAATATTTTTTATAATTTTAAAAATTACATCATTTCCCTTAAAATTTCTAATCGTATAACAAATAACCATTTTTTATTAATCAACCATTAAATCAATTAATAATATTTAACAATATTTTCAATTAATAATTTTAGTAATTTCATTGTTGTAATAGAGGATAGTCAGATTTTTTTTATAATTAATTCTATTAAATGACAAGTTATAATAAATGTGCATTCATAATTTTTAAAATTATAAGAACTAATCTATATTTTAAGAAATAAATAAAATAAAATTTGTCAACCATGGTTAAAATCATAGTAACTATAGCCAACAAGATTTTGTATTGAGCTTGGGATTTTTTTATTTTTTAATGGCTTAAAAGTAAATGTGACTAAAGTTAACATTGAAAGGCAAAGAGTGAACAAAAAGGTTAAAGTTGTAAAGAAAATGCTTTGACAGCAGCAAAAAATAAAGAAAAAAGAAAAAAAAGAAAAGAAAAGTAAAAGTTATAATTATTTATATCATATGGATGTTGCGAGTGACTTTTTAAAAGCAAGTGTGAAATGAAAGTTTTGCTCAGCCAGCGAGTCAAAATCACTGATCCACTCTTGTAAATGCGTAAGAGCTTGATCAGTAGATTAATAAAAATGAGCCTTTACTTGAAGCATTTTTGTATTGGTACTATTGAGTTTGACCCATATTATATTTATCAAATTTTCACTCGGTCAAATCATGTGAATTTATACATGTCGGTCATTCAACCAATCATCTAAAAATAAAAGTAACAGTCGCGGTGATAATGATGATAATTACAATTAACAAGAGTATACCAGTCATTCAAATGATCGTTTAACTTACAAAGTTCGAACGATTCTAACGGGCTCAAATTTGGTGTATGAATAATTTTTCTTTGAGTTATTTTACCTAAATGTTTACAACAACCAGTGAGGTTTTTTTCCTTTTATGTCACTTCCTTTGTTTTGTTGCTTGAGTTTAGCTTTTTGTTTTTTTCCGTTGGTTTAAATTTTTATTTTTATTTTTATTTTTTTAGGAATAATTATCAATAAGTCTATTGATTTGGCTTATTTATTTGTAAATCTTAAATATACTTTTGTTATGTATTTGTCTCTCATTTTGATACTAAGAAAATTTAGACTTTTTAAATGTGGTTTGTATTTGTGGAAAAATTATTTAATATTATAAATAATACTGATAAATTTATCAAAATGATAAATAATTAAGACATTTTGACTTTTGTTTGTAAATTTAGATTTATTTTAAGTTTATTTATATTTGTATTAAAATATGATGAGATAAGTATAAATAGTTGAATTATATTTTTTTTCTTAAAAATATTTTTATAGTAATAAATTTATCACTGAAAATTCAACAATTTTTTTTTGATAAATAAGTTCTATGGAGCAAACCGACTTGTAATTATTCCTTTTTTTAAAGGGGACTCATCATTTGAACCTAACTTGGCCTAGATCTACCCGACTGTGGATTAAGGCCTATTTTGGTAATTAGAGAAAAAGTAATTTATTAACTTATTTGAATAATATTATCTCTCTAATTATTTTTAAGAAAAATTGGTCTAAGGTCCCTCCTCTACTTTTGATAGGAGAAGAGGTTAAAAATAATATGTTTTGATGGCTAAGGTCCCTCAAGTTTATTTTAGGTTATAAAGTACCTAAAATACCCTTCTTTTATAACATAAATTTGTTTGAATATTATATTGTTGACTTCACGGTGGAGATTTTGGAAATTGACTTCGCGGTGGAGATTTCGTCGGAGATTGCAGTGGAGTTGATGAGAAATTTGTTTGAATATTATACTGTTGATTTCACAGTGTAGATTTTGGAAACTAACTTTGTGGTGGAGATTTCGTCGGAGATTTCAGTGGAGTTGACGAGAAAGATTGCTACGATTGTGTAGGTCTTACAGTGTGTTGATCACGTACTTTTTTCAATGGAGTTGAATCAGGTATGTTTTCGATGGAGATTCCACATAGATTTTGATTTTTGTTTTGAATTTTTGTTTAGAGAGAGACCAGCTTGATAGAGTTGATTTTTATTTTTGAAATTAATTTTTCATTCTCTGTTTTTTGATCAATTTCAAAGAGTGTTGACAATGTAGTTGATTTTGATGTTTAGACTTCATTTTTCGTGCTTTATTTTTCATCAACATGCTGATCAATGATAAGTTTTGTTCTATATTTTTTCAAACCAGAGAAATTTCATTCTCTACACTTTTGTTGGTATAGTCCAGAGAAAATTGTAAGTTTGTTATTATAATCCAACAAAAATTACAGAGAAAATTATAAGTTCATATGGACATATTATTAGAAGTTTGTAATGCAAATAGAATCCAAGAAAGTGAATGTAAGTTCATAAATTTCTCTGAACTTTTGTTTATAATTCAAAGAAAATTATAAGTTTGTTACTCACTTTCAATTTGTAGTTCAGAGAAAATTATATGTTTGTAGAAAGTGAATATAAGATTTTGTTTCTCTGAGCAAAAGTTATTTTTTGTGTTTTTTTTTCAGTTTATAAATTTCTTTTTGCTTTATTAGATGAACAATGTAGTGTTTTTTGTTATCTTGAAGGTGTATATAAGTTTGTAAATTTCTCTGAATTTTTCTATGAGTGCATTATTGCAGAATGACGCATAGAAAATTGTTAGCTTGTAGTTCAGTGAAAATCACAGAGAAGCCTATAATTTCATAACATATATTCTGTGTGATTTTTTACTATGAATGTGTTTAATAGTTAGCAGTAAATTTCTCTGTGATTCTCTCTGAATTCATTAAGTTTCTGTGATTTTGTTTTTGTTATCTTGAAGGTGAATATAAGTTTGTATATGTCTCTGGACTTTTATTTGAATCTAGAGAAAATTATAATTTTTAGAAATTTCTCTAGACTTTTATGTTCTTGTGAAGTGTTTTTATGTTGAACAAATTATTTTTCTTATTTTTTCTTTCAGTTTCGATGGACAGTGCAGTGTTATTGCTGTGCAAATATGGGAATGATACTATTGTCATTAATGTTTCATGCAAATTGAATTTTGAGGAATTGGTTGGCATTTTGTGTAAAACATAGAAGAATTTGAAACCTGAGACTATGTGTATTTCATATTATATTGTGGGCCATCCGAATTGTATGGTTCGAAATAATATTGATTTTCTGAATATGTTGAGGGTTGTTTGTGCACGTGGTGTTGATATAGTTGATATTTCAGTTACTAGGTGTAATACTTATGATGAAGAGGATGAAGTGAGGTCTAATTGGGTAGATGTTGTGGATGGTGAATGTGATAGACTGGTGGATATTGAAAGGAATTCACTCTCTAAGTTTTGTTCTCACCAAGAAAATGTGTTATTGTCAGCTGGTTAGCGAAATAATATTACGAGTGTTGGACAAAAGTTTGAGGGTAGTGCGGTTGAGTTCCATACTTTTTTATGCAAGTATACTATTGAGGTTGGTTTTCAGTTTACGTATGTTAAAAATGACAAGCTGAGGGTTACGACAGAATGTGCATATAAGGAATCAAGGGGATGTATGTGGCGTGTACATGCTTCAGTTGAAAAAAAAAAAAAAGGTTCTTTTACATAAGAACTTTGAACAATGAACATACGTGTGGTGTGACGGTTCGTACTAGTAAACATGCTAGGATGACTTCCAGCTTAGTTTCTGGGCTGATACTTGAAGAGGTAAATGCAAAACCTTTGACTCGTCCAGTGGATGTTGTCAAAGAAATGAAAGACAAGTATGGGGTCTCAATCAGTTATAACTATGGTTGGTTGGGGGTTGAAAAAGCAAAATGTAGTACATATGGGGATTCTTGTTGTAGACCGCTCCGAACTCGTTCCGCGTGGGGGTGCAAATTGGGTTCTAGCTACTATAGTTCGGACTCCTGTCACGGTTATGAATCTAATCTCATAAAGTACAATGTGAGACTGATAAATCACTAAAGAGTCCAAATCCGGCAAATCATTTTGGAAAATCAATTTTAATCAAAAAGCGCGCCAAACATGGACTGCTTTGCCAGATTTCAGAGTCACCACCTAAATATTTTGTTTTGGGAAATTTAGGAAACCCTGACTCGTGCCTAAGGCCACGTGTCCGTCATCACCAAAGTTACCTCAGCTCGGGAACTTGGGTACGAGAGGGGAAGGTCCTGAAATGAGCACTCCCGTTCGCCCGATCAAAGATCGGCCTCTACTAACATGATATGTTGTTTTTGAAAACACATGTGTTCTTATTCTGATTATTAATCTAGCTTACTATTTGATGCGCACAGCATATAAATATAGACTCAATCGCGAAAATTGGAACAAAACAACTCATGTTCGTCTTTTTGAAAATGGTTTGAAAGTATTACTCGCAAGTAGCCCAAAGCGCGGATTTGCCACCCTCAAGTGGGCTTAGAAAAACATGATTTTGTCACTTCAAGTGGGCTTAAAACTCACAATCATCGAGTTGTTTCAATTCAGGCAATCAAGCCTTCACCTACAGGCATTCATGCAGTTAAACACATAAGCACATAGCCTCATGGTAAGCATGCCATCATGGCAATCACTTACACACATGCAAGGATGCTAAAGCATAAACACTCATCGAGTGCTCCGAGCTAAAACAGAAGCTAGTTAGTAATCGATGCATGATCTTAACTATGTCAACAATGCCTAATGCAACACATGCAAAATGTAGCTAAATAGGCTCGGCTATTCTAAGATGGCATATAAATGTAACACTCGATAACATGCTTTGAAACACGTATTCAAGTAAGTATTGAAATTCAATGTGGTTTGTATGATGCGCCGAGTCCGGTGCATCCAATACGAATGAATGATGCAGGCATACAAAGCATAAGGTATGCTAATTGAAATATGCCTTAATCTAACCACTGAAAGCGGGTAAATAAAAGGGAGAAAGATGCGGGGTTGGAAGACATTCACACACACACGCACACTTATTACAACATTTGCCTTCTTGCAAGAGGGTTCAAATAAATAGGCTAAGGTAAGCTACTTATTACAAAACAAAACTAACTAATTATTCTAGTTAACTAATTAGTTATTACAACACAAATCGATTAGCTAAGTGCATTAACTAATTAAGTACAAAATTGACGAATTAACTAGTTAATCGAAACAATTAAAAGGAGCCTCGGGGCAAGGAATGCATGCATGCTTGGTTGCTTCTTCTCGAAATCCCGTCGCCTTGCCACCGGTTGCCGTTGTTTGCGTTTGCTTTGATTCTGAACACCAAATCAATTCCCAGACTGCTTCTGCTCTAGAACCAGCACAACTTTGAACCATCTTCCAGCTGGTGGACTGTCGGCCACCAGGGGAGGCTGTAGGCCACCTGTCGGCCACTTAAGGAGGCTGTAGGCCACTTCTTCTGGCCGATCGGCCAGTTACTTCTGCACACTTCCATATTGCTGCAAACAGAGTTCAACAAGGGCAAAGCAAGGCATTTGCAGGGTATGTGTGTACAACCACCCTCCTTATCATTTCTCAAGCTCAAATGAGTGCGGTACTCGACTCTCGGGCCACCAAACGAACATCACAATGCACGATGGCTGAGAAGCCGAATGAAAGAGTGATAAATAAGAGAGTATGGCAGAGATATAGGCACTGAAATCATATGCCAAATGATGACATATCATGTAAATAATACAAGTACAGCATATTAGGATCTTTAAGCATTAAAGCTAGTGAGGTACACAACACTAAGACTATACAATACAATGTTCAATGGACTAAACCAACCCTAAACAGACCTAAGGCAGGTCAAAACAGTACCAAAAACATGCTAGGTTCGCATCATAGATGGCAAGAAAGATATGCTCATGTATTAGCTCACAAACAAGGCATAAAGGCACAACTCTTAAACATCATGAAAGAGTGATAAACATGAGAGTATGACAGAAGTTTATGCTTTGAAATACCATGCTAAATGATGTCATATCACACAAACATTACAAATAAGGCATGCTAGGGGTCTCAAAACACAAGACTAGCAAAGCCAATTACACTATAGCCCTACAAGGCAAGCCATACATGACCAAGACCACTTCGAATAGAGTTTAAAAATGCTAAATCAAGGCCAAAAGCATACTGAAACAGAGTTAAAACAAGCTAGAATTAGAAGCATAAAGCATGATGCATGTTAAGCCTACAAAGAGGATTGCACTACAAGTACAAAAACCAAGCAAGAGGTGACCCCACCAACCAAAATCAGAGTTAAATCATGTTAAATAATGGCCAAAAATATGCTGGAGTGGAGCCAAAACATGCTAGAATTATAGGCTAAAACATGAAGCATGTTAGGCTAGCAAGTAGGATTACACTACAAGTGTAAGAAGCATGCAAGCAAAGACCAAACCAGCCAAAAATAGACTTATAGCAGGTCTAAAAAGTCACAAAAATGTGCTCAAACTAAGCCTCAAGAGGATAGAAACACATGCTCATTTGGTAGGCCAACGCTAGAAAGATACAAAAGGGGGGAACCACCCCCACCTATTTTGGGTCCCAAAACCCACATTCCACCATTGAAATTCCTCTAGAATTCAGTGATGGAAAGACCAAAACAAGATGGTTTGAAAGGCTTTGAAAGAGAGCACAAAACAAATCAAAACAAGCCACAAAAGAGGGTAGACCACCCCCAACACCAAAGAGGCCTCAAACAACTATTTTAAGCACTTACAAACAAAGGTTTTTACAGTTGAAAGCTAAGCCAAAAGAAGCATGCAAAGATGGCTAAGTAAGCAACTAAGACAAAGCTCTAAAAAGGGTAAAGACTTACCCTTGAAGCACAGCAACAAAAACAGCACTTCTGAGCCAAAAACCAGCTTTTAGGCTCCCAACAAGACCTCCAAGTATCTCAGTAACAAGGTAGAGTGTTTGGGTAAGAGGGTTGTTGGCAAAAATGTGAAGAACATACACTTTTGAGCACAATGGAACACAATATATATATATATATATATATATAGAGAGAGAGAGAGAGAGAGAGAGAGAGAGAGAAAAAAAAAATTCTAGAGAGAGTGAAATTTTTTACTCTCAAAATTCTGAACCTGGAAAAGGGAGAGAGAGCCTCCCTCTTATAGAATTCCAAGCTTCAAGTTTCTTGGACAAGCTAGAAGCTTGGTGCAATCCCTCCATACACGTGTATGGAGGATGCATTATGTGCTCTCCAGCTGGCACAACTGGCAATAAAAATATCTGTAAAAGCAGAAAAATGGCCATAGGCCACTTCAAGTGGCCTACAGGGGGAAAAAATGGCCTACAACCACCAAAAGTGGCCGATAGCCTCTCCCCTCACTCTAGGCAAGGAGTAACAAGGTATGGCACAAAAACAAGCCAAAATGAAGAGATCCAAGAGGCCACAATGCAAGGCACTCAGCCGGAAGCCTCGAAAACTAGCCTATAGGCCACTACAAGTGGCCTACAAGAGGAAAAAGTAGCCTACAGCTACAAAAAGTGGCCTACAGGCCTCTCTCTCCCTCCAGGTAAAGACACCAAGGTCCGGTCCAAAAACCAGGCCAAGAAGAAGAGAGTTAAGAGGTCCCGAGACAAGGTGCACAGCCGAGAGCTTCGGAAACTCAAAACGAGCACAAACATACACAATCACTGAGAGCACAAACGATGACGTCTGAGTCTTAAGGCCGGTCAAAAATGGGGTGTCTACACTTGTTTGTCATTCGATCAATTATGGTGGTATTTTGATGAGGCATTGAAGAACAATCCAGGTAGTCATTTTGAGTTAGATTTTGAAAATAATAAGCGTTTCAAAAGAGTGTTTGTGGCTTTTCATGATGTATTGATGGTTTCAAATATTATCGGCCATTGGTTTTTCATGATGGAACATTTTTGAAAGGACAATACAAAGGAGTTATGTTTGCTGCGACTGGAAAAGATAAGAATGATGGTAATTATAAATATATCTAATTTTATTTAAGTATGTAAATTTTCTATACATGTAGAAATTGAGTGAATGTGATTTTTCTCTGACACTTTGAATTTTCTCTGGTTTTGGCCATTGTGTGGATTTTCTTTGATTGTGGCCACTGTGAGAATTTTCTCTGGATTTTGGTCAGTGTGTGAATTTTCTCTGGATGTTGTCATTGTGTGAATTTTATCTGTAGTTGGTCACTAAGTGAATTTTCTCTGGATATTGTCACTAAGTGAATTTTGTCTAGATGTTGCCAATGTGTGATTTTTATCTGTAGTTGGTCACTAAGTGAATTTTCTCTGGATATTCTGATTGTGTGAATTTTCTCTATAGTTGGTCACTAAGTCAATTTTCTCTAGATGTTACCAATGTATGAATTTTCTCTAGAGTTGGGCACTAAGTGAATTTTGCCTGGAGGTTGCCACCGTGTGAATTTTCTCTAGATGTTGGTAGTGTCAAATTTCTCTGGTTGTTTATTGTTCTAATTTTCTCTGCATGTGTATATCTAATATGCTTGTTCCTATTTGTTTTGTAGGTTTTTTTTCTATAGCTTTTGTTGTTGTTGATACTAAGAATAAAGACAATTGGTGTTGGTTCCTTGAACATTTATGTGAAGTATTGGGATCAGAGAGGGTGATAAGTTTCATATCAGATTGACATTGCGGTATTGTAGAAGGAATTGCTAGGTTTTTCCCTAACT
Organism: Camellia sinensis; assembly: GCF_055761805.1. Lineage (NCBI taxonomy): Eukaryota > Viridiplantae > Streptophyta > Magnoliopsida > Ericales > Theaceae > Camellia > Camellia sinensis. The sequence goes on from NC_138972.1 coordinate 99,557,375, forward strand.
GCTTTTATGGATTTTGTCTTGAACATCTAAAGAGAAATTTGAGAGATAAGTTGTCATGTGGAAACACAAATTTGGTTAGGGAGACGATTGTGTCCAAGTTTTCAGAATATGCATATGCGCCAACAAAGGCATTATTTCATTTCAAGTTAAATAAATTAAAAAGTGAAGGAGGAGACGTTGTGAGTGTTTTCTTGAGAAGTTTACCATATGAAAATTGGAGTGATGCATATTTTGAAGGGAAACGTTATGGTGAGATGTATTCAAATATTGCTAAGTCATTCAATTCATGGATACGAGAAGCTCGGCACTTGCCAATAACAAATTTGGTGGACATGATACGATTGCAAATCATGAATATGAGGTCTGATAAGAGGTTGCTCTCTAGTAAATGGAATAAAGTTCTATGCCCTCATATGGATAGTGCATTAGAGAAGTCTTTCTTGGATGGGAGGACATAGAATGTGAGTTTATCATCGGATAATGTCTTTGAAGTGCATTGTTTTCCTTCGGTTATGGTTGATCTTGGGTTGAGAACTTGTTCATGTCGAAAATGGGATAAAAATGGGTATCCATATCAACATGTTGTTGCTACAATTTTTAGGAGTGGAAAGAATTTGAATTCCTTTGTTGAACCATTTTTTCATGCTGATATGTATTGTCAAGCATACTCATTTTCGATTGGCCCAGTTCCAACTGTTGAAAAACCTGTGTGTAGCATTGATGATGCTATGATTTTACCTCCATTGGGTAAGAGACCAGCTGGGAGGCCAAAAAAGAATAGAATTGCTTCTACTGGAAAGTTTAAAAGGGTGGTTAAGTGTAGTCGTTGTGAGAGTATTGGTCGCCATAATAAGAAGACATGCAAGGAACCTTTGTTAAATAGTTGAGGATAATACATTTTATTAATTGAATAATACATTTGATGATTACTTTTGTGTATTTTGTTTTATGAAGTGTATTTTTTAGACATTGTATATAATAATACCAATCAAATTTATCTAGAGAAATTTTTCAATAGCAGTGAAAGTGTGCATTGTGTTTGTTGATACATACTATAGGTAGTGAGTTTGTAATACTAGTCAAATTCATCCAGAGAAATTTGCCTATGGCAGAGAAAATTCTCTGTGCATTGTGTTTTGAAGCTTCAAATTCATCTAGAGAAATTTGCCAAGAGTAGAGAAAAGTACTGTGTGCATTGTGTTTTTTGAATTTGATAATTGTTTTGTACTAACACAATGCATTACAGATTGCATGATCATATAGGCACCTTCTTTGGCACGGTCCGAGTTAAATTTCTCTCTGAATTTATGGTAACTTCATACCAGTCAAATTCATCCATAGAAGTTTGCCAATATAAGAGAAATTTACTATGGGCATTATGTTTGTTGAAATTTGTATTGTGTTTTGTGAGGTCCAATTCATCCAGAGAAATTTGCCAATAGCATTGAAAATTACAGTGTGCATGATGTTTGTTGAAACATATTATGGGCAGTCTGTTTATAATACTAGTCAATTTTATCCAGAGAAATTTTCCACTAGCAGAGAAAATTATCTGGGCATTGTATTTTGAAGCTTCAAATTCATTCTGTGAAATTTGCCAATAGCAGAGAAAATTACTGTGCGCTTTGTGTTTTTTGAATTAGATGATTGTTTTGTACCAACACGAAGCATTATAGATTATATGATCATATAGGCATCCCCTTGAGACGATACGATTAAAATTTCTCTGTGAATTTCTGGTAACATCATACCAGAGAAATTTCTGTAGATAATTTTCTGTGTGGATTGTGTTGATAATCACAATAAAAAAAATATATTTAACCATTGATAGGTATGAGATTTACATTAGTCAAAAAAGGATATATACATATATGTCAGGCATCATCATTCCTTCAATGTATAAAAAAACAAATTAAATGGTTAATCCTAATTATATTGTGTACATTGTCTTCCTTGCACTAGTTTCACTATTACACTTTTGGTTCTTCTTCTGGAGGTATTTGAACTGGTTCTATCCATGATCGGCCAACTTCGGTCACAAATCTCTCTATGATTTCTGCCTCATCAACCTTATGTCTTGTGTGGACAATTTTGAGCTGATAGGTTCATGCTTGCTATATTGTCTCATTATATAGCATACAAAGAGGCTGCAATCCAGACGGCATACAAATTATAGGTATAGTTAGTTTTAAGAAGCATCAAATCAGATTATCTTATTTATAGATGTTGTATGAAGCTTACGAATCACTGTCTTATTGTGGAGCATTGTTGACATACTCAAAGTCGTAATTTGTGTTTTGTGAGTTTATCAATTTGAAAGAGGGTTGTGATTGTGTCTCTCTTTCAATGCAAGCTTTCAAAAAATTCTCCACATAATCTTACTGCAAAAAAAATAACTTTTAAATAACAGAGAAATTTACAGACAAATAAATGGGAATCTATGAAAATTATCATCACATAAACATTATGATGGATCAGAGAAATTTGCACTTGTTACCAATTGTTTTGCATCTTTGACATATTTGTCTTCTGCATCATCCCTCCTTAGCCTTAGTGAGTTGTAGAACCTCCATAAATTGTCTTATTTGTCCAGGACAAGCAAGGTCCAGTGATTTCCATGTGTTGACTTCTCATTACCCACAGTATTTATTGGGAAATAGAGAAACCTGTAGTTCCTCCATGCTGTTTCAATATGCTTGTCAAATAATGAGACTCGGAAAGTTTGATTTTCCGTCATCTTGATGAAATTCTGTGGTTAGAGAAAATCAAAAAATGGTTATGTTATGAGAAAGTTGAAATGACGGGAATTTAAGAATTATAGAGACAGAGAAATTTTAAATACACACAACTAGCCAGAGAAAATTAGACTAGTAACATAACTAGCTTCAAGAAATATCTTAACAAGAGAAAGTAGTAAGTAAATTCCAGAGAAAATCAAATAAAAGAGTAATAATATACTAAGCTCATGGATGTGAAAAAAAATGAAGTTGGTTGTTATATTTCTCTCATTTGGTCAGCAAAAAGGATCTCTCCATAGCCATCAATGACCTAAAAAATATCATTTATAATTGTAATATTGGTTTATAAAGGCTGATGGAACGTTGCAGAGAAATTTTGATGAAAGACTTACATTGTTGGCAATTTCTTTTTGCTTTATTAGATTTCCAATGTCTTCGAAGGTAATGAAATTCAACTCACTTGTCCAGATTAAAGCCCTACAAGATGACAAAGAAGGGATTTAATAATTGTTAATGCAATATAAGTTAGTAAATTGTTATTTGTTATCTTCTATTTTATTTATTGTACCTACTCAAGCCCAGACACATTTGATATGTGCTGCAAGATGTCTTTCACATGATCTTTTATCAATCTTGAAACGGGTAGAGTTTGTGGAAAAACTCAAGATTTTCTGATGCTTGTTGGTTGAGGCAAGACGTACGCATCAGCATCAAGTACTTCTTTGTCTTTCGTGGTTTGCTCAGTTTGCTTTGCAGCTTGCTTCGAACCTCTAGTCACTTTCACAAGTTTGAGATATTGAAATTTTGGATCGTGTTGCTTTTCTTTCCTTTCTTTTGCCTTTAAATTTTTTATCATTGATGTAGGATATTTTTTTAACTCTGCCGGGATTGTTAACAACTCCGTCGGTCCCAAGCCCGGGTTAAGGAGGAGGGTTGTGTGTTAGGTAGCCGACAGCCAACACGTAAAAAAAGCCGCTCAGATCCCTTATGATGCTAGTTAAACTAGTTATTGAAGGGAATATAGTGAACATTATTAGCGCATACACCCCTCAAGTAGGGTTAGATGATCATACTAAGAAGGATTTTTGGGAGCAAATGGATGAGATCTTACAGGAGATACTCGTAGGAGAGAACCTAGTTATAGGTGGAGATTTTAATGGCCATGTAGGCATAGATAAACTAGGTTATGAAATGGTGCATGGTAGATACGGTTTTGGTGACAAAAATGAGGCTGGAGAGAGTATCTTAGATTTTGCGTTGGCTTCTAACTTGGTGGTGACCAATACTATGTATAAGAACAGGGAGGAGCATTTGATAACCTTTAAGAGTGGATTGGTTAAGAGTCAAATAGATTACTTCTTAGTGAGAAAAGTGGACCGCCTAAAATGCAATGATTGTAAGGTGATTCCTGGAGAGAGTCTGGTCTCTCAACATAGGATTTTGGTACTAAATTTATGTTTTAGAGGGCAATACCAAGCTAAGAAGGATGGTGGGCGTCGTAGGACGAGATGGTGGGACCTAAAAGGGGATAAACTAGAAATATTTAAGAATCGAATGGATAAGGAAGGAACATGGGACTTAGAAGGTGATGCTAACACTATGTGGAACTCGATGGCCAATTGTATGAGGAGAATCTCAAGGGAAGTGCTTGGAGAGTCGAAAGGAACGGGACCCAGCTCTAGGGAAACTTGGTGGTGGAAGGAAGAGGTTCAAGCGGTAGTTAAGGCAAAAAAAGAGTGCTTTAAAAAGTGACAGAAGGATAGAACTGAGGAAAACTTTAAGAGCTAAAGATTGGCTAATAAGGAGGTCAAGAAAGTAGTGAGAGAGACAAAGTTGAAACTATATGATGACCCATACACTAGACTAGATATTAAGGAGGGAGAGAAAAGGGTATACAAACTTGCTAAGATACGAGAGAGGAAAACAAGAGATTTTAATCAAGTAAAGTGCATCAAGAGTGAGGATTCTAAGGTATTGGTGAAGGATGGTGAGATTAAGGAAAGATGGAAGAATTATTTTGAGAAACTATTAAATGAGTAACATGGAGGTACGACAATAAGGGAAGAAATAGCCAGCAATACGATAAACCAAGACTATAGGTTCTATCGCAGGATTATGAACTTTGAAGTGGAAATTGCACTTAAGAAGATGAAATCAAATAAGGCTTTAGGACCCGATGATATCCCTATTGAAGGTTGGAAGTGTTTGGGTAAAAAGGGAGTTGGTTGGTGGACTAGGTTGTTTAGCAAAATTTTGTTGACTAGGAACATGCCAGATGAGTGGAGGAAGAGTATTTTAGTATCAATTTATAAGAATAAAGGTGATGTCCAGAATTGTAACAACTATAGAGGAATCAAGCTCATGTGTCATATAATGAAAGTGTGGGAGAGGGTGATGGAACGTCGATTACGAGATATAACTGAGGTGTTAAAGAATCAATTTGGGCTTATGCCTGGTAGGTCAACAATGGAAGCGATCTATCTTTTGAGGAGAGTAATAGAAAAGTATAAAGAAAAGAAAATAGACATTCATATGGTGTTTATCGACCTTGAGAAAGCATATGACAGAGTGCCCCGAGATATAATATGGTAGGTGTTAGAGAAGAAAAGGGTGACAAAAGGTTACATTGGCGTGATTAGGGACATGTATGAAGGGGTGGTGACCACTATTAGATCGCCAGCTGGAGAGACAAATGAATTTTCTATCACTGTAGGGTTACACCAAGGATGTATCTTAAATCCTTATCTTTTTGCTTTAGTTATGGACGAGTTGACGATAAATATTCAGGATGACGTGCCATGGTGCATGCTTTTTGGAAACGATGTTGTGCTAGTGGATGAGACTAGAGAAGGAGTTAACACAAAGTTAGAGATTTGGAGAAAAGCAATCTAAAGGATTCCGGATAAGCAGAACTAAGACAGAATACATGGAGTGTAAATTTAGTAACAGTAACAATGAAAGCAGAGGAGAAGTGAAGATTGAGAACCAAGAATTGTCTAAGAGTAAACATTTTCGTTATTTAGGATCGATTATCACAACAGCGGGAGAGATTGATGCAGATGTGGCCCATAAGATTAAGGTGGGATGGTGTAAGTGGAGAAGTGCGTTTGGGGTATTGTGCGATAAACGAATACCCACTAGACTAAAAGGTAAGTTTTATAGAACGACTATTAGACCAGCTATGTTGTATGGGACGGAGTGTTGGGCAACCAAGAAACAACATGTAGATAAGATGAGTGTGGCTGATATGAGGATGCTAAGATGGATGTGTGGTAAGACTAGACAAGATAGGATTATGAATGAGTGTATTCAGGAATGAGTAGGAGTAGCACCAATAAAAGATAAGTTGAGAGAGAATCGTGTAAGATGGTTTGATCATATTCAACGGAGACCAACAGAGGCAGTAGTGAAGAGATGCGATGCTGTAACGGTAGATGGAAGTGTTAGGGGACGGGGTAGGCCTAGATTAACGTTGACTAATTTGACTAATGAAATGGCCTTTGATAGGGCCGCGTGGAGAAGAAGGATTCATGTAGCCGACCCCTTTTGATGAGACTTAAGGCTTGGTTTGGTTTGGTTTGGTTTGATGTAGGATCTCTTTTTACTGTAGACAGCGAAAATATCAGTAATAGTGAAATTTCTCTGAAGTAACAGATGATATTTCAATATGTAAATTTATTTGATTCAATATTTTCCAGTTACCATAGACTTTTATTTTTTGTTTTGGTTGTTCTTTGTATGCCATTTGTTCTTGTTGGGCTGTAGGTTGTTGTTCCACTTGTATTCCAACTATACACAGTGAAAATCAAACAAGCCCCAAAAATCGAATAAGAAAATAGACAGAGAAAATCAAATAAGCAGTAGAAATCAATAGAAATAAGCAGCATAAACTAATGTGTTCAAAGAAATTTAACTTCCAAAGAAAATTACCATTGACAGAGAAAATTATAATAAATAGAAATTTCTCTGAGTTAAGTTGACACAAGGACAAACTTTTTGTGGCTCAAGATTTTCACTGACCTTGTGGTTGAACCTGTGTTGGTGTTCGGTATGGTTGTGTTGCTAGTTGGACAGATAGTTCTCAAACTTGTTCATGCAATTTAGCATTTTCATTTTTAAGCTCCGAAATTGAATACCTCAACTGTTGAATTGTTTTTGTATCATCTTCTTTTTTAACCTCCAACATCCTTAGTTTCATTTGAATTGTGATGTCTCTTTCTTGAAGTTCTGAGTTAAGTGATATCAAGGTTCTTATTGCAATATCCCTTTCTGCAAGTAATTCATTCCAATTTCTCTCTTCTTCTATTTTAGATTTAGAAAGTGCCTTTAGTCTTTGACGTAGATCAGCAATTTGGGCATCCTTTGATTCCTCAGATTCTTGAGGTTGATGCATTGTTGAGCCACAAATGCTATCACGATGTTGGTCTATCGGCTCATTATGTTCTTCTTTATCACTTTCCTCATTGTTTTCTTTTTGCTATTTAGATTGAGTGCCTTCATCTTTTTCTTCATTGTCTTCTTCTTTCTGTTCATTTTTTTTTTTGTCTTCTGCTTCTATTTCTTCACTTTCTTCTATGGCTTCTGCTTCTTCACTGCTTGCTTGATCTTCTTGTCCATTGCTGGCTTTGTGTTCTTCTATGTTGCCTTCTGCTTCTTCATTCGCTCCTTCTTCAGATGAATTTTGTAATGTCTCCTTAAATTTGACAATTGCCTTTTTTGATTCTTTCTCCATCTTTTTACCAAGATAAAACTCCTCTGATGGATTTTTGACTAACTCCTTGTTATCTATCTGTAACAGGAGGCTCTTTTATTAGAGAAATGTTACAAAATTCACTGAGAGAAAAAATTGAAATAAGGAAAATAAAATTCATCTAAATCATACTAATGGGAAACAAACTTTAAAGAAAATTGTATGGGCCAGAGAAAATTACAGGCAATGAGTAAATTTTATGAGGCAGAGAAAATTATGAAACAAACAACATAATTTAGATATTAGAGAAAATCAATCAAGGCATATAAGTTAATGTTTTACTATAATTGTGTCAGCGAAATTTGGATTCCAGAGACAGTTCATTAGAAGGGTAGAAATAAACAGTGTTAATCAAAGATGCAAGGCACATAAGTTATGGGCCAGAGAAAATTACACACAAGGAGAAACAATTTTATGGGTCAGAGAAATTTATGAAACAACCAACATAATTCAGATATTAGAGATAATCAATCATGGCATATAAGTTAATGTGTTACAATTTTGGTCAAAGAAATTTGGATTGCAGAGAAATTGATTACAATGGAAGAAATAAATCATGGTAACCAAAGAAGAAACATAAATTGATAGTTCAGAGAAAATTGATCTCAATCAATCAAGCCACAAGGAGGGAAACAAACCAGTGGTCAGAGAAATTTTAGAATTTCACTGAGATTTCAGTGGCGATAGAAATCTAACTCGTCGAGGTGCAAGAGAGTGGACTGGTGTCTTCTGCAGCTGTTTCGTCAAAGTTTGCAGGTTCCACTTAGCACATCTTGGGAAGTCAGTTGTGTTACTGTCTTCCGAGTCAATGATATTTGTATGTTCACATAGTTAATACTGTGATGAAAATTAAAGTAATTAAATTTCGCTAAATACACAAATTTGTAAGTATTATAATTGCAAATTTGAATGGATATTATACTTACCAGCAACGTAATGACACACCCCGTAACTTTTTCTGGAGTTTTGTGCAATGCTATGATAGAATCAATCAATGTTGGTGTGATTGCTTTTGGCCAATCATACTGTTTCATTGATTCAAGAGGTTCCACATACTTTATAAAAACTCACCCTATTGAATTCCCACTTGTTGCAAAAAATAGGGTGAGACACAAGTACAATGTTACAATGATTGCTACATCTTTGAAGTTAGTTGGTTGCTTGCCTTTCATTGCTTTGACCAAGGCATTTTGAAGAACATGACCAGTGGGCCTTGTGTCCTTTTGGAATCTTCTCCTGAGGAATGCAGATTTTGGCTTTTTAAAGTATGTTAACGACATGGCTCCTTTACCTCCTTGCAAACGAAAAATCAAGGTTATGTCATTGGTTGTAAAGGTCAAGTTCTTTTTACCAACTGTGAATGTTTTTGTTTTTTCATTGTAACATTGGATTATTGCAACTACATCATAATCAGATTTCCTAGATTTCCTTGGACCCATCCTTCCAGTGGTTAGAGCTTGGATCAAATACCAGAATGGGGTCTTTTGAAGCTCTACAAGTTGGTTTGAATTGAATTTAAGTGTTTGAAAAAATGAGACAACAAATGAGAGGTTGGATCGGTATTGAATGCTGTAGTGAGCTCTCTTTCTTTGGAGTTTAACAGGTTTTTTCCCCCTTGAGCTTGAGTCTGTTGAAGTTGAGGTACTCATCTTGATGCTAGTTGCTTCATCACGTTGGACTTGTGTGTTTTGGCAAGGAGTTTGCAGTGTTTTGCTGCTGGTTTTTTTTATCTTAGATCATAAGAAGACTGAAAGAGTTTCTGTTTCTTGCTTGGTGTTTTCGGTGTTTTGCTATTGGTTTTTGATCTTAGACCATAAGAAAACTGAGAGAGTTTCTGTTTTTTGCTTGGTGTTTTAGGTGTTTTGCTGCTTTTACGTTTTGCCATTTCTAGACAATGATGAAAACATAAAGATGTCAACATTAAATCCCAAAGAAAATTGAACATGCCAGATAAAATTGGATATGTCAGAGAAAATTACACAAAGGAGAAAACTAATGTGGCCAGGGAAAATTATAAATGTCAGACAAAATTAGACACTAAAAATTAAATATCAGAGTACTAACTGTTTTCCTGTAGAATACATCTAGCCACAAAAAATTTTCATTGCTAGAGAAAATCAACAAAGCATCATAAACATGGTAGAGAAATTTTCAATAATTGTTAAAACTACATATAGAAGTAAAATATAGCCAGAGAAAATTGTAAAAAGAAAATATATCTAGAAAGCACAGAAAATGAATGATAGAGAAAAGTAAACATGGCAAGCCAAAGAAAATTTCCATTCCACAATTAGCAAGATAAAATAAACAAAGTAATGTAAACATGCCACTGAAAATTATACCACATTGAAACCAAGAATTGAACAAAATAAACACACCAGAGAAAATTACACATTCCTGAGAAAATTATAGATTCTTGAGAAAATTTTCATTCCAGAGAAAATTTTAAGTCCATAATATTGAAATGTCAGAGAAATTTACATACACAACCAGAGAAAATTAAACATGATACAGACACACAAAGGAGAAAAGTGATGTGGCCAGAGAAGATTATAACTTAGACACAGACAAGAGAGTAATAGACATTCCAGAGAAAAATACATATTCCAGAGAAATTTATAGACAAAATCACAGAAAAATATTCATGAATAAGATCAAAATGCAGAGAAATAATTTTTTTTCAAAATAAACATGCCAGAGAAAATTCAAAGATGAAACATACATTCCAGTCCATAATATTAAAATGCTAGAGAAATTTGCATACACAACCAGAGAAAATTAAACATGATAGAGACATACAAGGGAGGAAAGTGATGTGGTCGGAGAAAATTATAAATACCAGAGAAACTTAGACAGAGACAAGAGAGTAATAGACATTCCGGAGAAAGATAGACATTCTAATTAAAAATACATATTACAGAGAAATTTATAGAAAAAATCACAGTAACATGTTCAAGAATAAGATGAAAACACAGAGAAATAGCTTTTTTCAAAATAAACATGCCAGAGAAAATTGAAAGAAGAAACATAAATCAAGCAAAAATTAGATAAATTCAAATGCCAGAGAAATTTACAGATAAAATCACACAAACATGTTCAAGAATAAGTTCAAAACACACAGAAATAAATTTTTTCAAATTCATGTAACTTTTTATTACGAAATTGAAATCCTAATTTATGGAAGGTTAATATAAAATGCAATTAACTGTGTTTCTAGAGAAAATCTAGTTGTATTGTAGAAAAACTTACCAGAGTTAAGATGAAACTTTAATGACGAGCTGATATATCCTGAGATGAAGATGCGATGTGACTGAGATGACGATGAATAGTGAAAACGGGGTCAAAGAAATTTGTGAGGAAGGAATATAAATGATTTTTGCAGAAGATAACGAAACTCTAATGTCGATGGTGAAGATGATATTGAAACCCTAGTTGTGCTGTTCTCTTGTTCGTGAAGATGGTTGGATGCCTGGAATGAAACTCAGTCGTCAGAATCAGTTTCGTCTTTGTGTTGATTTTGTGAAGGGTATTTTGGTCCACGAAATAATTAAAAATGCGCACCATGTTGTTCAGGGACCTAATGCATCACTATTTTTTTTTGTGTCCTTTATCCTTTAAATTACTATTATTAGGGATCTTAAAAAAAATTCCTTTTTTTTTATATATTTTTTCAAAAGAAAAAATCAAAAAAAAAAATATTTTTTTTCTAACTTCCAAAAATAGTAAGTTGTTGGATCTGGGGCGGATTAGACCTCTTTCTATTCTCTTCTAATTGACAAAAAAAAAAAAATTAAAATTAAAATTAAATTACCACCCAAAAAAGGAAGATTTATTAAAAAATCTTTTTTTTAGTATTTATATCCTAATTAATTCATAAGATATTCTTGTATTCCAATAAATTCTATTTTTTGAACATTTAATCTATCAAATCATAATTTTCATATTTAAAGTATTTTATGAATATTTTTACCTTTACAAATATTTTTTAAACGGTTAGCAATTTAGTGATGTGAACATTTATATTTTACAATGTGAATATTCACATTAATGTATGAATGTTCACATGTTCACATTAACAGTGAAAACATTCACATTGACATGTTAACATTCACATTGATGATGTGAATATTCACATTTACGATATGGATATTCACATCACGGAACATTCACAATGTAAATATAAATATTATTAGGAATATTTTGATAATTATATCACTCATAGGACTTATTAAAATATAAAAAATTAATGTAAATTAAATAAAATATAAATTGATGAAATGAGATTTATGAAAAAGTGCCAAAAACAAAATTCAAAAAAGAAACTCTACACATGTAAACAACAAATGACAAAAGTTGCTAAAAAAATTAAATGTGATTCTGAAAATAAAAATTACTTATTTTCTTACAAATGTAATTTTAAAAAAAAAGAAAGAAAGCAAGATTGGTGTCAAAATATGCTCTTTAGTCGGTAGCTAAGTTTGACCTATGACTCGAGATTTTTTTAGCTCATTAGTTGCATGAATAACTTTCCGTGTACGTCATATTGTCGTTTTACAAAGCACAACGTAATATATATGTATGGGTTGGTTTGGAAAGTGAGTTGGTTTTTTGGTTTGGGAAGGATTTTTTAATTTTTTAGTTTTTTTGATTTTTTTTTGTGAGAGAAGAGTGTAATGATTATGGATTGGATGTAATGTTTTATTTATTGTGACTAAAATAATTTATTTTATCTTTTGTGACTATTTTAGCCACAAATCATATGTATATGGTTTTGGCTGGGACATAACATAATTTATATATATATATTTAAATGAATAGAGAATTAAGAATTAATGAGAGAAGTAATGGTACAAATGATTATATATTTTTATCATTTTATCTTATTATGTGACATATTAATTGTAATTGTCAGCATTGCATTGAAAAAAAATAAATGGTAAGATTTATTACATTATTATTATATTAACAAATAAGATAGTAAATATAATATGATATAAAAGTATTAATGTTATTATAATAAGAAAAGTGAAAGTAATTATAAAAATATAAAAGAACATATCGATTGTGTTCTAATGCAAGTAAGGTCACTGTTTTTTTCTTCATAAATCACTTATATATCTTTTATAATTATTTTCATTTTTTTTTTCTACTATTTGACAAATCAAGAATGTGTTTTAATGCAAGGTTTCTGTTTTTACTTCATCAAAATATAAAACCATTTGCACCACTATATTTTTACAATTGTTTTCACTTATTTACAATTCCCCATTAAATGAATGGTTTCCCTCTTCTTGGTTATGAACTTTGGAGGTTTTTCATAATGCAATATAGGCTAAAGAAACTTCCCATTGGGCGGTAATTAGGGTGTCTTATTTTTAGTTCATATTTTTAAATACGTCTCTAATTTGCTTCTCTAAAAGTATTTCCAACAAACTCCTAAAATAATCATATAGTTTTTTTTTTGTTTTTGTTTTTGATACAATAAATAATCATATTAGCTATTGTAATGGTAAATAGTCTCATCTTATTTTATTATATATTCAACAATTTACTTACCACAACAACTATTTTAACATTGCTTATCCAAATTGGCTATAGTTCAAGATTCTTTAGAAGTTCTTTAAACAATTTGTTTAGATGGATAAGTAAAATAAAAAAACAATGTTAAAAAAAAAAAAAAAAAAAAAAAAACCATTGGAGTTGTTCTAGTAGCTAAACTCAGATCATATCAGACACACCCAGTCTTCTAAAGACATTGTACTCATCATAGTCTATTACACGAGCTTATATATCCTTTTTATTTTTATTTTTTTTGTCTATTATAATTTACGAAAAGGCTTATATTGATGTTTTTATATGTGACATGTACGGAAGCAAGTCCATGTGCAGGTTTATGTCCTCTGGTGACGAAAATGGAAGTGGGGGGTGGTTGGGGGGTCATTGAGGTTGCAATGGTGGTTGGTGGAACTGTCAATTTCCATGCAATTAATGGACCAAGTGATTGCCTATTTTCCATTCCATCATTTTTTTTTTGATAACAGAGTCCCTGGGCCAACTAATGATATCCCCCGGCTCACTTGTGGAGACACTATTTAAAATTAGAACAAATGCCCCGTATGGACGGATTTGAATGAGCTTATTGAAACTGGTGAGTAAAGAACATGAGGCTTAGTAGAGTACACCTCCATGCCCCAAGTTGTGTCCACTAGATCAACCCTTGGAGGTTTCCATTCCATCCTTATATGCATAATAATACCAAAAGGGTTCTATCTCCATGCCAAGCCTGCTCTTAAATTAGTTCAAAAAACACATTTTGTTACGCTTGTCACATTATCCTTCTAAGCTACTTAAGCATGATTAATAGTTTTGGGAGGTTTTTCTGTTCATAACCAATTGATTTTAAGTTTGATATTTGAATATGGCATCGCTAGTTTTGAATTTAATACTTTAACAGCTTCTGTGACTATTGAAGCTTCCTTTGCACAGCCATGAAATCTCCAATGCTCCTTATCAGTGCCACTTGTAAATTTTGTAATCATCACAAACTCAAATATTTTTTAATCTTTGTGCAAGCGTTTCAATCATAAAGTTATTTTGTACAAGATCATATAACTTAAGCCGTTAAATGATTTGGTTTTTGATGTACGTAGTCTTTACAATAAACCCAATACAGTAATAAACAGAGTACGTACAACATGTATAGTGCAAAACCCATGAATCAAAAATAGAGATTCAAAAAATAATCACCCCTTCATCACCCTCCAAACCCTGAGCATGATATCCAGCTTTGTTCCTTTAAACAGCATAGAGCCTTATGACCTGATTTATCTTGGCTCGGCAAACAGGGCAATCCCCTTTCTTCATTTTTATCTCATTCAAACATGACATGCAACCTGCCATGTGACCACACGGAATGCATGCTCCCTCCACCGGAGCTTCCCAACATATCACGCAAGAGGCAGAACCATCTCCATCTTTAGCTTCGTTTGTTCTAGAAGCTTCTTCGTCTTCCACATTAGGAATAGACAAGTCCACGGGGCTGAAATCAATAGAGGGATAGTGAATTGGGCCTTCGCTTAAAACATCCAAAGGACTCGGAGGAGCTGAAGGAATTGTATTGGTTGTTTGGACAGGAGGAGGAATATCATGTGACGTATGAGTAGTTTGAAACGGATTGTTAGTAGGCTTGGATTTGGGCCCACCCCATCCATTGTACTCTTCTTTAGTTGGCTCATCCTTCCATCCACTGCTGCTTGCTTCTGACGGTGGGGACCGACCGTATGAGCCCCATCCATTTTGCCTCGTGTCATTTGTAGTATTGTCCCAACCATTTATGTTGTTAGCTTGGAAGCTGGGGTGGTCGTTGGGGCAAAGCGGTAGTCCATCCTCCATAGCAGACTGAATTGAAGCACTTATTGCCATTGCTAACTCTGCTGCTTCTGCATCAACTTGACTTGCAATTGTTGGAGCTGAAGTTTGGGTATCATGTGGTACTGGGGGAGGCATAACCTGCAATACCGAAGCGTTAATCAATGGTGCACCCAAAAAAAAAAAAAAAAAAGAAAAAAAAAGAAAGGAAATGCAATGAGAAAAATGAAAAAAAAAAGAATTTCTTTTAGTTAAAAAATTACCAACGACGTAGAACAAAACAAAAGTTTGTCTTCAAAAGCTTACACATTCGAACTCAATTGTTGCATTCACATTCCACAATTTCATAAATTAGTTGGCACTAATGACATAATACCAAAAAGTTCAAGGGAAAAAATTGTTTGAAGTGAGAAAAAATTATAATTTCAGGAGATATCAGAATGAGGCATTAATGGTCTTGCATAATAAGCATTTTCCATCATTTCCTTTGAGCAGACAGGATTCCTATTTTTGTCTCACATTGTGACCACTTTAAATATAGAGACCCCAATATATATGTGAATCAGAAGCTTCTTTTCAGTTCAAGTCATGTAGAACAATGCCATTAAACAAGAAAAGAAACTTGGGAAAAGTTCCTAAATCATTTAACAGTAACTGCAGCTTTGCCATGGCATTTCCGATTTGCATATCATAGAATAAGGAAAACAGTTGAAAAAGAAAAAGTTTCAGCACAATTTTACCCCATTGCTTAAAACTTTTTGTTTGTGACAAGAGCCAGAAAAAAAAAAAATATCTACCAAGTGTGATGCTTTCCACACCCCACATGATAACTACCAAAGGATAAAAATACGAAATCCTCTACTGGACATGATATGTAAAATGTACACAGCATAGAACAAAATTCAGACCTGCACAAACTTTATTTGAAATTGTACCTGTGGAATTCCTCTGCATGCATTGTATAATGATTGAATTTGATGTTTTTCTGCTTCACTGGCAGATGCAAACTTGTATCGAGTTTCTGGTATGGAAGAACATGATCATTAGGATATAAATGAAGCTCAGCAAGGACAGCCAGTCTTTAATATGGGAAAAGATTGCTTTCATTATTATGTATTATGTGGCCATGCACAACTAAGCATTGATAATATGTACTCTGTGGCCATGCACAACTAAGCATTTTTACACTTGAGCCAAGCACAATTCAGTTTCTTCGTTCCCCAACTAAAAAATTAAGACCAACTCTTCAACTAAATCAATATGTTGTATGAGAAAAAATAGACACTTTTCCCTGTTGATAATTGGCACTCCAGACACCTGTCTGCATGTCATTTCCATTTGAAACTCACTTGGACACCTTTTAAGAAGTCCACTTTCAATTATCTAGGAGAAAAAGTATGCCATGCCTTTTTTTTTTATCAAGAACTAGTGACGTAATTATGATTCCATCCCATGTCTGTTTTTTTATTTAGTGCAAAAAATACCGAGAGTACTGTTAAAACAGAATTGCTACACAAATTGAACACCAAAAAACATTTAACTTCTACCAAAATAACTTAATCCATTAACCAATGTGCTCAAAATCTCAAGATCCAAACCACATTCTTAAGATAAGTAGATGTGTAGGAATCCCACATCTTGGTGCCATGAAGTAGTGCAAAACCTCAAATCAAGGTGTGCTTGGCAAAACCAAAACAGGCAACATAAGTAAACCTATTAGTCCATCTCTGCTGTACTGTACATAAGTTAGAAGAAACTCTAACCATACATTTACAAATATATAACAGCACAAGGGATCTGAATTTTTTTCCCCCCTTTTCTAACTCAAACCCTTTTTAATTAATAAAGTGAGAAAAACATATGGAATTTCCAACTAATAATTTCAGTAAAAGGAAATTACGGGTGGACTTGTCAAAAATTATCAGCGTAGGATCTGATAGGTGGAATTTTGGTTCCTCAATATGAGCCTTCCACAAAGCAATAACTGTGCGAGGCTGGGCATCCTGTTCATTAGACAAAAGAACCACATCAAATAGCTACTAAAAGCGCATCAGTATAAATATGAATGCAGAATTTTGAAGGTGTAGAACACAACAGAATTTTAAAAGATAGACTACTAACTAAAGAATTAGTAAGCCAGCCCAGAACTGCCCTTGAGTAAGAAATAATTGTGGCTATTGTACTGATGGCTTCACTATCTATAATTCAACACTATCCAGAAAGGGCTATATGTAATAACCCTCACCACTGCTTACCGATAAACACTGATTACCGTTAAACTGAACTGATTATGACTGATAATTGGACTGGTTAAAATACTGAACTGACTGACTGAAAACTGGAACTGAATTGACTAAGTGTGTACGTTTGAATTGCATTCTATCTGTTGATTGTTTATTTGATCTGTTCGTGTTTTAGTGTTTAAACTGTTAATTGAAGGCCTTATCGGCGGCCGAACTGGGAATTGATTAATGTTTCGTGATCCTCATAATTAATGTGATTTTATGGTATATTTATCTGAAAACTGATTAGGTATGATTAAATTAGATTAAAATGAGTTAATTGCAAGTTTTGGACTTAATTACCATTAGACCACTTAGTGGCCACTACTTCACACATGTTAAGCCTTGTATACACTCCAATCAAAACATTTCATCAGCTCATTTCTTGTGCTTAACCGACCAAGAGAGGGAGAGGGAGAGGGAGAGAAATTGAGCTCTACCTTGTGAATTGCTTGGAACTTGGAGAATTGCTTGCTAATTGAAGTGTAGATTGCTAATTTGAACCTCTAGACTTGCATTCAAGGAACCTAGGTATGAATTTCATCTTTTGATTTTGTCTTTAAGTTGATTCGTGCATGGTTCATGTCTAATTGTAGAGCTAAGTCATGTTTTAGTTCATATCTGTTGATATAGAGCTCATTTCATGCTTGCATGTTTGAATTGGTGAGTTGTGAGTTGAATTCATGGTAAAATTGTCACATGCATGTTCATGTCTTGAGTGTAGGCCATGTTTTCATCTTGTTTGTGAATCAATTGGCTCACTAGAGCATGTTTTGAAGCTTTGAATTGATTTGAATTCATGCATGTTTGCATGTTCTTCATGTTCATGAAATTGGTTTGAAATTGGGTTTCAATTGAACACCCTTGGGCTTTGATTTCTCAAAATTGAGCTTTGAACTATGTCATTCTGTATGTTTACAAGTATTTTTTGGAAATTCAGCCTAAGAGGATCGGTTTTGATGCATTTAAACTTGATTTTTGGCTTGGAGGTGCAATCTGGAATTCCCAGATTTTGCACTTCCGCTCGAGCGGGGAAAGTGGCGCTCGAGCGTGGAATCCGAGCATCCAGTATTTCTCTGTACTGTTTTACAGTCCGCTCGAGCGGAGGATTGGGCGCTCGAGCGGAGTTATATGTCTCAAGCTCGAGCGGACATCGAGCGTCCGTCGAGCGGAGATTTCACCCATCCAGTACTTTTACAGTACGCTCGAGCGGAAAAGTTGACGCTCGAGCGTGTACCTTTGTTGCATGTCCGCTCGAGCGGGACTCTGTTTTCTGAAAATTCTGAAAATGCTTTTAAAAGTGCATCTTTGCATCCTTATCCCATTCTAGGCATTCCTAGGCCTAGTTTAAAACATCTTATTGAGGATATAGATGTAGAACACACCGAGGCGTTAGGGATTAAATTATTATCTTTTCCAACTGTGTAGCTTAGTGTGTGTTCAATCTGTTAACTGTGTAGGGTTGGCGACTGAGGAGACACGCTCTAGCATACTGTAGCCCAAACTCTGTGAGTAACGATTGTGTAAAGATATGTTCACAAATGATTATTTTCTGAACGACTGAATTGTACTGTTTCTGAATTGAATACTGTTAATTGAATGAATGTATGTCCTATATTCTGAACTGTATTGTGGCATCCTTAGCACCTACTGTTTACTGTTACTGTTACTGTTACAGAGATCTCTGTCGGTTCCCTCGTTGGAACCACTACTGTTACTGACTGATGGCCATCATTTACTGCTCGGTCTTTTAAGACCTACTGTTTACTGTACTGTTATGCTAATGGGTGTACCACATATGACTGTACTGACTGAACAACTGAAATACTGTTTAAATAAACTGTTTTCATACTGTAAGGACATTCATTCTTAACCTCTTTACGCATTATGTTATTCACTGGGCTTTAGCTCACTGCTCATATATATATGTAGGTGTTCAGGCACCGGACCGCGGCTAGGAGCGTCAGGGTTGCTCCAGTTTTGTCAAGCTAGCCTTTGTGCCTCACTGCGAGGTTCCAAGCCTATTTTGCCAAGGCTTAGGGGTGTTTTAGATTCCCCCTTCTGCACCGTCTTACTGTTCTGTATAGACTGAATGTTTACCGTACTATTATGCAGGGATTAAGTCCCTAGTCTGAATGATTGTAAATATTGTGCATACTGTTCTGTACCGTTTATGTATGAATGCATGAAAATCTTTTTGGCATACAGACTGTCACAGCTCAATGGACATTATTTATTTACTGTATTGGCTTCCGCCAGGCCTTGTACTCTGTTTTACTGTGTTACTGTTCTGCAGGCCTTCGGTAATCTCGGATTACTGGCCGGTTACGGTGCTAAACCCATAGGGCCGGGTTTGGGTCGTGACACTATATTAACATATTTTCAGCATGTGCAAAGTAACTTATATACCATAATTTATGGTAGCCACAGAATCAATGTGCAGCTCCAGAGAACATTCTGGGGATGCACAAATTTATTGCTGTTGCAAGGGTAGCACCATAACAACAACTGACTAGACCCATTCATGAGGTGCTTTATTATTCTGCCAAAGAAGCAGGCAAATAGTGATGATCAATCTAGTATTGTAAAAACTGCAATGTACAACCTAAACAATGGCAACCTCACAATTAGAACAAAAGATCATCTCCCATTTTACTTTTTGCACTTTTGAACTAAAATTTCAGATGCAGGCGGTTTCATACCATTCAAATGGTATGGTAGAGAAGATCATGAATCTGACACATTCAACATATGAACTCACATAAATTCCATCACTTAAAGATTTACATTTTCAAACACTGGCTTTCCATTTTGTGTTCGCTTTGATTTTTTTTTCCATTCAAATTGTAGTCCATGCTACCTCATATAATTTTAGAAGCCATCTTAATTATCAGGGTCCAGCATTGAGGAATGACCTTTTTCTAGTAAAGAAAAAAATAAAAAAGATAACCTGCATTAAACAAATGACCAAATGTATATGAATTCAATAGTCGGCAGCTAGAAGTACAAATCACCATAAAAGCATTATATGAATAGGGGAAATGCCCAAGGTAGAACATAGTTCCCTATACAAACATCTAATTTATGATGTTGCAGAAATAAAGATAAATATGATTTGAAGATTGCTTATTCTTTCAAAGGACACCAATGTCAATGAATTAAAAATGTGCCACAAATCTCATCTAGCAGCATGGATCAACCCCTAGAGCAAAGATTTAGAAACGAAAAAAGGTATCGAGTGGGGGAATATGATCTATGAATGAAAATGAAACAATACAACCTTTCTCTACCAACCATCTGGTGGGGGAGCTGATTAATGAAGTAATAATAACAAATAATAAAGAGGATATAAGTAAGAATTGAGAAGTTTCTGACTAAAACTCTCCTAAAAAATATGAAAAACTGAAAGCCAAAATACATTGTAACAACAAAGAATTCCTTTCTCATATGCTTGCAAACACAGAACATGTAACACCAAGCAAGTCAATAGAATAATATCTGCAAACAGCTGGAACTGTGGAATGTATTACACCTAAAGAGTAGACACACAACACCAATCCTAAAACCAGAGTCCCAAAATATCTTTTGCAAGTATCTATGGAACAATGATCTTTGACTTTAACAGACACAATAGTACAAAATAAAATATTATCAAAAAGAGAAATCCAGAATGTAATCCCGATGAAATCTGACAATGAGAAACCTCTATACCTGCAAAGTAGAATAAATGACTAGCTCCAATTTCATAGGCTTCGAAGGATTATGGGACCCACAAGGTACAATGACAACCCAACTGCGATAAAGTAATAATCAGCATGTGCACTTATTGCTTTGCAGGAAAGAACACTTTAAATGGCCTTTGAAATAAACAGTAGAGCAGAGTCTATATTTCTCAGTCTTCTGGCTTTAATAATAGTTCACTATGAAGCACGGATACTTCAAATAGGGTGACGTATCTGTATCGTATCTGTGTCAGATACCGATACTCCTTTGATACTCGCGGATACGTATTGGATACTTCTTAATTATTTTTTTATTGATTTTGGAGTATCGGATACTTAATTTTGAAGTATCAGATACTCCAAGTCATGTTTACTTGTTTTATGACATTAGAATTGTAACATTTCATGCAAAGTAATATAATATAATATAATACAATTGCAAGTATAAATATAAGAATATTTTTCTAGTACTTTGTTACGTTCTTCGATAAGAACATAGTGAGTTAAATAATCGAATTTATTAAATTGATGTATCCTAATTATTTCATGCATGTCCCCTATAACTACATAAAAAGTAAGAATTAACAAGAAAATATAACAATGGTAAAATTAAATATCAATAAATAAATAAACAAGTAAACTTGAATACAATATTTTCCACTAGTGTCAAAGGAAAAAGCATAGGGACAAGTTGTGAATTGTTCTATTATTGTAATATAAATATATTAAACTTGATATTGAAATGAAATATTTGCAAGACCTATTAAAAATTTTAAAAGTAAACAAGCTACTAGCTTAAATTAATACAAAATTCTTAAAGGTTAGTATTTTGCATTATAAAATTACATTGTGATTTCTCAACGTTTTTTAGCTTATGTGTAACTCACTATTAATAATTTTAAAAAATATATTTTTCACAAACGTATCCTAACCGTACCAGTATCCTATTTTTTTAGATTTTGTCGTATCGCCGTATCCGTATCGTGTCGTATCCGTATCTCGTATCCGTATCTATGCTTCCTAGCATAATGTAAAAGGCGGCATATGGAAACATAATATTATATGTTTTAAATAAAAAAAAAAACAAAGTTCAGACATGAAAAATTAAAGGCATGGTGAAAATAGAAACTGAAGAGTACACTGACATCTTCCTTGATAACAACTGTGGAGCTAATGCTTCAAGAAAGCCTGGACCATAAAACTCCCTTAGCCAGCCAGAGAAAAAGCAAAAGTGACTCTGAAAAGCAACAAACACAAATATTAGAAGTCAACCACATAACAGCCTTTGAATGCACATGAAGGATCTCCAACGACATAACTTTTGACATTTGTGCAGCGCAAGAATACCTCAATAGCACGAACTACATTGGTGAACCCTCTTAATCTAGCAATATTAAGTGGAGTTTGACAATCATCATTCCTCACTAAAGGATTTGCTGAAGCATCAAATGAAGAATAATGATTAAATAAAGCATAAGTAAATCCAATAGACTTGGCACATAGAGTTAAATATTAAACACAATGGATCCGGTCCTTCACCAAAACTTAAGGTTGAAGCACCATAATAGCCACATGTTTCTTTCCAATATTGAATCAATGAAACATACCTCCATGGGACAAAAGCAACATAACCATCTTATCCAAGCCTCTTTTTGCTGCATGATGTAAAGGAGTACCAGCATGACGCCCTGAAGAAAAAATTTGTTAGTATAATTTAGAACAACAATGGATCAAACTCACACAATTCCTATTTGATTAACCACCATCACGAAGAAAACTTATTACCAACAGATTAAAGAAATAAGCAAGGAAATAAGCATTGAACAATTTTTCATGTTCTATGCATATAGTAATTGCCAAACCTACAGATTGGAACAAGAACATTTTACATACCTGGACGGTAAGCATTGACATTTGCACCTAGTTCGATCAAAAGCTTGGCCAGAATGTATTGTTCAGGATTCATGCAAGCCACAATGAGTGGGGTCTTTCCTTCTTTGTCAATCCACTGCATTAACATGAACTCCACATCATTAATTTCAAGTGGGTTCTTTCCTTCTCTGTATACTTTCACAACCACAATATTAATGACTATGTTATAGTTCACGGATAAATGCATACAAAGACCTAACTCAATGGGTTCTACCCAATTAACTGCTATTAACTGATTTCGTGTGTAGATGATTTCATAATGTGGCTAAGGTGTCAACGTTAAGTATATAGGTTTGAGTGTCCAAGTAATGAAGATTAAAAATTTCCAGATACAACGGAATGTGTACTATGATTGGTTTCAAAATGTGACCATTGGTTCCATGGTTAAGACTTGGCTTAATAACCTTGAGGTTATGAGTTCAAGTCTTGGGGCTACCACTTTGTGCATTATGCCAAAGGTTAGATATATACTCAATCTTTTCCCTCCCAAACATACATTAATGCATATTAATTGGGCGGCATGATGATGTCGCATTAGTTAAGGACAATTTTTTTAGTGCTTAGAATGATCTTGGTTAGCCAGCATTTCAATCCTCTACATGTTGGGTACTCACTCAATGACTTGAAAAATAGGATTGAATTAGACAATCAAAAGAGTTCTCTAAGGCCCTGTTTGCTTAGTAGGATTAATAGTGAGGGAATTAAGAATCCATGGGATTAGTTTAGGATTTGTTATCCTGCTAAATTAGTGGAGTACATAATCCCCTTTTGTCCATGTTCGTTTTGCAATGAAGCTCATATAGCATGCCGCTGGAGTTGCTTGAGATCAATGGTTTCCATATTTTTGTTTTCCAATGTTATATAAATCATAATGAGCATTAGGTCCATTTGGTTGCTGAAAAGTCTGTATTAATTTGGATTGATACATACTAAGGGCCTACAAAATAAACTGTTCGGATCGATTATGGAAACAAGACTTGTGGTGTCCTATCATGTTCTCCCAAGTTCAAATTTAAACTCTAAACTTGAAGTCCAATCATTTATGTTTTCCAATATAACGTCCCTCGTATTCTTCAATAATTACCACATCAATAAACGCTTCATCAAACTGGCTTAAAAAGAAAAAAAAAAAAAAATCATCGTTTCATCAAAATCATACCTCAAACCATTAAAAGATGGATATAATTGTGGAATTGAAAACGCATTGTAGCGTTTGCAGCCAGAGCATATATATAGAGACAGACAGGGATGATAGATGTAAGGAAGGAATATAGTAGTAGTACCTCGAGGCCTGCACCTTGACTGCGGAGAGCTTTGATAGCTTCAATGTTTCCATCAATGGTGTTCTCATACAGTAACTCGTCTTTGGATTGCTGTTGCCCCATTCTATTCAATTGTATTCTCTACTTCTCCCTCCTTCATCTTTAAATTTACGTTTTATATATGCCCTAAGACTGTTTGATGACCGAGAGAGAGAGAGAGAAGGAGAAATTCCTTAGCAGAGAAGGATCCGCGGGAGGAAACTTCCGAGATTCTTTCAATGTTCTGGACTGATTCATATATATATATATAGAGAGAGAGAGAGAGAGAGAGAGAGAGAGAGAGAGTTGGATTTTTGTCTATGCTTAGTTGACTTTTTTTAGAGGTTATTGTTGGGGTAACTACGACTCAGGTTTTGTACGATCAAAAATAATTAACAAATGGTGGTGGATTCCTTCCTGCCAGTGGATGGACGTGCTGTTCGGTCCATAGGTTATACCAATGTTTTAAAAGCGTAATGTTGCATTTTTTTAATTTTATAGTTTTAATTGAGTCCTTTAATTTTAGAGTTTTAATTAAATTTTAATGGTGTTATAGAAAATAAAAAAAATTAAATTAAATAAAATTAAGACCAAAATATCATATTATTATAGGATCCCTTTCCATTAGAACTCATTTATTAAAACTTTCAATCATTTTTGATTTTAGAAATTGAACCGATGGAATTGAATATTAGAATCACGTTATAAATATATTAAAATTATATTTAAATAAAAATATAATTAAAAATATTAAATTATTTTCAATATTTTTCTTAATTTTTTTTATTAAAAATATAATAATTTATTTTGAAATATTATTAATTTTAATTTTGGGAGAAAAAAAATTAAATATTCACTATTTTCTTCGTATGATTTTAGTTCAAATAATTTTGAAAGAATAGTAAAATTTTTGAAAAGATATCAAAATTTTAAATCTCCCTCCAATAAATTTGATTGAATCCTGCATGGATTTCTTGAGATTTTTGGAAGAATTTTTTTCTTATAAATAGTTAAGACTTTCATAATAATTTCAAACTGATTCCTCACTAGGGATGTAAGCAAAATTGAAAAAACTGATTAAACCAATTGAATTAGACCAAATCGACTATATTTGGTCTATTTTTTTAACAATAATCGATTTGTTTAATTTTAATTTTGATTTTTTTTTATTTTCAAATATCAGTATCGATTCAAACACTTTTTGCACCGAACTAAACCGAAACCGATTATTTCAACAGCTAGTATATTTATAATCTATATAATCTAATAATATAATGATATTAATAAGTATAATAAACTATTAACCTTAATAAGTTTGTAAACTCTTATTATATATAATCTTAATTCAAACTCATTATTCTTGAAACTTTAGTATATTCTTTAATTTTTTTTTTTGTTAATCTAAGAATTGAAAAATATTTATTAAATGGATGGATTGGATATGTTTGAAATGGTAAACAAATAACTAATTTAATATTTTTATATAGATTAATGATTATATTTAAAAATGACTCGAGTTTGAATGGTTCTAGACCGATTAAATCGCACCAAACCAAACCATTTCAAATAATCCAGTTCGGTGCAGTTTGATGAGAGAAGTGATTTGTATCGGTTTTCAAAATAATAAAATCGATATTATCGTCTACACACATAATAAAAATTAATTTGGTTAAAAAATAATAATAAATGTCTATTTTTTTTTTAATTTTACATAATTTTATCTTTGGTGTATAAAAATAATTTTTTAAAAATTCAAAAATATTTTTTGATATTTATTTTTGTCAAATTAGTTTATATTTGATCAAATTGACGACTTTGTCCTTGAAATTAAACAATGATATTTTCAATTGTCCTTATTTGAAACAAGATTAAAAATTTAAAATCAATATGTCATAATTAAAAAGTCAAGTATCAAAATAATACAAGCCATAAGCTATAGAGACGGTTAGTGTAATTCACTCAACATTTAGGCTAAGTTTGGCATCTCTTAAAAAAATCAAAAAATCAAAAAGTCAAAAAGTCACTAATATATTTAAGTCACATCAACTTATTTAAGTCACATTATCTCTCTATTATATCACTTTAAACCTAACCTATATTTCATTAAAAAATAAAAAAAAATACATTTATTTAGAACATTTAAAATAATCCCTAAAGTAAGTTGTCGTCAATTTGTTTAAGCCACAAAAGTACACCATATAAATGGAAGTCTGGTCAAATCTTACAAACAAATCTAATAACAACATATATCACATTCCTTATTCTTATTCTATATGTAGAGGTACAGATGGAGGAGGTTTGTCATCCAAAAACTATATCGGTAATGCTGGGACCCCCCGGATGGGGGTGACTCCAGCACCCCACCTCCACGTACCGCCAATAGAAGAAAAAAAAAAAAAATTTATGGACTAATCAAAAATCAGTGGGGGTGATAGGGGTTAACCTCACTGGGGTCTTATGCATTTTCCAAACTATATTTAGGTCATATCCAAGCCTTAGATAATCTATGTAATTCATCTCATATTCGCAAAACTCTTTGCCTCTATTAGATTTTATTTAGTTATTTATCCATAGTTGATAGTAAAAGAAAGAAAACAACATGGTAGGCAAAGTAGTTGCCTCATTAGCATCTATCATGCTTGTAGTTGGCATCGTCATTGGTGTTGCTGTAGTGAATCGCAATGGAAGCTCCAATAATGGCGATAATGCGTCTGTCTCCATCAAGGCTGTCACTAGCATTTGCGCACCTACTGATTTCAAGGGCGCTTGCATGAATAGCCTCAACAATGTCGCCAAGAATGAAAGCGCTACCTTAAAGGACTACATCGTGGCCGCTATTCAGGCCACCATTGAAAAAGCTGTGAAATCATTGAAAGTTGTAGAGTCTGTCAAAGTAGATGCTTCCAAGGACCCTCGACAACACATGGCAGTTGAGGATTGTAAAGAAATATTGAAATATGCCAATGACAACCTTCAAGACTCATTCTCAATGGTAAGTCATAGCGATTTATACACTATCAAAGATCGTATGTTTGAAATTTTGAACTGGTTCACTACTGTGGTCTTGTACCAACAAATCTGCCTTGACGAACTTGAAATGCCCGAATATAAGACTCCAATAGAAAATGGTTTAGGCAACACAACTCAGCTCATTAGCAATGCCATCAATATCGTTGCCAGTATTTGCGACATTCTTCAAGCCTTCAACATCCAAATTGAGGATATCAATAAGGCCTATTCTAGCTTCAACTCTGGCTCTAGCTCTGGCACGCGTCGACTTCTTGAAGTAACTAAGGTTGGGCACGATAGGTATCCCACTTGGTTTCATGATGGGGATCGCAAGCTTCTCAATTTACACAATGGAGACAGGGGAAAGGAAACAACACCTAATGCGGTTGTTGCTAAAGACGGGAGCGGGCAGTACAAGACAATTTCTAGTGTTGTTGCAGCAATCCCAAAAAAGCGCCAAGGTAGATGGATCATCAATGTCAAGGTCGGGGTCTATAAAGAGGTTGTCATTATACCAAAATATCAAATGGACATATTTATGTATGGAGATGGGCTGAAGAGGACTATTGTTATTGCATCCAAAAATTATGCCAATAACATCACAACTAAGGGCACAACCACCTTCAATAAGTTCATCCATCCATATTATTATATGTATACACAGACACACTAATCTTAGTTTCATAAGTTTCATCACTAGTGTTAGTTATTGTAGGGGGTTTTAAGGTTAGGAAGATGATTGAGAGATAAAACTATGTTAATGGTCCAACAATGGTGAAAGTGGCTGGAGAATGAGTAACAACAACTATCTGGGAGTTGGAGAGTGTGTAGCTAGGTGAGAGTGAAACAAGTGGCTCAAGAAGAAATGTATGGCAGTACCAAAATGAGCAGCATCTCCCCAAATCCCCAAAATTCCTCTATTGAACATTGGAAAATGGGTCATATTTATAGGTTTTTCCTTGGTGCCAAGAGGATACCAAGTGGCCAAATAGAGAGAAGACATGTGTCCCAGAGGATCACATGGAATATTTTGCCTTGAGCCACCAGGCTGAAAGTGCCACGTGCCCCTCTGCATGTACTATGTATTATCTGTTTGCCTCCGCAACTACCTTTTTGAGTCTCAACAAGTGTAGTTGCGATGGGGAGTGTTTGGCGTTGCAACTCCCTTTTGAGCCTTAGCAAGTGCAGTTGCAACGGGAGTGTTTGCCTTTACACTTGCCTTCTCAACCAAAACCTCAACAAGTGCACTTGCAGTGGTAAACCTTACTGTTGCACTTGTCTTCTCAGTTCTACTTGGCCAGTACATACATTTTCAGGACTCTATTAGTCTGCTATTGACTATGTTCATGCTCACCTCAGCGAAGCCTCCACCATTAGCCACCTAACCACAAACTCTACAGCTTTTCACGATGAATGCCACAACCAAGCCTGCTATCAGCCATGCCGTGCCTTAATACCAAGCCCAAGGGGGCTTCCTTAGTCCTGCCTACGTGACTAAGGCAGGTCCATGACCTGGTTAATGGAAAGGGAGTCCCTTATGCTCGAGTTACTCTGCTCCCATTTTCGCAGGATCGTCGTGGTAAACTGGTATCTCTGGGCCTGCTAGCAGCTCCAACCAGTAAGTCTTAGGGCCTGCTATCAACGCCAAGTTAAATGAATCTTTAGGGCTTGCTATCAACCCTAGGCTAGTAATGTCTTGGGGCCTGCTATCAATGCCAAGCATTAGCTTCTACTTGCAGAGGGGAAGCTTTTCCCGAAGGCTGCTATTACCTTGGTGGAATGTTCCCTCCGCAAGTTGGTTGTGGCGGCTATAATTGTTGTGGCAGTCATTTCCTGTAGCAAGTTCAAATGACAAGACCAACAATATTAAAGATGGCGGCGCCGACAAAATGCCTCTGCGACTTGGGTGTCGCAAGTACTGTCTCTGCAACTTAGTTGCTTCAGTTTTCTCCTTTCCTCAGCAACTCCAGATGGTTGTGGTACTAACATTACTTGGAATGGCGGTGGCATCAACGTTACTTGAAATGGCGACACTGGGACAAAGTGCCTCTGCAATTTGGCCGTCGCAAGTCTTGCCTCTGCGACTTAGTTGTGTTGGCTTTTTCTTTCCGCTAGCAACTTCGGATGGCTGTGGAACCGAAGACATTAGGAATGGCGGCGCTGAGGCAAAGTGTCTCAACAACTTTCCCGCTGCATGTGTTACCTCTGTAACTTGACTTAGGCATTTTCCTTCATGGAGTCCATTTGGACCCTTGGCAGGTCAGACCTGCTTCGGCCCACCGTTGGCCCATTTCCCTTAGGCTTTAGCCCATGCTCCTTCAGTCATTCCTGGTCGCCTTAAAGGGGCGACCCCAACGCTTAGGTCCACACTTAATTTGGGGTTTAATTAGTTATCAATGTAGTATTGACTTGTGAGATAATAAATAATGAATTGTGTTAATGTGTGTCCTTAATATTAGGGAGTTTAAGAAGATGGTATATTTTGTTTGAAAGTGCATGCAATAAAAAATGTAGAACATGTACTCCAATGACACACGTTAACAATACACATAAATAATCATGGTGAGAAAATATGGCCATAATAGCATTGATTTAGATTGGAAAATTTTTACGATTTTATAAAACCATGTGCCATGGCTCATATCTGTAGTTGGGGCAAAGGCACCTTCTCCCACCCTTTCCCCTTCTTCAAACTCTGAATTGTATTTTTCATAAAATAATCTCTTATCAAGGATAGAACAAGATCCGTTTTGTATCATTTCTAATAGGTTCCTTCATCCAGGCTGATGAGCTGATAGGGCAATTTTTAAATTATTATTACAAGTCATATCTATAAAGCGAAAGCACTAAAATAGAATACTTAATTCTGTGAATCATAGAACAAACAAACTATATAAGGCCATGGCCTAATGAAATAAGAACTCAAGCATTAATTGTTGTTGAAAATTTTATTCTTGGTTTGATTGAGCAATAAAACAACTAATGTTGATGTATGTATTAATTTGCCATGTCTACAGCGGCTAGTGGAAACAGGTTCATCGTTGAGGGAATGGGATTTCATAACACTGCTGGTCCCAAGGGGCATCAGGCTGTGGCATACCTAAGCAGTTCTGATATGTCAGCGCACTTCAACTGTAGGTTTGAAGGGTACCAAGACACGCTATACTACATTAGCAATCATCAATTCTACCGCAACTGTGTCATTATTGGCACTGTAGACTTCATATTTGGTGTAGGCACTGCCTTGATCCAAGATAGTGTCATAGTATTGAGGATGCCAGATCCTAATCAACAGAATATAATAACTGCAGACGGCAATTTTGAAAGGAATGCCATTGCCGGGTTGGTTCTCCAAAAATGCAAGATTGTCCCGGAACGACAACTCTTCCCCAATAGGTTCAAGGTACGTTCCTTTCTCGGTTGCCCTTGGAAACGTTGCAACAACAGCTATCATGGAAAGTGAGATTGGTGATTTGATTCAACCAGAAGGCTGGATGATTTGGGAAGGGAAAAATAACCACAAAACTGCTATTGGTGCCAACACCAACAAAAGGGTCAAATGGAATAAATTTCGTGTCATCACTGAGAGAAACGAAGCTCTTCGATACACTGCTTCCATTCACCTCGAAGCTGGTAAAGACCCATTAAAGTGGGTGCATAGTACTGGTGTACCTGTCGATCTTAGGCTTACAAAGTAACAACGACGATGAAGAGAAAAAAGAAAAAGATTATGATAATGAAGAATTAATTAACACAATTCCTTGTTAATTAATATTACTTTTCTTTATATTTTATTTAAAAAAAGAAACGTAAATGAAGAGAGAGCCTAAGAGAAGCATCAACATTGATTTTAAAATGTAACATTGCCCCACTTTTTAAAAGGGGAAATTACAGAAATTACAATTCAACATAGTTTTTAGAAAATAATTTCAAATAAATGGTAAATATTATGAATATTTAAAAGAATTTACCATAATTTATCTTAATTAATTTTACTTTTCTTTTTATTTTATTAAAAAAAGAAACATATATGGGGAGAGGGAGCCTAAGAGAAAAAGCATCAACATTGATTTTAAAATGTAGCATTGCCCCACTTTTTAAAATATTTGTAATTGTGCGGTCACTAGCTTGCTCTTGGGCGGGTTTTTTGGCCCGTTTGATAGAGCTGTGAGAAATTAATTATACCTTATAACTTAACAGTTTATAATTTATAACTGTAAACATAAGCTGATTTTTGACTTATAAATTAAGCTTCTCCTTCCCTACTTAAAGAATAAGTTGATTTTTGACTTACAAAAAGCTATAATCTGTATTGTTAAGTTGAACCCAACCCATCAAAATAGCTTAAATTAAGCTAAAAGCTGAAATAAGCCCCACCAAACAGGATGTTTATGTCCACACCTTCCCTAACTGATTTAATAAGCCAACCTATTAAATAATTTCTCTATTTCAGGACTATATAATAAAAAGTTACAACAAATAAATCATTATTATTTGTCGATATGACATAAAATCGGTTACAATTGATCTTCCTGTGAAGTAAAAAGTTTAAAACATAATAATAATTTACAGAAATTTCAAATAAAAAGGTTTTTCTGTTTCCCTCCTAAGAAAAAAAAAAAGGTTATGCAACATAAAATTTAAAAGGTGAATTAAGCTTTTTTAAAGTTTAGAGAAAATATAATAAATTTTATAATTTTGATATAATGACAATAGATTCATTACATTCTATTAATTCATATAACAGTTATCCTCAAATTCATTATTCATATGGATGAAACAATATCATCTCTTTTACAGTAAAATGTTTACTTTCTTTATTTATTCTAGTCTTTGTACTACTATTTGCATTAGCTTTAGTCCTTTTAACCTTACTAAAAAGATATGGATAAATTACAAACACACCCCTTAAGATTTACTTAAATTACAAATTAACCCTTATAGTTCTAAAAATTACATTATACCCTCCAAAATTTTTAATTTCATAACAAATAGATCCTTTTATTAATAAATTGTCAAGTTAATTAACATTTTTTAATAATATTAAAATTTTATTTCAATTAATAATTCAGATAACTTTATTAGGTGTCGTTTGGTAACACTTACATTTTTAGTTTTTTTGTTTATATTTACAAAAATTTTAAAAATTTAAATAAAAACTTATTTGGTAAATTTTTGATTTATAAATCAGTGGTCTCAGTTTATAAATTTGGCCAAAAAATGTAAACTCAAAAAATGTGTTTCCCTTTTGAGTTTTGAGTTTTGAGTTTTTTTTTTTTACCACCCAACATTAGCCACCATCCGCCACCATTTTCTACCACCGTCTTCCGCCACCACCCCCCACCACCACTCACCACCCACTTGCCGCCACCACCACCCACAACCCGCCACCACTACCCACTTGCCACCCACTCGCCACCACCACCACCACTCACCTGCTATCCACCATTACCATTCACCGCCCGCCACCTACACGCCACCACCACGCACCAGCCACCTACAACCACCATCCACCACCCGCCACCACCAGCCACCCACCACCACCAGCCACCCGCCACCCACCACTACCACCACCACCACCACTACCATCACCCACCACCCACCTACTACCACCACCACCACCTACTCGTCACCACCCACCACCCACCACCGTCAACCACCCACCACCACCCGTCGCCATCCGCCATCCGCCATCCGCCACCCACCTGCCACTACCATCCACCACCCGCCACCACCACTACCCACTCGCTACCTCCCACCACTCGCCACCATCACCCATTCACCCACCACCACCACCCACCACCCATCACCACCCGCCATCCGCCACCCATCTGTCACCACTACCCACCACCCGTCACCACCACCCGCCACCGTCACCCACCCACCCGCCACCACCCACTACCCGCCACCCACCAACCACCCACCACCCACCACCCACCACCCACCGTCACCACTTCTCACCACCGTCTTCCGTCGCCACTTGCCACCACTTGCCATTTTTCACTCTTTTTATATTTTAAAATTTTTTTAAACATTTTGTCAATTACCAAACGCGTTTGTAGTTTATGTTTTTCTAAAAATAAACAAAAACCAATTTATAAATTTTTTGTAAATATAAACTGAAAACGTAAACGTTACCAAACAGACCCTTATTGTATAGGTGAACAATTAGAAATTTCACTTTTTTAATTAATTCAGTCAAATAAAAAATTATGACATGAAAGTATTTATAATTTTCCAAACCACAAAGAATAACTCGGATTTTAAACAAATTTCATGAGATATATTTGTAATTTACCCAAAAGATATCGGTGTACTTATCCTAAAATTGCTAAATTACACATTTTTTTTTCAAATCACCAAATATATATATATATATATATATGTATATATATCAATATAAATATTCCAAATTTAAAAGAAGGGTCATGCTGTGCAAGTTGTAACATTTGTGGTGTTGATTACCACAAATGTCATAAGTAGATCTCTTTCAATTATAATTAAAAAAAAAAAGAAGTCATAATCAAATACTACATAAGGTACGACCAAAGATTTTTTAGATCATAACTAAAATAATAATCAATATCACGATGAATCATAACTAACACTATAATAAATCATAACTAAATACCACAAACGTTGTAAGTGGAGCATATGGGTATCATAAAATTTCCCTTGAAAGAAACACAAGAAAAGTTGATCAGATAAATTAGAAGAGAGCAATCACAAGCTCTTGTTGATTCAACAAGGACGTCAATGTGAAAAAATGCCACCACCTTCAGTTTTGTCATTTATGAGGGCATCTCTGGAAAATTTAGATTTGTGTTGGGATCACCAACACCAACACCAACACCATAAATCTCTGAAACACTTCAGGGGTTTCATTTCATTAGATGCTTCAACTAATATATATATATACAACTCACAAAAGGCAACCCCCGTGACAGAGAAAGTCTAGCAAGTCATAAAACTGTCCAAAAAATTACTCATAATTGTAGATTAATGGTGTATATTCAAACTTCTTGTTATATGACCACACAACGAATGAATCTTGGTCATTGGTTGCAAATTCCCAGCAAGATCTAAAGGAGTTCATGTGTCCACAACATAAAGATTGTGTTTGTATTATGGATTTCGATAAAAAAATTTAAAGAGACAAGGCTAGAGAAATAGAAAACAAAAATAATAATAATCATAACAACTTGTATTTCATTTATATTTTACTTACATTTTCTTTTCCTTTTCCAAATAACTACCAAATTCATGATAAAAATATGGGGTATTTTTCATAAATCATATTTCTACCACTTACGTTCTAATTAGTTCAAATTAATTTCTAATTATCCAATTAGTCCTATAAGTCGTAAAAAGTTACAAAAACAACCCTGTAAGTAGAGGTGCGTATTTTGGGATTCAAAGCACTCGCATAATCTACACGGAAGGAAACGTTGCCTCCATGCTGTGAACATCAACAGTGTTATCAGGTAATACCAATGGGGAATGGAAAAAAAGGGGAGAAACATCTATGCTTGGGTTGCTGAAACCCAATTGAAGTAAAATACTATGCTTGGGTTGCTGAAACCCAATCAAAGTTCAATCTAGCAGAAAGGGGAAGCCTAGATCCCAATATAAACATCTGTGAAGTCAGTGGCCATTTGAGGCTGTCTAATGCCAGTTTTCAGGCTAAAATGAAAATATCATGTGAAAAAACAGTATTAAATACAGATAATACTCAAAATTCAATACAAGGCTGCATTATATTCTTTGGTTAGAAGAGGAGAAAAAGAGGAGGGCCAGGGGGATGAGGGAGGCAAAAGAAATCCAACAAACAAGCCACCATAACTGATCAAAGAAAACCGGACCCATAGCAGATGAACATTGACAGGATTCCAAACTCTTTATTAAATTTTTTTTTCTTTGTACTTGAAACAAAGAAGAGGTCTGATGAGAAAATGGGCTTAAAAAGTACATACAGACCAAGTTGGAGCTTTTCCTTTAATCTGCACCGTCTATGCTTTGTCACGTTTTGCCATCTCATCAACATCTAGTTCAACTTCCAACACAGGTGAATCCTTTCGCATGCTGAAATGACTGGAAAAAAAATAACCATATTTACATATCACCATCTTTTCCCTATATACAATTTAGTTCAGGTTGATTAGATCAGCTCACCTGTTCTGCACAGGACCATGATCTACAGCCGTTCTCAGGCAATATATGACTCTACCAACTATGTCTGTCATGGGTACGGGGCCAAATATTCGGCTGTCTTTGGCTTCCTGCAATTAATACAAGAAGATCAAGAAAAAACAGAAGGCAATGAAAAATATGGTGAGATCTGTCACGCAGTCAATGAGTGAAGCATGGACCCATATGTCAATTGCCAAGCACTACTACAGAAAGTAACTGGTTTGCATTTATAAGCCCTCTACAGAGCTATACATTTAAACAAAAAAATAATAATATTATGGCCCAAAGTGTGACAAATCATCTTGATGTTTGTCATTTTGTTGGTAGAGAAGTGCTACAGAGCTTAGATGACAGGGTTCTTGGTGCATGATAGATGTATAGCCCCCCGTCGCTGTTCTCCTCAACCCCTCCCCCTTCTTTTTTCAAAAAAAGAAAGAAATGAAGACATTGTTTTGGATGCGATTGGTATAACCAACAGTCCACATCTTCAAAGCACTTAAGACACATAAGCAAAGCAGGTTAACCCATGTGTTTTGCATGAATGAATGACAAAACTGAAACTCCAATACCTCTGAACTTGGGAACCTTTTTTTCACCTATTTTTTCAAGCATTAGTTCATTATTTTGTCTTCTCTAGTAATAGGTGGTCTATTCCTTCTTTCATTTTTTTGAGCAATGTTTAGGCCCCTAGTTCCTTTTATAGTGCTTTGGTTTTATTGCCTTGAATGGGTATGCCCCTCTTGATTTATGTACAGTTTCTTTCCTTCTTTCAAATGCTCTATATATAATCCTCTTAACTCTCAACATTTAATCATGCTGACAACTTTATAGAAGATAAGCAACATAAACGTTACGAAGAAACTTCCACTGTTTCACACATGCTTGAAAACATGAAATTTCAGTTTGCTAAAAATTTGCTTTCTTAAAAGCCGGACCATGAATAAACATGTAAAGCCAGACCATGAATAAACTTAATAAACTTGTAAAGCCAGACCATGAATAAACTTAATAAACCTGTATAACAATATTCAATGACATACCTTGGGCTTCAAATTTTCATTGTCGGACAACACCCAGCACTGATCCTTTTCAAGAACAAATGGCTCATCTTTTTCATCAGTAGACACCATTTCATACCCTTCAATAGCAGCCAATCTTCGGACGAGATAGTTATCGGTGTTTACAGGGTCCTTCACAACCACAACATCTCCAACAAAAACACGCCTGTCAAAAAAGTGCATGTCCAGTCAAGGAACCGCAAAAGTAGAAAACGCAAAGAGTGAGAAACTGACACCACCACCACCACCAAATAAAATATCCAACGCTTCAAACAGAACATAAGAAGGAATTTAAACTGGAAGTGCTGGCCACCCTAACCAATAAAGTTTCTAGGTAGTCATACAACAGATCCAGGATCAAATCCCACCTTCACCCAGATTGGGGCCTTTTATAGGCAGGGACAAGTGACCCCCTTTGTGAGCCCATTGTCATTGAAGGAAAAAAAATGAAATAAAAAATAGATGTAAAATATATGACCGAAACTACAGATAATGCAAATGTCAAGCTGAAAAAAATCAAGTCATGAGCCAAGATATTAATCCGTTCAAACAGATGAAGGATTTTCTCTAATCTACAGATTAGGTGTCTTCTACAGAAATTTGCAGAGATTTGTGATGTGAGTCACGTGACTGTTTAAGTCACAAATTCAATAGCCGACTTGGCTTGTTTGGGTGGTTTTTACATTGAAAGAAAATTTCACTGACAGTCAAATTTCACTGCAGGGGAAACTTTTGAACCCAACAGAACCACCAACTGACAAGACAACAACAGTTTCACTTCATATCAGTTGTCCTATAATATTGTAAGAATTTATGTAATTTATGTATTATTGATTTATTGATAGATTGATGTATTACAAGATTGATTAATTACAATTCCTATACAATCTATATATAGAAGAAAATGTGATAGTAGGTGTAGTGGAGGTGATAGTGGGTTAGGTGAAGTGGAGTGTGTGGTGAAGTGGAGGTAGGTGAAGTGGAGTGTGTAGTGGAGTAGGTGAAGGTAAAGATGGGAAATTCTAACAGCCCCCCGCAAACTCAAGGAGGAGAGAAACTAACCAACTTGAGTTTGGAGAGAGTAACAAAACAAGAAAATACATAAAAATAAAAAAGGATAGGAGACACTGTATGGTCGTGTCAGACCGTTGGTGAAGACACTGTATGGGGTGTCATAACGTTGTATAGAACACTGTATGGTGGTGTCAGACCGATGTAGAAGACAGTTTATGGGGTCATGGCGGACCGATGTAGAAGACAGTTTATGGGGTCATGTCGGACCGTTGTAGAAGACAGTTTATGTGGTCATGTCGGACCGTTTGTAGAAGACAGTTTATGGGGTCATGTCGGACCGTTGTAGAAGACAGTTTATGGGGTCATGTCGGACCGTTGTAGAAGACAGTTTATGGGGTCATGTCGGACCGTTGTAGAAGACAATGTTGTGACAGTTTACGGAGTCTTGTCGGACCCTTGTAGAAACTAACCGGAATCAATGTCGGGACAGGTTACAGAGTCTTGTTGGACCCATAAAGGAGCTAACCGGAATCAATGTCGGGACAGTTTACAGAGTCTTGTCGGACCCCTGAAGGAGCTAACCGGAATCAATGTCGGGACAGTTTACAGAGTCTTGTCGGACCCTTGTAGAAACTAACCGGAATCTATGTCGGGACAGTTTACAGAGTCTTGTCGGACCCTTGTAGAAACTAACCGGAATTAATGTCGGGACAGTTTACAGAGTCTTGTCGGACCCATAAAGGAGCTAACCGGAATCAATGTCGGGACAGTTTACAGAGTCTTGTCGGACCCTTGAAAAAGCTAACCGGAATCAAATGTCGGGACAGTTTATAGGGTCATGTCGGACCGTTGTAAAAGTTGCACCCTCAAAAGGTGTGCCCAATTTTTTCAAAAGGCGTGCCATCAAAAGGCGTGCCCAATTCATCAAAAGACGTGCCGGACATGATGGCGAGGCACGTGGGCGCCTTGGCTTGCGTGCCCGTTTGTCGGCTGGTGGCAAGAGGCGCGCGATGCGCGTGGCTGGCCCTGGCTATTTAAAACAAGGTTGAGGCGAAGGCTGTGCATACGAGTCTGAAACCTCTGAACGCTCGGAGAGCTTGTCTCTGCAAATCTTGAAACACCCGGAAACCAACCCTTCTCTGAAACACTTAGCAACTCAAAAACATGGCCTCTTCTTCCCGTCCAGTTACCCAGAACCTGCTCACGCTCTTTCCAGAACTGAACGAGCCCACAAGAGAAATAACTGGTGCGGTGGCCAGTGAACCGCAACCAAACACCTCTGGTTTTGCTCCATTGAACTTTCCGATGCGGTCGGTGGAGCAAAAAATGGCGATGCAAACTGATATTGAGGCTAATCAGTATACTCTGAAGTCATGCGTGGAAACCATGACGGCGGTCACAAATTTGTCGAACCGGCTGCAGAGTAGGACAAATGAGGTGCAGCATTTAAACTCCCAGCTGGCGCTGCTCCAACGCATGTATAAGGATGCGCGAGCAGAGATAAGCGTGCTAAGGGCAGAAAACAAGGAGCTGAAGCGGAAGGCCACCGTGATGTTCCGATTTGGAGGACCGCCATATGCGGCAGTGGAGGAGCAGGGAGTAAATGTGCTCGGTGGCGTGGGAAATCCGGAGGCAACACCGTCAAGGGCCGTCCAAGACGGAGGCAAGAAGAAGAGACCGGCGGAATAGGCGAAGAAGTGAGGTCGGTTGGCGGCCGTCTGCAGAAAAGAAAACAACTCTTTTGGTGTGGTGGTTTGGTTTGTTGTTATGGTTGTTTTTTTTTTTTTTTTTTTTTTTGTTTTGTGGAAAATGGTGATCGGGGGTGATCCCTGAGATGAATAAAATATGGGTTGTTGTGCAAATTTGGAATTTTGGCAAGAGCACCAAGGAAACGTGATAATAAAAAAGAAAGTGATAATAAAAAAGAAAATGATTTTATTTTATGTTATTTATTGATTTATTTATTTATTTTTTTTTTTTTTGTTTTGTTTTTTATACAAATTTGGCAACACTTCGGATGTTTTGGAATCCATATCAAAAGCATCCTGGCCAAAAATTCCCTGCATTTGTTTTTTTTTTTTTTTTTTTTTTTTTTTTTTTTTTTTTTGTGTTTGGTGTTTTTAATAAAGAAATACAACTTGTATAGTGAAGAAATGGGAAACAGCTGTGATAGCAGATGGTGTAGATCTATCTGCTCTCTTATTGGAGTGACTGGTCGGATGGTCCTAAAGCTGGGGGTGTTTAAGAATAAAAATAAAAGAAAAATAAAATAATGGATAAAAAAAAAAAAGGTAAAAATATTGGTGGAGGGGTGTGCAAACCAGGGGAGGTGTCGGTTGCTTTTCAAAAACAAATGGAGTAAAATAAATATAAAACAAAGGAAAAGAAAGAAAAAGGATAAGTGGGAGAGTGGGTCACATGGGAGAGAGAATCTGTTTGAGAGAGAGAGAGTGCAGCCGTGTGTGTGGTGAACATGGCATTGTCAGCAACTGTCTTACCATTTAGAGCCTTAACAGCTTTAGCGGCATCATCAGCATTTTCAAAATTGATAAAGCCAAAACACTTGGATTTTCCAGCACCATCCCTCATCACTACCGCACTAGTAATTGTTCCATATTCACCAAATGTATTCTTTAGATCCTCATCAGTTGTTGATTCTGTGAGGTTTGTTTTCACAAATACATTATTAAAGTTGGTCTTGCTCATGACAGTATCTCTTTCCTGCTTACGAAGTCAAAGAATGGCAGGTCGTCGGCGAGGACCACCAGTTGAACGACGAAAACCACTTCAGCCTTTTTAAGAGCAAGTTCGGAAAGTCGTACGCCACCAAGGAGGAGCAC
The DNA here is from genome assembly GCF_055761805.1 of Camellia sinensis. Classification (NCBI taxonomy): domain Eukaryota; kingdom Viridiplantae; phylum Streptophyta; class Magnoliopsida; order Ericales; family Theaceae; genus Camellia; species Camellia sinensis. The sequence goes on from NC_138972.1 coordinate 99,597,579, forward strand.
GATCACAGGGTCTCGATGCTGCGGTGGTGTCGCGGAGGACTTCCGGGGAGGTGTATGCCGGAGTGTCGCAGGCGGTTTGGAGCACTTGCGGTGGAGCTGGTTTTCCCGGCGAGGTATGTGTAAAAAAAAATCTTAGCGGACTAGGTTGAGGTCCGGCGGGCAGCGAAGGTGAGGTGGCCGCCCGCCGGGGAAGCGAAAATATCAGGTTCTAAACCTGCTCTGATACCATGTAAGAATTTATGTAATTTATGTATTATTGATTTATTGATAGATTGATGTATTACAAGATTGATTAATTACAATTCCTATACAATCTATATATAGAAGAAAATGTGATAGTAGGTGTAGTGGAGGTGATAGTGGGTTAGGTGAAGTGGAGTGTGTGGTGAAGTGGAGGTAGGTGAAGTGGAGTGTGTAGTGGAGTAGGTGAAGGTAAAGATGGGAAATTCTAACAAATATCCCAAAATTTATTACGATGGTGAACATGTGATTTTGTTTGCAAATGCATATACATAGCCGCTCTGGTGACACCAAGGACAATATGCTTTTCAAGGCTTCTCCTCTTTGTAGCCTAGGCATGACTACTAGACTTAATAAAACTGAGAAAGGTTCTTTTCATCTTATGGGGCTGAGTTTTACTTCTTCAATGTTCCTCCTGGCTTTGAGGTCCGTCTTAGCCTCAGCTACTTCAACTCTGCACAACCTTTTTATTTGTGGAACAATTCCACAAAGCTTAAAAATGATTTTGTGATAAGATCATCATCTTCACAGACAAATTTTCAAACCTCAACCTTCTTTTACAGAGGCAAAATTAAAGATTAATTCTTATCAAAAAGAATGAGAAAGGAGACTTTTTGACTAACCAAAATAAAAACTTTAACTTCTTTGTAAATAAATTCATAATATATTGAATTTATCCTTGTTATGGAGTTTTTTTTCCATAATCTTTCATAACCATATCAGTTCTGGCATGTTTTCCTCTAATCCAAAGTGTCATGATTCATGAATTGAACATTAGCCACATTTGCTTTGCAGATGACCTCTTTGTTCTTTGTTATCCTAATGATCAGTCCTTTTAAATAGTTTTTAATGCTCTTCTTGAATTCAATAAATTTTCTGGCCTCCCGCCAAAAAAGAGCCAAAGCAGGATTTACATTATTGGTATTGATGATCAATCTAAGATAGATCTTTGCAATTTACTTCAGGTTCAACTTGGTTCCCTTCCTGTCAAATACTTAGGAGTGCCCCTTATTTCTAGTTAGCTCTCAGCTGATAATTGTAAAGGCCTCATTGACAAAATTAGTTTCTTTCCTACACTGGTAGACTTCACATTATCCAGTCTATTCTCTTCATCAAGTTTTTTGGTCTATGCACTTTGTCCTCCTCAAGTCAGTATGCTTGCATATAGAGCAGTTGCTCAGGATTTTTGCAGACAGGGACCAACTCTTACCTTCATTCTAATAAATTCGCTTGAGGGACTCTTTGCTTGCCTAAAACAGAAGGAGGTCTTGGCATTAGAAAGCTTCTAGATTGGAACCATGCTTATTTCCTCAGGCATATTTGCGTCATTTACTCTAAGCATCATTCAACTGTGAGTTCAATTAGGGGTGTAAGCGGTTTGGTTCAAGGGAAAGTTTAGCACCAAACCAAACCATTCGGTTTTGTTGGTTGAGGAACCAAAACAGACCGCATTCTACGGTTCAGTTTTCTCGGTTTGGTGTAGAGAAGGGAACATGACATTTTAAAAGGGTTTTATAAAAACTTGTACAATCACACATTGAGAATAAATGAAGTAAAATAGTGAAAGTTGTTCTATAAATGTCTTCCTCCCTAATTTTTATTAGAAATTGTGTAATGTTAGCCACTTATCTTCTAATGCTCAAAATTTTCACATATAATATTTCCGTCGTTTCAGTTTGTATGAGTGTATAAAATTTTAAAACCACAACAGATTGCATGTCACGAAAAATAGACCACAAACCAAAATTTCAATTGATCTTGAGCGGTCAGTCTAGTTTCACTGGTTTTTCTTACACCCATAAATTCAATGGTGCTATATATATCTTATTAAAGGCAAATGCTTTTGGGCTTTTACAGTCCTTTCTGACTGCTCCTGGACTCGGAGAAAGGTTCTTAATCTTAGATCTATTGCTAGACATTTTGTTAAGGATATCATTGGACCTGGCTTTTCCCTCCCTCTCTAATGCCCTCCTTTCAGCCCAATTGTTCTAGAGATGATGAGGTTCAGTGCATTATTTCCCCCTCTCTTAAATACAAAGCTACAACACTTGGGATGCTATCAAGCCTCATTCCCTTTCTGTGATTTGGCATAAGATTATTAGGTTCCCTAAGTACATTCCCAGACACAGCTTTGTTTTTGGATGGCTATTAGAGGAAGACTTAGGACTAAGGCAGGCTCAAAGATTGGGGGGAGGTTGATTCACTACTTGTCTCGTTTGTCCACAAAGACGATGAGCCTCTTTCTCATATTTCTTTAATTGTTCCTTCTCTAGAGCAATTTGGGAGCAGATCAGTTATCTTTGTTGCTTTTCTAAGGCTCAACATTCTAGGGATAATGAGATATCATGGATTGTTAACCAATTTAGTGGGAAATTTTTTTTTCCATATTGTGAGGAAAATTGCTTAGGCTGCAACGGTATACTATATCTGGCAAGAGAGAAATCATGGGCTTTCAAAGGATGTCATAGGCCTACATATTTGATGAATCAGATTAATTCTGATATTAGAGTTAAATGTTCTCAGATTGCATCTATTAAGCAATCTTACTCTAATCTGCTATTGTGTAAGAACTGGTAGATTTCTAAGAGAATTTTTGCTCCTCATTAGTCTAGCTGCCTCATGTTTTTCTTGATTTTGGTATTTGAAAGGTATGCCTCCCTTAATTTTTGTATTCTTTGTTTCTTTTAATGAAATTCTCACATACCAAAAAAAAAATATTCATAATAGGATGACCTTAAACTAATTTTAAGCTTTTAATTGACTTAAGTGTAATTAAATGGCCATTCACTTAAGTGTAAATTTTAATAATCCCTAATAAAAATGAAATGCCCAAACAAAAACTTGAAACACCTAATTCAATCCATTCAATTTGATATCACTTAACATCACTACTTAGTGCCTTTATGATGATTGAATTGAAGCTTGATTAACGAGCCCACTAAGGAAAAAAAATGATATACATATATATATATATGAATATATACACGAGACTATAAAGTTTATCACTAGAGCCTTTTTACAGTAAAAAAAATTGGTCACATCTGCAGAGCAAGTGAATTATTATATCTTTAAAAAGATAAAGCATGTTACATGATTCAGAAAGCAACAATAGACATTTCACCTATGAATGTGCATAACCACATGTTTACGTCTAATAAACTGGATAGGTGATAAGGATTTGTGCCGCTAACCCAGGAACTTGAGCAAAGCAAGTGAATAATAATTACACCTATACAAGCTAATGGGGCAAAAGTTGATAATTCTAGTAGATTTCTCAACCATGGTAAAATAAATAAATAAATAACACAGTGGCAAATTTAAATTGTTTCAGCAGTTGCTTCAGTAAAATTATGGGACCAGTGACTTTCTTCCCTACATTACGCATGAGCAAAAGATGAATCTCATCAGATGGCAATCAATGAATATTAAATCCCAAAAGTATTTGTGGTAAGTCATGTAAATTGTTGCAATTATATCAGCAGATTATCAGAAAACTGTGTCACACAAAAACATACCCACAATCACGGTTCATCAGCAATGAAGAAAACTGAAATACCTAGAAATTACATTGGTATGTGCGGATGTACAGTTTAGATGCCAGAAATGAACCTCCAAAAGATATAGAACAGAGAAACAGGTTTTGTTACGCCAACCCCAGATAGTTTCGGTATAATAGAAGAACTGATGGTTATCTACTTAACTAGATCAATTTCTTTAACCCAGAAAAAAAAATTCAAGCACAAAAAACTATGGTATGCTTATGAGGTGTCCTGCTAAATGATTGAGTTAATTAAACAAAGACTTAGAAAATATGAGGAAGAAGAACTCCGAGAAATATGAAGAAGAAGGAATATATTTCTGTTATATTCAAAACTTCTTATTTTACAAGACCAAATGACACTCCTTATATAGGAGATATTACAAACATCATTATAACCCATTATATGCCACTTACATATTATATATTACCACTATCTACCACTAACATATTATATACATGCCACTATCTACCACCAACACCACTATCACATATTCTATACATGCCACTATCTACCACCAACACCACTATCACATATTCTATACATGCCACTATCTACCACCAACACCACTATCATATTATATACATGCCACTATCTTATTATTAACACAAATTTCCAGCACTCCCCCTCAAGCTGGTTTGAAGATATCTTCCATAGCCAGCTTGCTAGTCAGCTTATCAAATTGCTTCTTGTGTAGTCCCTTCATTAGCACATCAGCTAATTGTTCACCTGTTGGAAGGTAGGTCGTACAGATTATGCCAGCATTGATTTTCTCCTTGATGAAATGTTTATCCACTTCTATATGTTTTATGCGATCATGTAGAACTGGATTATGAGCTATAGATATAGCTGCTTTGTTGTCACAATAGACCTTCATAGGTGTCAGGTGAGAAAGCTTTAATTCTTCAAGAATTCTTTTAATCCACATTACTTCACAGATTCCATGGGCAACAGCTCTGAACTCTGCTTCTGCACTACTTCTAGCTACCACATTCTGTTTTTTACTCCGCCATGTAACTAGGTTCCCACCTACAAAGGAGCAGTATCCGGATGTTGATCTCCTGTCTGTAACACTTCCTGCCCAGTCTGCATCTGTGTATACTTCAACTTGAAGATGTCCATGTTTCTTGAACAGTAAGCCTCTCCCTGGAGTTCCTTTCAAATATCTTAAGATCTTATAAACGGCCTCAAAGTGCTCTGCCCTTGGTGAGTGCATGAACTGACTTACCATGCTGACTGCAAAGGCAATATCAGGCCGCGTATGAGACAAGTAAATCAATTTCCCTACAAGTCGCTGATATTGTTCCCTCTCTTTGACTTCTTCAACCTTAGCAGCTTGTAACTTCAAGTTAGGCTCGATCGGAGTCTCCACCATCTTACAACCAAGCATACCTGTTTCTCCAAGGAGATCAAGAACATATTTTCTCTGATTAACGAATATACCTTCCTTGGATCTTGCAAATTCCATTCCGAGAAAATACTTGAGGGCTCCCAGATCCTTAATGTGAAATTCTTTTGCGAGTTTCTCTTTGAGGGCTGCTAACTCTGCTTCATCATTACCAGTTAAAATGATGTCATCAACATAAACAATCAAAATTGCAATTTTACTGTCTTTTGAATGTTTATAAAATATTGTGTGATCTGCTTGACTCTGCGAGAAGCCACAACTGATAACTGCCTTCCCAAAGCGTTCAAACCACGCTCTTGGTGATTGTTTGAGTCCGTATAATGACTTGTTCAATCTGCATACTCTGTCGCTTCCAAGTCTCTGCTCAAATCCCGGCGGTAGGCTCATGAACACCTCCTCTTCAAGATCACCATTGAGAAATGCATTTTTAATGTCAAGTTGATGTAGAGGCCAATCTGAATTTACTGCAAGAGATAACAGTACTCTGATGGAATTTATTTTAGCAACAGGAGCAAACGTCTCCTGATAGTCGATCCCATAAGTTTAAGTGAAGCCTTTAGCCACCAGTCTCGCCTTGTATCTCTCAACGCTTCCATTTGCGTTACATTTTATCGTAAACACCCATTTACACCCAACTGTTTTCTTGTCTTTGGGTAGATCAACTATCTCCCAAGTACCACTTCTCCTTAAAGCATCCATCTCCTCCATGACTGCTAATTTCCAATTCGGATCATCCAATGCTTCCTGTATATTCCTTGGAACAAACAAGTGTGAAATCCTAGATGCGAAAGCTCTATGGTTTTTAGACAGTCTTTGATAGGAGAGGTAATTTGCAATAGGATGTTTAATGCAATTTCGGACACCTTTCCTAATTGCTATAGGAACATCAAGGTCGGAAATAGAAGGAATAGGATTACCTAAAATTTCGATGCCAGAACTCGAGTGGACATTCGGGTCATTAGGATGGACATTCGGGTCATTATTCCTCAGATGAAATCGCTTCCTAGTATAAACCTGAAGCTCAGGATTTAGATCATTTTGTAGTACTTCTCCCCCTAAACAAGAATCTTCTTGACTAGGCACCATAGAACTTGGTTCTCCTAAGTGATCATTATCAGACAAATGTAGTTTTTGTGTAGGATAAATGACATTGGGGAGCGGGATAGAAATATCCCAAAAACGGTCTTCTACTCCACTTGTCTCCCCCTGAAGAGAAGTGTTGGGGAAATAGGATTTTGTTTCCACAAATGACACATCCATACTCACATGAAATTTCTTGGTTTGAGGATCGAAACACTTATACCCCTTTTTGTTTGAGGAATAACCCAAAAAAACACATTTTATAGCACGGGGGTCAAGTTTTGAACGAAATTGACTGGGAACATGAACATAGGCAGTACATCCAAAAACTTTGGCGGGTAAATCAAAAAACAACCTCGTTTCAGGAAAAAAAGTTTTGAGACAATCAAAAGGTGTTTTGTATGTTAACACCTTTGTAGGCATCCTGTTTATCAAATAAGAGGCTGTTAAAATTGCTTCACCCCATAAATATTTAGGAACATGCATGTAAAACATTATAGCACGTGCTACTTCAAGTAGATGTTTATTTTTTCGTTCTGCAATGCCATTTTGTTGAGGGGTATCCCGACATGTAGATTGATGAAAAATCCCCTTTTTTTCCAAAAACTCACCCAACTGCTCATTGAAATATTCTGTTCCATTATCAGAATGTAAAATACCAATTTTGGTTTGAAATTGATTTTCAATCATATTGTAAAAATTTGTGAATAAATTTTTCACGTCAGATTTTTTATTCATCAAATAAATCAAACATAAGCGGGTATGGTCATCAATAAATGTAACAAACCATCTTTTACCAGAAAGAGTAGTGATTTTAGAAGGGCCCCAAACATCACTATGAATCAAATAAAAAGGTTTGGAAGCCTAGTAAGGTTTTGGCAAATAAGTAGAGCGATGAAATTTTGCAAAAATGCAACTTTCACAATGAAAAGAAGAACAATCAATCCCTTTAAATAATTCTGGAAATAAATGTTTCAGATAAAGAAAACTAGGATGTCCTAGCCTATAGTGCCATAGCATTATTTTTTCTCGAAAAGAGATTGAACTAGTACTATTAAAGCTCTGAGCTTTTTTATTACTAACAGGTACTTCATCAAAGTAGTAAAGACCTTCAAGCATCCTAGCACGCCCAATCATCATCCCCGAGTTCTGGTCCTGAAATTCACAATGGGATTCAAAAAATGTAACACGACAATTAGAATCCTTAGATAGTTTACTGACAGACAAAAGGTTACAGGCTAAGTTGGGGACGTGAAGAACAGCATTGAGATTAATTTTCTCAGTTAGTTTAATAAATCATTTTCCTGCAATAGGTGAAAAACTACCATCGACTATTCTGATTTTGTCATGATCAGAACAAGGGAAATAGGTACTAAATAAATGGGAAAAACTAGTCATGTGATCGGAGGCACCGGAATCTATGATCCACGGAGAGAAGTTTAGGCAAGAGAAGGCTTTACGATTTCTACCTGTTTGTGCCAACAAAACACTAGGAGTACTGGATGAGGAGTTGGATTTTATCAGCTTTAAGAGTTGATCAATCTGCTCTTTGTTGAAGGGACCTGAATCGGCTTCATTAGCGGTAGGAAAGTCACGATTCTTCTCTCCTTGTTTGCTGCTTTTCCAGTTGACAGGTTTGCCATGGATCTTCCAACACGTTTCGCGTGTATGGCGAGGCTTGTTGCAAAAATCACACCAGACCCGTGGCTTATTATCAAACCTGCGCTGGTAATTTGCAGCCTTGTTGGCCGCAACATCGCTAATTAAAGCAGAAATTTCAATTGATTCACCAGTACCTTTTTTCTTAAGCATGACGTTCCTTCGGCTCTCTTCCCTTCTGACTTCGGCAAATACTTCGCCAATGGATGGGAGAGGAGGTCTGCCAATAATTCTTCCTCGCACTTCATCGAACTCAATGTTGAGGCCGGCAAGAAACTTGTAAATACGGCTGTCTTCCACAGTTTTCTTGTGGTGGTTGCAGTCGTCAACCGATTTCCATTCGTATGTGTTGAAGATGTCAAGATCCTGCCACAACCTTTTCAACGAATTGAAATATTTGGTGACGGAATCATCTCCTTGACGAATCTCTCCCAACTTCAAAGTTAATTCGAAAACTTGAGATTGATTTCCTAGGTCAGAATACATCTGACTAACATTATCCCACAACTCTTGTGCAGTAGTATAGCACATGTAATTAGAGCTTATATCCTCCTCCATGGAATTGACCAACCATGTCATAACCATGGAGTTTTCAGCGTCCCAACTGTCGAATAGCGGATCATTAATAGCAGGAGCCTTCTTGTCACCAGTGATGTAACCGATCTTTCCTTGCCCACGGATATACATCCGGACAGATTGTGACCAGCGGAGAAAATTATCACCATTTAGGCGGATGGTGGTGATTTGGACAGAGTGAGAGTTGGACGTTTTCACCGGAATGGCAGCGGCAGGGGTTGAAGTGGTTTCGGACGTGACTTCCGACATGGCTATGACGGTTTTAGGGCTGCTGTGTTTTTTGTTGCTCTGATACCAACTTAGAAAATATGAGGAAGAAGAACTCCGAGAAATATGAAGAAGAAGGAATATATTTCTGTTATATTCAAAACTTCTTATTTTACAAGACCAAATGACACTCCTTATATAGGAGATATTACAAACATCATTATAACCCATTATATGCCACTTACATATTATATATTACCACTATCTACCACTAACATATTATATACATGTCACTATCTACCACCAACACCACTATCACATATTCTATACATGCCACTATCTACCACCAACACCACTATCACATATTCTATACATGCCACTATCTACCACCAACACCACTATCATATTATATACATGCCACTATCTTATTATTAACACAAATTTCCAGCACAAAGCTATAGGCGAACTTGGGTTCCAAATATTATATGCAAGTGAAATATATAATCTACAATACCACACGTCCCCAAGTCACAGAATTGAACACACAATCAATTGAAACAACTCATTTGAATTATATATAATCCCATGCTTCAATTTTTTTACTTATTTTCAATATTGGAGATGAATTATATGACAATATAGAAAGGCCATCAAGTTTATCTTAAGAATCAAATGTTCAAAGGACAACGTCATTACATATAAACAAGAATGCATATGTTTCTAAAAAGAAAAACACAAAAAAATGTTTATCAGGTTTTTCCAGTCAGTTAATAGTAATATTACGTTGGATCAGTTGATGGTAATTTCCGCACAAGAAGAGTTCCCCCCTGCCCTACTATTGTTGGGGCCATCTCCTCTCCTTTGTTCCAATGCAAGTATGTCAACTTTCCCTGAAATAAATTTTTCCATATGGCATCAACTACTTCTCTGTCAGTGACTTGACCTCGTTTATAGTTCTGCATCATATTGAAGATTTTTTCAGTATAATCTCCTATAAAAATAGTTCTAACATTTAACCTCAACTCAACTCAACAAGCCTTTGTCCTTAACCATAATTGTACATAAAAGAAAAGAAACAAAATATTTGCAAATTTAAAGCAGAAGAAAATATATGATAAAAACATGAATAAATGAACTACATAATCATCATTTTCTGAGCCCAGACAGAAGGAAGATTCCTCAAATTATATCCCCCAAAATTCAAGCAACTTGAGTTCATTTTAAGAGAATTAAGTTGAGTCCAGAATAATTTCATGTCTGCACCTCTATGCAGCCCAAGATGGTAACAACAGTAAATATGTTCCACTTAGAAACGATGTTCATCTCATCAACATAGATCGTTCAACATAAATTTTTCCTATGATACAAGTAGACCTTGTAGAATTACAGTCTGGCATTCTCTGGTGATGCAATGTCGAGGCAGCCATAAACTAAGCTACAATGAGACAGTTTTTGAATTGTGGAAACTAATTTACCTTTCCCTCTCCCCTCATTTTCTAAATCAATACTCAAATTATATTTATTACTTATTAACTGTCCATATGGAGCAGTGGTGGAGAAAGCAGCATTGTGGAGCTGGCAATTCAAATGTATGAGGTAATAAAAAGCAATGATTTTAATAGCAATTCAACCAAACCATAGAATCAAAGTAGGTGGTTTTATTGTAGGGCAGTGACCATAATAATGTTGGTTGTACTGACTGTGATCATGGTGCAGAGGGCAATAGAGGTGGTGACTTTGTGATACCTCCAGTGGTTGTGGCAGTGGTGGTGTTATTCACACTAATGAAGATAGTGACACCACGCTTTCAAAAGCATGGAGCATAGGAGAAAGATAGAAACCCCTATAATTCTCCGCTAATTTTGCCCACAATGAGTTGGCAACTTATGTGCCAACTTTTGATTTGTCACAAACACATCCATGTAAGGCTCAACACTTTTGTCATATCATTGTGGGTGAATTTGAGGATTTAAATCGTGGGTCCCTATCATTCCTCATGGAGTATAATCCCTACTGTGTTTCCAATAAATGGTACCATAGTTCAACAATCACATTGTGCACATTATATGGTTTGGATCATGGCATCATTGCCAAAACCACTTAGTTAAAATCTCACACAACCTATTTAATCAGTGAGTGACTCAATAAATTTTCCCTTTTTTTTTCTTTTTATTGGAAGTAGAAAAAAAAAATGCATTAACAACAGCATTCTCACAGTGTATTCCATTGTTGATTAATATAAGTACTGCCAAGTACACATTGACATGTCAATGTAAAGAAGTTGCACATCAAAATAACAATTTGTGAAATAAACACAAAATTTTAATGGAATAAAATATAATAGAGTTCTCTTGTTCCATTATGTCTAGTAATCTTACAAAACCTAGCAATCCCTTATAGAACCCAATCGGCAAAACCTTGACTGTGATTTCGCAGAAGAGATTTATATGAAAACACAAAAATTGACAATCTCGGAAGAAAGAACAATCTTGACAGTAACGTAGAGAATGCAATAATAAATCACAAAAATTGAGAGATAGCGGGAAAGAGAGAAGGAGGAGAAGAGGAGTGACCTTCCAGCTGAGAGAGACAGAGTACTCGAGTTTGTGGGCTATGTATCGGAACCAAGTCGATAAGGAAACCATCGCAGGTTGGAGGAGTGGATGGAGATATGACTAGAGCAGCAGCAGAAACTTCTTCACCATCACTTTTTCGTTCTTAAACCCTTGGAATTCTTTTTAATTTGATCCCAACCCACACCACACCCTAGGCATTGAAGTCGTCAAAGACCATGATGGTTGGTTCCAAACCTAACCTAGCAATTAGGACAATAATTTTAGTCAACCCCTCGATACATATTGGTTCAACTTTGGTTTAAAATTTGGATAAATTATGTTTGGTGACTTTTTCGTTTTAACTTTTGAGAAATATTTGAGATTTTTTTTTGGGGGGTGACGGCCACACTTTCAAAGCAATCCTAACATTTCATGTATGTATAAAGCTCTCTCATGCATATATGGGATTCATATCATGAATAATTTAGAATTGTGGGGTTCTTGTGGGAGTAGCGATCTCAATCATTATTCTTAACTTTTATACTCAATTTGAATGGAGCCGTTTGGTGGGAAAAAAATTATGAAAATAAAAAACCCTTTTCGCATGCTTTGATAGTTAAGTAGGTGATAAATAATGAAAGATGATAAACAAAAAATTCTTACTAACATGTGTTTTGTTTCTCACCGAAAGTGGTCAGATTGGGTAAGAAATGAATTGGGTTTAATTTAAATTTTCTAAAATATCAAAATTGTCCTTATGAAAAAACATAACTTATTAATATGAAAGATTATTTGGGTAAAATAAAATACAACACTTTTCTTTCTTTTTTCTTATTTATTCTTTCCAAACAAAATATGATAAACCACATTCTCTTATCTTTTATTCATCTAAACATAATTGTGATAAATCATAATCATTTCTTTTTTTTTTCTCACCTATGTAAGAAACCACAATCATTTATTTTCTCACCTCACCTCACAATCCAAATAGAGTGTTAAAGTTTTTTTTTTCCACTTTGACCCTTCAGGTTTCAAGTTTTTTCCAATTTAATCCTAAAGTTAATTTCTGTTAAAAATGAGACAAAAAATAATACATTGGTTGTCAGGTAATATAAAAATATTTTATTATATATAACTCACACTTCTAATATAAATTTAAACTCCAATATAATAATATAATTTTAATATTACGTGACAGTTGTTATGACATTTTCTATCTAATTTTAAACAAAAATTAGTTTTAGGAGTAAATTGAAAAAAAAAAAAAAGAAAAATAAAAGGTTAAAGTGGAAAAAAAATTGACATGGGTAAGCTCATAAAGGTTACAACCCACTATAAACAACCCAAGCCCATCACTTAAGCCCCAATACATAATTTAACTAATGAGGCCCAACATAGCTGGAACTCAACATGGCATTAAGAACCAATGACACTTAGATACGTGGCAGGTGAAGGACAAGCCACATAAGCAGACAAAGATCCTGCAAAGTTATTACACTGCACATCAGCCATTAATGAAGCCCCTTGCAGCATTTATTGGGATAAGCCCTCCCCGTCGAGACAGAACGGCCTCACCATGAACAAGGCAAGCTAGAGCATAAACTTTCGGCCAAGATGGCAGGTCGGAAGGGGCAACAAAATAATTACCAAATGATATAAGCAGACGTCGAAGACAAGAAGAAGGTTAAGCTTTCTATCTCTAATCTATCTCTACATTCTACTTTTCTTTCTAACTTGCTCGTCGGAGGGTTCACTGGGGGACTCCCCGTTCCCCGTTAGACTCTTGTTCAGGTCTTCTGATGGGCTTGGTCATTCGGACGCGGGTTGTTAAAGCGTGAATTAGTCCGACCTGTTCCATCTGGAACACGATGTATCATCAGTTGGTGCCGTCTGTAGGAACCTTTTGCTCCATGCGGCAGTTGTACTCATTATCGCCGGAGACCCTTTCCCAATAACCCCTTCCTACCACCTGCGAAGGTGGATGGTCATAACTAGATCCATGGCTTCCCACCTCAATGTTCCCGACCACCAAGCCGACCCTCCCAATCCAAATAACCCGCCACAGTACTTTACCAAGATCACCAACAGCATTAACCACCTCGCTGAGCAAAACCAAGCTTTGATTAATGCTCTACTCCAAAGAAACCTTCCCATGCCTCCTCCACCACCTCCAGATATTCCACCCAACCAAGAACGAGTCCTGAGCCATACTATCCAGCAGCCCTATCCACCCAGCTTGGAAGGCTTGCGACCCCCTCCCCCAGATACAAATCCGTCACCCCAGGCCCCGCATCCATCGGTCCCGGCACCAACCCTTGAAGGAGAGGCCAGTAGCGTCTAGCCCCCGTTGCCTTCCGGTGGTGACAACATTCCTCTTTGGGATGCAGAACTCCGAGCCATGAAGCTCCAACTCCAAGGAGTCATGCAGAACATACAGCATAAACCATCTACCACAGCTAACTCCCCATTCGTTGCCTCCATCAAGGACAAACCTTTACCCCCCAAGTTTAAGATGCCCACAATTGACTCTTTCGACGGTACATCGGACCTGGTCGATCACTTGGAGACCTACAGAACCCTCATGATCCTCCATGCATTCCCCGATGAAATCATGTGTCGGGCTTTCCCTGTAACACTCAAGGGGTCGGCTCGACTCTGGTTTAGTCAACTGCCAACAGACTTTGTTTCCACTTTCCAGCACCTCAGTGACTCCTTTCTCAGCCATTTCATTGGAGCCCAGCGCCAACGGCGTCTGGCAACCCAGCTCCTCAACATCCGTCAGATTGAGGGGGAGTCATTGTGCAGCTTTGTCACCTACTTCAACACCGAAGCCCTATAGATGGCGGAAAATGATGACAAGGTCATCCTCACGGCGTTCATGGCCGGCCTACGATCATCTGATTTCCTTTTCTTCCTCTCCAAAAACCCCCCGACCTCCATGGCAACCCTACTTTCTAAAGGCCAAAAATACATGAACGCTAAAGATTCCCTAGCCGCTCGCCAAGATCTTACTGCCAAAAAACCGACCCCCAGAGAGAAGAGAAAGGACTCAGAAACCAGAAACACCTAGTACAATAACCAAACACCTCAGTATACCAACCGACCCCCCCGAGCCGACCGGTCGGCGCCAACCCGACCGCCCGGTCGGTTCGAACGGTACACACCCCTCAATTCCCCCATGGAACAAGTCCTCAATCAGATCCAGCGAGACTACCCCCTGAAATGACCCCAACCATCACGGTCTCCTTCCAATTGACGAGACCAGTCTAAATACTGCCGTTTTCACCAAGACCACAGCCATAATACCAAGGAGTGTGTTATCCTCAAAGATCATGTTAAGGGCTTGATACATCAGGGACGTCTCAGTCGATTCACGGAAACTCACCCTCAGCAGAGACAAAGGACTGAACCCATCAGAAACAACCGTCGGCGTCCCCCTCCCCAGTAACCAATACAACCTAACCAAGGTTGTGATTGCCCTCCACAGCAACCTCGGACACAAGGTAACCCCGCCCCACCTGTTGGAGAAATCAGAGTTATTTCCGGCAAGCTTACTTGTGGAAGACCATCTCACTCGGCTCAGCGGGCAGAACTCAGAAAAATCAGGCAGGGCTCAGACAAAGAAGTTTCCATATTGGACTGACCCTCCAAACAGCCCAAGCAGTGGATAGAGCCTATCACCTTTACGGACGCCGACTGCATAGGTATCTGTTACCTCCATGACGACCCTCTCGTCATCTCTACCGTCCTCTCCAATTATAAGGTCAGACGGGTTCTCGTCGACAACGGCAGTTTTTCAGACATCATCTTCCTAAATTGCTTCCGCCAAATCAATATCAGGGAAAAAAGTCTGTCTCTTCTCCAAACCCCATTAGTTAGTTTCACTGGAGATCGAGTGACCTCCATCGGCTCCATCGACCTGCCCATCACAATCGAGGAATACCCACGGCAGACTACAAAGTTACTCACCTTCCTCGTCGTCGACTACCCCTCTGCCTACAACATCATCCTTGGCCGCACCGCCTTAAATGCTTTCCAAGCTATCACATCCACTTTCCATCTTGCCGTCAAGTTCCCCATCGACCTGGGAGTCGGCACAATAAAAGGAGAGCAGACCGTGGCCAGGGAATGTTATGTCGCCTCACTTAAAGAAGTCAAGCTAAAGGAGGCTATGATCATTGAAGGGCTCGACGTTAGAGACGATGACAAGTTGGTCAGAGGGAAATCAGTGGAAGAGCTCGTTGAGGTCCCTATCGACCCTACCAACCAGGCAAAAACTGCCAAAATCAGCAGGCAACTATCCTCTCAAGCAAAGACTGACCTCACTGCCCTCCTGATCGAGCACAACGACGTATTTGCTTGGACCCACTCCGACATGCCGGGTATTGACCCCTCCTTCATAACTTATCGTCTCAGCATTGAGCCCCATTTCAGACCCTTTCGCCAGAAGCAGCGTATCTTTCACTCAGAGCGCAACACTCTTATCGCCTTCGAAGTAGATAAGCTCCTTGAGGCACAGTTTATCAAAAATGTGGACTACCCCAGATGGCTGTCAAATGTGGTATTGGTTTGTAAAAACAACGGTAAATGGCGACTCTATGTCGACTATTCAGACCTTAACTGAGCCTGCCCCAAAGACAGTTATCCCCTTCCTCGCATAGACCTGCTCGTTGACGCCACGGCCGGCCATCAAATGCTCAGCTTCATGGACGCCTTCTCTGGATACAACCAAATTCTGATGCACCCGTCTGACCGGGAGCATACCTCCTTCATCACCGACCGAGGGACCTACCATTATTGTGTCATGCCGTTTGGTTTGAAAAATGCTGGGGCCACTTACCAACGGTTGGTCAACGCCGTCTTTCATCATCAGATAGGCCGGAACATGGAAGTATATGTCGACGACATGCTAGTCAAGAGCAGGCTCCCCACTGATCATCTGGCTGACCTCCGAGAGACCTTCGGCACCCTACGAAAATGTCAAATGAAGCTTAATCCGGAGAAATGCGCCTTCGGCGTAGGATCTGGGAAGTTCTTGGGTTTCATGGTCAGTCAGCGGGGCATCGAAGCTAACCCCGAAAAGATCAAGGCCTTAATTGAAATGCAGTCACCCAAAACGGTTAAGGAGGTTCAGAGGCTTACTGGCCGAGTTGCCACCCTCAACCGCTTCATTTCCCGCACAACAGACAAGCGCCTCCCATTCTTCAAAGTTCTTCGGCAAACTTTTGAGTGGACGGCAGAATCCAAAGAGGCCTTTCAGTAGTTGAAACAGTGCATGGCCAACCCCCCCTCCTTTCTCAGGCAACAACGGGCGAACCCCTCTTCCTCTATTTAGCCGTGTCAAACACCGTAGTCAGTGCAGCACTTATCAGGGAAGACAGCTCTGTCCAACGACCAGTCTACTACATCAGTCGGGCTCTCAAGGAAGTAGAGCAGAACTACCTATTTCTTGAAAATATGGTCTTAGCCTTGGTCATAGCATCAAGACGACTCTGACTTTACTTCCAAGCCCACCACATTGTCGTCCTCACTGACCAACTATTGAAGAAAATAATACAACAACCAGAGTTGTCCGGCCAACTTATGCAATGGTCAGTCGAGCTCAGCCAGTTTGACATCTCCTATAGACCCCGAACAGTGATCAAAAGCCAAGCTGTCACCGATTTTATCCTGAAATTCACTAATCCCACTCCAGCCACGACCCCACCACCTCCGCAACCCCCAACTGAGGCAGAAGACCCCCACTCTTGGACCCTCAACGTCGACGGATCATCTCGCAAAGAAGGCAGTGGGGTTGGTCTTATCCTCACTGCCCCTGAGGGTCTTACTTCAAATGTGCTCTCCGTTTCTTGTTCGACGCGAGCAATAATGAGGCCGAATATGAGGCATTGATAGCAAGTCTCCGCCTAGCCAGAGACATTGGTGTTAGCCATATCCAAGTGTTCAGCGATTCCCAGCTCATTGTTGGACAAATCACAAGGGAATTCGATGTCAAGGAAGACACAATGCGGGCTTACAGGGATATTGCACTCCCCCTTGCTCGCATCTTCAACATTTTCCACATCAAGCACATCCCACGGGCAGAAAACTCCAAGGCAGATGAGATGGCTCAATTAGCTTCTGCCGACCAGTCAGACCTTAGCCACGGTGTCTGCCTTGAGTACCTAGCCCACCCCGCCATTTCCCCAAACCAGCTGCAAGTCCACTTCCTCTAAGATGAACCTATTCCATAGGCGGCCGACATCTTTCTATTTCTAACAACGAGGGAACTGCCAAACGACAAACAGCAGACCGCCAAAGTTAGGGCCCGGTCGTCTAACTACATTCTTATCAGTGGTCTCTTGTACAAACGTGGCTTTTCACGCCCATACCTGAGATGCCTTAATCCTGCTCAAGCGACCTACGTGATGAAAAAAGTCCATGAGGGTGTATGTGGCAACCATTTGGGGGCCAGGTCACTAGCACGCAAAATACTCCGCACTGGTTACTTCTGGCCTACTCTCAGCCAAGATACCGTCGAATTCATGCTTAAATGTGATAAGTGCCAGCGCTTTGCCAACATCCCTCATGCTCCTCCTACAGAATTGATCACACTTTGCAGCCCTTACCCATTCGCCAAATGGGGGATCGACCTAGTTGGCCCATTGCCCACTGGTCGAGGCCAAACCAAATTCGCAATTGTCGCCATTGATTACTTACTAAATGGGTGGAGGCGGAACCCCTTACCACAATTACCGAGCAGAACACAACCAGATTCATCTGGCTGTCAATCGTGTGCCGATTTGGCATCCCCTAAGCCATCGTCTCCGACAACGGCAAACAATTTGACAATGCCAATTCAGGAAATTTTGTGCAGAACTTCAAATCCAGCCATGTTTCTCTTCCCCAGGTCATCCCCAAGCCAACGGTCAAGCTGAGGTTACCAACCGTTCTCTTCTGAAGATCATCAAAACTAAGCTGGAAGCAGCAAAGGGACTCTGGGCTGAGGAATTACCAAATGTACTCTGGGCCTACTGCACTACAACTCGAACTCCTACTGGGGAGACCCCTTTTCGCTTAATAGACGGCGCTGAAGCGGTCATCCCAGTGGAAATCGGTCTACCTACCCTGAGGGTTCTACACCTGAATCCAGAACTAACCAAAGAGCTGCGTCGGCAGACCTA
The DNA here is from genome assembly GCF_055761805.1 of Camellia sinensis. Classification (NCBI taxonomy): domain Eukaryota; kingdom Viridiplantae; phylum Streptophyta; class Magnoliopsida; order Ericales; family Theaceae; genus Camellia; species Camellia sinensis. The sequence continues at coordinate 99,616,006 of NC_138972.1, forward strand.
GACCTAATCGAAGAGCTCCGCGAGACCACTGCTGTTAGCGCGGGCCTCATACCAACAGAAAATAAGGACACACTACAACCGCAAAGTCCGACCGAGGGAGTTCGCTGTGGGGGACCTTGTCTTGCGCGAAGCAACTCTTGCCACTAAAAATCTGACTGAGGGCAAGCTGGCAGCCAAGTGGGAGGGACCTTACGTCGTTAAGGCCAGACCTCGTCCAGTTACTTACCGACTTTAGGACATGGAAGGGCAAGACCTCCCCCATCCATGGAACGCCGAGCACTTGAAGCATTATTTTCAATAAAACCCTATTTTGTATTGATCAATTGTTGTATTTTCCTTTTGACAATCTACACACTTGAATTTTCTTGTTCTTCTGTCGCATGATGTAAATTTCTAATCAAATGGGCTACACTTTAAATGACAACAATCTTACATCTCAGTTATCTGTGTGGTATTTCAATAACGTCTTGATTGTAGCACTCAGCTAAAAGCCTCAACCAGACTGAGCATGAAGAGCTCAGCCAGACTGAGTTACTTAAAGCCTCAGCCAGACTGAGCATAAAGAGCTCAGCCAGACTGAGTTACTTACAGACTCAGCCAGACTGAGCATGAAGAGCTCAGCCAGACTGAGTCACTTAAAGCCTCAGCCAGACTAAGCATGAAGAGCTCAGCCAGACTGAGTTACTTAAAGAGTTAGCCAGACCGAGTTAATCATGGCTCAACCCGAACTGAGCACGAATGAAGAGCTCAGCCAAGGCCATTCTTGCAAACTTCATGATTATGGCATAGCTGCCATATTTAGTCAAATTCTAGGTCCATGTTTTTACGCCTCTTAACACTTTTTACTTTTTTAACCTTTATTTCCCAACGTAACCTTTCATTTATCAACACTCTTGTAATGTGATTCAAAACTTCACTTTTTGGGACCCTTACAGTTCAACGTTTTACAAGCCAGACTGGGTCCTTACTGGGTTGCGATTTGCAATTTCGTGTTTTTGACATTCTCACATTTTAAACTTCCCTTTGTACCATAATTTTCTCACAAGCTAACTTGGCTCCCTACTTCTCAATTTTCACTACAATTTATACACCATCCTTATTTGCACAACCATTCTCATTCTTTTCAAATTTACAAAAATAAAGGCCACAGTTTGACAAACACAGCTCAGAATTTTATTTCTTCATAGACTCATACATAAGTTTACTACAGAAGTTACACGCCCAACAAAAAAAAGAGAGAGAAAGAAAAACAACCACAAAGAAAAACAACCACAAACAATGAAACAACAAAATTTTTATTTATTTATTTACAAACGAAGTACAAAAATTTTACATTCTTCATTCCTCCTCACTCGAAACAAGATCTTCGTCAACTCCTTCATCTAAGGGGGTCTGGGCCACATCGTCTTCCTCTACTCTAACATTATTGAAGTTCAAGTCTGGGAACAGCTCTTCAGCCTTTCGCTTGAACGTTTTCCAGCCGTTGTCCCAGAACTCAGCCATCTCATGTTTGTAGAAGTCTGACTGCTGGAAGCTTTGAATCACTTCTTCTTCACTCCTGCTCCCAGCGGTCGCTCCCGATGGGCCAGCCTCTCCAGACCCCTCTCTTGCCAAGCTATTGGCGATTGCGGCATCAATAGCCATCTGAAAGTCAGCGGACCCCTTAAACTGTTCTACCGCTGCAACGCACAGGTCAGGGTACGCCGCCCTCTCAGATGCTAGCTTGCTCATTTCTTCCTCCAAGGCCCTCTCCAGCCCTGCCTTCTCCGCCGCCGCCGCCTTGGCGCGCTCGTCTGCCAACTCTTTCTCCAACCTAGTAATCTTCGAATCTGCTTCTTCTTTTTCCTTGATCGACTAGGCCCACAGATCCTTGTTGCAAGTCATGGCCTCATCCCACCGTTCGTTGGCAACGGTGCAGGCCTTCTGCACCTCTTCCAGCTTCTTCTGCTCGCTCCCCAATTGGAACTCGAGGGATACCGCCTTACGACATTCCGTCTCCAGCTCTAACTTGGTTGCGAGCAGCTCAGCATTGGCTCGGTCGGCTGAATAGCCCTACACCATCGCCAACACTTCCATCTTTTTGGATTTTTGGGCCTCTTCCAACCCCCTAGCATACACGCTCCGTGCGGTCCTCCTCCACCCCGCCATTTCCCTCCTCAAACTTTTCAGTTGGGCCTTCGCCTCTTCCAACTTTACCTTCAGTGGCCCCACTTCGCCTTTGGCAGCCGCAACCTTTCTCAGTAGGGCTCCTGTTAAGGTAGTTGCCTCCATCTGAGCAGAGCACAACCCGTTTAGTAGTTCGGCCTCAGTAAAACTGGCCATCGAACGCACTGCCGCCTCCTTCACCACGCCCAAGAGCCGATCGCCAGCAGTCTTGGCTGGGCCTCCTTCTCTCTCCAGTCGCCCAGAAACTATTGGAGCGTGGTCGATGGTAGTTTTCAATTTGACCCCCTCTTCCTCTCCTTAAGGGACAGTCCCTTCCTCTGGTTGTTGCTCTGCCCTCTCTTTAGACCTAGTCGCCCTATCTTCAACTTGTTTTTCAGGGCCAGTCACTCCACTCATCATCTCTTTTGATGCCTCCTCCAACTCCACTTCGGGGGCCTCCTCCAGCGTCACCTCCTTCCTTCTCTTCAAGGCGGGCTCCTCCTCACTTTCCCTCACTTTTCTTCTTCTTCAACAACGCCTCAATCTCCTTCAGAGGATCCACTGGGGGTGGTCGTGGCTCAAAGCCGCCCAGATCTTTCTCCCCTAGCGGCTTCGGGCACGGTCGGATTCGCTCCCTCACGATCGGCTTTGGAGCAGGCCCCAATTATGTCTCCTTATACTTGTTTGCTCGGGCGAACAATCTCCTCTCCTCCTCCTCTGCCTTCCTCGGCGCCTCTAGCTCCTCCCTTGCTGGGTCCTTCTCCAACTGGGTCCTTCTCCAACGGTTGCAGCCCCAAGTTCAAGGCAAACAACGTTGAAGATAGGACCAACTCGTCCCACCTCACCCCCTTCTCTTCCCTCCATTCCCTCACCCTCTTCACTCGGTCTTCGGCCGCCCCGTCCAACTTCGACTCAACTGATTTGGTAGGGACGTTCCACGTAATACGCACCCTAGCCCCACCATTCGCCATCACAAAGAACTATCTCGGTCTCCACCCCTTCACCGACGATGGAAGACCCGCCACCAGACCCCGCCCCGCCACTGCTTGCAACGTCACCCAGGTCTCCTGCTGACCGGAGGCCTTGTAGCATGAGAAGAACTCCTCTACTGTCATCGCCGTCCCTCCGGTCGCCTGTGGCCAGGCACTCACGCACGCCATTACTATCTTCCAGGCGTTCGGCATCAGTTGCCCTGGCGCCGCTTCTAGCTTGTTTAGCACATCCACCACTACTTGGGGGAGAGGTAGCCTCAAACCCCCTCGCAACACCTCCTCGTACAAGCTAAATTCGCCCGACCGCATATCTGAGGCCCTTTCCTTGGTTGTGGGCAATCTTAGCCCTATCTCTGAGGGAAATTGATACTTCTTCCTTATTCCCTCAAACGCCTCTACTGTCAGTACGGATCTGTCCGGTTTGGTGTGCCAATGGTCCAACTCCACCTAGCTAATAGGTCTCGCAGCCGAGATTATTGTCTTAGGGCGAGCCCGCACAGCTTGACTTGCTCCCTCCCCCTCCCTATGCTCCGTATCGTATTGTTCTGCCAAATCTACCGCATCGTCGTCGCCTAATGGATCAACCCTTGCGGTTGTTGCTTCCTCTTGGGCTATCTCTCTCGTGTGTCTGCGAATAGCTTCAGATGCTGGTACGAGATAGTTCACAAAATGTCTCAACGGTGTATCACTCGACACGAAGGAGTTTACATTTGGAATATTTTGGTTGTTTGCAAAGAGTTATGTAAAACGGATAATACCAAAAGCCCAAGGTTTGTCTATATTCTAAGGGTCACAATTAAATTTCGCTAGTTAATTTTCAAAAATCCGCCAAAACTGTCTTTTCAACACCCTACATTGACTTATTGTTTTATTTCTTGCTCAACGCCTAACCTTTCCCATCACGGGATTCCGCCACGTGTACGCCCACGATCCACTGTCCCCTTTCCTCTTCCATGTTCTTTCCGCTTCACTTCACCACGTGACCCGCCGTCTCTCGAGCCCCACGCCACACCACCCACCCTTCGCGGTCGGTCCTCCTTATGGTCGGTTCCACCACTCGGTCACCCTTTGCGGTCGGCCCTTCTCATGGTCGGTCCTACCACTCGGCCACCCTTCGCGGTCAGCCCTCTTCATGGTCGGTCCCACCACTCGGCTACCCTTCGCGGTCGGCCCTCCTCATGGTCAGTCCCACCACTCGGCCACCCTTCGCGGTCGGCCCTCCTCATGGTCAGTCCGGCCCTCTTCATGGTCGGTCCCACCACTCGGCCACCCTTCGCGGTCGGCCCTCCTCATGGTCGGTCCGGCCCTCTTCATGGTCGGTCCCACCACTCGGCCACTCTTCGCGGTCGGCCCTCCTTATGGTCAGTCCCACCACTCGGCCACCCTTCGCGGTCGCCCCTCCTCATGGTCGGTCCCACAACTCGGTCACCTTTGCAGTCGGCCCCTCACCCGGCCCTCCTCCGTGGCCACACCGTCTTCGACCCACCTCTCGGTCGGTCCTCACCCCACCAGTCTTTCACAACCACCGTCTTTTTCCTTATTCCCTTCGTTGGACTAAAGCTGCACTCGGGAATGAGGGACTACTGACATGGATAAGCCCATAAAGGCTACAACCCACTATAAACAACCCAAGCCCATCACTTAAGCCCTAATACATAATTCAACTAATGAGACCCAACATGGCTGGAACTTAACATGGTATTAAGAACCAATGACACTCAGACACGTGACAGGTGAAGGACAAGCCACATAAGCAAACAAAGATCCTGCGAAGTTATTACACTGCACATCAACCATTAATGAAGCCTTTGCAGCATTTATTGCGATAAGCCATCCCCGTCGAGACAGAACGGCCTCACCATGAACAAGGCAAGCTAGAGCATAGACTTTCAGCCAAGATGGCAGGTTGGAAGGGACAACGACATGATTACCAAAAGATATAAGCAGACGTCGAAGACAAGAAAAAGATTAAGCTTTCTATCTCTAATCTATCTCTACATTCCGCGTCCCTTTCTAACTTGCTCGTCGGAGGGTTCACTGGGGGACTCCCCGTTCCCCGTTGGACTCTTGTGCAGGTCTTCTGGTGGGCTTGGTCATACGGACACGGGTTCTTAAAGCATGAATTAGTCCGACCCGTTCCATCTAGAACACGCTGTATCATCAAAAATAAACTTTAAGAATCAAAAAGAGAAAGTGATCAAATATAAAAAGGGCAAAATGTAATTTATTTTTAAGATTGTAATCACCTGTTTTTTCTTTTTATCGAATTAATTTTACCTTCTGTACAAAAATAATCATAATAGTGGAGGGAGGTGGGGCGGGGGTTTCACTTAATTCGCCAATTTATACTGACAAAACTCATTTATGTCCATGAATCTCTATTAATCGGTGAATTCAGTTAAGTGAATTTATGAATTCAAATGAATCAATCCGCAAACTCAAAAGAAAATTTCTAATTTTTAAGCAGATTTATCAATTGTCTACATTTGTGAAATGTTGCAGTTTGTATGAGAGGGTTCAAGAACGTTATTGGAAAATTCGAAGATCTTCGAAGATCCTTGAAGAACAACTTCGAATTCTCTAGAAGATGATGAGAGGCTTAGATTCTTCAATAGTCTCAACTCAAGAACACAAGAGTAAATGAGATGATGGAGATAAGAGATTGGGTGAAGAAGAAGGCAAAGTAACTAGAGAGAGAATAATGGCAAGGCTCTCCCATGGATCTCCCACTTTCACTCTCAAGGTTGATAATAGAGATGGGAAATTAGTTCTTTCCCAAGAGTCATCTCTCCAAAAATTCATCACTTGTAAAGCTATGGATGGGTGCTATTTATAGACACCTCATGATGTAAGATGGAGCCCATGTGCAAGGCACATGGGGAATATTCTCTCTAACCACCTTGTCCGTGGAGGTGACCTCTCCGAGGATGAGAAAAACCCCGAAGAAGAGATCAACCTCTCGGCGAACCCTTCTTCTTAGCCACACCTAACCAATGATCCCCAATCATTCCAAAGGGTCAGGAGTAGTCCCAGAGGACGTCCTGCCGCATAAGGGTCAGGGGTAGTTCAAGAGAACACCCTGCCGCAAATATTGCCGAGTCTCAGGGACCCCCTAGATCGTGCCACCTCGACCCGGGCATAGGCTAGTTTAACCGAAGAGTGAATTTATCTCTACTCACCGTTCTCGGGATCAGGTCCTTTGTTCGGACTCCATTACGCCCATGGTTCTGGTACGTAGATCCCGAAAAGCTCCGAGTCCGCAAGTGTTCTGGGACTCATTAATGGAGTGGCTTCTAGATTGCATCTGAATCCGTTCGAAGCCAAGTGCTTTAGATCTCTAGGTTCGTGGATCCGAACCCTTTCGAGTCCGAATTTGAGTGAGTCTCTAAGTTCGTGGATCCGAACCCTTTCGAGGCTTAGAGAGATTCGGCCCGTTTGACGGTGATAAATTCGGGCCCACCAATCTTAGACTTGCGATAAATTCGGGTCCATCGACCTTGGACTATTGGGCCTAATTAATTTAATGGGCTCAAATTAGCTCCTCTTACACAGTTTTTGTGCATGAGAAATTATAATTTTAAAAAAATACTCACGTTTTGTTTTTTTTAATTGATTTCAAATAAATTCTAACTGAATTAATTTTACGGCATTAAACAATTTTATTTTGGGCAAATTACATATACCTCCCTTGGGGTTTGGCTAAATTACAGATACCCCCTGAGATTTCAGAAATTACATCCCGCCCCCTGAGATTTGTATTTTCATAGCAATTTGTCCCCTGAGGTTTAAATTTCATAACAAATTACCCCCTAATTTGTTATGCAAATATAGCATTCAAGGAAAAATTTGTAATTTCTCAAACCTCAGGGAGGTATTTGTAATTTAGCTGAATCTCGAGGGGGTATATGTAATTTGCCCATTTATTTTCTTTGGGGTCAATTGAGTCTATTTGTAAATTCAAGTGAATCAATCCGCAAATTCAAAGGAAAATTCCTATGTTTTAAGAAAGTTGATCAGTTGTCCGCGTTTCAATTTTTGTGCATGAGAAACTACGAATTTTCACATTTTCCATCATATTATATATATATATATATATATATATAAGTAAAATAGTGTACATATATATATAAGTAAAATAGTGTACATATACTAGCATATTTAAAAAAACCCTCCATATATCATTTCTAGCTCTTCAATATTACGCCACATATTCTTTTTATTTTTTTTTCGTTCCATTCTCTTGAATTTCATTTTTTGCCACTCTTCTAACCTTTAATTATGTGTCTCTTCTAATTCCATTTATACTTTTTATTTATATCTATGAATTGTTCTATATGATATATTTATATTCATTATTTATGATGTATAAGAAATTATGATTTTTAGTACAATTAAATTATTGTGAAGGCGAAAAAAATTTAGGGGATGAAGAAAAAAAAAAAGGGAATTACGGAAGTGCATTTTTTACTTATTTATTTATTTATTACCCCTTTCGATAAGAATTTTTTTAATAATTAATAGATTTCACCATCACTTTTACAATATCATGACACTAGAGATCTATCAAAGAAAAAATATTGCTAATATTAAAGCCTCGTGAATGTTGTGTGGGTATCTAACATTTAGGCACGTTTTTATTATATGTAAAATATTTTCATTCAAAATGTTTCGCAAATTTCCTTACGTGCATAAAAATTAGCAAATAATTTGCAATAAATATTTTATATTGAATCATGTAAAATTATGGATTGTGATCCACTCCACTACATATTTATAATGGAGATAGCTATTAAATACGTAATGAAAATTCTCTATTACAAATATGTAATAGAAAGCATAAAAAAAAGGAGTAACACTAGAGATCCCAAATATTCTATCAAAAGTTTTACCAAATGTCTCACATGAGCGTGGGACCCACACAATGTGGGTCCCATGTGGGTCCCACACCCATGTGAGACATTTAGTAAAACTTTTAGTAGAATTTTTGGAACCTCTAGCATTTTTGAAAAAAAAATCCTAACATTACTTATTAAATTGTAGTTCACAAGTCAATTTATGAGAAGTTACAGCGGCTTTTGGTCCATTCAAAAGTATTTTCCAAACAATTTTAAAAGGTTTTTATCATTCTATTGAAGATTAACTTAGGGCTTGTTTGGTAACATTTACGTTTTCAATTTATATTTATAAAAATTTTATAAACTGGTTTTTGTTTATTTTTAGAAAAACATAAACTACAAACACGTTTGGTTTACACAAAATGTTTAAAAAAATTTAAAAATATAAAACAGAGTGAGAAATGGCAAGTGGTGGTGGGTGGTGGGTGGTGACGAGTAGTGGCGGCAGAAAACAGTGGTGAAAAATGATGGAGGGTGATGGTGGTGGAAGACGGTGGTGGAAAATGGTAACAGGTGGTGGGTGATAGTGGCAGAAGACGGTGGTGGAAAGTGGCGGGTGGGTGGTGGTGGCAGAAGACGGTGGTGGAAAGCGGTGGCAAGTGACGGGTGGTGGTAGCGGTGGAAGACGGTGGTGAAAAATGGTGACGGGTGGGTGAATGGTGGTGGCAGGTGAGTGGTGGATGGCGAGTGGTGGTGACAGGTGGTGATAGTAGTGGCAGGTGGGTGACGGTGGCGGGTGGTGGGTGGTGGCGGTGACGGGTGGTGGATGGTGGTGGTAGGTGAGTGGTGGCGGGTAGGTGGCGGGTGGTGGCGGGCAGATGGATAGTAGTGGCGAGTGGTGGCAGGTGGGTGGCGTGTGGGTGGTGGTAGTGGGTGGCGAGTGGGTGGTGGCGGGCGGGTGGGTGGGTGGATGGTGGGTGGTGGTGGTGGTGGCGGCGAATGGTGGGTGGTAGTGGGTGGTGGTGGCGGACGGGGGTGGTGGCGGATGGGTGGTGGGTGGTGGTGGTGGTGGTGGTGGTAGGGGGTGAGTGGTGGTGGCGAGTAGGTGGCAGGTGGGTAGTGGATGGTGGTAGCGGGTTGATGGTGGTTACGGAAGACGGTGGTGGAAAATAGTGGTGGGTGGTGGCTAGTGTTGGGTGATAAAAAAAAAAAAAATTAAAAACTCAAAACGGAAACATATTTTTTGAGTTTACATTTTTTGGCCAAATTTATAAACTGAGACCACTGATTTATAAATCAAAAATTTACCAAACAAGTTTTTATTTGAGTTTTTAAAATTTTTGTAACTATAAATTGAAAACTGAAAACGTAAGTGTTATCAAATGGCACCTTAGTAATGAGATCACATTATTGGATTGTAATAAAAAACTACATCTTTGGCACATAATTATAAAAAATAATAAATAAATAAAAAAATTCTATAAACACCCCCATAAGTTGCACTAAACAACCTCCTCCAATTTAAGATGGAATTGCTATTTTCATAGAATATCCTACAATAACAATGTGACAGTAACATTTTTACAATTGATAGTCATCTTAAGGCTCCGTTTGATTATAAAGAAATAAATGATAGAAAATGAAAATGATAGAGAGTGAAGGAAAAGAAAAGAAAAGGAATAGGAAATATATTTTCTTGTATGAATTTGATTATGATGAAAATTTTGTAAGAAAATAGGAATTTTAATTATAACTAACTACTTTTATAACTTATTTTAACTTTCTTGCATTTTTCTGTATTTTTTGCAAAAAAAATTATAAGTTTAGTGTCACGACTCAAACTTGGTACCCGAAGGTTCGACGTTATGACAAAACAAAAAACTGAAATCATAACAAATTAATAATGCAGCAGAGTAAAATAAAAGAATACTTAAATTTTAATTTAATTATAACAAAAATATATATATTAAAACTTTTATTTAATTACATTACTAAAGCTCAACTATGACTATAAAGTGTCTTATACTTACTCCATGAGATGGTCCTAACACGTCACCTCAAAATTAATCTCTAACTTCAACTCTCTCCTTCTCTAATTGCTTGCTTGTTTGTTTTGTTCCCATTCCTTCATAATTCCTATTTATACGAGATCAAATGCTCCACATTGGCATACCATGGCACCATAATGCATGCATACCACATGACACCACTTTTCTTTCTTTCAATTCATGAAAACATGATTTGCACAACTTTTCTCTTATTTTCACTTTGGCTCAAAAAAAACTCTTTAGAATTATATTCTCATCTTTTAGTAAAACATAATGATTCCTAATTTTAAATTAAATTATATTTTAGTGCATACAATGATAAAAGTAAATATGATGTTATAAGTGTCAAATTAACTATTTTAGCTTAAGGTATTTCAAAATAGATTATCATATAATTTTTGTAAAAGGTATTATTCAAGATGTTATAATATTCCTCTTTTTAAAATTTCGTCCTCAAATTTGATTTATGGGAAACAAAATAAAACATGAAATGTAAACCCATTATGGCCAGAAAGTAAATATGAAATGTGAACAATGATTACGTACAAAGAGAAATTATGGATTGGATTCATTAAACCTTTACTTTGTAGTAATGACTAATGATAGGAATGATATCAGGATCAATGAAGCCGATCCAATAGGTAATAGAACGATTTTCATAAATAGTATTATTTGGGGTGTTACTTTTTTTTAAAATAAACCATTACCTTGATGCCACTTTTGTCACGACCCAAATCCGATACCTGAAGGTTCGACGTCGCGACAAGACAAAAACTGATGTCATAACAAATTAATAGTGTAGCGGAGTGAAATAAAAGGATATCCAAATCTTAATTTAATTATAACAAAAACATAAATTGGAGTTTTTATTTAATTACATTATCAGTGTTGGACTATAATTATAAAGTGCTTTATGCCTATCCCACGCGATGGTTCTAACATGTTGCCTCAAAATTAATCCGTGACTTCAACTCGTGTGGGTCCTAACATGTTACCTCAAAATTAATCCCTAACTTCAACTCTCTCATTTTTATTGTTGTTTGCTTGTTTGTTTTGTTCCCCTTCCCTCATAATTTAACTCATATTTATAGGAGATCAAATGCACCCCATGGCATACCACATGGCATCATAATACATGCATACCATAAACATGATTGGCATAACTTTTTACCTATTTTCACTTTGGCCTAAAAAAACTCTTTAGAATTACATTATAATCTTTTGATAAAATACAATAATCTCTAATTTCAAATTAAATTATATTTTAGCGCATATAATCATAAAAGTAAATATGATGTTCTAAGTGTCAAATTAACTATTTTAGCTTAAGGTATTTCAAAATAGATTATCGTATAATCTTCATAAAAGGTATTATTTGAGGTGTTACACTTAGCTACCATGCTATTATGAGTAGTACAAAAAATTTAACTTTCTCATACTTTTCACCATTTTCATGCTAAACAAACTCAAAAAAAACTATATATATATATATATTTTCATTTTTTTCATTTTCTATCATTTTCATCCTAACTAAACTGATTAGCCTAAAGGGTTTTTTTTTTTTTGTTTTAAAATGACAGACCCACAATACAATCACATTCATGATTTTATTGTATGACTTTTATGTATGAATAGAATTTTCTTTATTTTATATTATAGTGGTTCATAACAAGATATGATTTATTTTGATTCCTTACTAATTGTTTTCAAACAAGAACCAATCTTAAATATCCACATAGAGACAGAGTAATATAAAACAATGACAAAATATCAATCACATATAACATTTCTATTATAGCAATGATACTTGCATATTATGCCGCCAATTCATCAATCTTAATGTTCATCAACATTCATCAACAGCCTTGATGGACTCAGGGTTCATCAATGATGATCCATCTTAAACCCACCAGAATACCCACTCAAAGAGCTCAGATACAAACAAGATTTCTTTAACAGACTCATTGAAAGATGAAGCCACCTACCCAAACTAAACATCATAGGTGTAAAAAGTGTTGTTTAGTAGCCATGCAAGGTGAAAGCTGGCTCAAAATGCACCCTAACCCACATCATTTGTGGCAAATCCAAACCTTTTCTACCCTTCTATAAATATCCAAAATCTCCACTCTTCACTTCACTTCACTTCAAAAACTAAACACTCTTTCTCACTCTCTATTATCATAGCCATGGCTAAACCTTCTTTGCTCTCAGTTTGTCTCTGTTTACTTATTATGTTCCATTGTTGTGTTACTGATAATTGTAAGAAAAGAAGCCAACAGGAGCGGGACCGGTAGCGAGGAAGCCAACAGCAACAAGAGGAGTGCCAGATCGAGAGGCTGAACACTCAGGAACCCAAACGTCGCATCGAAGCGGAAGCTGGGTTGTAGACATTCCATTTTTGACTGCTCACAAGACTTAGACGCTTTGTCCTGTGCACTAGATGATGAAGTCGTGCTGAGTTGATGCGAAGTCTTAACGAAGGAACGTGAGCTCGCGCTCCAAAACCAATCCCAAACCCTTCATATTCATATTGTCTTTGCCCCACAAATTCATTGTTGAACATCATGCCACCCTACATTGAGTTTAAACCAGTGGAATAGGGAAAAACTTTGGGCACTGGCTGGAACACATTGGCGCCGGCTGTAGCCATCGGGAGCCGGCCAACACTAGATAGCGAGAAACATTATTCTGGGCGGGAATGGACCAGCTATCCATTCTTGAAGATATTTTCGACCTATTTTGCTTGAATTCTCTAAAAATGAGGTGATACCTCTATTTTGAGGGCTGGAAAATTTCTAAAGAACCTATACACACAAGAGAGAGCTCATTCTTCCTACACAAGTCATCTTTGAGCTAACCTATCTCTCTTGATCAATATCCATACACCATACATCACCTTAGATCATAACCTTAGAACCTTGATTGAACTTTGTGAATCACAATTCAAGCTTGAGAGTGGGCTTGAACCAAATTTGTGTTACAAACAAAAGTTTACTTCTTTGAGAGGTATAAGCTTGTCAATTTCTCTTTTACTTCTTGTTCTATCTATTGCTATCTATTTCTTGTGTTTTTATATTGTCTTGGATCCATTTCAAGTGTCTAAGCTTGAATTTGGATAGCTACCAAAGGCTAGAGAGAGTTAACACTCTTTCTTGCACCTTCACCTATAGCTCAAATCCATGTTTTACACCATTTTCTTTGCTTTCCAAATTGATTTTCAAAGTTTAAAAGAGGCTAAAAATCATGCTTTGAGGTTTCAAAGGTGGAGGGGTTAGCTACCCCTCCTTGTTCTTGCTTACTAACCTTATTTTCTTTGCTTGTTGTTTAGCTTTTTGGGATCTTTTCATGCACTTTGAGCCACTGTTTTTTCACCTATTAGGGGCTGTTTTAGGGTTGTCCTAGGTTATTTAATTGGTTCAAGTTTTAATTAGTTCATTGTTGTATCATAAATTCTCATATATAGCTTGTTGTGTGTTGTTCTTAGCTTTTCTTTAATTGATTTTCATGTTAAGAGCTTCATTTTAATAAGCAACTTATCATCAATTTCTTTCATTTGAAAGTTGTTTCAACCGGTTGATGGTTATTCAAAACATGAGCTAGAGATTTATGCTTAATGGCTTAATCTCTACGAAGATTCATCGTCAACGACATGGTCTCTCTTTCATGCTGAGAATCACTTCTCGTTTGACATGCTTCTTATTTAGTAAACGTAATATTTAGTGGACGTAATCACCACCTTGGACAAATAGATTAAAGAATGGCAAAGACTAATGAATTTGGCTTAAAACGAACCAACCAACATAAAGAATATGAGTTATATTGCTTAGGTTCGGCCAGACGTTATGCCGAGTCTATTGTATCAAGGGTCGTCATACATCAATCAATGATGTTTCGATGAACCTTGAAGCATTTCTATCTCCCTCTTTGAGCTTATTTCATGATAAGAGAGAAGGGGGGTCATTGTTGATTGCATTCATTAATTTTTTGTCCAAACTCATGTCCGAAGTTATCAAGCAATCAACTTGCTCATTGATGGTCTTGGTAATGACTTCGTTCTTCTCTTAAGGTTTTCCATGATAGAGAAGAACAGAGAGGACAAATAGGGCCTAGAAAGGCTTTATTTGCATTGTTCTCACCTCAGAGCACAAAACATTATTTGGTATAAAATTTAGTACCGGCTGGCACTCTTTGGGTCCTGCCGAAGCTCGTTTGGAGCCGGCCGACTCCCAATGCTTGGTAAACAAAGTGTTTTGCAGAAAACAGAGGGCAGTAGCTAAAGGTGAGACAAAGCAATCAAGGCAGACAGAGCAGCTTCTGGGCATTGTGCATGCAATCATTGTATCTCATGGTTTCTTAGATTAATTTTTTATTTATTTATTATTAGCCCTGTTGTAATTATTATTGTTGTAATTAATTATTAGCTTTGTCGTAGTTATTATTATTGTTTATTTGTTCTTTGTATAGCTAGTTAACTTAGATTACTAGTTTGTTGCTCATTATCATAATGCGTTTGTTGTAATAAATTAGATAGTTTAGCTATTCATTTATTATTTGTTCTAACCTTGTAATAGGTAGTTAGTTTAGCTCAATTCATTCATTTGAATTTGTAATAATTAGTTTAAATCCGGACATTTGGACATTTATTTGCACCCTCCTGCGCGAGGGTAAGTATGTAATAAGTATGTATGTCTTCCAACCTCCATTTCTTTCTTCCTTTTATTTACCCGCTTATGATGGTAGTATAGAGTATCATGTTTATTTAGTATTCCCATGTTTGCATACACTCGTTTCATGTATGTTTGGGTTCGGCTCATCATACTAACCAATGTTAATTTCAAATTCATTGTTAGAAGATGTGATTTATTGCATGCCTTGAATTGGATCATATACCATGCTCATAGCTGAGCCTATTAAAAAATTGCATAAATGTGTGCGTTGCATTAGTCACATTGCATCGTTTAGAAACATGCATATTTTCTAATTATTTTGCTTTGATTGGCTTGCCTTGGAGTACTAAGTGAGTGTTTATTACTTTAGCATTTTGTATTGCGTGTGATTGTTGCCATGTCAAGCATGCTTTCCATGAGGCTAAATGCTTAAATGATATAACTCTTTGAATGCCTGTGTATGAAGGTTAATTGCAAAAATTGGGATAATTTGATTAATGTACATACAAACTCACATTTCCAAGTGACGAGTATCAAAAACAACTTTCAAACAAATATGAAATCAAAGTGTATCAACTTTTACAAATTAGTCTGTACTTGTGTGCAACACATAGTAATATTAGTCTAATAATCGGAACAAGAGCATATAATGTAAAGAAGAATCACATCATGATTAGTAGAGGCTAATCCTTGATCGGACGAGTGGGGTGCTCAATTCATGACATTCCCCTCTCGTATCTAAGTTCCTGAGCCGAGACACTTTGGTGATGACGGATAAGTGACCTTTGGCACGAGTAACGGGTTTTCTAATTTTTTCAAAAATATTTAGGAGGCGACTCTGAAATCTGGTAACGCAGTCCATTTTTAGCATTTTTTATTCAAATCGATCTTCTAAAAGAATCGCCGAATTTGGACTCTTTTTGTATTTCCACTGTTTCACATTGCACTTGTGAAATTAGATTCAAAACCACGGGAGTCCGAACTGTAGGGCTAGTTGTCACGACCCAAACCCGCCCCTATGGGTTTAGTACCGTAACCGGCCAGTAATCCGGGATTACCGAAGGCCTGCTTAATAGTAATACAGAATACAGGGGCTGGCGGAAGCCAATGCAGTAATTAAAATATGTCTAATGAGCTGTGACAGTCTGTATGCAAAAAGACTTTTCATAGATATGCACATTCAGAACAAAAGAGTACATGCATAGATCATATACAGATATTTAGGTTAGGGACTGGATCCCTACCATAACAGTACAGTACGATGTCAATCAGTCTATACAGTAATTACAAAACAGATGCAAAAATGGGGAAACTAAAACACCCCTGAAGCCCTAGCTTGACAGGCTCGGAACCTCGCAGTGAGGCACAGTGGTTGGCTTTGACAAAAGGGAGTCTAACCCACGCTCCTAGCTCCGGTCTGGTGCCTGTACACCTACATATATATATGAGCAGTGAGCTAAAACCCAGTGAATAACATAATGCGTAAAGAGGTTAAGAATGAATGTCCTTTCAGTATTGAAAACAGTCAATTGATTCAGTATATCAGTCATTCAGTCATAACAGTCATATGTGGTATATCCAATAGCAGAACAGTACAGTAAACAGTAGGTCTTGAAAGACCGAACAGTCAATGATGGCCATCAATAATGGTTCCAAACATGGGAACCGACAGAGATCTCTGTAACAGTAGCAGTAACAGTAACAGTAGTTGCTAAGGATGCCACAATATAGTTCAGAATAGAGGACAAACATTCATTCAGTTAACAGTAAACAGTTCAATTACAGTTCAATTGATTATTTAGAAAATATTCATTTTTGAACATATCTTTACAACATTGTTACTCACAGAGTTCTAGGCTACAGATAAGCTAGAGCACGTCTCCGAGAGCCAACCTTACACAGTTACAGAGTGAACACACACTAAGCTACACGGTTGGGAAAAATAGTAACTTAACCCCTATCTTGACTCGGTGTGGTTCTACATCAATATCCTCATTAAGATACCTTAAACTAGGCCTAAGAATGCTTAGAATGGAATAAGGATGCAAAGATGCACTATAAAAACATTTTTAGAAAATAGAGTTCCCGCTCGAGCGTCACTTACCCCACTCGAGCGGACATGCAAACAAAAGTATTCGCTCGAGCGTAAGATTCCCCGCTCGAGCGGACTGCAAAAATACTGGATGTGTGAAAATCACGCTCGATTGGGCGCTCGATACCCGCTCGAGCGTGTGAAACAAGTCCTCGCTCGAGCGTCCAATACCCCGCTCGAGCGGACTGTAAAACAGTGCAAAACGAATTTCACGCTCGAGCGCAAAAAACTCCGCTCGAGCGTGAGTCCAAAATCTGGAATTTCCAGATTTGAATCTCAAGCTCAAAAACAAGTTTTAATGTACTAAATTTGATCCTTTTAGGCTAATTTTCTGGAAAACACTTCAAAACTCATAATATAACATGTTTCAAAGGTCAATTTGAGAAATCAAAACCCAAAGGTAGTTCAATTAAATCCAATTTCAAACCAAACTTTCAAGAACATGATAAACATGTACATGCATGAATTTGAACACTTCAAAGCTTCAAATGCTAGCTCAACTGAGCCAATTCTTTTCAAAACAAGATAAATTCATGGTCCTTAGCAAAAATATGAATATGCATGAAGCAATCTCATGAACAATAACTTCAAAACTCAAGAATGGCAACATGCATGCATGAATTAAGCTACAATACAACATTATAAGGCTCAATCCAGGCTTAGATCACTAAGGACACAAGAACCATGCATGAATCAATTCAAAAACAAGTTCAAGAAGGTGGATGTTCTACCTTAAGTCTTGTATTCAAGGTCTAGGAGCTCAATTTGCAATCTATACTTCAATTCTTCAAGTTCTTCAAGCCAATTCACAAAATCAAGTTGAAATCACTCATATTCTCTCGCTCTCTCACTCTAGTCGTTTGTGGCCTCTAAAATGGCTGAGGAAGAAATGTTATGTGATCAAGTGCAAGGCTCAAATGTGATAGGTAGTGGGCCACTAGGATGGCAATATGGTAAATAGGGCAACTTATGTAATTTAGCTCATTTTAATCTAATTTAATCATACCAAATCACAATTCAGATAAATATGCCATAAAATCACATAAATTACGATTAACACATATCACTAATCAATTTCAGATTCAGCCGCCGATAAGGCTTTCAATTCGCGGTTTAAACATAAAACATGAATAGATAGTCTAACAGTCAACAGTCAACAGATAGATATGCATTTAAACTAGCACATTCAATCAATCAGTTTAGTTTTTCAGTCAGTTCAATTACTTATCATGATCAGTCTCAGTTTAGCAATAATCAGTAGCTTAATCAGTAAACAGTGGTGAGGGTTATTACACTAGTCGTATCCGAAAGGAACACAAAAAGTAAGCTACAGTTTCTAGCGACTCTACTGGGGATTTAGAGAACTTGACTCAAACTTCATGATGTGACATTTTATTTACACTTATATGTTCTTTTGTATTGCATTTGCATGGTTATTTTAAGTCATTTTGTTTTCCATCTGCTATTCTTGGACGGTTTGCTGGAGGCTTGTCCAAAAGGCTAACCGGTCATGGGCTCTGCCATGTTGGAAACACAACCCTTGGATCTGGATTACCGCTGTACCACTTGATCCTCCCTTCACTTGTCGGTGTTAGGTGTAAGAGGTATACTAGGTAAATCTTGCTGAGGTACCCTTTCGACCATTTGACCTAGTTGCATATAGTGAAGCTATAGTGACTATTCCAAATTAGGACAATATGCCACCCATATGCAGGATGTTGTGAAACTCGTTGTTTGAAATAGTGCAACGTAGACCATGTCAAAAATCTAGGACAGAATAACCCTATGCTCCTCATAGGGATGTTTTGTTTCTTTTACTTAGTATATGCTTTTAAAGTGAGACTGTACAGGATGGTTCATATCAAGTATGAGTTTGAGAACAGAGCTCAATGGGGATTATGGTTCTCCAACTGTGTTTTTATTTGCTGTGAATTGGGTCGAAGTGCTGTCCGATTTTGATCGATGGTTTTTTTCTTTTTTGCTTTTTGCTAAGTGGTTTATCATCATAGCTTCAGAAAGACCCAATATTTCTTAAGTTGTGTGGATTCGCTTTGGCAGGCTTTGTAAAGCGCAAGACCTTGTTGGTGGTCAACCAGTGTTAGTCTCACTTACGCCAGTTACTCGACGAAGAAAGAACAAACAATCAGCAACACCGGTACAACGCATTCAGCAAACACCTAACCATTCTCACTCAAGCAGTTCACCAGCATCAAATTCATCCAGACCAGCAATGGCACAAAACACAGAAGAATTTGCTGCCATGATGACAACTTTCCAAAGGACCATGGATACCATAAACCAAAGGGTGGCCGCACAGGACAAAGTTATCGCTAATCTACGACGTACATATGAGGCATTCGCATCAATCGTGCATCCGATCCCGACTGCTCAGCCAAACCCAAATCCACCTCCACCAGTAGAAAATCCCCAAATCTCGAATCTTCAGGAAATGTTTTCCCCGGCTCCAGCTCATCAGCCTCTAGTTCAACCCCCTGCGAGAATCTTTCCTTTTGATAACAATGAAATTAATCCAGCTCTGATCAAGATTGCCAGGCTAGAGAAAGCGTTGAAAAAATCCCAAGGCTTCAACTCCATTCCGGATATTGAGAACGGATACACTGAGGCTTCAGTTAGGTTATAGGAGAAATTTAAGATGCCCCACATAGATAGATTCGATGGAAGTGGGGATCCGATTGTGAACGTCTGCTTGTTTTTAGATGTGCTAAAGCCAATGGGCCTGTCTAGAGCTCAGAACCTTGTCAGATGTGGCGGCCATCTGGTACACTAAGTTGGAGGACTCTACAAAGCGGAATTGAGAGGAATTGTCTGAGGCGTTTGTCAACCAGTACTCTTATAACACTCAAATAGAGGTAACCGTAAGTGAGCTGGAGGCTACAACCAGAACCCCAAAAAATCATTCATTGATTTTGTTGCCAGATAGAGGGAAAAAGCAACAAGAATGACAAATAGACCATCTGAAAGAAAGCAAGTCTGACTGGTGGTCCAGAACCTTGAGCCAGATATGCTACAGAGAATGATAGTGACACCGTTATCCACCTTTGCTTCCTTACATGAGTTGGGGGTCTAGATTGAGAGTGCATTCAAAAAGTGTATCATCCACAGAACTAGTGAACCTGCCAGAAGGCTATTCTCCCGAAGTACCAATGCTAGTAGTAGCACTATTCCGTGGCCTGCAGATGTCAGTATTGTTGTTTCAACGGCCAAGATGCCTGATCCCTTTGCTACTGCCACAACCTCACAACCTTCACAAAATACCAGCCAACCCCGAAATCGACGAATCTTTACCCCTCTCCATATGAGCCTAGCTTGCGCCCTCAAATTGTTAATGGAAAAGGAGCATCTCAAACCTCTCGATCCTCGTCCACTTCCTGACCCACTACCACCCAAACATGACCCTACCCAGTATTGCATCTTCCACTAGCAACACGGCCATCCCACAGATCTGTGTTACCGCCTACATCATGAGATCCAGGATCTCATCTATAATAAAGTCATCGCCTCACCCTCCAAACCAAGCGTAACTACCAGCCCACTTCCTATACACAACCAAGTCCCCCCACCTAGAAACATTAACTATATCCATACATTACCACCCTCCTATAATCCCAGTACATACATTACCCTATCTCACCTATCCAAGCCAGATGTGATTATTCCAAAAGGCACGGATATGTACATGCTAGATTTAACACCACAAAACTAACCCAAACCCGTGACAGTAGAAACAGAAAAGAAAGAGAGTGCACCAGAGAAGGGCCAGCCTGATACCCAAGTCATAGAGAAAGGGGCCTCACTCGCAGAGGAGTACGACCCCAGTTTATATATCGTGGTCGTTGGACAGCTAAAGCCAGTAGTCATATTGTCGGACTTCCTTAGCATCAATGCTATTGGGGAGGACCAGTTAGGGCAAAATCAGAACGATTGGCCGGAACAGGTCCTAAATGACTTGGCCGAATGGGAAGAAGACCTGGCTGAGCTGGAAGAGGATCTAGACAACCTCTACTTCTTCGAAGAAGAAGTTACAAGCAGTGTACAACTGGGGTGGTGGGATCCAAGCTAGCCAAAAACAAACAATGAGTGGCTGAGAGAGGAGGAGTCAAATGTTGAGAAACAAATAGAAAAAGACTGGGAAGGAAGAGGAAATTAGTGCTAGTGGCAAGGCTGAGGCTGCACCTCTGACTGAGAAAGAATAGGCACTAGAACAATTTCAAAAGGAAAAGATAGAAGAGATCCAGACAAAGATAGCTCTGCAGCAGGGAAAAGGAAAAAGGAAAGAAGAACCCGAGACAATGGTGGGTGATGTCCAAGCTACCAAGAAGGTCAAATGGGAGCTCAGTGACCAGAAAAGGATGTTAAGAAAGCTTAGAAAATATCAGGATTTGGAAACCAAGACTATGGTGGAAGAAGAATGGTATAATGATGGGCCACGTGATGTTAACATGCTCCAAATAGAACCTAATGCTAGCTTGACCATGACTACAAGAGAGTGGTGGAAAGACAACGACCTAAGTCATACGTACACTAGCGAAGGGTGGAAGGATGATACCCCTGATGACACCTGGTATACTAATGAGATTAATCACATAACCCAAAGTGGTCAGTACTTCAAACCCAGTGCCTTAGATCAGCCGGAGTCTTCTAACAAAGAGGTCGAGAGATCAAAAGAAAAGGATGCTAAAGAAAACCTGGTCTTGAAACAGCTCAAGAAGATTTAGGCGAACATATCAATCTGGGGGCTGATAATGGCTTCTCAGGAGCATAGGCAAGCATTGTTAGAGGCAATGAATCGGACCAAACTGCCTATCGACACCACTGCTGACCAATTGGTATCATTGGTTACATCTAGGGACGTTATGCCGGTGATATCTTTTATAGATAAGGAGTTACTAGTTGACAGTGCCAACTACAACCGACCCTTATATGTGACCTTGGAAAGCCGAAAAGTGGATTCCGGTGGTGTTAGTAGATACCGGATCGACAATCAATGTATGTCCAGTGAGGACTGCCTACGTCATCGGTTTGAGGCTGGTTGAGTTTACTCCTATGACTTAGGCCATCCGGGCTTATGACAATACAACCCGAGATGTTATGGGAACGTTCAAGAGTCATATCCTAATCGGCTCATCTGAACACGAGGTGAAATTCCATGTAATGGATGTACCGGCCATGTTCAATCTACTACTGTGAAGGCCCTGGCTACATCAAATGAAAGCGGTATCATCAACAGTCCATCAATTAGTAAAGTACCCCTTCAAAGACGGGATTGCTACTGTATACGGCAATTCTGCGATCCATCCTCCCTAAGGAATTACCGCACCATTATTAGAAATCATACATGGGGAAGATAACGTGTTTCTTTCTGGCTTCTCTCTGGCAGAGGCCCGGTTGGTCCAAACCATCGTGGCAGAAGATGGTGAGAATTACGTAAGTGCCCAGTCTATTTACATGATGAACAAGCAGGGGCATATTCCTGGATCAGGATTGAGTAGAAGTGGTAGACAGGGAGGTACTGTTGCCATGGAGATGAGTCACAACCCTCACGCTTTCACGTTGGGATACAAACCTACCGCTATAGATTGGCAAAGGAATGTGGAGGAGTTGTGAGAAAGGCTGAAAGCAAAGAGGATTGGGAGGCAGTATGAGTTAGTCCACAAACCAATACGAGGAACCTTGAATGGATGTTTTGTTCGCCAAAGGGAAGACTTCCCTTTCTGTGTATTCCTAGAGCCCTAGTTTGATAAGGAAACAAAGACAAGGTATCCGGGGTTCGAGATCTTCTTCGGGCACCAGTTACCGGAAGAGGAGGATGAACAAGCAGACCTAAGCCCTAGCACAGATCAAGGCAGGACGGCAAGCCTAGTTATTGAAAAGAAAGAGCTGTTGGGAAAAGCACTGGCTAACCTATTGACGAGTTCTACTGTTGGAGCTGAGTCCATCAACTTAGGAGATCGTTTTACTATCTTAATGATTGTGGATACACCGACAGCAAATTTCAGTAGTCTCATCGTGGATGCATTTGAGGCTTTACGCTTGGTTTGGAATTTTGAGCAAGGCGTCATCGCAATTCTAGATCGGATAGTGAGTCCGAATCTGATTCCACTGAGTCTGTGGAGTCGGAGTCAGATTCAATTTCCTCTAAGTCTGGTACTTGCAGAAGTGGTAACCCGGATACCAAAGTCCTGTCCAAATCGTCTTTTAGCTTTTCTTTTGAGTCCACTGTAACTAAAGATCCAAACCTTTTGAATGAGAATGTTGTGAATTTTGCCTACTTTTCTGTGCCTTTGGTTTGTTGTACTGATCTTGATTTTCAAAATTTTAACTTAAACGAAAATGAAGAAATTCCTCGGGTTTTGAAAAATTTGGTTGATCATAAGGAGGAGAGGTGTGTTAAACCCTATACAGATGAAATCGTATCAATTAACATGGGTACTGAGGAAGACCCTCGCTAGGTCCAAATCGGGTCCACGCTGTCTTCGGAAAAGTGCGAGCGTTTAATCGCTTTATTAAAAGATTTTAAAGATGTTTTTGCGTGGTCCTACGAAGACATGCTTGGAATCGATCTTGAGATTGTACAGCACCGGATCCCTCTTGACCCCGAGGCTCGACCAGTTAAGTAGAAGCTAAGCAGAGTTTGCCCAGATTAGGCTTTGAAGATCAAGGAATAAGTTACAAAACAGATTGAGGTGGGGTTCTTGCTTGTATCTGAGTATCCAACGTGGTTGACCAATATTGTTCCAGTTCCAAAGAAGGATGGCAGAATCAGAGTTTTTGTCAACTTCAGGGATTTGAATAAGGCCAGTCCAAAGGATGACTTTCCACTGTTGTACACAGATGAGTTGGTAGACTTCACCGCTGGCCATGCACTGTTGTCATTCATAGATGGGTTTTCTGGGTATAACCAAATTCTGATGGCACCCAAGGATAGGGAGAAGACCGCTTTCACTACTCCGTGGGGCACTTACTGCTATCGAGTCATATCATTTGGGTTGAAGAATGCTGGGGCTACCTATCAGAGGGCTGCAAGCACCATTCTGCATGATATGATCCACAAAAAGGTTAAGGTGTACGTGGATGACATGATTTTCAAATCCAAGGAGCGAAAAGGGCACTACACCGCATTGGAGAAATTCTTTCAGCAGATTAAAGAGTATAGATTGAGGCTGAGCCCCCAGAAGTGTACCTTTGGGGTGACGATAGGGAAGATGTTGGATTTTTGAATCATGCAGAGGAGAATCGAAGTAGATCCTTCCAAAATCAAGACCATTTAGAAATGCTATCACTGAGGACAGAAAAGGAGATGCGTGGCTTTCTGGGTAAAGTGCAATTCATAAGGCGGTTTATTTCAAAATTAACCTTGACTTATGAACCACTATTTGCTCTCCTAAAGAAGGGAAAAAAATTTCAATGGGACGATCGCTGTCAGTTTGCCTTTGAGCAGGTCAAACAGTATCTCCAGAATTCGACTGTGTTGTCGCCACTAGAGTCGGAGAAGCCTTTGATTTTGTATTTATCAGTAATAGACTCGACTATGGGGTGCATGCTAGCTCAAGAATCTGAAGCCAAAGTGGAGAAGGCCATTTACTACTTGAGCAAAAAGATACTAGACTACGAGACCCGCTACACTTCCCTCGAGAAAGCCTGCCTAGCCTTGGTATGGGCCACCAGGAAATTGAGGCACTATTTGTTAGCTCATTCTGTAATCCTGGTTTCGAGATTAAATCCCGTTAAATATCTCTTCAAGAAACCAACTCTTACGGGTAGGCTAGCTCGTTGGTTGCTTATTCCCTCCGAATTTGATCTCAAATATGTTACATGTAAGTCAGTTAAAGGGAGGGCTGTGGCGGAATTCCTAGCAGACCACTCAGTAGAGGGAGATGAGATAGTGAAATACCTGTTCCTAGATGAAGACATTCTACATGTGGAAGAGGAAACGTAGACGATGTACTTTGACGGGGCGGCTAATCAGTACGGTTATGGGATAGGTGTGTTGCTCATAACACCCGATGATTTCTATATACCATTAGCGTTCAAGCTCTGGTTTAGAGTGTCCAACAATGAAGCAGAATATGAGGCGTACATTGCTGGTTTGGAAGCTGCCCTAGAACTAGAGGCAAAAAGGTTAGACGTAATTGGAGATTCGAATTTGGTTGTCTCTCAAGCTAACGGGGATTGGAAGGTCAAAAAAGAGAACATGAAGATATATCATCTGGCCTTGGATATTCTGATTCCTAGGTTTGAAAAACTGACGTTTACACATTTGTTAAGAGAGAACAACCGGGTTGCGGATGCACTAGCAACTTTATCTTCTATGGTAGACATCCCACTGGGAGTAAAGATGCGTCCAATTATTATTGAGTAGAAGTATACGCCTGCTTACCAAATCGTCGCCGCAATAGATGAGGCACAAGATGAAAACCCCTGGTATTACGATATTTGAAACTTTCTGAAAAAAGAGACGTATCCACCATGGGCAAATGCCAAAGACAAATGGGGAATATGGCATCTGGCTGTCCAATTTATCATTTACGAGGGAAAATTATACAAAAGAGGCCATCTGAGAATGCATAAGCTATGCGTGGAGGAAGAGGAATCAAAGCGTTTTATGGAGGCTGTCCACGGAAGAGAGTGTGGAGCTCACATGAACAGTGTGATGTTGGCCTGGAAAATCCTTAGACAAGGCTATTACTGGTCAACCATGGAGGAGGATTATATTGGTTTTGTTCGGCAATGCCACAAATGTCAGGTCCATGCTAATCACATGAATATTCCGACATTAAAGCTTTACAACATGACTCACCATGGCCTTTCTTAATCTAGGGAATTGATGTTATCGGTGTAGTCACGCCAAAGGGATCAAATGGGCATGAGTTCATTCTGGTAGCAATCGACTACTTTACTAAATGGGTGGAGGCCCAGTCCTATTCTGTGTTGAAAGCATCACATGTGGCTAAGTTCATTAAGAACAACATTATTTGCCAATATGGGGTGCCGAACGAGATCATTTCCGATAACGGCTTGCACTTCAAGAAAGAGGTGGTGGATCTACTTGAGACATATAATGTGGCTTTTCATAAGTCATCGACGTACAGGCCGCCGACCAATGGAGCTGTTGAGGCTGCGAACAAAAATATCAAGAATATCTTGCGGAAAATGATCGAGACCTACAGGGTTGCACTTTAGGGCTACAAAACCTCAATCCAAACATCTACAAGGGCAACCCCCTATTCTCTCGTCTATGGGATAGAGGCTGTTTTGCCAATTGAAATTGAAGTGCTGTCATTGCGGATTATGGCTGAGTGTCAGCTAAAAGAGGCATATTGGCAGCAGAGTAGATTTAAAGAGTTAATGTTGTTTGATGAGAGAAGGCTAAGGGTATTGTATCATGTCCAGCGCTACCAACGCAAAATTGCTAGGGCTTTTAATAAGAAAGTTAAGTCCAGGAATCTTAAGGAGAGAGACTTGGTATTGAAAGACAACCGGGCTCTCATTCATGACCCTAAGGGCAAATTCAAACCCAATTGAAATGGCCCTTATATAATCAAATCTATCTGGTTAGGAGGGTTGATTATTCTCATGGACTTGGATGGCTTGGAGTTTTCGTAGCTGATCAATATAGACAAGTTGAAGAAATATTACCCCTGAAAGGCTCGCTAGACCGAAAACCCGAAAGGGCGACCTAGGCAAAAATTAGAGCAAGAAAAATTAGAAACAAAGAAAAACTGAGCTCGCAATGTTGAAAACCCTAAAGGGTGACTTTTGTGACACCTGAATTTGTAAATTTAATTCAACACTGTAATAAAAAGAATTCTTTATTAGTATTAAAAAAAATAAAAAAATAATAATAATAATAATTAATGTTATGGTTGTAGGTGATAAAATGTAATCTAATTATGGGCCTAATGCGAATTAAATCCAAAAAAAAAAAAAATGGTGATTTATCACCATCCTAATGCATAGGATGGTGACTAAGTGAGTACCTTAGGCCAAGTAACAAGGAAGAAAGAATGCCACCTGTTGCACAAGTGGCCAAACCAAAAACAACCCACTTGCTATAAGCCATGCAAACATGACTATAAATAGGGCCATACTTGCATAGTAAACTTCAGCAGTGAGAACAAAAATTGGAAACTGTTCGTAGTAAGCTTTGAAGAGAGTATAGCTGGGAGTTGTAGTAGGAAAATAAAGGCTAAGGGTCAATCTTAAGGTGAGTTATATTATACCATGAGCTACCATAACATGTTTTAAATATGTCTTGAGTTACCATAATATATTTTACGAATGTTTTGAGCTACTATAATTTATTTTATATAATTTATATTTTATATTTTATGGTTATGTTAATATTTCAATAATGTGGATTATTTTCTGAACTCCATTTGCTTAAAATGAAACCCATGGATATGTTTATTTAAATTTTAGAAATTATTTGATAATAATCTTCTAAACAATTATTTTCTGTAAGTACCACCACGGGAGTCCCATGCCATGGGGGAATTAAATAACTATTGGCCCCTGTTTGGCCACTTTGTGGTCCTCTGTTTGTCATGGATCCATTGACCCATGTTTTGATTGTCACTCCAGTTACCCCTGTTCTGTTCTGTTCTGTACCGTGATTATAGTTATTTACGTAATTTTTATTTCAGTTTCTGTCACTTAAATAATTTATTTATGCAATTTAAATTATATTAATGTTTTAGCTAAATAATTATCCATGGCTATTTTGTGCCCCTATACTCACAGTATAATATTTCTCGCTTTGTTATGTGCTTATAGCTGTTACCCCTTTTAAGTGATGAGACTTAGCAGGATCACGATTGGGAATGAACCGTTGTGTTGTTTTTTTTATTTTATTTATTTATTTTTAAAGATTTCTATCTGTATTTTGATTGGACTCTTGTAATAAAATAAAAGCCCAAACGACTTTTTTTTGTTGCTTTTAATAAACTTTTGGTATCCAATTATTTTATTTTGATTTATTTAATTTTTCCGTTGCGCTACCACTACAAAAATTTTAGAATTATTTTATTTTATCTTGTTGCGACGCCGAACCTTTGGGTATCGGGTTTGGGTTGTGACAAAAGTGGTATCAGAGCAATTATTTTTTTTTAAATAAAAAAAAATTATATACGTTTTTGATATTTTCTGTACAATTATTCACATTATTTGCAATTCACATTATTTGAATTGGAATTTTTTTCTTTAAAAAAAAAAAAAAACCTGAGTGTCTATTAATAAATATGTATATATATTGTCATAAAATAAAAATAAATAAATACTATACTTGGCCCAACATTATAATTGTTTAATTATATATATATATATATTGTCATAATAAAAAAAATAATAATAAATGAAATATTGTGTCCAATATGATTTAAATAAATATTGGGTAGGCTAAGTTTTCTTGTGTTGTAGGACATCGCATACCAGGAATAATTGATTTCGTTCAAGCCTAAGGGAGCGCATCTGGCCCCTAACTTATTAAAGGAATAGGGGGACTCAGAGAACACTATCGGACAAACCCATCCTGGCCTTGACCGACTCATGGGGAGACCAGTATATTTGTAGGTCGACCCTAATGAGGACGACCTGTTTTGCAGACTTAGCCGGGCTAGCACCCGAGAGAGATACATTGGGCTGACGCACGTCGTCGGATTGGTACATTCGCATTTCTTGGTTGCTCCCTTGACCCTTGGCTTTGCTGAGAGAAGAGGGAATAGATACCTTAGCAGCCATATTCACACTACTACACCTCCTCTACAGCACATTGTCCAGACCCTAGCTGTGGACTACACTGACAGTACCAAATACTTAGAGATGTCGGTGCGGCTCATTGGGCGGCAATTTTGGAGATATGACCACGGTGTACCGGTCTACATGGTCCAGGTAGTTTGGCGTTGTTTTGGGATTAAGCTCAGTGGATGGGAGTTTGAGTCCCTCGTACAGCAGGAGTTCCCATGGCTGTTCTATGGCCCAGTCTTCCAGAGCCAGTTTTCGTGGGGGCTTAGTGAGCTATTCTAGGAGCATGACTGAGAGATGTCGCTGATCTTTTTTCTTTTTTTAGGGAGCTGACAATAACTAGTCTAATCCTTATATTTTTGTATCAGTAGGATTAGAGATTAACTCTTGACGACTGGACTAACGCCTTATGTCTAGCAACAATGATGTTTTATGTAGTATTAATGAGGTAATATTAATGTGGTAGTAAAACTAATAAAACTAATACGCTATATATGACATTGTATCAAAGTTATATTAATGTGATGTCACGTTTATATCATTTTACCTTGTAGTAATGGCTAATGATGGAAATGGAACCGGATCGTCGGTCAGCGATACTAATCCAATGGAGCAAATCATGGAAAGAGCAGTTACTAGTTTTCTGCGAGCCCTACAAACCAACATTAATAACGGATTACCTGAATGACGAGAAGAACCAACTACAATAAAATAGTTCCAAGACTTGAAACCTACCATATTCACTGGCAGTACAAACCCACTGGTGGTAGAAGCTTGGGTTAGAGCTATGGAGAAAATTTTTCGCACACTACCTTGCACAAAAAGGCAAAAGGTGACTTTCGCTACATTCATCTTCAAAGACGATGCATAAGAATGGTGGCTACTTACCCTGGAGAAAGAAGATATTGCCACTTGGGCCAGATTCTTGGAGGTATTTTATGAAAAATACTTTCCAGATTCACTACGGGAATAAAAAGCATCAGAATTCATACATCTAAGACAAGGAACCATGACAGTGGCCAAATACGAGAGCAAGTTCACGCAACTGGCCCAATTCGCGAAATACGTCATCCCCACCGAAGCTCGAAAAGCCAGGAAATTTGAAGCAGGATTGAATCCTAAAATCAAGGACAGGCTGGAGGTTTTGAAACTACCAACCTATGCGATAGTGGTAGATCGAGCTTACATTGCGGAAAAATGGATTAAAGCCTTGCGTTCCAGGGAACCAAGCCGGAGGAAGCGATTCTGGGAAAGAGATAACAGAAGACCCGGTGTCGCGCCTCCCAAGAGAGTAAATACGGGCACAACCAGTTCAACCAGTTCAAGCAATCAAGGTCCTACAAATCCCAGAGGTGGCACCATTCCAACTTGCTCTACGTGTGGAAGGATTCATTGGGGACAATGTCGTCGAGACACGGGAGCATGTTTTAGATGTGGCCAAGTTGGCCACTTACTGAGAGATTGTCCCAAGCTTGCCAGTCCTACAGCCGACCCCTCTGAAGCAGTCCGAAAACCCGCGGTACCTGGAGGAGTGAGGAAGGACCAATAACGCCAAGGAAAAGCCTTTGCCCTGGTGCCTGGAAACCTAGAAGCTACAGAGAATGTTGTGTCAGGTATACTTTCTGTTGGTGGTCACTTAGCCCATGTTCTCTTTGACTCTGGTTTAACTCATTCTTTTGTTACACCACACTTTGCTACCAAGTTGGCATTAACGCCCGAACCCTTAGGACACATACTATCTGTGTCTTTTCCTTCTGGAAACTCCTCCTTTAGTGCTGATGTGTACAAATCTTGTTCTGTATCCTTAAAAGGGGAAACCTTACACCTAGACTTGATTTCCCTCTGCATTAGTACCTTTGATGTGATCTTAGGAATGGATTGGTTAGCTGCCAACCATGCCTCTATTGATTGTGAAGCCAAAAAGGTCTTCTTCCGGTCACCAAACCAACTCGAGCTTGTCTTCGAAGGAACTAGTCTCTCCCCCTCCATGTGATATATCCTTCATGACAGCTCAACGGCTTCTAAGAAAGGGTTGTTGTAGTTGTATTTGTTATGTGATTGATACGCAACAAGAAACTCCCATAATTAATATAATCTATGTGGTTCGAGAATTCCCGAATGTATTTCCTGAAGACCTACTTGGCACCCCGGTTAACCGAGAAATCAAATTCACCATTGAAACCCAACTTGGTACACAACCAATCTCAAAAGCCCTTTACCGTGTGTCCATGACAGAATTAAAAGAATTAAAGACTCAACTCCAGGAACTGGACAAAGGTTTCATTCGACCAAGTACCTCACCATGGAGAGCTCCAATATTATTCGTAAAGAAAAATGATGGCACGATGAGGTTATGCATCGATTATCAGGAGTTAAACAAAGTCACCATAAAAAATTGGTACCCTCTACCACGAATCGATGACCTGTTCGACCAACTATAAGGCGCCCAAGTATTCTAAAAAATTGACTTGCGTTCTGGCTACCATCAACTAAAAGTCAAAACGGAAAGCATCGAAAAGATTGCCTTCAAAACTTGTTACGGGCACTACGAGTTTCTCGTCATGCCATTTGGTGTCACAAATACTCCAGCGGCCTTCATGGACCTCATAAATTGAGTGTTCAAACCTTATCTTGATGAGTTCATCATTGTCTTCATTGATGACATTCTCATATACTCCAAATCACCAGAAGATCATGAGCACCACTTGTGGAGAGTTCTACACACACTGCGTGATCACAAGCTTTATGCCAAATTGAAGAAATGCGACTTTTGAATCACTAGTATATACTTCCTCAGTCATGTCATTAATAAAGATGGCATCTCAGTTGACCCCTAAAAGGTTGTAACAATCGTGGATTGGCCACGACCTACTAACGTGTCCGAGATTCGAAGCTTCTTGGGGCTATTACCGACGCTTTGTGTAAGATTTCTCGAAAATAACATCACCCTTAACCCAGCTAACTCAGAAGAACACACCCTTTGAATGGACAGACAAGCAAGAATGTTGCTTCCAAGAATTGAAGAACAGACTCGTGACGGCTCCTATACTAGCACTCCCCGCAAAAACAGAAGGGTTCGTAATTTATAGTGATGCCTCATACAATAGTTTGAGTTGCATTCTTATACAAAATGGGAAGGTCATTGCATATGCCTTACGTCAACTAAAGACCCATGAGAAAAATTACCCAACCCACGATCTGGAATTAGCCGCGGTAATCTTTGCCCTCAAAATCTAGCGTCATTATCTCTATGGAGTAACCTGCGAGATTTACACAGATCACAAGAGTCTCAAATATCTGTTTACACAAAATGAATTGAATATGAGGCAACGACGATGGCTAGAATTTATGAAGGACTACGACATAGAAACCCATCACCACCCTAGCAAAGCTAACGTAGTAGCAGAAGCATTGAGTCGAAAGATGACCAAAAGTTTGGCATGTACCCTCATTTCCCGGAAGATCAATGGACTGCTTGCTAACATAATCATGGAATCCAAGCTGATTGAAGAAATTAGAATCCGCCAATGTGAAGATAAACTTTTGAAGAAAAAGTATGAGGAACAAAGAGGCACGCCCGATCCTGACTTCACAATCAGCAATGAGATGCTAAAATTCTGAAATTGAATTTGCGTACCTGACCTTCTAGAACTCAAGAAAAAGATATTGATAGAAGCTCATAGCTTGAGGTTTGCGATCCACCGCAATACAAAAATGTATCACGATCTGAAGGAACGCTTCTGGTGGACAGGAATGAAGAAAGACATAGCAAGCCACATCTCCAAATGCCCGCATTGTCAATAGGTTAAAGCAGAACATCAGAGACCTGCTGTATTATTACAACCACTCCCTATTCCTGAACGAAAATCGGAGCACATTACTATAGACTTCGTGGTCGGGCTACCGCAATCAGTCTCAAAGAATGATGCAATATGGGTTATCATATATCGATTGACGAAGTCGGCGCATTTTTCACCAATCAGAATCACGTACTTCTTACTAAGTTTGCCACTCTATACATTAAAGAAATCATTCGTTTGCACGGCATCCCAATTTCAATCATATCTGATAGAGGCCCGCGCTTTATGTCTTATTTCTAGAACAAATTGTAAGAAGCTTTGGGAACCACTCTGAAGTTTAGCACGACTTATCACCCACAAATTGATGAGCAATCTAAAAGAACAATCCAGACTTTGGAAGATATGTTACGTATGTGTGTGTGTTAGACCTTAAAGGTAATTGGGATGATCACCTACCTTTGGTGGAGTTCGCCTATAATAATAGCTACCATACAAGTATTGGAATGACACCATACGAGGCACTATACGAAAGAAAATGTCGATCACCTCTGTATTGGACAGAAGTCGGAGACAGGAAATTGTTAGGCCCCAAGATCGTGCAAATTACAAGTGATAAAGTTCAACTTATCCAACAGCGAATTCGCACTGCTCAGAGCCGCCAGAAAAGCTATGCAGATACACGGAGACGAGACTTAGAATTTTAAATAGGCGATCATGTGTT
The DNA here is from genome assembly GCF_055761805.1 of Camellia sinensis. Lineage (NCBI taxonomy): Eukaryota > Viridiplantae > Streptophyta > Magnoliopsida > Ericales > Theaceae > Camellia > Camellia sinensis. The sequence goes on from NC_138972.1 coordinate 99,649,066, forward strand.
CCTAAGGATCTCACCAATGAGAGGGGTTATCCGATTTGGAAAACGAGGAAAGTTAAACCCACGTTACATCGGGTCATTGGAGATACTAGAAAGGATTGGTCCTGTGGCATATCTCCTTGCACTTCCACCTAAACTATCCAATGTCCACAATGTGTTTCACATTTCATTGTTTCACCGATACCTTTGGGATCCAGAGCATGTTGTCAATTATGTGAACTTGGAAGTTCAAGAAGACCTCTCTTATGAAGAACAACCAATACAAATTCTTGATCGCCGTAATCAGGTCCTTCGAAATAAGACTATACCTCTTGTAAAAGTCTTATGGAGAAACCATCGTATCGAAGAAGCAACATGGGAAACTGAAAGTTGAATGCGAGCCAAATACCCACACCTTTTCGAAAACCAAGGTACGTCAAGTTTGGGGACAAACTTCTTTTAAGGAGAGGAGAAATGTGACACCTGAATTTGTAAATTTAATTCGATACTGTAATAAAAAGAATTCTTTATTAGTATTAAAAAAATAAAAAAATAATAATAATAATTAATGTTATGGTTGCAGGTGATGAAATGTAATATAATTTTGGGCCTAATGCGAATTAAATAAAAAAAAATGGTGATTTATCACCATCCTAATGCATAGGATGGTGACTAAGTGAGTACCTTAGGCCACGTAACAAGGAAGAAAGAATGCCACCTGTTGCAAAGGTGGCCAAACCAAAAACAACCCACATGCTATAAGCCATGCAAACATGACTATAAATAGGGCCATACTTACGTAGTAAACTTCAGCAGTAAGAACAAAAATTGGAAACCGTTCGTATTAAGCTTCGAAGAGAGTATAGTTGGGAGTTATAGTAGGAAAATAAAATCTAAGGGTCAATCTTAAGGTGAGTTATATTATACCATGAGCTACCATAACATGTTTTAAATATGTCTTGAGTTACCATAATATATTTTACAAATGTTTTGAGTTACCATAATTTATGTTATGGTTATGCTAATGTTTCAATTACGTGGATTATTTTCTGAACTCCATTTGCTTAAATTGAAACCTATGGATATGTTAGTTTAAATTTTAGAAATTATTTGATAATAATCTTTTAAACAATTATTTTCTGTAAGTACCACCACGGGAGTCCCATTCCTTGGGGGACTTAAATAACTATTGGCCCCTGTTTGGCCACTTTGTGGTCCTCTATTTGTCATGGATCTATTAACCTCTGTTCTGATTGTCACTCCAGTTACCCATGTTCTGTTCTGTACCGTGGTTATGGTTATTTACATAATTTTTATTTCAGTTTCTGCCACTTAAATAATTTATTTATGCAACTTAAATTATATTAATGTTTTAGCTAAATAATTATCCATGGCTATTTTGTGCCTCTATACTCACAGTATAATATTTCTCACTCTGCTATGTGCTTATAGCTGTTACCCCTTTCAGGTGACGAGACTTAGTTGGATCACGATGGGGAATGAACCGTTGTGTTGTTTTTTTTTATTTTATTTCTTTTTTTTTAAAGATTTCTATCTGTATTTTGATTGGACTCTTGTTATAAAATAAAAGCCCAAATGACTTTTTGTGTTTCTTTTAATAAACTTTTGGTACCCAATTATTTTATTTTGATTTATTTAATTTTTCCATTGCGCTACCACTACAGAAATTTTAGAATTAAACTTTTGGGTACCGGGTTTGGGTTGTGACAACTTTGGCAAAAGTTAGAGCGCAAAAGGAGAGAGTTAATACTTGAGTGAACCTGAGTCGAACTACGTAAGGCCTGATTCCCATTTTTTGGGATACGTAGGCAACTTCATCCTGAAGTTTGGCCATAACCATCTCCAACTCGACTGTCCTATTCATACATATTTGATCAGGTCATCTTTTGCCATTCGGTTGTGTGATCTTCGTTTTGGCAAAACGACCGGTATAGTGGATACGGTTATGGGCAGTCGTGATCTTTTGATTCGGGGCTGTACGTCTTGAGGATGGATTCTATGTGTGTCAAGTGGTGATCATTTCTGAAAATTATTTTGAAAAGTTTTAATAAAAGCTGATTTTTCTCAAAATTTACCCTTTTACAACTTGGATCATTTTTGGGACCAAAAGGAAAATTTTCAGTACTCGCAACTTTAATTTTATTGATTTCAACACAAGTACATTCTCCAACTCTCTGATTTAGATCAAAGCTGCTTTTACATCATAAAACTTGAAAAGAAATATCAAAACAGTAAAACTAGGGGCATAGCTGAGTTAGGTGGCTCCACGTCTTCTGCTTGCACTCGTGGAAGTTTATGCAACTAAAGATGGCCCAATTTGTTCTTCATCCTCAAACCAAGCCATGCACTCGTCAGAAAGGGCGTAATTGAAGCTAAGAACAGGGGCCAAAAGCTCTCTTGTCCTCCAAGCAGTGAGGTACTAAGGCAAGTGTGAACCACGAATAGGAAATGAAGCTGGGTATTCCGCCTCCTCATCTGAACGTGGTTGATCATGGCCAAACTGGCATTTGAACCGAAAGGTGAAATAAAACACGTAGTGTGTGAGGCCAATCAACTGTATACTCGGCTGGCGGGACATGCTGTAGCTCATCTCAGGCAAATTAAACCAAGGACAACGCCAAGCTATGTCGATTGCAGATTGGTTACACATCTAATCGCACCACAATCCCTTTGAAGGGAAATCTATTAGCTGGTGGCAAAAAAAGTAAGCTCTGGACGAGTACTTGGAGCAAGGGTCCACCACTTTCAGCTTATCCATCAACCATACCTGGAGAGGGATGAGAAAATATGAGATATTAAAGAACAGAGAGATGGATGTTGAGAGAAAAGTAAGGAAATGGCTAGAGAAAAAAATAGAGAATGAGTGTTGAGTGGTACGTGAAATCATAAATAAGGAGGGTGGGAAATAGAAACCTGGAGAAGCAGCAGACTTCTTGTAAACCGAGTAGTCTCTCGCCGACAGAAAGCATCAAGGCCCATTAAAGTTTCGGCCAGGGCCAAACCCATGCAACTCTATCCTTCTTTTAAACATTAAGCCACTGCAATCAACCGAATGCTGGCTACGTTGTCATTACAGGCAAGAAAGAAGCGTGTAAGCAGGCACAAGCACAAAGCATGTTGCCGATAGCCTCGCCAAAGAAGGTCACTCCTATCCCCAATAGCGGAAAATCGATGAACTAACCAGGGGATGTCTAGCTCCCCATCATGGGCCAGGCACCGAGCCTCATGTATTGAAAATCCATACATCCGTCCTAAAGTCTGGGCATGGCTGAAACAGGACTGCGGCATAATTTCTTCGTCACGCTGGGATCCATTAATGCTTGAAATTCTTTGAGCGTTGGACACAGTTCTTGTGATCCACAATGAAACACATATGTAATTGCGTTCCAGCACCAGACCGCAACATGAAGGAACGGAAAGCAAAGCGGAGCGCGGCCCAAAGGGAAAAGAGCGTTTAGGCCAAAATCGTGAAAATTCACCTTTTTCGAGCCGTCTAAAGTGGTTATCCAGTCTCAGATAAGAATAGTAACGGGGGCGGCGGGGCTGGGGATCACACTCTCCATCCCCGATCCCCGATTGTGAAAATCTCCCCGTCTCCGGCCCCGATCCCTAACGGGGAACCTATCACCGTCCCCTAACGGGGATTGCGTTTCCCTGACCCCGAAAATTTCCCGACCCAAATCTATTCAACAACACCATCAACAACATTATCAACAACAATATCATCATCATACATGGATACATACATACACAAACAGATCATCAACAACAAATCTGTTTTTGTTCAAAAAAAAAAAATCTATTTCAACAACACAAAATCTGTATACATACATACATACACACACAAAAAAAATATGTATACATACATATACATACAAAAAATCTGTTTCAACAACATAAAAAAAAAACTGTATACATACACAAAATTTGTTTCAAAAAAAATCTGTGATTGTCGTGGATAGAGACGATGGACGACGGATTAGAGAAGGACGATCGGTAACTGTGATTGCGGCAACGGAAAAGGACGATGGGTGACTGTGACTGTGACAACGGAGGCGATGAACAACGGAAGAGGATGATCGGCGTCACGGATAATGGAAGTGGCGCTGTGGAGGATGAGAGGTGCGACAGTGAGAGAGAGAGAGAGAGAGAGAGAGAAGAGACTCAGAGACAAAGAGGAAGATAGAAGTGAGTGAGATGAGGATGAGGTTTGGTTTATATATATGTATAGAGGGTAAAATAATAATTTTATTTTGGGGATAAACGGGGACGAGGACGGGCCGGGTACGGGGCTGGAACACGTATCCCGTCCCCGGTCCGAAACTGATTGGGGATTGACTTTTGAATACCATCCCCACCTCGTTGGGGATATTTTTTGGGAAAAAATCGCTCAAATTGGGATCGGGGGATCGGGTCCTCGTCGGGCTGGTTTCAAATTGCCATCCCTAGTCTCGGAGCTTATTGTAGGGAAGGATCTCCATTTTGAAGGCAAAATATCAAAATCTTGTTATTTTGCTTAGAAAATAGCTTGGGATAACTTTTTATAGACTTTGAGAAGGAGTAGTGCATGACAACTGGATTGCGCTCATCGACATCTTTTGTTAGTACCGACCGGCTTTCATTGGGAGCCGACCAACTCTCAATGACTGCCTAGAGCAGAGCAATTGCAGAGAAGACAGGTTCCTGCATTAGTGTACTGGAGTTGTGTTTTGAATCTTATATTGTCTGTATCAAGTGTTGTTTAGTGTTTTTAGGTTGTTTTCATTTTATTTTTCTGTCAACGAGTTGTATTTTATATTTTGACCGGTTGTAAGTTATTATCTGATTCGAGAATCAATTCAAGAGCAAGCATTCAAAGTTGTAGCAGTCTTGTACAAGATTATCATGCAAGCGTCATTCATTCATCACATGTCACATTATACAAGAGAAGTCATCCACAATATTCTTTTTATAGCTAGAGGGTCCACCCCCGATCATTGTTTTCAAAAGCAAATATAGCAACAACAAAAAAAAAAGTCTTCAAAAACAAAATACAAGGGTCTATCTGAAGCTAGTTTCTAACTATAAAGCAAAAGAAAAGAAAAGAAAAATGAATCATCAACCCATCCTAGCCCTCTTCCTCCTCGGCTGCAGAGGAGGTGCATCACTATCATCACTGGGGCTACTAGACTACAAGTCAACATCCTCTCCCTCGTCCTCGAGGGTCATAGACCCGTCAAAAGACTCTTCCGAAGGTGATCGCTGCCCCGCTTGGCCTCTCCCCCGATCAGCTCTTCCTCAGCCTCTCACTGGGCCCTGTTTCATTCTCCTCCCAGTTGGAGGAGGTCCTGCGGGTGTTACTGGCGTCTGCTTAAGCTGAAAAGAGGATAGACATCAGTAAGAACTAACAAAAGTATAGACAGTGTGGCAACAACAGTGAACAAATAATAAAGTATACCTCTATCCACGGGCAGCCAAAGCAGTTTGTCTTCTCCGCACCATGAGAAGTAGGCGGTCAATCGTCCAAAGAAGGTCGTCAGCATACGTCCCGAGTACCTGCAAAAAGAAGAGCATTTGAGAATAGTGAACAGAAATAACAAGGTACAGTGAATAAAAATAACAGGGTATAGTGAATAGAAATAATAGGGTACAGTGAACAAAAATAACGAAGGACAACAAAAGTAAGGTGCAGTGGGTAGAAGTATAAATGAATGTGTACCTGCTCAATGTCGGGAGAGATCACCAGCCTGTGATCCCTCTCCTCGATATGCTCAAGTGAAATCTGCTCAATCACCCTTTTCGGTCATATGTATATGACCTCGGTGGGAATTGCAGGAAGCTTAGAATTGGAGGCGACATCCTCAGGAAGTACGTGAGCTGTGGCAGCAGGGGCACTTCTAGCAGCAACGGCGGTAGCCTCAGGAAGTGCGTAGGTTACACCCCTGGTAAGAGATGTCATCACCCGATCCTGCAAAAATGTGATGAAATCGCCGATCCCGTGGTATCTGTCACCGTCCTCTCCCTGCATCAAGAGGTCGATTATAGGCCCATCGTGAAGATCATCGGTAATCCTCATACCGGGAGGAGGAGGAGGATGTGAAACATCGAGATTAGCTTGGCCTCGGGTCTGGCGGATGAACCGCTCCCCCAAGTAGTATGCCCTACCAAAGGGGCCCTTGAAAAGGATCTGCATGGTGGAGGCCTCCCATGCAGCAGCATAAATCACCCTCGAAGCCTGGGGGATGCCCGCCCAGGGATGCCAGTCAACCTGTGAACAGAATATGCAAAGCAAGGCTAAGAGGTATAGAAACAGTGCAGTATAGAACAACCGTATGAATAATAGTGCAGAGTGGGACAATAGCATGGAAAGAGTAAAATGAAAGACTAGTATTTTATTACCTGATCCGTGGTGATAGTGTCAAAAAAATGGCGGAAGTAGAGGAAGTCTCGGTCCACGCGGCGATGCCACTCAAATGGGAAGTTATAGTACCGGGAGCGAGGTACTGACAACTCAAGTGGCCGTACTGGGACCGGAATAAGGGAGGTGAAATATGTGTAAACCCATAGCTGCAAAAAAAAAAAAAAAAAAAAAAAAGAAGGGTAGATAAGCATTTGTGAACAATGCAATTATAAACAGACCGGATAAGATAAGCAAGAAATGTAAAGTGAAACTAAAAAGAAGGAGTGTAAGGTATATCTCCTAGGCTCTCCAGTAACCACCAAGCAAGTCCACCTTACGGCGGGATGCGAAGCTTATGTAGCAGTATAAGATGGCCAGGTTGGTACCACCCCAGTCATACTCCCTTACCCGTTGAAGATGTACCAGTGCCCCCAAGAGACATAGCCCCGCTGTATTTTCCCTGTTCGCAAGTAGGGTAGTACTGAGGAGATACAAAAGAAATCCGCGAGTGTACTGGGCGACATCCTCCGGAGTAGTTGGTTGAAGATCGGAGAAATACTCCAAGAACCAACTGTACCTCACCATCCTAAGACCAGCAGTGTCTAGTGTCGCTCCAAGGAGGTGAATCTATACGGCCCTCCACTGTGCCATGTCAGGATCGAAGGGGATCGGGCCGTAACTCCGACCCGCAGGGCGGTGAGCATCGAAAAGTCGTATGGAGTCAGAATCATCTCCCTGATCAACGTAAAGTGGAAGGAGTTTGTGGTGTCCCACCATCTCTCTACCAAGGCCCCGTAGAGCAATGGCTCAGCCCTTATCTGTATGAGCCCTGAACAGAAAGGCCCGAAGCCGACCGCGTCGACCAATGCATGAACCTCCTCAATGAGCCCCTCGTATCAGTGCCTGGGGCCAAAAATAAACCCGTAACCTTTGATCCTCCTGGCCATCACCTGTAGTATGGGAATGTTGTCAGTGTCCGCAATACCTTGAAAGGAATTCAAATAAATGCTCAAATAAGAAAAGAATGGTGCTTACTGTAGAGGCATCGGCGGACAAGTGCTCGGTGGGCTCCCGCAGTAGGATGTCCTCGTCAATCCCCGGAATGAGGCCCTCAAACCGTAAGATACCGCTCGGGGTCAAAGCGTATGTACGTGGCTGGTAGGTATCCATCTCAAATGGTCTGTTAGCAAGAGAAGGCAATACCGACTCAAGCATGGAAGGAAGGATATCCTTGGCCTCTATCTCCTCCCCTAGCCCGGCCATATTTCGTTGGGTGCCGTTGGCTCCAAATACAAACCAATTCAGTTTTTTTTATTACTTCATTTTTTTTATATTGTTTTATTTTCGTGCATCTCAGTGTTGGGCTTTGGTTAAAATATATATATACATATATATATGTAGAGAGCAGAAGCAGAAAAACAGAAAAACAAAAGAGAGGAAAAACAAAGAAAAGAGAAGAAGAGAAAAGAGTGAAAAAGAAAGTGAGCAAAAAAGGGAGAGAACATAAAAAAAGAGAAAATAACAGAAAAACAAAATAGAGGAAAATCAAGAGAAAAGATATATGAAAAGCAAAAATGAAGTAAAAAAATCGAGAGAAAATAAAGGAGAAATAGAAAAGCAGGTGAAGAGTTTTGTATTTTGCTCGGTTTCAATTTGATTAATTCGTAGGTGGTTACATTCACAGGTGTTTACATTTGTAATTGTTTAATCAAATTTTTTATCAGTTCGTAGTTGGGCTCGTAATTTGTTTTGTTTAAAGTTGTTCCGAGGTCATACTTATTTCGCTACTCGCTTCGTCAATTCATGTTTTGGTCCATCATCTCATTGTTTTGAGCATTTAATTGACAAACTTGTTCTTAAATTTGCTAATCCAAGCTTGGTTTCGGATTGCTGCATTCCTTTTTGAATTGTGAGTTTGTGTTTATTATTTTGCCTGTTAGGGTTCATGGCTTCCTTCTCTGAGGCCTCCCTGGGGATGAGTTTATCTCGTTCTATGCTGAAGTTGTTTGCTTCTTCGTCGGACCAACTTTTTCTCCTCTCACGTGCGAAGTGTCAAGATTGTTCGCCTTGGTTAAAAATAGCAGGTGCGCCTGTTTGTTTATACCACCTTTCCTTATCTCGCGTGCGACGCGTCAGGATTGTTCACCTTGTTAAAAACAATAAGTGCACCTATTTGTTCACACCATCTTTTCTCCTTTCGCACGCGACGCGTCAGGATTGTTCTCCTCGGTTAAAAATAGCAGGTGCGCCTGTTTGTTCACACCATCTTTCCTCCTTTCGCGTATGACGTGTCAGGATTGCTTTTCTCAATTAAAAACGGCAGGTGCGCCTGTTCGTTCACACCCATCTTCCCTCCTTTTGTGTATGACGCAGTAGGAGTGCTTTCATTAGTTAAAAACGGCAGATGCGCCTATTCGTTCATACCAATCTTTTCTCCTTTTGCATTCGATGCGTCAAGATTGTTCTCATCGGTTAAAAACAGCAGGTGCACCTGTTTGTTCACACCATCTTTCCTCCTTTCGCGTGCGACGCGTCAGGATTGCTTTTCTCAGTTAAAAACGGCAGGTGCGCCTGTTCGTTCACACCCATCTTTCCTCCTTTTGTGTGTGACGCGTTAAGAGTGCTTTCTTCAATTAAAAAATGGCAGGTGTGCCTGTTCGTTCACACCAATCTCTTCCTTTCGCGTGTGATGGGTCAGGATTGTTTTCCTCGATTGAAAGCATCAGGTATGTCTGGTGTTCATACTGCCCTTGTAGCTTTTCGCCCTTTCTGTATGAGGCATAGTTAGGTTTGCATTTTCTTACATCCTCTCTACGTGAGACGTAGTTTAGTTTGTGCTTTCTTTGTCCTTCCCAAGGGAGACGTGGTTATTTACTCGCTTCTGTCCGTATGAAACACGGCTTAGTTTGTTGTGCTTGGATTTATACTTTTGTTCAAGTGTTGTATTTCTGTTATCGCTTGTTGCATTGTTTCATCACTTGTTAGCATATATGTGCATGTGTCATCACATTATTTCATTGCATGATCATAAGTTATGGTTCCCGTATATCATTTTGTATTTCGCCCTTGAACTACGCAGGTTTGATTCCTTGCAAAGGGATATATAGGCAACCTTCGGGTTCAACCTTTGGCATTCGTATTTTTGATTTGTTTTCTTGCCCAAGTCTTACGATCTCGTCAAATGGGTCGTCTCTGGGCTTTAACATTCACTCATGTCATTTTATGACTTTGAGTTCCGTTAAAGATGAGCAATTGTAGACACCCCATTTTTTGACCGCCGCCAAGACTTGGACACTTTGTCCTGTGCACTTGATGATGAAGTCATGCTGAGTGTGATTCGAAGTCTCAACGAAGGAACGTAAGCTTGCGCTCTAAAACCAATCCCAAACCCTTCATAGTCACACTGTCTTTTCCCCACAAATTCATTATTGAACATCATGCCACCCTACATTGAGTTTAAACCAGTGGAACAGGGGAAAACTTTGGGCGCCGACCGGAACACATTGGGCGCCGGTTGTAGCCATCGGGAGCCGGCCAGCACTCGATAGTGAGAAACACTATTCTGGGTGGGAATTGGCCAGCTGTCCATTTTTGAAGATATTTTCGACCCATTTTGCTTGAATTCTATAAAAACAAGGTAATACCTCTGTTTTGAGGGCTGGAAAATTTCTAGAGAACCTATACACACAAGAGAGAGCTCTTTCTTCCTACACAAGTCATCTTTGAGCTAACCTATCTCTCTTGATCAATATCCATACACCATGCATCACCTTAGAACCTTGGTTGAGCTTTGTGAATCATAATTCAAGCTTGAGAGTGGCTTGAATCAAGTTTGTGTTACAAACAAAAGCTTACTTCTTTGAGAGGTATAAGCTTGTCACCTTCTTTTTACTTCTTGTTCTATCTATTACTATCTATTTCTTGTGTTTTTATATTGTCTTGGATCCATTTCAAGTGTCTAAGCTTGGGTTTGGATAGCTACCAAAGGGTAGAGAGAGTTAACGCTTTTTCTTGCACCTTTACCTATAGCTCAAACCCTTATTTTACACCCTTTTCTTTGCTTTCCAAATTGATTTTCAGAGTTTAAAAGAGGCTAAAAATCATGCTTTGAGGTTTTAAAGGTGGAGGGGTTAGCCACCCTTCCTTGTTCTTGCTTACTAGCCTTATTTTCTTTGCTGCTTGTTTAGCTTTTTGGCATCTTTTCATGCACTTTGAGCCATTGTTTTTTCACCTATTAGGGGCTGTTTTAGGGCTTTCCTAGGTTATTTAATTGGTTCAAGCTTTAATTAGTTCATTTGTTGTATCATAAATTCTCATATATAGCTTGTTGTGTGTTGTTCTTAACTTTTCTTTAATTGATTTTCACGTTAAGAGCTTCATTTTAATAAGCAACTTATCATCCATTTCTTTCGTTTGAGAGTTGTTTCAACCGGTTGATGGTTATTCAAAACATAAGCTAGAGATCAATGCTTAACGACTTAATCTCAACAGAGATTCATCGTCAATAGCATAGTCTCTCTTTCATGTTGAAAATCACTTCCCGTTTGACATGCTTATCATTTAGTGGACGTAATCACTACCTTGGACAAACGGATTAAAGAATGGCAAAGACTAATGAATTTGGCTTAAAACGAACCAACCGACATAAAGAATATAAGTTATATTGTTTAGGTTCGGCCGGACGTTATGCTGAGTCTATTGTGTCAAGGGTCGTCATACGCCAATCAATAATGTTTCGATGAACCTTGAAGCGTCTCTACCTCCCTCTTTGAGCTCATTTCATGATAAGAAGGAAGGGGGGTCATTGTTTATTGCATTCATTATTTTTTTTGTTCAAACTCATGTCCGAAATCATCAGGCAATCAACTTGCTCATTGATGGTCTTGGTAATGACTTCGTTCTTCTCTAGAGGATTTCCATGATAGAGAAGAACAGAGAGGACAAACAGAGCCTAGAAAGGCTCTGTCTGCACTGTTCTCACCTCAGAGCACAAAACATTTTTTAGCATAAAATTTAGTACCGGTCGGCACTCTTTGGGTCCGACCGGAGCTTATTTGGAACTAGCCGGCTCCCAATTCTTGATGAACAAAGTGTTTCGCAAAAAACAGAGGGCAGTGGCTAAAGGTGAGGTTGAGCAATCAGGGCTGACATAGCAGCTTCTGGGCATTGTGCATGCAATCATTGTATCTCATGATTGCTTAGATTAATTTTTATTTATTTATTATTAGCCTTGTTGTAATTATTATTGTTGTAATTAATTATTAGCTTTGTTGTAATTAATTATTGTCATAGTTATTATTATTGTTTATTTGTTCTTGCATAGCTAGTCAACTTAGATTGCTAGTTTATTATTCATTATCATAATGCCTTTGTTGTAACAAATTAGATAGTTTAACTATTCATTTATTATTTGTTCCAAACTTATAATAGGTAGTTAGTTTAGTTCAATTCATTCATTTGAATTTGTAATAATTAGTTTAAATCCGGATATTTGGACATTTATTCGCACCCTTCTGCGCGAGGGTAAGTATGTAATAAGCGTGTATGTCTTCCAACCCCCATTTCTTTCTCTCTTTTATTTACCCGCTTATGATGGTAGTATAGAGCATCATGTATATTTGGGTTCGGCTCATCATACTAACCAATGTTAATTTCAAATTCATTGCTTGAAGATGTGATTTGTCGCATACCTTGAATTGGATCATATACCCTGCTCGTTGCCGAGCCTATTAAAAAATTGCATAAATGTGTGCGTTGCATTAGTCACATTGTATCGTTTAGGAACATGCATATTTTTAAATTATTTTGCTTTGATTGGCTTGCCTTGGAGTACTAGGTGAGCGTTTATTACTTTAGCATCTTGCATTGCATGTGATTATTGCCATGTCAAGCATGCTTTCCATGAGGCTGAATGCTTAAATAATATAACTCTTTGACTGTCTGTGGATGAAGGTTAATTGCAAAAATTGGGATAAGTTGATTAATGTACATACAAACTCACATTTCGAAATGACGAGTACCAAAAACAATTTTCAAACAAATATGAAATCAAAGCGTTCCAACTTTTGCAAATTAGTTTGTACTTGTGTGCAACACATAGTATTGTTAGTCTAATAATCGAAACAAGAGCATATAATGTAAATAAGAATCACATCATGATTAGTAGAGGCCGATCTTCGATCGGGCGAGTGGGGTGCTTAATTCATGACCTTCCCCTCTATTACCTAAGTTTCCGAGCCGAGATACTTTGGTGATGACGGATAAGTGGCCTTTGGCACGAGTCACGGGTTTCTTAAAATTTTCAAAAATATTTAGGTAGCGACTCTGAAATCTGGTAACGCAATCCATTTTTAGCATTTTTTTATTCAAATCAATTTACCAAAAAAATTACCGGATTTGGACTCTTTTTGTGTTTCCACTATTTCACATTGCACTTGTGAAATCAGATTCAGAACTACGGGAGTCAGAACTTTAGGGTTATTGATATCCGAAAGGAGAACGAAAAGCAAGCTTCATGGGTACACTGAGTTTTGGGACTCGGATGATGTCGCGCCCTACTTTTTATTACTCGAAGTCATTACCAAGTTCATTAACTTAATTCAATTTCAGAGACAACATGCGGAAATAAACTCAAATGTTCAACTAAAAGGAGTGAACAACAACTCTCTCTTTCGAATGCTGATTAAATACAACATGAGTATTCTGAATAAGTTGCCCTCAGGCTTACAACATTAAATAATCAAATGAAGGGTACAAACCTTTTTCATATATGGCATTCCGCCTACAACACAGAGGCCCCGTGGCCAACAAATAAGAAGATCCAAATCTTGTAGCACATCCTGCTAAACACCTGAAAAAGATTCAACAACGTGGGATGAACATATAGTCCAGTAGGGATCTCAACATGGCCCTCAACAATAACAACATACAGATAGCTATGATCATGAATGCCCAATCTCATACTAGAATAGTAATGTGACAGTTTACACAAAATATACATAAGTATGAACTTTACTCGAAAATAACCATTTCAATCAATGCCATAGGCGATTCGTCTTTCTTCCCCTTTTTTTTTTCATTAAACCCCGTTCCCAATCTTTCATAACATTAATAATACCTTAGGAAATAATTTCACTAAGCCCACTACTCTCTTCCATTTTCCAAACATACACAAATATGCCTTTTCCAAATATATATTCCTTTAAAAATATCCGTTCTCCTTCACACTTTCCAAAAGACGAAAATGACGCTTTGGCTTCTTCCCAACACAATCAAATCTATACATGCACCGTTATAAAAAGGGAGATAACAACTCACCAACATGTATAAGATAAAACAATGAGGCAACTCGGCCCTCCAAAACTGTAACTGACACAATCCATGATATTCCCAGACACACTGAAATATCAACAACAAAACTTTGCTCTACTAGCTATGTGCGTAGTAAGCCAAAGATACACCTCTCACAACAACATGCCAGTTTACCAGGCGCTAGCTGGAAGGGTATGGTGCCTTATATTCTCAGCCCAGTCAGTTCTCCAGGTGCTAGCTGGAAGGTCACGGTACCTCTGATTCTTAGCGCAAGGTGTAACACCACCAATCCAACACAACAGGGCATATTCAACATGTATAACACATATACACAAACCATCAAGATACAAGCAACGTGTTAAAGTATATGAACACATAACTACCTCCTCCCGAGCAAGCATACATATATAATGTATCTTAACACTTAATCACATACGATGTTCAATCAATAATGGTATGATGCATACACGACCATTCAACTCAACCGTGTCATCCTCCACCGATGACCAAGGACAAAACCTCTAGATGCAAATATTTAGTACATCTATTAAAGACTCAATTACTATGAGACCACAAACCCGACAACAACATTTACAGGGTAGTTTAAGATACAATTCCCCACAAGTGTGTATTCAACACTCAAGATACAACATTTCAATGTTTATACTTATTTCAGAAAGTACCTTTCCCATTTCACAAAAACGAGTTTCCACTTCCTTTGCTTCCACAAAACTAACTTCATCCCTTTTTGTTTCCACAAAACCGATTCCATTCCTTTTTGTTTTTTTTTTTTTACAAAAAATCAATTCCATGGACGATAACGCCATAACTTATTTTAATCCACTACATTCTTTCCAAAGCCATTCCAAATTTAATTATGCAAATTAAGTCATAATCCTTAAATTAGGGTTCTCCTCATTCTTTCTCAACATTGACCAAAAAGGTTCAATCATCAACAATAAGCAACAAGACCTCATTTGAGACCCAAAATACCCAAGTATTTGCCCAAAGAACAAAACCCCTCTTTTAATTTATCATGACACATATAAATTAGGGCTTTTCTATATTTCAACAACAACACGCTATTTTACGCCACAAATAGTCCCATGAATAACCAAAGACAATAAATCCATTTCTATTCAACCAACTCTAGATTTCCTCATGATTTTCAAACAAACCCAACATAGGTATGGTTTTCATGCAATACAAAACTACCACATGTCTATTTATAGACGAAATATTGAAAAAGAACAAGGAAATCCCTACCTCAAATGTAGAACTCAAGGAGAAGAAGAGCAAAACTCGGAAGTGCTCCAAATCCCAAATTTCTCGGATCAAAACAAAGCCCTCGACGATCAACACAACTTTTACAAAGGCCAAAGGGTAGGAAAACACTCTAACTAGATCAATCCTAACAGAGAAGTTAGGTTTTAGAGTGAGGTGCTCTCCAATGGAGGTTTTGAAAAAGTAAGAGAGAGAAAGGAGATCAAAAAAGTGATTTCACGGACTGATATAAAAACAGGTCCGCTCGAGCGTACAACACCCCGCTCGAGCGTCAGACACAAGTTCACGCTCGAGCGTCCAAAGATCCGCTCGAGCGCCGGATGCACTCTCCCAGAATTTTTTGCAGACGTCCAAAATGCTAAGAGAAGGAAATTCACGCTCGAGCGTCCAAACTACCGCTCGAGCGGAAAGGCAACAACAAAATCCCGCTCGAGCGTCAAATCGCCTGCTCGAGCAGAGAGACCAAAACCTGGGCAAAAATTCTAAGTTTTAAAACACGGTCAACTTATTCCCAACTTGCCCAACGCAACCCAAAACTCTAACACAAAGAGTAAGGGATAGAAATGAGGATAAGACAACGACGAATCTATGGAACCGAGTCCGGATTACAGTTAAACAACAACAGGGAATACCGGGATCGCTATAACTGTTTTATCTGTCTTGAACAGATTCAATACCTGTTCAAACAGGTTTTGTACCTGTTAATTTTAAACCAAACAACCACCAATCATCTATAAATAAGACAAGTCCCTTATTTGTTTTTTTAACTGAATTTTCGTCCTCAAATTTTACTTTACTATATCTGTATTTTGCTGCATTATTTTTTTGTGAGAAAGAGTGTAAACACATAATGTGTTCGTTGTGCAAATAAATTGTAGTGCTGTATTTATTCGTTGTTGATCATTTTATCATAGGAGATAGACGTTCGCAATTCTGAAAAAACTGTGGAGATGACGAATCTATCTTGAGGACACAGTGTTAAACAATGGACTTAATCAAAAGTTTGTTCAAGAAATTAATCAAGTAAGTTGTTAATTTATTTTCTGTTTTATTATTATTATTTATTTAAATTAGATTTTGATTTTGTTTTTGTAACAAAACAAAAATCTATTTTTATTTATTTATTTTTATTTATTGGTTTGATTTTTGTAATCAAACAATCTCTCTCCTTTACTATTTTTCTTTTGTATTCCGTTTGTCATTTAGTACACAAACATAATTTATTTCATTAAACACAGTGAAGATTGTTCAACAATCTTAAGACAGATTAATTTTTGGTGTCTTCATTGCATTTATTTTTCTGTGCTTTCACAAAGTGATATTCGGGTTGGAAAATATAAATAGCAGTAATATACTGTTTATTTTCTTTGAGAACTAGTAGTAATATACTGGTGTCATTAACAACTGTAGAATATTAATTTGTGTTATAGAAAATTATTGTGGTACTTTATTTTTCTAGTTTTAGTAACAAGAAAAATAAAATTATTTTGTGTTATAATTTATTTTCTGGTTTGAGTAACTAGAAAATTAATTTGTGTTTTGGTTTTTTCTGATTTTTGTAATCAGATATTATAGTTGCTGCAACTGGAAGTGGTACTCCAATTGTTACACCAACTCCAGTCCCTATCCAGAATCATGTTCAAGTTCCAATAAATCATGGAGAAAAATCAGAAAAACTTAACAGTATTGAGTTTAAGAGATGGCAGCAGAAAATGTTGTTTTATCTTACAACTCTAAATCTGGCCCGGTTTCTCTGTGACAAGGCTCCTGCACTTAAAGAGGGTGAAAGTGATCGGCAAGTTGTTGCCACTGTGGATGCTTGGAAACATTCAGATTTCCTGTACAGAAATTACATCTTCAATGGCCTTGATAACATGCTGTATAATGTTTACTGCCCTCTGAAAATAGCAAAAGAATTGTGGAATTCTTTGGAGAAAAAATACAAGACAGAGGATGCCAACACAAAGAAATTTGTTGTCGGTAAATTTCTGGACTTCGTTATGGTAGACTCGCAGATGGTAATTTCTCAAGTTCAAAGTTTTCAATTAATTTTACATGATATTCATTCTGAGGGTATGTCTCTGAACAAGTCTTTCCAAGTCACTGCGTTAGTGAAAAAATTACCACCAGCTATATTTCAAAAATTATTTAAAACATAAACGCAATGAGATGACTATGGATGAACTTATTGTAAGACTGAGAATTGAGGAAGATAACTGGAACGCGGAAAAGAGGAATGGTAAAAATCCCATTGAGTCCAACGCTAATGTGATTGAACAAGTACACAAACCACATAACAAAAAAGAAAGTTTGCTGGAGATGGTCCTAAACAAGGCGACAACAATGGCAATAAGAAGTTCAAAGGAAATTGTTATAACTGTGGCAAGACTGGACATCGAGCTTCCGATTGTCGCCGCCCTAAGAAGGATCGCGGAAGTACAAGCAAGAAGACCACTAATCAGGCCAATGTGACAAAATTAGATTACATCTTTGACGGGATAAATGACATCAATCTCTCTGCTATGGTGTCTGAGGCTAATTTGGTTGGAAATCCCAAAGAATGGTGGGTTGACACTGGGGCAACTCGTTACATTTGTGCGGACAAGAAGATGTTCACTACTTATAACGAGGCTACAAATGGTGAACAACTTTTCATGGAAAATTCTTGTCCTTCTACTGTGGCTGGACAAGGAAATGTGATCTTGAAGATGACATCAGGGAAAGAACTTACCCTCAACAACGTACTGCATGTACCTGACATTCTGAAGAATTTGGTTTCTGGTTCTTTGTTAAGTAAAAATGGTTTTAGGCTTGTATTTGAGTCTGATAAATTTGTATTAACAAAGAGTGGTATGTATGTTGGTAAGGGATACATGGGTGATGGTCTCTTCAAGTTGAATGTAATTACGGCTGTACCAAAACTTGCAATTAATAAGAATAACACATCTTTTGCTTATATTCTTGAGTCGAATTTATGGCATGATAGATTAGGACATGTAAATTTTGCTCCTTTGCGTAGATTAATTGGCTTGGATTATATACCAAATTTTGAAATTGATCCTAATCACAAATGTGAGATTTGTGTAGAAGTTAAACTAACAAAGGCTCCATTTAAATTGGTTGAAAGAAAGACTAAATCTCTAGAATTAATTTATACTGATGTATGTGATCTTAAATTTGTTCAAACTAAAGGAGGCAAAAAATATTTCATAACATTTATCAATATTTGCACAAGATATTGTTATGTATATTTACTTAAAAGTAAAGATGAAGTCTTGGAAATGTTTAAACTCTACAAAATTGAAGTTGAAAATCAACTTGGTAAAACCATTAAAATGGTTAGAAGTGATAGGGGTGGTGAATATGATGTACCATTAAATGAATTTTTTGCACAACATGGCATTATTCACCAAACTACAGCATCTTGTTCTCCACAGCAAAATAGAATTGTTGAAAAGAAGAATAGAACCCTTAAGGAAATGATGAATGCCATGTTACTAAGTTCGGGTTTACCGTAAAACTTGTGAAGGGAAGCAATATTATTTGCTAATTGTGTTCTTAACAGAATAGCCCACAAGAAAACCAATAACACTCCATATGAATTGTGGAAAGGTCAACCGCCTTCCTACAAATACTTAAAAGTGTGGGGGTGTTTGGCAAAGGTAGAAGTTCCTGTTCCTAAAAAGACTAAGATAGGACCAAAAACAATGGATTATGTGTTTATTGGTTATACTCAGAATAGTAGTGCATATCGGTTTCTGACTTATAAATCAGAAATACCTAATATAAATGTGAGAACTATTATAGAGTCAAGGAATGCTGTGTTTTTTGAACAGGTCTTTCCTTACAAGAAATGACAGGAATTAAGTTCACAGAAAAGAACTTATGATTGTACACAAAGTCAAAAGACTAATGACAATCAAACATAAGAGACTAGTAATGGTCTCGACCAACAGGATTTAACTGATGATGAACCAAGACGAAGTAAGAAAGCAAGAACATCAAAATCTTTTGGTCCAGATTTTCTGACATACCTGTTGGAAAATGAACTTCCAAGCTTTAAGGAAGCAATGACAGGTCCTGAAGCAATTTTGTGGAAAGCATCTGTTAATAATGAAATTGAATCCATTATGCAAAATCATACTTGGGAATTAGTGGATCTTCCACCTGGTTCTAAACCTCTTGGATATAAGTGGATATTTAAGAGAAAAATGAAAGCAAATGGTTCAATAGACAAGTATAAAGCAAGACTTGTAGTAAAAGGTTACAGACAAAAGGAAGGTCTGGACTATTTTGACACATATTCCCCCGTGACAAGAATAACATCCATTCACATGCTTATTGTAATTGCAACGTTGTATAATTTAGAAATACATCAAATGGATGTTAAGACAGCTTTCTTAAATGGTGATCTAAATGAAGAGATCTATATGGGGCAACCCGAAGGGGTTTTAGTACCGGGGCAAGAAAAAAAAGTTTGCCGACTTGTAAAATCTCTTTATGGATTAAAACAAGCACCTAAGCAATGGCATGAAAAATTTGATCATGCTATGCTTGCTAATAGGTTTAAGATAAACGAATGTGACAAGTGCGTCTATGTTAAAAACACTGACAAAGGTTATGTCATTGTTTGTCTTCATGTGGATGACATGTTTGTCATTAGAAGCAGTCAAAATATGATCAAATCAACTAAGCAAATGTTGAATAGAAGATTTGATATGAAAGATATGGGGGTCGCAGATGTAATATTAGGAATGAAAATTATTAAAACATCTGACGGATATACATTATCTCAATCACATTATATTAAGAAAATTATTGGTAAATTTATCAAGGATGATATAGCTAGAACACCTGTAGACATCAGTCTTTATTGATCGAAAAATAAAGGTGATGCGGTGTCTCAGTTAAAATACTCCCAAATCATTGGAAGCCTAATGTATCTAATGAATTGTACTCGTCTTGATATAGCTTATGCTATTAGTAAATTGAGTAGGTACACTAGTAACCCCGGAGAAGACCATTGGAAAGCGATCATTCGGGTTCTTAGATATCTAAAATTTACCCGTGATCATGGTTTGAACTTTACTCAATATCCAGCAGTACTCGAAGGTTATTGTGATGCCAATTGGATATCGGATACTAAAGATTCAAAATCCACTAGTGGATATGTCTTTACTCTGGGAGGCGCTGCCGTTTCTTGGAAATCCACGAAACAAACATGCATCGCACGATGCACAATGGAATCTGAGTTCATTGTTTTAGACAAAGCAGGTGAAGAAGCAGAATGGCTTCGTCACTTCTTAGAAGACATTCCAATGTGGCCAAAACGTGTGTCAGCTATTTGCATTCATTGTGATAGTCAATCTGCAAAAGGCAGGGCACAAAATCATATGTATAATGGTAAGTCACGACATATTCGTCGTCGACATAATACCGTAAGGCAATTGCTCTCAAATGGAATAATCTCAATAGATTATATAAAATCTAAAAAGAATATTACAGATCCATTAACAAAATGTTTTACTAAAGAGCAAGTGTATAATTCATCGAAGGGGATGAGATTAAAGCCTATTACATAAGAGTCATCATAATGGTAACCCTACTTACATGATTGGAGATCCCAAGAACTAAGTTCAAATGGACAACTAAGTTATGTGTGGCTCGCCAGAAATTGCCAAGGGATTAAAATTCCCTACCCATTCCTATGGTGATAGTGATATCTGCAACATGTGTTGTATGTAGGGGTCTAAGGATAAGCTTTCCTTCTAATAATTACTTATATCTTGATTTAGGCATAAAAATCAAGACAAGTATAAGAGATACTCACAATAAGAATCATCTATATGAGTGTCGAACTGGGGCCGGTTCTATGAGAATGAAGAGGCTAAATTCTTTAGAAGCACTCATGAACAACCAAGAGCGTTCAAGGCCAAAATGAACACAACCGTGAGAACCACGATGTGTCGAAAGATATTTTGTGTGAAATCTATTGTCTTGGCTTACCCAAACGGCTGAACAATTCAAGGTATCGCGTCCATTGGTTAGCTAGTAAGTCCGATAGGTTATCACTAGGGAAGGTTTAAGGCCGAAAGCTACCTATCCTGATGCAAGATATTTTCTATCTATACTCTTTCGGCAAATTCTGCATATTGTTGCATTTCCATTGTCATCAAATTCCATTCATGTAGGGGATTGTTAGAAACTGTTTTTGAAAAAATTTGGAAAACATATTTTTTCCTAAACTTTGGTCTAATTTTTAGGTAGGACCCATGTGCCGAATTTCACGGGTCAAAGTGGTAACGCATTCTATGCTGCGTTGTGATTCACGTGGTATATTTGGTTGCTCAAAACCTTTATTGTGTGAATAGGAAATTGAAGCCAAAGTGAGCTTCATGGAAATGGAGCTTTGGTGGAAATTTCTTAAAGGTATGGTTTAAGGCTTGTCCCACATTGGTTTGGTGGGAAGAATTTTGTAGGTTTATAAGGCATAGGTTTGGAACTTGGGGTAGGTTCCAAGGGACACCCAAGTTTTGTAGAGAGAGAGGTTATGAGCAAAGTGGACTAGAGCCATTAGACCAAAAAATAAACACACATGCGTGGGTGCGTGGTACGTAAGGTTGGGTTGGGTTTGTCCGGCCCAATACCTACCTTTTTGGGGCAAAAAACATTTGAATTTAATTTTATTTTTTGGTAAAATAAAATCTGTCTTCAATTTTTTAATTCAAATCTGTTTGCACCTTTTCAAATTCTGTACAGATTAATTCAATTCTGTCCAGTTCGAATTCTGTACAGTTTTAATTCAAATTTGTCCAGTGTACAGTTTCATATCTGTCCAACAGGTTCCTATCTGTTTGAATTAGAAACGGACAGATTCAATATCTGTTTGAATTTCAAACCAAACAGTGCCTTAACTATTTTATCTGTCATAAACAGATTCAATACCTATTCAAGCAGGTTTTGTACCTGTTAATTTTAAACCAAACAGCCACCAATCATCTATAAATAAGACAAGTCCCTTATTTTTTTTTTCACTGAATTTTCGTCCTCAAATTCTACTTTACTATCTCTGCATTTTGCTGCATTATTTTTTTTGTGAGAAAGAGTGTAAACACATAATGTGTTCGTTGTGCGAATAAATTGTAGTGCTGCATTTATTCGTTGTTGATCATTTTATCTTGGGAGATAAACGTCCGCAAATCTGAAAGTACCATGGAGAAAACAAATCTGTCTTAAGGACATAGTGTTAAACACTGGACTTGATCAAAAGTTTGTTTAAGAAATTAGTCAAGTAAGTTGTTAATTTATTTTCTGTTTTATTATTATTTATTTAAATCATATTTTGATTTTATTTTTGTAACAAAATAAAAATCTATTTTTATTTATTGGTTTGATTTTTGTAATCAAACAATCTCTCTCCTTTCCTATTTTTCTTTTGTATTCCGTTTGTTGTTTAGTACACAAACAGAATTTGTTTCATTAAATATAGTGAAGGTTGTTCAACAATATTGCATCCATTTTTGATGAAACACACAACCATGTATTCCAAACATTTTTCTATAAAAAAAAATTTCAAGTTTGTAACATTACATGGTTTCTACTAATATATATTGTAGGAATTCTTCCTTGCCAGAAATCCACAACAACAACAACAACAACAAAGAGAACTTTATGGCAGTAGGGATGGTGGTGAGCAACAAAATCAAGGCAACGTCTTTGCTAGCATGGATGTGGATACCTTGGCGGAGGTGTTTAGGGTGGACAGGGAGACAGCAAGTAGGCTTCAGGGACAAGACCATCGGAGGGGACATATAGACCGGAACGTGATCTTCAGGTGATTAGGCTACAGAGAACTCGAGAGGAACAAGAACGCGAGGAAAGGGTATAGGGGTCGTGACAATGGTCTGGAAAAAACCATTTGCATTGCCAGACTTATACAGAACATTGAAGATCCTTCACGTGCCGACTTCTTCAACCCTCAAGCTCGTCGGCTCACTACTCTCAACAGCTTATCTCTCCCTATCCTCAGTTACATCCAACTCAGTGCTGAGAAGGGAGTTCTCTACAGAGTATATATGACACTCATGTTCATATAAATATAATATTAATGTTAACAAATTCACTTAGCTTGAGTTATCTAATATCGTGCAAATTCCAAACAAGACACAATTATATCCATTTTTATAGAGAAAAGCCACACACTCAAAATTTTTATCCAGAAGTTTTATCTAGAATGTTTCTAAATTTATTCTATACACAATTCTCACGCTACACTAATTCTAATTCAATTTCAACTAGACAAATCACATTTTGGATAAAAATTATGGGTAAGCAAAATTACGGTTTTTTTAAAAATATATATATATATATATATAAATGTTGGTTTCTCATAACTAATTAAAAATGATCAAGTTGATGAAAATGAGTTTGAAAAATTGCGCAGGATGCAATCATGGCACCACACTGGAAGTTGAAAGCCCACTATGTAATGTACGCAACAAGGGGTGAAGCCCATATGCAGATCGTGGACCACCGCGGGTAGTCGGTGTTCAATGGCAGGATCCAGGAGAGGTAGATGGTGGTGGTGCCGCAGAACTTGTGGTGGTGAAACAAGCCGGAAGCGATGGGTTCAAATGGGTGGTCATCTATGAAGCACGTATACTTCAAATAGGAAGACAAATCCGTATCGGATACTGATACTCCTCGGATACTTACAAATACATAGCAGATACTTATTAAAAATATCGGATACTTCTTAATTAATTTTTTATTAATTTTAAAGTATCGGATACTTAGTTTTGAAGTATCGGATGCTCCAAGTCACATATTATCGTATACTTCTTAATTAATTTTGAAGTATCAAATGTTCCAAGTCACGTATTGCTCTTTTTACGAAATTAGAATTGTATCATTTCTTGCAGAATATCATAATATAATATAATTACGAGGATAAATAGAATATTTTTACAATACTTTGCTTAGTTTTTTTTATAAAAATAACATAGTAAGGTAAAGTAATAGTGTTAGACTTATTTATTTTGATGATTTATTTAATTATGTTTTAATTTATTTGAAAGAGAAAAATAGAATCCAAAATTTATTTTTATGATTTATTCAATTATATTTTAATCAAAATTTATTTTGATGATTTATTTGAAAAAGAAAAATAGAATCTAAAATTTATTTTAATGATTTATTTGAAAGAGAAAAATAGAATCAAAATTTATTTTGTCCTATTATTTCTCACCTAAACCTTTATCTTAAATGTTGTTAGAATGTATTTAATATTTGATTAAATCAGGAGTTCAAACAGCCCAAAACAAAGGTTCAAACAGCCTAGCACAACAGGAGGCCAAAAGGTTCAAGTGAAAGATATTCAAATTAGTAATAATGGAAGTACAACGGCTATAAATGGCTATAAAAGTTCAAAAGGTTCAAGTGGAAGATATTCAAATTTGTAATGATATAGTGGAAGATATTCAAATTAGTAATGATGGAAGTACAACGGCTATAAACGGCTATAAAGGTTCAAAAGGTCAAAAGGTTCAAAAGGTTTAAAAGGCCAAAAGGTTCAAAAGGTTTAAGTGGAAGATATTCAAATTTGTAATGATGGAGTGGAAGATATTCAAATTAGTAATGATGGAAGTACAACGGCTATAAACGACTATAAATTCAAATGACTACAAAGGCTATAAACGGTTATAAATTCAAATGAATACAATGGTTATAATTTTCATTATATATACCAAAGCCTCTTATGTAAACAAGTTACAAAAAAACCTGAAAATATTCTTGGATCTATAATCACTCACATTTATTCTCAGAAATTATACACCAAGCCTTATAGCTTTAAGCCCATCTTTCTTGTGTGAGATTTACAGAAAAATCAAAGCTTCATTTTATATATCTATCTTTGAGAGATATTTATTGTAAGTTTTCTTTGAAAGTAAAAATACCATTTCATCTTGTTAAAGTGTTGCAAACACTGTGTTCTTGAAATCTTGAGAGTGATTGTGAATCACCTAAGATTTGCAAGGGTTTGAGCTTGTGAAGTCTGTGTAAAATCTATGGAGGATTGCTCCATTTGTAAAGAGGTTGCTAGCACCCCTGTGAAGCTAGAAGATAGTGGAAAATCTCAAGTGAAGCTTGAGGAGTGGATGTAGGCTTGGTTGAAGCCGAACCACTATAAATCTGTTTGTCTCATTTTCCCTAATCTCTTTACTTTCCTACTACTGCTATACCTATCTAATATTCATGTGTTAATCATTTGATTTACCCTATATGTTAGTTATACTTCATTGTTATCTTGATTGATCATTTACTGCTAAGTTCATCATTGTGCTTGTTAATAATTTGTTGTACTAGTAGTTAATTTTATTGGGGTGTTATTAATTTTAATTTGTAGAAATCTAATTTACCGTCCCTCTTAGGTTGCTTTTTGGGTAACAAATAAAATTCATCAAATTGACATATCTTCATTGTATCATGCATGTCCCCTACGACTACATAGAAGTAAGGATTAATAAGATAATATAACAATAGTAAAATTAACTATCAATAAATAAATAAGTAAATAAACTTGCATAGAATATTTTTTACTAGTGCAAAAGGAAAAACCATAGGGACAAGTTGTGGATTGTTTTGATATTATAATTTCAACATATTAGATATGATATTGAAATGAAATATTTGTAAGACATATTGAAAATTTAAAAACTAAACTAGCTATTGGCTTAAATTAATACCTAATTCTTAAAGATTAGTATTTTACATTATAAAGTTATTTTGATTCTCAACATTCTTGAACTTATATGTAACTTACCGCTAATAATTTATTTATTTATTTTTTTTTTACAAATGTTTTCTAGCCGTACCCGTATCTTTGTTTTTTTAAATTTTATTGTATCTTGTATCCGTATTCGTATCTCGTATTCGTATCCGTATCCATACTTTCTAGGTGGCCATGAAGATCAATGAACATGCTATTTTCAGCACTCTGGCGGGTCGCACCTCAGCTGTGAGGGCCATTCCTGTGGATGTCCTAGCCAACGCGTACCAGATTTCACGGGACGAGGCAAGGAGGCTGAAGCAGAGAGGGGATGAGTCTATCATGTTTGAACCAAGTTCAAGGTCTCGGAGTGAGAGGAGGGCTGATGCTTAACCCTGTAGGTATGTATACGGGGGATCAATGTAGTTTTGTTTTTGTGCTTGTCTACTGCTACAACTGTTGAGAATAAGAAAAGCTTTTAGATGAGCTCTGTATTTGCCATGTAAGAGAAGAGTTTCTACTATTATCGCCCATGATAATATAAGAAGTTCATGTGGTTGTTAATGAGATATCAGAAGTTTATTTGGTTTTAACCGTGGGAAAATTAACTTGGTCATTATCTCACACCAATTATTATTTAATATGTTCCCTCACATTCTTTAATCATCTAACATAAATAATTAATATTTTACCTTTTCCATCAATCATATTATCATATTATCATGAAGTACTGCTTGACCGTACTTCCGGACTATCGAAAACAGTCCAATAAATATTTTGGTTTAACATACATTAAAAATAAAATTTTTCTTTTTAAAAAATAAATAAAACTATATATGATAAAATATTGAAATAAACTTTACTTGTGACACTAATACAGATTTCACCACTTGTCAAATTTATATAAAGGAAGCATATTTATTTTTTCACTTTATTCTTTGCCTTGTCATTATTTACGAAAAAAAAACAAAATTGAGAGAACAATGAATTAATGAATTGCTAGAGAGAGAACTGCGAAATGAAATTGTATGAGACAGCTTTGAATAGAAAATAAAAAGAATATTTTTATTGAGTTTTGTTTTGAATGGAAATGTGTTTTTGATGTTCGATCCTCACACATTTGGGCTTGTTTGGTTTTTTTTTTTTTTCAAAAAAGAAAAAGAAAAAATCCGACTCGTTTTTGAAAAAATAAAAATTAACTTGACAAAAATAAATAATAAAAGAATATTTTAAAATTATTTTTGACTTTCTAAAAGATATTTAAAAAAAATTCAATTTGAGAAAGTATTTGGGTTTGGTAGGTCTATTTTGAGATTGACTTCGATAATTCGAATCGTTTACTTTTTAAGATTTGTTGAATAGAATATTCATGTAAAAAATTAAATTGATTAAATATTGATAATTATATGTTTGAATTAAATTTATATTACAAAAAATGATGACTACTATTGAAATTATATTTGTCGACTATTTTTTTAAAGGGGTAACAATAGGTTTTTTTTATGTAATGTGGTAACTAATGTGACATTTTCTATTTAATTTTAAACAGTGGTTAGCTTAAAGAGTAAATTGAAAAAAAAATTAAATCATTAAGAGCCAAAGAGAAAAAAATGACCAAATATAAAAGGGTTAAAGTGTAATTTATCTAATTTTTTGATAAAAAAACTATTCTACAAAATTTACTATGAAAGTAAGTGGTGATTATATTTTTGTACTTAGCATTCATGGATTCTTTACTTTAAAGTCACATGTCCACAATTTAAATTGTTAATCACCAATTTATTTAAACATATAAACTATTATTATTTATAACAAAAGTGATCTATAACAGTGATTCTTTTTCACGGTTTTATATTGTGTGAGTGATTTTCCAATCACACTGCCTAACTCGGTATTCAGATGGAGAGAACTGGCAGAATAGATGACACCTGGCTGACCTGCAACAGAAAGAGAAGATTCCGGCGGTGGTTCGTCCACCCAGGGGCACTCCGACGATCAAGTCAGTATATCTCTCAAAGATAATCAATAGTGCTAAACTCACTATTCAGAACATAAATTGCGTACCTTAGACCCATTGGGGGTGCCTCTCTTTTATAGATAACTCCATCCTAGTCCCTATAGAAGCCTAGCTTCAATGGACTTTTGTTCAGTGCTTATCCTGGACTCTTCAAGCGATAAAGATAAACTTCCTAAAAGTGTTATCCTTATCCACACTAAAGTCCTTCCTCACCCTAGGACTCATGTGCTTTGTCTGCTTATCTCGGATTCCGATATCTTCGAAGATAACTTGGGCCTAGCCGAGATCACCTCGGCGTCATAACCTGGACACGTGGCACCTCGGCTGACACGTCGGCGTCACCTTGGCCACGTTTGGTACTCAGAAAATATATCCCCACAACTGCCCTAGGTTCTATTACCTTAGCATTCTGAGGTGATGGAACCTATATCGGTACTTTCTGCCAGTACATCGGCTTCAGCCGAGATCATCATTATAGGCCGACATACCTCCTTAAGGTTTTTAAAAGTTTCCAAGATCTCCTTCATGCGTATGAGCTGTCATGCATCACAATTCAACCGTTTTAGCCACGTGTCCTTCCCTCACCATATCGTACTTGGTACGCGCTTCTAAATCATCTCGCGCATTTGTGCGCCGTCTGATGCTCACGTTGTTTTAGGCGCATTAATTTTGTTTTGCCGCCGTTTCAAGTTTTAACAAAACTTTTTCCCCCTTTCCTTATTTTCTCACTTTTCTCCATCGTCTCTGAAGCTTTCTCTCTCTAGCTTTTTCTTCCAAACCCTCCACTGTTCAAGCTTCTAAAGCTCTGCAATTTGTTCCGTCCACCTCCTCCAGCGAGGTTCTTGCTAATCCTTTCTGTAGCTCCCGTTCGTCGGACTTTGGCAAACTCAACACCGGCTTCCTCTCTTCAGTGAGTTTACTGTTTCTCCTATTTTCAGTTCTTCATGTTCTTCATTACTCGTTGCCATTACTGCTTTGTTCAAACATTCGTTTTACGAATCATATATCTGAATGTGATTATTCCACGACTTTGCTCTTGCTCACGTCTTGAATGCATGCACTGTTCATAACTTTTTTACACCTTTGCCACTGTTCTTGATTTCATACCCTGTGTACTTGCGATGTTCTTGATAGCCCATCTTTGTTCTTGAATCTAAATCGTATTCCTGTTTCTGTTTGCCGTGTTTTTCTAGATTCTCGTCTTCCGTCCTTGCTTCCATAGATCTAGGTTTGGGATTTGTCTGTAGAACCCACGAATTTTTAGGAAAAACTGAAACGATTCCCACACATTCTTACCCCAGTATTTACTTAAGTTTTTGCCGAGGTCCCAATATCCCTTTAAAATGCTTTCATTTGAAATCCATCTTCTTCTCGTTAAGCCGACATTATGGATATGTGGAAACATAAGGTAGACACCCCGAGTAAATTAGAGCACTTTAGGTAGGAGTTTGACATCCCGGTCGACGTCCATCTGAGGTTGGCTGAGGAAAACGACTCTATCATGCCCATAACTGACTCCATGCCCTTCCCTGTCGTAGCCTTTATTAAGTGCGGACTCCGACTTCCACTCGACATCCTTTTTCGTGAGATAATCCATTACTATAAGTTGAACCCAATGCAACTTTCCATCAACTCCTACCGAGTCATTAATGGCATAATAACCTTAGCCAAACAAGAAAACGCTAGGATCACCTTAGCTGATATCTAGTACTGCTACACCATGTGTGGTCTCAAAAGAGATACGGGCTACGTTTACTACCTCAAGCCAAGATCTATAGAGTACAAAATCGTAGCCTACCTCCCAGACTCCAACAAGGGAGCTAGAGACGACTACTTTATTACCTCGGAGAATTGGGAGTTCACTCTAGATGAAGACCTCCATCTTTACCCTCTTCCTCGAACCGTTTTTGTAGAGGGCAATGGTAAGAGCCCTGCGTCCATACTTACTTGCTTTCAAAAAAATTTCATAGTTTTTAATACTTTATTTTCTTCTAACGTCTGTTTTGCTTGCAGCTCTTCCTCAACCACAAAAGGGCTTCCGTTAGTCTTTCTTTCCCAGCAAAGACTTGAGAAGACTTTTGGATCTTCCAGTTCTCAAACGGAAGGCCCCTCTACTGCTTAATTTCATTCCGACGTATAAGTCAGCTCTTCCCGACGTCCCCAAGAAGAAGAAGAAGAAGAGTCTGTCTCCACCTTCTGCCACAACTCCTCAGACTGCTTCCACATCTCGGCAAGACCAAGGATCGACCTCTAATCCAGCCGAGCAGCCGTCAACCTCGGCTCCTTATCTAATCCCAATATCTCAGCGCCAACGTCGGCGACGAACTGTTTTCGTTGTTGAAATGGGCCACAAAAAAGCAGTTGCTAAGGATCTTTTAGCCAGCATCCCTGATTCAGTTGATGCCCAATCAGCGCCAACCCAGCCAAAGCCGAAGACAAAAAGGACTAAGAAGGCTCAGCCAAAGGCAAAGGTGACTCAGGTTGAAACTGAGGACACTTTGTTGATCTCCAAACTGGCTGAGAGTGATAAGTCCCAGTCTACCGTGGAAAAGAGGCGTGCCGAGGCCCAACCATCTGATTTCCCGAAATCAAAGAGGCCGAGGTCATCCGCTACAACTACCTCGGGGTCTTCAAAGCGTAATGCCCCCTGGGCCCCCCAAATTACTTTGGAAGATAAGCCAGTTATGGCTAGCGACAGTGCTGACGACATTACTGTCGCCGTTGCCCTGAGTACTGCTCTGCTCCTTCTCGGCGATCTCGACCGAAACGCCGAGATGAGCGAGTATGAGAACTATGCTCTGATGCTCCAGCACTCTGTTTAGGTAAGTCTCTTTATTAGGAAATTTTTCTTTCTCTTCATTACATACTTACAATATTTTCTAATAACTTTTACTTTCAGGCCATCCAGCATGCTCATTCTTTTTCAGTACAATCTTTCCAGAACCGGGAGAAACTGGCCAAGAAGAAGAGGGAGGTCTCTGGTCTGCAAAAGACTAACAAAAATCTGCAGTCAAAGATGAAGACTTTAGAGGATCAGGCCGAGGCTGCCATCAAAGCTCAAAACGACGCCGAAGAAAAGGCAGACTCTGCTGAGGCCATCAAAAAGGTGCTTGAGGCCGAAAAGAAGGATGCCGAGGAGAAAACGGCCCAGGCCCAAGAAGAACTGCAAGACGCTCTGGCCACAAAAGAGGCTAAAGTCAAGGCAGCCGATGAGAAGGGCTACAACGAAGGGGTGGCCGATGTTACGGCGGACTATGAAAAGCAAGTGAAGCAGGCATGCAACAGGGGTTTTACCCTTGGTTGGATGTCTCTTCGAAAGAAGCTTGAAGTCCCTGAGGACTCGCCACTCAGGAATGCCGACGCCATTCCTCTTCCATTCCCTCCAACTCTAACTCAATCTGATGACGACTCTGAATCTGAGAAGGAGGTTTTGGTGAAGAAGTCGAAAAACGCTGCTGGGGCCAAGTCCCCTTCTCTGAATGATCAAGTCCTGGACTTGACTCAAGATGAGAAGGGTGATGAGGTGCCCAAAGAAGCTACCCCTGAACAGGCATCTTTGGACGTGCCTCTTGTCAACAAGAGCCTTGATCAAACTCTTCAAGAAATTGATGCTGAGCTTGCAGCGGAAAAGGCTGCCGAGGTGTCTTCCCAGCAGTCATCCGAACTTCAGACCCAACCATCTGTCGTCGCTAAAGAGTCTTAACTTTGACTTCTTTTTTCTTTGTATTTTGTACTTTGTTTTTCTTTTTGAAGTAATGTAAATTTTTTACATCGCCGATGTGCTTTTTTTATGAATACAACTTCCTTTTTTCTTGAATGCTTGTATGTTTGTCTTCCCTTTATTGCTCTTGTATGACTTTCATACTTAGAATAATTTTGTGTCTTCAAAATGCTTCTTAGTCTTGTGCAACCTTCTCGGGGTGAAACACCTCGGTAATACAAACTGACGATTTACCTCGGCAAATGCCCAAGTACCTTTCTTAGTATAACCTTGGTTTCAGCTTGTAAATTTTTTCATAAAATTTCAACAAATGTTTTAGCTTAGTCTAACTTCAACCTGTAAACTTTTCTCAAGTTTCAACAAGTGTTAAACGTTATCTCGGTTTAACTTCAACTTGTAAACTTTTTAAGTTTCAACAAGTGTTAAACATGATCTCGGTTTAATTTCAACTTGTAAATTCTCTCAGAATTTCAACAAGTGTTAAACATCATCTCGGTTTAACTTCAACTTGTAAATTCTCTCAGAATTTCAGCAAGTGTTAAACATCATCTTTCTTCGCTCTACCCCCTAATGTGAACCTAAGTTTCACTTGGGTTCTCATTATACATGTATTCCAGAAACATTGGCGAGTATCTTATCAGTCATAAATGTAGAAGAATTCTGCTAAAATTTTTATTCATTACTTCGGCAAAAAACAAGAAAAATCTAATGATAGAAAAATTTCAGATTACAAGTGTTCCAAGGTCTTGGCAACTCTTTGCCCTCATTATCTTCAAGCCCATATGCCCATTTGCCCAATACCAAATCCTTCCCAGTTTGGGCCAAGATTGCCCTCTCTGGGATCCTTCTTGTTGCCGATGACTTTTCTCAAGACTAGGTTGCCGACTTGAAACTCCCTTGGGTTGACCCTCTTATTATAAGCTCTGGCAAGCTGCTGCTGGTATGCCACCAGCTGAATTACAGCTTTCTCCATTCTTTCTTCTAAAAGATCTAGATCTCGGGCTAAGAGTATATCATTAGTCTCATTCTCTACTCCCTGGGTTCTGATCCCTGGAATGCCGACCTCTAGTGGAATGACAACTTCTGTGCCATAAGCCATGGCAAAGGGGGATTCCCCTGTTGATCTTTTCGGTGTAGTCCGATATGCCCAGAGTACACTTGGCAATTCATCTACCCATTTTCCTTTTGCTGCTTGCAACCTCTTCTTAATCCCATCCAAGATGACTTTATTGGATGCTTCTGCTTGTCCATTGCTCTGGGGAAAACTTGGGGTAGAAAAGTAATTCTTGATTTTAAACTTTGCATAGAAGCTCTTGATTAGCTTACTGTCAAACTATGTTCTATTGTCGGTAACTATTGCTCTCGGAATCCCAAATCTGGTGATGATGTTTCTCCATAAGAAGTTTTTCACGTCCACATCTCGGATCTTGGCTAGGGGCTCAGCTTCTATCCACTTGGTGAAGTAATCTGTTGCTACCAGTAAGTACTTCCTTTGACCAGTTGTTTGGGGCAGTTGCCCAACGAGATCCATGCCCCATTGGGTAAACGGCCAAGGACTGGATACTGGGTTCAGGTCTGCTGTTGGTTGGTGTATCAGTGGTGCAAACCTTTGGCATTTTTCACATTTCTTTACATAGGCTTCTGCATCTTTCTGCATGTAGGGCCACCAATACCCCTGGGTAATGGCCCTATGGGCAAGTGATCTGCCCCCAGCGTGCCTTCCACAAATTCCTTCATGAATTTCATATAAAAAATCTTTAACTTATGAAGGATGTACACACCTCAAAAGGGGTCCAGTGAGGGATCTTCTGTAGAGATGTCCTTCCGCTGTTAGACTGAATCTTGCCGACTTCAATCTGATCTTGTGTGCCTCTTTGTGGTCATCTGGCAGCTTTTCTTTCTTTAAGAATGTTATAATTGCATCCATCCAGCTTGGTCTCATATCCACACACATTGCTTCGTGTTCCGCGATCGGTGGTTCAATGCTTGGGCCCGACAGGTATTCGACCATTATTGTCCTAGCTTTTCCAGGTTGTATTGCACTAGCCAGATTAGCCAGTGCATCGGCATGACTGTTATCATCTCGGCTAACCTGATATAGTCGGCAATTCTGAAACAAAGCCACTAACCTGTTGACTTCCTTTGCGTAAGCTGACATCCTTTTATCTCGGGCTGCAAACTCGCCCGTTGTTTGGTTGACTATGAGCTGGGAGTCACAGAAGACTATCACTTCATCTGCTTCTGTTACTACTGCCAGCTTTAGTCTTGTAATTAATGCTTCATACTCTGCTTCATTGTTTGAGGCCTTGAACCCCAATCGGATGGACTGTTCCAATATCTCTTCATCTGGAGATACCAGTACTACTCCTACCGCCGCTCCTTGCTGGTTTGAGCTCCCATTGACAAACAGTCGAAAAGAGTCGCTAATGTAAATGCTGCAGGGTCTGAGTTTTTCCTTTTTCTTTTATTCTGTTCCATTTGGCTGGGCTTCTTACTGCTTGCTTGAACATCGTTCTTCTTGGCTCAACGGAGCCCGACGTACGACGGATTCTGGAGTGAACTCGGCCACGAAGTCGGCCAAAACTTGGCCTTTGATTGCTGTTCTGGGTCTGTACTCCAAGTCATATTGTCCCAAGGCCACTACCCATCTGGCTATTCTTCCTGTCAGGTCTCCTTGATGTAGTAAGGACTTCAAGGGGTGTTCAGTTAGCACCACAATTTTATGATCCTGAAAGTAATGGTTCTGTTTCTTTGAAGCCATTACTAAAGCCAATGCCAATTTCTCTAAGGATAGATACCTTGTTTCTGCATCGGCCAGAGTTTTGTTTACATAGTAGACAGCCCTTTGCTCCCATTTTTCTTCTCGGATTACCACTGCGCTTACTGCGAGCTCTGAGACTACTAAGTACAAAAACAACTCCTCCCAAGGTTCTAGGTTTGAAAGAACTAGAGCCGTGGTCAGATACTTCTTCAGGTTGGCCAAAGCGGCCTCGCACTCCTCGGTCCATAGGAAATCTGTGGCTTTTTTCACTAAGTTGAAAAAAGGTTTGCACTTGTCTGAGCTTCTACTTAGGAACCTATTCAAGGCTGCGGCCCTTCCAGTTAGCATTTGCACCTGTTTTGCCGACGTCAGGCTCTTTAACTCTAGGATGGCCTTAATCTGATCTGGGCTGGCCTCAATGCCCCTTTTAGTCACTAGGTATCCCAAAAACTTACCAGATCCCACTCCAAATGCACAATTTGCTGCATTGAGTCGGAGCTGATATGTTTTAAGGATGTTAAAGACTGCTTTTAGGTCGGCCAGATGACCTTCAGGTTCTTTGGTCTTCACGACCATGTCATCAATGTAAACTTTCACCATTCTGCCAATCAGGTGTTTGAACATCTTGGTTACCAGCCTTTGGTAAGTTGCTCCTACGTTTTTTAACCCAAAAGGCATCACTCTGTAGCAGTACAGCCCTTTGGGATTGATAAACGCAGTCTTCTCTTCATCTGGGGGGTATATGGCTATCTGATGGTACCCCCTGTATGCATCCAGGAAGCTCATCCTTCCATGCCCCGACGTGGCGTTTACCAGCTGGTCAATCTTGGGTAGAGGAAAACTATCTTTGGGACAGGCTTTGTTCAGGTTAGTAAAGTCTACGCAGACCCTCCATTTACCATTCTTTTTCTTTACCACCACTGTGTTTGATAGCCATGTCGGGTAATTTACCTCTTGAATGGCCCTGGCCTTCAGAAGTCTGTCTACTTCTTCTTCCACTGCTTCGACGTGCATCAACGTCGGTCTTCTTGCTCGTTGGATTACGGGCTTTGCCGACCTATCAACGTTCAGTTTATGGCAAGTGACCTCGGAGTCAATGCTAGGCATTTCGTAAGGCGTCTAAGCAAACACCTCAATATTTGCTCTCAAAAAAGTTTCCAACTCTTTTTCTTCTTCTTCGGCTAAGCTCGAGCCGAGAAGAAAGAAGCGTTCTTCATCCCCCTCCTGGACGAGGATTTTCTTTAGTGCTTCTTCACTTTTCTCGGCTGGCTCCTTGCCGACATCCTCTAAGACCTCCACGTCCTCGCTTTCGATCTCTGCCTTCTTTGGTTCTCGAATGCTGCAGATGGATTTCATTGCTGCCATGGAGCAATTTTTTGCCTGGAGCTGATCTCCTCTGACCTCTTCAATCCCAAGCTTTGTTGGGAACCGCAATAGTTGATGCAATGTTGAGGGAACTGCCCCCATTGCGTGCAACCATGGCCTTCCCAAGATGATGTTGTAAGGGGAGGGCGTGTCGATTACGGTGAATTCTGTCTTTATCTTCTTGGTGCCATCCTACACCTTCAAGCTCGTCGTTCCCAGTGGCCATGTCGGCGTTCCATTGAACCCAACCATTGGGCTATTAGATTGCTCCATATCGTCTGGGTGAAGGCCAAGCTCCTTGTAACATCCGACGTACATGATGTCACAAGAGCTGCCTTGGTCGATTAAGATGCGCTTCACTTGGCATTTCCCAACCTGGAAGGATGCTACCAAGGCATCGTTATGTGGATGCTGCACCATTTCAAGGTCGGCTTCGGTAAAGGACACTACTGGTCCTTGGTAATCTTCTGCCCAATGTCTTTTCTCCCCGACTTGGTACACATGATGTAGGTGTCTTACCTTCTGGGTCTCCCCCCGAATCTCATTTTCGTTGACCTTTGAGTGAATCACATTAATTACCCGAGGTCCTCCTGCCTGAGGTTGTTGTGTTGAAGGAGGCGGGGCTGCTGGTGCCTGAGGCAATCTTGCCTGTTCTTCTCTTGTTTTGGCTTCGTCGACAAGGTCTCTCAGATGACCCTGCCTCACCAAATCTTCAAAGTGTGTTTTTAGGGCCCTATAACCCTGGGTCATATGCCCATCTTCATTGTGGCAAACACAATGCCTTCCAAGGTTTCTCCTCATAAACTCTCTAGGTGCCCTTGCTGGTGCTCTGAAATAGGGTTGGTTCCGAATTCTATCCAGGACTTTGTGAATCGGGATTCGGAACATAGTTGTAACTGCCTGTGTAGCCCTCAGTCTTGTGTCTTGTTTGCTGGATCCATCGTTACCTCGGCCTCACTTTGGTGAGCCGTTTTCTTTTTCTTGCTTCGTTTCCTTAGCTCCTGATGTGTCTTCCTCGACTCTAGCATACTTCTCGATTCTCGCCATGAGCTCTTCCATACTTTTTGGCAATGTCTTTGCCACAGATTTTTGGAGTGGACAGTCGTCTTTTAGGCCGTTCTTGAAAGATACGACTGCCACCTCTTGATTACACTCTGGTATTCGGTTGAACACCTCATAGTACCTTTTTGCATAGGTCCTGATGCCTTCATCCTTAATGATCTTCAAAGTCATCAATGCATTTACCCTTAATGGCTGTAGCTTGTTTGACACGAACCTGGCCACGAACATCTCGGCCAGGCCTTCCCAGGTCTTCATGCTTCCATTCGGTAGTTTGTGAAACCAATCTGATGCAATCTCCCCGAACGATAAGGGGAATACTTTGCAGAGCAGTGACTCGTTCCCACTATACAATGCCATTGAGTTCAAATATAATCCAACATGGAAGTTGGGGTCCGACTTACCATTGTATAGTTGGAACCTTGGCATACTGAATCTCTTCAAAGCCTCAAATTTGTCTAGCTCCACCGACAATGGTGTTCTCAGCTTTTCAGGGGAAGTTACCTCGGCATCGGCATTCTGCTGCTTCCTCTTGAGGTAATCTCTCAAGTCTTCTTTGCTCCGCCCAGGAGCTCGGCTATCTCTGGACTTCAGTCTTTTCGGCATACTACTCTCAGCTTCATGGTGGGTCCTTTTCGATCTTTCTCCGTGAGTTGTGTCAAAGCAGAGCGCCTGCCCCTGAACATGCCGATGTTCTTTAGGGTCTGCCTCCTTGGCACGATGTGTCCTCCGCGACTCTTCTCTCATTGATTCTCCTCTTTCGACCTCCCTTGAAGGCCAGTGAGAGTGTTTTTCACTCCTGGTATGCTGGGGGATTTCTGGGATTGGTTTCTGCCATTCCTTCTGTGCAGTGGCTGCTGGAATCGGCGTGCCCTGCAGCGGGAATGATGGCTGCATGACATTGTTTTTCATCATAAAATTGACGACCGATTGCAGGTCTGCCAATTTGTTTTCCATCTCTTTTACTTCTTCGTCCCTTCGAAGGCATCTATCTTTCCACACTTGGAGGTCGTCTTCGTTATAATACCTGCTTTGTTCTGGTTTCTTTGGTACGCCGCCATCCTAGCCGACGTCTTTCTTGCTGTGATTTTGGTCACGAGTTTCTGTGTTGCGGTTGTCTCCTTCGACGTCAAGATCGATAGGTTTGCCACTCCCAACAGGAGCGTCGTCCCCAATCTTTTCCTTCTGTCCGTCACTGGCCATCTATTCTTCTTTCTTTCCCACAGACGGCGCCAAATTGTGTGAGTGATTTTTTGATCACACTGCCCAACTCGGTATTTAGCTAGAGAGCACTAGCAAAATAGATGACACCTGGCTGACCTGCAACAGAAAGAGAAGATTCCGGCGGTGGTTCGTCCACCCGGGGGCACTCCGACGATCAAGTCAGTATATCTCTCAAAGATAATCAATAGTGCTAAACTCACTATTTAGAACATAAATTGCGTACCTTAGACCTATTGGAGGTGCTTCTCTTTTATAGTTAACTCCATCCTAGTCCCCATAGAAGCCTAGCTTCAATGGACTTCTGTTCAGTACTTACCCTGGACTCTTCAAGAGATAAAGATAAACTCCCTAAGAGTGTCATCCTTATCCACACTAAAGTCCTTCCTCACCCTAGGACTCTTGTGCTTTATCCGCTTATCTCGGATTCTGATATATTCGGAAATAACCTGGGCCTAGCCGAGATCACCTCAGCGTCATAACCTGGACACGTGGCACCTCGGCTAACATGTCGGCATCACCTTGGCCACGTGTTGGTACTCAGAAAATATATCCCCACATATATTATGATTAGTAGGTGATCCGTTTGACACACGGGGATTTATTTTTAAAATAAAAAATTAATTTTGTTGTTGTAATATTTTATGTGTAGAAAATTTTAATAATTGAAAATTAAATATAAATAAATTTGTTAATGGATGATGAAAATTTTTGTTATTGTATATGTGATCATATATAAAAGGCTTATAAAAATAATTTATTTCAAAATAAATAAAAAAAAGGTATATTCTCAACTTGAAATCAAATTCTCATTTATATTAATCAAATTTAACAAAATTATGAATTTCACTTGCATCAAAATATTTTTTTCTGAAAAAAAATAACAAAAAATTCTATAATATACAAATTATAACTTGGTTATAACTCATAGCGTATTGTTTTGGTTATTAATCGAAAATGTCTTTGCACATTTCTTATATTTTTGGTTATATCTAAAGTGGTGTATCGGGTTTTAGTTATGCTTCAAGTGGTGTTTGATTATGATCTATTATAATAGTTTTATATAATAATATTTAAGTATTTTATTGCATAAAAAAATGCTTAAAGTGAGTTGACTCAAAGATATGATTTATACTTATATTAGTGAGATAATAAGAATTATTCACATTAATATATAAAAAGTTACAAATTCAAATGATGAGCAGTGTCCTCAAAAGGAGTCAAAAACAAAATCTCTATAATCTAATAACCACAACATACTTATATTTAATTTTTTAAATAACTTCTATTCCTACTTTTTATTATTATTATTATTTCCAATTGAATAAAAAAATAAAAAAATAGAATCACTTTTAATTGTATGTTGCTATTTTTTTTTTCCAATTTAACTATTATTATTAATGTCAAATTGGGTGTTCATTTTACTATGTTATAATTTAATATCATATAAAATCTTATATAGTTATTTCAATTTCACTTTTATAACACGATAAGGTTAAAATTATTAAAATACGCATAAATAATTGAAATAAAATTATTTTATATATATATATATATATTTGTTTAAATAACATTTTTATCGAATGAAAATATTAAGATTATCAAAATAAATAATTAGAATCATTGTTTAATTTTAAATGACTTTTTCTCTCCAATTTAATCATTATTTTTAATGTTAAAATGAATATTTATTTTATTATATTGAAATTAAGTACAAAAGTATCATATATATATATATATATATATATTTAAACTACACTTTCATAGTTTAACAGAACGAAAATTGCACTACATATTTCATAATATATTTTTTAAATAGTTCTATATATATGTATACATAGATATATACATAAATAATTCAATTAATATTATTCTTTTATAATGCATACATTTCTACATATTTTAAAAAAAAATTATATACAGATGTATATAAATAATTTAATTTTATTTTATAAAATATTATTAAAAAAAAAATTAACCTATAAGTACTAGTATATATATATATATAAGTAACAACATCCCACACAAAACAAAACACATGCCTTATGCCTCTTTAATCCAACAACCATTACTTAGGGGTGTAAATTTGGCCAGGCCCACGTCGGGCCTCTTGGGCTCCTGCCAAAATTCGGGTATGGCTAGATCAGCCCACATGCTAGAAAATTAGGCCTTGGCCTCAGAGGTATTCGGGCCGAGCCGGTGGGCTTGGGTCTGGGCTCGAGCTTGGGCAGGGCTTGAACAATTTTTAAAATTTTTTTCACTAAAATTTTATTTTTTTCCACAAAAAATGACATTGGGTCTCAGGCCAGGCTTCAAGTGGGCCTTGAGCAGGCCGATAGGCCGGGCCATGGGCAAGCCCAGGCAGGCTAGGCCCACAGATTAGGCTAATCGGGTCGGGCCACCTTGGGCCGCGGGCAAGCTTTATGTCGCCCACAGGTCGCGGGCCAGTTTTATACTCTTACCTCTGCTCAATTCCATTCAAACTCTAACTCACCCTCTCTCTCTCTATCTATATAGATGTTTAGGAAGCCCAAAATTGATTGTTTTTAGCTAAAATTTACTAAAAAATAAAATATCACATCAAATCCATAATCATTTAACTTTTTTTTCTCACAAACATCACATCCAACAACAAAAAAGTTTAACACTCTTTCCATACACAAATATTTTAGCCTACTAAAATAGCCAAAAACTAAAATAGCTTACTAAAATAACTAACTTCCCAAACGAGGCCTATATATATATAGAAAAATTATTGGTTAGTCTATGAGCGTCATGTGGTCATGCCCCACACCAATCACAATTCCCAATGCCCCTTCATGTTTCTCAATTGCCCAATACAAATTCATAGGTCCCATCCCTCCACTAATCACAACACTATTAGAGCACCACATAAGGTACCCCAAAACCAACCAATAACTTCTCATATATAAGAGTAACAATATCCCACACACAAAACAAAACACACACCTCACGCCTCTCTAATCCAACAACTCAATTCCATTCAAATTCTCTCTCTCTCTCTCTCTCTCTCTCTCTCTCTCTCTCTCTCTCTCTGTATATATATATATATATAAGAGTAACAGTACTTCGTCACTCCTCTCTAGTTTCAATCAATTTTGCCCTAATTCAACAATGAATATCAATTCAATCTTGCGTTCTCTCGCTCTTTATAGTTATAGTTCTAGTTCTTTTCAGCACTACAGTTCTCAGAGACTGCACTTGCAATGCCAAAATGATCCATAGTGGAAGTAACAAGAGCGAAAAACTCGTATACAAATTGGCGGTGATTAGGTCTAGGCATAGGGTTATTCGACCCGCCCAAACCGCCCTGCCCGATCTGAACCGCACGCCTGTGGGCGGTTTCGCAAACACATTAGGGTAGGGTGCGGTTCGAATTTTATATAAATTTCGAGTTACAGGTTTGAACCGCACCCGCCCAACCCGTCCGCATTAAATTAATTAATTAATTAATTTTTTTTTCTCTTTCAAATCTAACCGTCCATCATCATCTCACTTACTTACCTCACCTCATCTATACCAAACAAAACAAAAAACCCTAATCTAATCGTCTCCCTCACTCTCTCAGTCTCCTCTCTCTCTCTCTCTCTCACTCTTTCGTTGTTCATCTCATCACACCGATCATCGCACCGCCGATCTACTCACAGGTAAAGTCTCTCTCTCAATCTCTGTCTTTCTCTCTCTCGGCCCGATGGTTGAATTTTTTTGTTATATATATATAAGATATCTCTCTGATCTAATCTGTCTCCCACACTCTCTCATCTCATCAAATCAATCTCATCTCTGTCTCTCTCTCTCTCTCCCTAATCTCTCATCTCTGCACCGATCGAATCTGTGTGTTTCTTTGGAAATAAATCTGATTTTTTTTTTTATCTTAGTTGTGTTGAATCTGTAATGTGTTGATCTGTAATGTCTCTCTCATTCTGATTTTTTTTCTGATCTCACCTCTGTGTTTGTTTTGTTTGATCTTACTTGTGTTAAATCTGTAATGTGTTGATCTTAGTTGTGAAATCTGAAATCTGTATGTTAATTTTATTAATTCTGAAATCTAAATCTAAATCTGAAATATGAATTTGTTTTGTTTGATCTTAGTTGTTTTGGCCTCTGAAATCTAAATCTGAAATCTGTATGTTGATCTTAATTTTATTAAATCTAAAATCTGAATCTGTATGTTAATTTTATTAATTGTGTCTGTTATTAAATCTGAAATCTGAATCTGTATGTTATTTAATTTTTGGAATTCAAGTTGACCAACTAGGTGGAATTCAGAAAAAATAAGTAGAATCTGTATGTTATTTAATTCTGAATTCAATCTGTTTACATTGAATCTCTGTCTGTTTACATTCAAACTGATTGATTCTGTCTGTATAATTTTGGTACATCTGAATCTGTCTATATAATTTTGGAATTCAGTTTGAATGTATAATTTTGAATCCTCTAATTCTCACACTGATTGATTCTGTCTGTCTGTCTGTATAATTTTGAATGCATAATTTTGAATTGAAACTGATTGATTATGTCTATCTGTATAATCTGTATGTTATTTAAAATTGAATCTGTGTCTGTAAAATTGATTCTGTGACTGTATTTTTGTAATCCAGTTTAAATGGAGGATAGTATTCAATCTCCCGCAATCAATCTTGTACCTCCGGAATCCTCTAATTCTCAAAGTTGAACCCGAACTTGAACTTGAACCTAAGCCTCCTAGACCCCTAAAGAGAAAGAGTGAGAGTGGAGGGGGAAGAGCACCATCCACCGTTTGGGATCATTTTGATAAGGTTGTAGGGACCAATGGGAAGCATAGAGCTGTATGTAAATATTGTAAGAAAAAGTATATGGCTGACTCTAGAACTCATGGGACTAGTAATTTGAGGAGTCATACACCCAATTGCAAAGAATATCCAAATAGGGATACAGATGGTCAACAAACACTAAATCTTAAACCGAAACAAAATGAAGAGGGTGTTGAGGTTGTAGCAACAATTTTTAATTTTGATACTTGTAAAAGGGCTCTTGCGGAGATGGTGGTCATTGATGAGTTTCCATTTAGATTTATGGAGGGTGTTGGGTTTAGAAGATTTTGTAATGTCATGCAACCCAAATTCACACCAATTCCCTCTCGTCAAACCATATCTAGAGAAGTGCTCAATATATTCAAGAATGAAAGGGATAAGTTAAAGAAAGCCATGAAGGGTCGTAGAATTTGCTTTACTGCGGACACTTGGACATCTATTCAGAATTTGTGTTACATGTGTTTGACTGCTCATTTCATTGATGATAACTGGAAACTTCAAAAAAGGATCATAAATTTTCAACAAGTTGAGGATCACAATGGAGAAACATTGGGTCGAAAAATTGAGTCGTGTTTGATTGAGTGGAACATTGATAGCATATTCACCTTAACAGTTGATAATGCTAGTTCTAATAATCTCACCATTCAATATTTGAAAACGATAACGAATGATTGGAAGGGGACTATTTTGTAACATGAGTTTATTCATATGCGTTGTTGTGCACATATTCTTAATCTCGTTGTGAGTGATGGGTTGAAAGAAATGGATGATTCTATTGCCAACATTAGACTTGCGGTGAGATATGTGAGGTCTTCTCCTCATAGGCATGATGTTTTAAGAAGTGTGCGGCCACACTCAAACTTGATTCAAAAGCTCTTGTATGCCTAGATGTACCAACAAGGTGGAACTCTACCTATTTGATTTTAGAGGCCGCCGAAAAGTATGAGAAGGCTTTTAACCGATTGAAGTTTGTGGATTCCAACTTTGAACCTTATTTCAAGGATGTTGATGGTGGCATAAGAAGAAGTCCGAATGAGTTGGATTGGAAAAAGTGTAGAATTTTTTTGAGGTTTCTAAAATTATTTTATGTTGCAACTAAGAAATTTTCGGGGTCTCTCTTTGTTACTTCCAATGCTTTTTACAAAGAGATGTTTGTTATTGAAAGCAAAATTAACCAACTAATTTTAGAGGAG
Source organism: Camellia sinensis (assembly GCF_055761805.1). NCBI lineage: Eukaryota > Viridiplantae > Streptophyta > Magnoliopsida > Ericales > Theaceae > Camellia > Camellia sinensis. Next base: position 99,692,956 of record NC_138972.1, read on the forward strand.
GATGATACTTTGAGCACAATGGCAAGGACTATGAAGCTAAAGTTTAGCAAGTATTGGGGGGATGGAAGTAAAATCAATTTGTTGTTGTATGTTGCGGTGGTTCTTGATCCTACCAAAAAATGACATACTTGGAGTTTTGTTTTTCCAATTTATTTCTTGGAGATAATAGGAAGGTGGAAGAGATGGTAGACAAGGTTAAGAGTTGCTTGAGTCGTTTGTATAGCCATTATGTCACACTTTATCCTTCAAATGAGAAACTTCTAAGTGTGAGTGAAGTTGTGAATATGGTGGAAGATGATGATGATGATGATCCCTATTCTTTAGTTGACTCCCAATTTAATTCCTATTTGGAGGGGTGATGCACTAGTGGATCTAAGTTGGAATTGGAACAATATTTATCCGAGGTTGAACATTTTGCAAAGAATCAAACATTTGAGATTTTGGATTATTGGAAGGTGAATGCAACCAAATATAGGGTGTTATCACAACTTGCAAGGGATGTGTTGGCCATGCCTATTTCTACCGTTGCATCGGAGTCGGCTTTTAGTACGGGAGGGCGTATTCTTGACCCATTTCGTAGTTCACTCTCGCCTTCTATGGTTGAAGCTCTTGTATGTACTCAAAATTGGCTTCGAAGCAACCTTCCAATTTCTCTTCGAAAGGCGATGGATGATGTGGAAGAATTTGAGCAATATGACTCGGGTAAATGGGAATTTATTTATCTTTATTTTTATTTGTATTATTCATTTTCTAATGTAAGTTTTATTAATCTTCTCTTGTTGACTTCTAATTAGGTACTTTGGAGTCAAACTCATCTTCAACTTCAACCTATAATGTTGATGCTATAATTGATGTCTAATATCCATTTGCTCATTGGTAATTTTTTCATATACTCAACACATTTTCTTACTATATTGAGATGCAATATATAGACATTTGTTTATCTTTTCATTTCCTACTATAATTGAAGATTAAAGTTTATATTTTTTCAATTTGTTTTTGTGTAGGGTTCATTAACCAAATGCATGGAATTAGAATTGGAATTAGAATTGGAATTAGGGATGGCAATGGGGGTTAATGGGGTGGGTATTGATTCCCCATCCCCATTCCCCTATAATAAATTTTCCCCATTCCCCATTCCCCATTCCCCATTCCCCATGGATACCACCCTCCCCATTTCTTAATGGGTTTGGATTTTCCCCAACCCACTTTAATCCCCATTTTTTTTTTTTATATTTAATGTTTTTTTTTTTTTTTTTTTTTTTTTTTTTTTTTTTTTTTTGTAGATTCACAACAAAAACTAAATATACCTTCAATCTTTTTTCTTTCTTTTTTAATATATTTAATATTAACAATTTTTTTTTTTTTTTTTAAGGTTCACAACAAAAGCTAAATATACCTTCAATCTTTTTTCTTTCTTTTTAAATATATTTAATGTTAACAACTTTTTTTTTTTTTAAGATTTTAACTAAATATACCTTCAATCTTTTTTCTTTTTTTTTAAATATATTTAATGTTAACAACTTATTTTTTTATTTTTTTTAAGGTTCACAACAAAAGCTAAATATACATTCAATCTTATTTTATTTTATTTTATTCAACAACAAAATCAAATATACATTAATTAATTAATTAAAAAGTTTGTTTTATAATAATCAAATATATAATTTTAAGACAATCAAATAAGTTTTAGTAATTAAAAAAAAAATGTGGAAGAACGTGAAAGATTAAAAAAAAAATTACAATCATCTCTCTCTCTCTTTGCCAACCAAAACTCACATATGGATAACTTCACTCTAAATACACATGTACGTCAAAGTATCTATCAGTGTAATTCTAAACATCATAAATGAATTGCACAGAATAATTAAAGTAGTTAGATGTTCATAGTAAGGCTTAATTCAATTAGAAGCAAAACACATTAAACTCCTAATGCACATTGTTTGACATTTCAGCTCCCAACTCAACAAAGTGCATTCTTTGACATTTCAACTTTAAGTTTTTACAAGTTTCTTACAGTAGCAACACTCCAGCAGCAGCAGCATTCCAACAGCAACAACCCTCCAGCAACAAAACCTACACAAGGATAATAAAGATCAAAGAAAAAAATGTTGCTCGACTCTAATTCACATCCATATACTGAAAGACAATGTATAACATGTAAAAAGATCCTACTATGAAAGTTTGAGCCGTTCAACAAGAGAAATGCAAAAGAAAAATCAACTCTGATTCAAGGGTTTTATTTTTGGTAACTTGAATTTTATTTTGAGACTAGACTTGACGAATATTGAACAATTGATTATTGAGAGTTGTTTTGGAATTGTAATTCCCAATTTATTCTTCTTCCTAGTGCTGCATCAACATGACTGCAAATTTTTCCACTTGTGGTAACTTGTAATTCACTTGTGGTAACTATGGTTGTAATTCACCTTAAATACATATACTCACTTGTGGTAACTATGGATGTAATTCACTTGTAATTCACCTGTAAAGCATGCACCTTAAATACATATATTCACTTGAGTTATATAATCTTACACATTACAGTACAATGCAGTCTGAAATTGTCAATACTTCAAGACAATAAGAGATAATGAAGGCATATTTGATGTTGATAGGCATGTTCATGTACTAAGTGCATATGTATATAAATTTGTTAAACAGAATAAACATTATAGACAGTCCCTATACTCATGGAAATGAAAATGAAATCTAATACTGACAGCCATACAATAATGATTATTGCTTCCATACTAACAGAATTCTGTGGGATGTTTTTGAACATAAAAATCAAAATGTAATCAGCCTATTGCATTTTATACGAGTATTAAAAGAAACTACTTGATCTTTTAAAGCAGAATATGGATCTAATGCCATATCATCTTTAAGTGAAAAACATTGAATAATTTTATATCCTAAGCGATGATTCTCTATCTTTTAATACTAACACTAAGCCACAAAATATGCCATGACTCCATTTAAATAGGACACCCAACACTAGTTTTATTTGTTGAATCATTTCTTCAGGTAAGCTTAACAAATAAAGCAAGCAGAATATGTTCAAACAATCACAAGGGTAAAAGAAAAAACATTCATAGAAGTTTCAATTCAGTAGTGATGGATGAAATCCTTATCAGAAATTTGCTATCAAGTTGAAAATAACTTCACTTACTTTTTCTTGTCGATGTTAGGAATATCACTTCTCTCAGCCTTCTCCACAATCACCTTTAGAGTAGATTAACAAATAAATAAAAATAAAGACTTAATCTATAAGTAGAGCTTACAAATTTAAAGTGAAAAGTATGCTAGATTAACAAATAAATAAAAATAAAGACTTAATCTATATAAACTTATTATAAAAACCAAAAATAGATAAAATCATGCTCATAGTGCAAGAGATTCTCCTAGTACAGCTAAAAGTCAAGGGGAAACAAACTCACAAATAAGAATAAAATCAATGTACTAAAGGCATACCCAATGCAAAAGAAAGATCAACTCTGATTCACATCCATATCATCATATATAGTGGCGTAACCAACTGATTCTAATGTTGAATTTCCTGAAAAATAAAAGAAAAAAATTAAGTATTGAGACTATTCAATGAAAATATATTTATTTTAAAAATAAATATATGTTGATTTATTCAAGTACCTTGCATCTCTATAGCCCATAACCAACTCTGTGCACACATCAATGCTTCCAAAGTATCTGGATGAAGTCTACTTCGATATGGGCTCACCAACCTACCACTAGTGCTAAATGCAGACTCAGAAGCAACAGTAGATACCGGAATAGCTAAAAAATCCCTAGCTATTGCCTGTAAGGTTGGATACTTCGATGCATTTGATTTCCACCAAGTCAACACATCAAAATTGGGAGTTCTTGTCACAACATCCTCTTCTAAATAATGGTCCAACTCTGATGTTACATTGTTGACTTTTTTTCTTCGCTTTCTACTAATAAACAAATCATAATCTGAAACTACCTCTGAATCCCCAAAATTTGAACTTGTAGAAGATTCAACATTAGCATCAGTTCCCAAACTAAGTTTTCTTTGATACTCTTGCAACAAATCATAACAAAGTTGGCGAATCTTCGCAATTTCCTCTTCAGCTGTATCTCCATAAAGTTTATCAAAATAAAACTCCAACACACTAAGTTTGTACCTAGGATCAAGGACAACAGCAACTCCTATAAGACCATGTATAATAACCCAATATTTGTCAAACTTTCCCAACATTTTTGATGCCATTGATCTAACAACCTCAATTGAACAAGATAGCCATTGGGAGATAGAATCAGAATCATCTACATCAAGGACATTTTGATTGGGGAGGGGAGGCTGTGATGGTAGAGAGGTCTCACTCTCAACCGATCTTGATGGTTGTAAACCATCAACGGGTAATTGGGAGTTTGCTTGAGAGTTTGCTCCAACTTCCGACATTATCAATGCTTAAAAATCCTAGAGAACATAAATTAGAACACAAACAATCATATGGATATTCCCTAATAAGAGAAGAAGAAATAACAAATTTTAGGAAATTGAGTTACACCAAATGATGCGAACATAGATTTCATACCCATATATGGAACACACATCCAACAATTTATATTAACAAGTTCAATTCAACTAAAATTGGATTAACATAGACACAAAACATATGAATGAATATTTTGATAGAATGATCATTCCATTCCGATTCATTCTAATGAACAAAACACTACCTAAGGGTTATGAAACCAAACTTATATGGAGTTCTTCTCCTTCCTATTCCTAGATAGATCATTTAACACACAATAACTCAGCTCATAACCCAAAAAATTACCCACCCAAACACTACTTAACCAAGTGCTCAATACGGGTCCAGTTTAGTTTCGCTAGAACTTAAAATGGGTGTATTTTCTTTTCATACAGCTATTAAAAATTTCAGCATGTAAAGCAAGAAATCCTACCATAATTGTGGAGAAGACGGGTCGCCGGTTAGAAAGGAGGTGGGGGTTGAAGGCTGAAGTTAGTAGCAATGGCTACCGAAAACGCAGCAGTGGTTGCTGAAGGTGGTGGTTGAAGGACTTAAGGTTTGGAAGGTTGGGATGAAGGAGATGAGGGTATGTTTGGCATTATGAGAAGTGTGTTCATCTAACTTCAGATATCCTATTTCTCTAAAAATGCCTATAATTTCAAATGATGTTAGAACTATCAAATTTTTCCAAGCCTAATTCATATAGGTGGTTCTGTTTGATAGAATATGAAAATTTTACATGGGAACTATTTTGTGGAACATGTTCTATGGAAAATTCTTATTGGAATTACTTGGCATATAAAGAATTGTTATTCCTGGTGCAAAAAGGAACTAAGGTTCAACAATTCTATGAATTAGTGAGGGCTTAACCTGTCTGAAAATGTGCAAGGTAGAGAAGGCAAACATTAGGGTGCAGTGTGCAAGTGAGTGAGTATTGCTTAAAACTTATGTATCAAAGCTTCCATAACCCACCCAAAAAATATTTTACCCACCAAAAAAAAAGTTTCCATGGCCTAACAGGTTTCATTACCTAGACTACAATTACTTTCAACTCTTCTCAATACCACCATTTGTCAATAAGATCTCTTTGGTCCTCACCACTATAGTTCCTTAACGTTACATCTCTTTCCAATAAAATTATATAAACATCTTTCTTCCCTACCTTTGTACTTAAATGGAAATATTAATCATCATATGCATCCAATTAACTTCACAACTGCCACCTAGTTTTCTGTTGAGCATTGCCAAGCTTTAGAACAGGGCTATTGTTTGCTGCAGTTGTAGAAAGTTCAAGTTACGAACCATGAAAAGGTAGGTTTGAATTTTCTTTTCATACAGCTATTAAAAATTTCAGCATGTAAAGCAACAGTGCTCTCAATAAAACAGGGGAATTTGATTTTAAATGGGTGTATTGTTTGCTGCAGTTGTAGAAAGTTCAAGTTACAGTGCTCTCAATATATATAAAGTGAAAAGAGGAAGACATGATGATGAAGAGCTTTGATTTTAAATCAGTGAAATGTCTAATAAAACAGTAACAGTGCTCTCAATTGAACATTGAAGATCTCAAATTCAGCAGCTAATATGAATTGGGAAAGAGGGGAATTTGGGGATACCTTCGTATCAATTTTTGCTGACAACCCACAATGTTCACAAAGATGACAACCTAGGTCCCTGTTTGGTTGCCGAGAAAAGGGAAGAAAAACCCACAATGTTCTTGATATCATGCAAGCTAATTCATCAGCACATGTTCATAAGTGCATCTACAAACATGCAAAAATAAATTACCCCAAAAAATCAATTATCAACTAGGTATTTGCCCATATGGGTTCCTCAATCAGACCAAAAACAAAGCAAAAATAACCGAAGAACAAGAGAGAACGAGAGAGAGAGAGAGAGAGAGAGCTCACCACGCTGGAGAGCTGTGTTAAACGCCAACGAGATCGCTGGAGAACTTTGATCTCTAGCTGCTTTCGATGCTGGAACAGAGAATCTAGAACTCATCCACTGTTTACAACCCTCCCCATCCACTGTGTTCTCTTATCGGAACTCATCCAGTGTGTTCGCTATACATCTCTTATCCGAACTCTGATCTGGAGTGAGTGAGACAGTGAGAAAACCCTAGCTGTGTTGAAACATTCGGAGAAATGAGCCTGACCCATTCCCCGACCCATTCCCCGATGGGGAGTTAAATTAAATCTCCTACTGACCCGATGGAGAAAAAAATAGGAGAAACCCATATATTTCGGGTAGGGTCTCCATGGGTAACCATTGGGTATGGGTTTTATTGCCATCCCTAATTGGAATTGGAATTGGAATTTGTGAAAGTTGAATTGGATGTGATTCATGAAGATGAAGTTTGATATCTTAGAAATGTTTTAATTTTATTTCATGGGTTTGTATTGAATGAAGTTTGACAACAAATTTTTTTTTTAATTGCGTTTTGGTTTTGGATGAATGTAAGTTAATGAATTATTATTTTTTTTTTTTTTGCATTTTGGATGAATGTAAGTTAATGAAGTATTATTATTATTATTATTATTATTATTATTATTATTTTGGGTTAGGAATGATGAATGTTGAATTTTCAATGTAGGATATTTTTATTTGGGTTATGAATGATGAATGTAGGATGAATGCAAGTTAATGATAGAATGTAGATTTTGAATGATTTGTTTAGGTTACGAATTGAATTTGTTGTGTTTTTTATTTTATAAGTTTTTTACAAGTTTTAATTCATTAATTATTAATGTTGGAGCATTTTAGAAAATATGAGAAAAAATGTCCAAAATAAAGATTGACAAAATGGGAGAAAAAAAAGGTTTAAAAATAAATTTTTGAAAAAAAAGTTCAATCTGCAAACTGCCCGCAATCGCCCCGCACATCCGCGAACCCTATCCGCACAAACCGCATTGCGGGCGGTTGCGAGTTGACTTTTTCCCAAATCGCATAGACGCGGGCCGGTCCAAACCGAACCGCGGACACCCTTAGCGGTGATAGCTTTGATTATCGTCACCAGAGCAATCAAATCCTGTCTTTCGGTGCTGATGATGGCGAACACGTAATCATCGGCCTTGGCATTACCATCATCATCAGCCTTCCCCTTAAAATATGGTGTTGCAAACGTATCAATTATCGAACTCATGACGATGATGGCGGCAACATTTGTGATGTTATATTTTAAGAGAAAACCAATGATAATGGTAATGCCAAGGCTGATGATTACGCGTTCACCACCATTAGTATTGGAAGTATAGCGATCCCGATTTTGACCCAACGCTCGTAGTAGTCTAGATTCGGGTTTATGGTTTCTGAGTGTTGCTCATTGTCTTTTTCTCTCTATTCCTACCTAAATTTGGTTATTTGGGCATTTTGACTGTGCTTGGAACAGGTTGGTTGCTTAGTTTTCAAACCTTGTGTTGTCCAGAATTTTGGTCTTTCGCTCAAGCGGCCCTTTTTACGCTCGAGCGGGGTTTGCAAACTTTCAGTACTTTGCACGTTTGCAAAAGTACTATAGCGGCGTTTTTCAGGCTTGAGCGGCGTTTCCTATGCTCGAGCGGGTGGGCGCTCGAGCGTCCCTTCTTGCGCTCGAACGGTTTGTCTGTTGTCTATAAAAGTACTGGAGGTGTGTATTCTGCGCTTAAGCGAAACAACTTATTGTGTTTGACGCTCAAACATCAACTCTTCCGCTCGAGCGAACTGTGCGTATATCAAATCATGACAATGACTTTTTATATCACTTTTTCAGATCTTTTCTTCTAAAAACCCTAAAGTGAGACATTCTCTCTCTAAAATACTCTCTCTCTACTTTTTCTCCTTGATCCGTTGATCTCTCCGCCCTAGTGTCTTTGGAAATAGGGTAGAGCATCTTGGGAGTTTCACTTTAAACCGATCGAAATTTGGTTTTGGCGTTGTTGAAGTTTCATGCTTGCTCCATTAGTGTTCTAAACTTGAGGTAAGGACTCTCGACACCTTAATATGAGTTTTAACTTGGTTATATGTCGTTGTGTGAAAATGGTGGGAATGTTTTGAGCAAACCTAGGGTTTGGGTTCAAGGTTGAAAAAAGGGTTTTCTATGTGGGAGTTATATAAATACTTATGGGGTTTGGATATGAGATTGCCATGTGTCGAAATAGTTGATTTTGGCCTTTGGGTTGATATTTGGAAAATGAGGAGTTTTGCCTTAAAATGTCTTGGATAATTATTTTGTACAAATAATGAAATTAGTATAGGAAATGTGAAATTGGGAGGATGTATACATGAATTATGTTGTTGAATTTGTTTAATCACTCACCTATAGAAATTTGATGAATAATTTGTTATAAATATTGTATATCTGTTTAGATAGAACTGTTTTGGGCTATTGGTGGAGGATAATCATGATTGTTGTAGACATTGTATGTGAATTAGGCGAATTGAAACTAATCCTTTAACCATTATCATTGAATATGATTATGAATGATATACATTGTATATGTATGATATTTGGGAGGAGAAAAGAGATGTACTCCATGTTTTGAGGAGGAGAAAGGGGATGGACTCCATTGAACTAAGTTGACTTGTGTGTCTAGGGTAAAAGTCCCAAAAACCATTTGTATACATGGGTGCCGATTCCCGTGGACGAAATTTTTGTAAAATGGCAAATAGAAGTGAATATATGGTGTGATTGATTTTAATTTGTTGGAAATCTATGAGGTGTATCCTCTGTTGGGTGGATTAAATACTGTGGATATATCTATTGAACTGAAATGAAGGGAATGGAATGTAAGTTTGGTATACCATGATTTTGGAGAAAGTTTTAAGGATTTTGCTGCAGGACAATGAAAATGTGCATTACACTTATGTCTTGTTAATTCTCATATATTGTGTTAGATTGTTTCTACTGGGTTTTGGCTCACCCTACTTTGGGAATCCATTTTCAGGTACCGGTGACATGTTTCCTCTAAGGACGTAGCTTGGGAGGACTTAGGAGCTGGATGCTCTATATTTTGTTGATTTGTACTTAATGTTTATTCAAGCCGAAGGCTTTATATGTATAGAGTTTATGGCGCTCTCTTTTGTTGTAACCAAGCAATGTCTTGGGAAGGTGTAAGCCTGTAGGGCATTTATTTTTGTTGATTATTAGCTGGTAGTACATGCTATAGATTCAGGTTGAATATTAATGAATGTATATTACATGTATTATCTTTTGTAATACGAATTCTGATAAATGAAAGCATGTTATTTTTATCAACATTTTGCTTTAAGGGTTGGATTTATTGTAGTATATTTGGGGCGTTACAGGAAGACAGACTTCGATTGTTCTAGCGACAAGCTATTGTTGCCAATTTGTGTACGAGTGCTTAACTCTTGTTGCTTCCACATGGTCCATTCTATGTCATTAGTGGTGGATTGATGGTTTCAAATTAGCGCTCCTAAGCATTTTTCTTTTTATCCTTAAAGGTAATCTTACTTATGGGTAAAATTGAAAAAAAAAAAAAAATCTCAAATAGAGGATGTAAAGAAATAATGTGTTGTGTAAGTAGAATTTTACATAATTTTATTACACTAACATTTTTATTAAATTGGTTAGGCTTCTCTCATGTTCATATCTCTACATGAGAGAATTTAAGGGGGCCGTGAAGCCTACCACATGTCTCATTTCGATGATCTGAACCATTGTCTTCTTAGGAATCGTTGAGTAGAATATTCCTGAAAAAAATGAAAATGATTGGATATCGGTAGTTTTATGTTTGATTCAAATTTATATTACAAAAAATAAATAATTATTCTTGAAATTATATTTGTCATCCATTTTTTTAAAATAAAATATGATTCAAACATATTGCTACTGATATCTAATCATCTTGATTTTTTGCATGAATATTCTGCTCAACAAGTTTTAAAAAGTAAACGGTCCAGATCACCGAAATCGGTTCCAAAATGGGCCTATTAAGCCCAAATACTCTTTCAAATTGAGATAACAACTTGAAAGAAACCAAACTTTTATTAAATATCTTACTTAGATGTATAGGAAGTTAAATATGATTAATCAATAGGTTATTAAAAAAAAAATTGGACTGAGAGGAGCTTTTCTTCATTTGATAAAATAATTATGAAAATTGGATTGTAATCCTTTTCATTGCATATTTATAATGGAAATATTTCATTACATGATTCAATGGTAAATATAATGATCATTTTAAATTTAAAAAAATTATAAATTTACATTCATATTTCATATTCGTTAATATTTTTTTTTATGAAAATGTGCAGACGAGCAGTATATGTTATATTTTATAGATAAAATTGTAAACTTGTTCAACGTAATAAGTTAACATCAATTAACTCAGGGACTATTTTTTTTCAAAGTTCTTAATTAGCATTATCAATTGAACAAATTGAACAAAGTTAACATAAATTTTAGGGTAAATTACAAATATACCTCCTAAGGTTTGCTTAAAGTACAGATTGTCCCCTGTAGTTTGAAAAATTACAAATACCTCATTGTTAAAAAATTTACTTAATAGAATTAACTAAAAAAAAGTAATTCATAATTGTTCTTTTATACAATAATAAAATTATCTAAATTATTAATTGAAACATATTTATAACACCATTAAAAACTGTTAATTGACTTGATAATTTATTAATAAAATTGGCGATTTATTATGAAATTAGAAATCTCAGGGGGTGAAATGTAATTTCTAGAACCACAGGGGCGATTTGTATTTTAATCAAATCTCAGGAGGTGTATTTATAATCTATCCTAAATTTTAAAATTAAGAGTTAAAATTAAATTAATTGAAATTATACGAATTAAAATAATACAAGAGATACAACAAAGATGCCACCAATTCATCAATCTTGATGGGTAGGTGAAGTATTGAGTTGGGTGATTGAGAAATATGAAGGGACATATTGAATAATTATTGATTAAGGAGTATAGACACGTGGTATTCCAGAAATATTGAATAATTTCTCATCTTGATGTACATCAACATTGTCAACAGCCTTGATGGACTCGTGTAAATCAAAGTATAAACGCAATGGATGAAAAATTATGGTCATACTTTTTTCTGCAGAATCTGAATTGAAGGATCTCGTGGGTAAATCACGTGCTTCCTGAATCTGATCAATCAACCCAGCAATGAAGTGATATTACAGAATGAATATCACCCACACAAGTCACAGTGCAAAATGGCTCTTGATCGTTGTATTTTGGGAGAGAGTCAATATATGGGAAAAACATACGACATACATTGTTTTTCTCTTAATCACCCATATCCCATATTATATCAGATATGTTGGATAATATCTCATCTATCCATATCAGTTCATATGATAGATATGGATATCCTGAGTGGTTATCCAAGTAAGTTTTGAATTCAAATTCAAACTTACATGGATAAGGTTCAAAAGGTTCAAAGGTCATGCCACATGGGCGTCCAATTTCTAACATCTCCCACTCGGACATGAGTTGGCATGACACTGCCACATCTCTATCTCAATCTCTCCAAAAATGAACAATCTCATACTAGCCACTGCACCGTGCGACTGCTGAGAACACCTACATGTGGGAGCTCTATACTAGAAACTCAAAATGAGCCAACATAGAGACATCAACCCAAAAAAAATAGAAATAGTGTCTCATACACCCCAGACCCATCTAATTACACCGGTCCAAAAAACATCTCTAATCCCTCAAAAAGAGCATGTTTGACCCTTTCAATTCTTGCAATATATTCACACTCAATCCACTTCTCATACAGAACGATGTGAGTTGCCGGCAGTGAATATACAACACTGGTGTAATACTAGATGATTTTCCCTTTGCCCTCATGCCATTTAGTTTAGGATTGACCGCTTTCCCAGAGATGTCCCTTAAGGCCGAATCATACATGACCGCAGGCAACATACCAAAGTAGCAGAACATCAACCCCTTACCTTATGACATAGTCAAAAGTCACTGTAACAACCCTCGTCACTGATTACTGATTAGCCACTGATTACTGCTAAACTGAGACTGATTACGATTGGTAATCGAACTGACTGAAATCCAGAACTGACTAACTGACTGTATCTGTTTAAAAGCATTGTCTATCTGTTTGACTACCAAATTATCTGTTTATGTCATATGCATTAAACTACAGATTGAAGGCCTTATCGGCGGCCGAATCTGAAATTAATTGATGTTTGTGACCATTGGAATTTATATGATTTTTTTGGCATATTTATCTAAAATGTGATTTAGTATGACTAAATTAGATTAAATAGTGGTCAATTACAAGAGTTGGACTTATTTACTATCCTACCACTTAGTGGCCCACTATATGGACCATCTTTGAATCATATTACACCTCATTCAAAACATTTCCTCAGCTCATTTTGAGAGCATAACCGAACTAGAGAGAGAGAGAGAGGAGATAACTTGATTTCATTGTGAATTGGCTTAGAGAACTTGAAGATTTGAAGTGTAGATTGCCCATTTGAGCTTCATTTCTTGAACTACAAGACCTAAGGTAGTGTAATTACCCTCTTGTTATGAATTGAGCTTGTTCTTGCATGATTCATGTCAAAAGTAGTGATTTGAGTATAGAACTAGCTTAAGTTGTTGAAATGAAGCTTAATTGTTGCATGCATGTTTATATCGCTAAGTTTTGAGGTTGTAGTTCATAATTCCTCACATGCATGTTCATGTCTTGAGAGTAGATCATGAATTCATCATGTTTTTGGAAGTTTAGACTCATTTGAACTTACCTTGGAGCTTTGAAGTTGATTAAAGCCATGCATGTCACATTTGAATTGTTGTTCTTGAAACTTGGTTTGGAATCATGTTTAATTGAACTACCTTTGGGCTTTGATTTCTCAAATTGATCTTTGAAACATGTTATATTATGAGTTTTGAAGCGTTTTCCAGAAAATTAGCCCAAAAGGATCGAATTTGATGCATTGAAACTTGATTTGAGCATTGGAGTTCAAATCTGGATTTTCCAGATTTTGGTCTCCCGCTCGAGCAGGGAATTCGAGCTCCCAGCATCTTGCACTGTTTTACAGTTCGCTCGAGCGGATTAATGTACGCTCGAGCGGAGACCTTTGTCAGTATGTCCGCTCGAGCGGGGAAACCCACGCTCGAGCGGGAACTCTGATTTTCTGAAAATGTTTTCTAAGTGCATCTTTGCATCCTCTTCCCATTCTAGGCATTCTTAGGCCTAGTTTAAGACATCTTAATGAGGACATAGATGTAGAACACACCAAGGCAAATTAGGGGTTAAGTTATTATCTTTTCCAACTGTGTAGCTTAGTGTGTGTTCGATCTGTTGACTGTGTAGGGTTGACTTCCGAGGAGACGCTCTAGCTTACTATAGCCCAGAACTCTGTGAGTAACATTTGTGTAAAGATATGTTCAAACTGATTATCTTCTGAACAATTAAACTGAACTGTTTCTGAACGGTATTGTTAACTGGATGAATGAATGTATGACCTATATTCTGAACTGTATTGTGGCATCCTTAGCAACTACTGTTACTAACAGCTACTGTTACAGAGATCTCTGTCGGTTCCCATGTTGGAACCACTACTGTTTACTGATATGATGGCCATCATTCACTGTTTGGTCCATTAAGACCCGGTCTATTAAGACCTACTGTACTGTTTAGCTACTGGATGTACCACATATGACTGTTATAATCTGTGAAACTTGGAGCAAAGTGCTGCACGGAACTAAGTGCTACAGAGTGAGCCACCTCTAGAATCTATGCGAGACACCTCTTGAGTCCATAAGAACTGTACTGTTTTCTGAAATGTTACTGTACTGTTACTATTACTGTTACTGCTACTGTACTGTTACTGTACTGTTACTGCTACTGTACTGTTACTATATTGTTACCGTTACTGCTACTGTACTGACACTGCTACTAGTACTGCTAACGGATGTGCCACGTACGATTACTATGATTTCTAAATGACTGTTACGGCATCAATATGAGCCACAAACTGACTGACCGATATACTGAATCAATGAACTGTTTAAATATTGAAAAGACATTCATCCTAAACCTCTTTACGTATTATGTTATTCACTGGGCTTTAGCTCACTGCTCATATATATATGTAGGTGTTCAGGCACTGGACCGCTGCTAGGAGCGTCAGGCAAGCTTTTGTTTTGTCAGCCAACCACTGTGCCTCACTTTGAGGTTCTAAGCCGTTCAAGCTTCGGCTTTGGGGTGTTTTAATATTCCCCGTCTGTCCCTGTAACTGTTTTGTTTACTGTACTGTTATCAAGGGATTAGGTCCCTGTACTGTGTAACTGTAAATTATTGTATAGACTGTACTGTTTGTATGTATGAATGCATGAAAAATCTTTTTGGCATGCAGACTGTCACAGCTCAATGGACATTATTTATTTACTGTATTGGTTTCCGCCAGGCCCTGTACTCTGTTTTATTAGTCTACTGTTCTGCAGGCCTTCGGTAATCTTGGATTACTGGCCGGTTACGGTGCTAAACCCATAGGGCCGGGTTTGGGTCGTGACAGTCACAAAAGGGTACATAAATGAAAGTCATATCAATAATGACACGTAAGACTCACATGGTGAGTAAACATGGATCCATTCTCTCACTTCATTACTCAGTCGCCAAGCACATATAGTATGAATACATGTTACGGTAGAGTAACTCTTCCAAAAGAGTGACGTCATCCTCGATACACCGTACAGATATTAGTCTAGTCGCTTTCTAGCGCCTAACCCGAATTCTCTATTTGCTCGCCTTCCAGCCGCTAAATGAGATCTCGCATCTGGCTAATCATAATAAGCACAACATGGAAAGTGGGTACTAACATCCATGTTTGGTCCTTAACACGACCTCATCTTGGTTGTAACCAAGGTGACATACATAGTGGATTATTTAAGCCTTTCTTAGCTCCAAATAAAAATAAGCCACTAGTCTCATCCTTGCTCGCTCCCAAGTGCCAAGGGCGATTGCTCGTGTGAGTGAGCCAATCTTGCCTGCTAACATCATCATCTACTAATCATTATGACACAAACCATAATAGTGTCAACATCCCATCATCTCAAAATAAGTGATCGATTTTAAAAAAAATTGACCACAGCTTGCGCAATTCTAGATTCCAAACATAAGCCTTATCAGCACCTCTTGCAATAAGTATATACAATGGAATCCACCATGTGCGCCTCACATGAAGTGATTCAAGATCATAATTCTAGATTCCAAACATAAACCTTATCAGCACCTCTTGCGATAAGTATATACAACGGAATCCACCATGTGCGCCTCACATGCAGTGATTTAAGATCACTACCTCTTGCGCAATAACCTCTCTAAAGGTATTTTGGTGACCAATTCGCATTCATTCTTGATGCGCCCAACTAGCGCATATACGCCCAACTACCGCATTAAATCTTACAAGGAGCAAATTAATATACTACTAGTAAAACATTCTATCCAGAGTCTAATGAGCAAGGTCAATGTCTAAACAACTCAGTTGACCATTTACCAAAGATAACACTTATAATGCCGAATACGCCCACAAAGCGTACTTTAGGTCCCACAAAAAAGAAAAGATCAAGGAATATAGGTCATCTATTTCTCCCAAAGACAATATGAGGATACACTCAATAGCTAAGGCTCTGGCTTTTACCGATAGTTCTCCCAAAGACAATACGAGGATACACTCAATAGCTAAGGTTCTGGCTTTTACCGATAGGTAAGTCAATGGGTTTGTAATTTTGCATCTAGAATCATTCTTGGATATTCCTTATGTAAGTCATCGGAGACAAATCGAGAATTTTCCCAAAACAATCCCTAAGGATCGTACATCCGAGCATATAAATTACATCACCCATGTCCATCATATCTAAAATAGAGGACTGCCTACCCTAGGTGGCGACAACCTTATAATTTCCTGGCTTATAATGACTTAGTAAGGAAAAACTTCTTTTGGACCATTGATCATGCCTCAGTGGTCTTCATCGATCATCGTTGGCCTATCATGGCTTGACGAAATCTAAGAACCACTATTTGGATAACTGTTTTAGGTTATAAAAGATTTATTGGAACTAACAACCTTTTGCGCTCCTAACTTTTCACCATAAAAGCAGAAGGTAAATCCCTACGGATCTACTTATCCAATTCTCTAACGAGAAAGTTGGGTCGCAATGTCCACAAATCAATGTTCCGAACTTATGTCAATCATAGTCTAAGTCAAAATAACCTCACTCCCCAGGAGGAAGTCTTCTCATGGTCTACACTTTCCTCAATGGTGCGACTTTTCGGTATCTAGCGAGCCTTATACCTCAACAATGACTATCCAAATTACGCATAACTTTCGAACAGCTTCGCGTCATAATGGAAAGTCAACCAAATTATAGAAATGGTTAATTCTCAAAGACTTTGTCTTAAACTGCGCAACATTAATCCACTTTCTAAAAACAGGGGATTAGAGCCTTTGGCATTATGCTAGGCTCTTTATTATCTTGCGGAGCAATCATGAATGTTTCCCTCTCAATCACCTAGTGATGACGTGAAAAATTTTCACATTCGCTACCACGCAACTAAGAATGTAGAGTATTCTTCTCTAATTGAGTAATCCATTAGTAGGCACATCACTCCCATTGTCCCTAGGATATTGGAAATTTCTTTCCATTCTCAACTAGGCTACATAGAGCGCTATGCTTAGAATTCTCTATCTTATAGAGTTCCAAAAACTCTATTCACGTCACCTTTACTAATAAAACTTTATGTGACTTAGTTACACTACCACAAAGCTGCTTACCTATATGCACATTTACCGAAGGGTTTACATGACCGCATACAATAATGCGCCACACGACCTTTTGTGCTTACAAGACAGCATACAATAATGCGCTATAGAACCCTAGGTCTTAACATCATAATCTTATGAGAAGTAAAATAAAGATAAGCTGCTTAACGGTTACAGATCGCTCATAGATGGCTCTCCGCTAACCCATTACTCAAATGGAGTGTAAAATCTGATATAGAGGGCACTTAGTTAGGGATATAGGCAACAAACTAGTGCAATTCCCAATTGGGAAACATTTTGCGTCATTATCCACGTAACATTAATAATATTTAATTCCTTATCTCTACTACACCATTGTGTTGTTGAGTACTAGGAATAATTAATTTTCTAAGCATCCATCTCTCTTCACAGAGTTTTCTAAAATAACTCAAATAGATACTCGCCACCTTGGTCAAAACTAAAAGCACGAAAGCTATTATTTAATTGATCTCAACCTCATATGTGCAATGTCAAAAATCATCTCAAAACTTTTGACTTATGGGAGATCAAATAGTCTTGACTCAGATGCGTATCGTAATCTATAAATGTGTCGAGATTGAAGCTTAGCTATCATACCCTTACACATATCTAGTCATAAATATAATAGTAGACTAAATGCGCCACAACAAATGACCTTCTACGGCTTTCCTACTTACTTGTGCACACCCATTGCAAACAAAGTTACACATTCACATGAGAGCAGGATGTCATAAGCGAGTGGGCCCGAGAAGGCCTACTCAAACCATCGTGTCATCATCTCATTAATGTGATTAAGTATAATAAGCCATTGGTTCATGACCAATGTCATAAACTAATTCCAATCATCTTAATGTCTGAGTTCTCGAAGACAAGTTTTAAAGGTTTAGGCGCAACTAGGTAATGACTCACGACTAATTCATATTCACTAGATCATAAAAGGATGTCATGATATCAAGTGCGCCTAAGTCGCAAATTTAACTAGTAAGTGCTAATCCCCTGCACCTTCAAGTCAATTTTATTCTCCATACACTTTACTGCATCTGGTTGAAAGATGACGATACTCCTCTTACCATATCTATTTCTCGCTTCATGGTTACTTGCAATTAATTCTACTATCCACAAGAAGGAGAGAATAAGCTATTAACTATGACAGCTCCTGAAGTAACTTAAGCGCGAATTAGGCTAAAGAGTCGAATTCAACACAATGCTCTCACGAGCCATGCGTCAAATTCTTAGAGTCATAACAACCATGTCGGCCTTGACCTTTTCATTATTATGCTGCAACGTTCACGCTTAGTGGTAAACGTTATTCAAAAACGTTAGCCTAGCTAAGGAATCATACAAAGAAGCCTCTCCTTATGTCTCACACTCAAGTGTGGAAACAGTAAGTGTCCAGACTTAGACAAGTTGGCAATGTTAATAGATTTTGCAGCCACTAAGTGCTAATCTTTTCACTTAGTGTTAATAGATTTTGCAGCTTCTAAGCGCTAATCTTTTCACATAGTGTTAATAGATTTTACAACTTCTAAGCGCTAATCTTTTAACTTCACGTGATATTTCAACGCACACTATTATAGTGCATGAAATTTTGCTCCATCCACCCTCAATAATTGGGTAGAGAGCAAAACACTGCTCATACTGTCTACTCGTCTTACACTTAATGACTAATTTATTAAGCTCGCATTTCTTGGATGACGTAACTCTTGAATGTTACTTCATCCAATGATGTAACATTATTTACAAGTTAAATTACAAAGTCAATCCATGCAGCTCAATAGTCAAGATCATATACAGATCTATTGAGGGCTTACTAATTTTATAAATCCAAAACTCGCCAACCAAAACTACGTAGCGTGCCGCTAACCATGGCGCACACATTAGTTTTTATTATGCCAAACAAGGCAACAAAACCACGGCGACTTTGAGTCATGTTTCCTTACTTTGGCTCAATTAAGGCTTGACCTAAAGTCTCCAAGACTTTTGCTCATCTAAAGAATGAGATTACATTGTTTACATTTGAACATCTTTACTAAGTCTAGGTCAACCAATTAACTTCCATAAGCTAAGTCAATTTAGAGAAAAATTCGCATTGGGATTAATTTGATTAGCATAATATAATTTTGCCACAAAAATCTAAATTAAATAGTGACAATATTACACAAGTCGCAAGATCGAAAATCTGCTATGCTCGTAATCATCTTTTGCGCCACATGTGACAATTATTCAAAATTTAATTTAATTTATGCGCAAAATATTGATTTTCGGGAGTTAATCTACAAAGATTTCTCTCAACTGAATAACCTCCCACTGACTATGGCATGTCTAAAAGCATGATAAAATTTTTTAATTTCATACAATAGCATCATAATGTAGATTCACAACCAACTCATGCTATGTCACAATTAATAATGGAATTTAAACAAATGACAATTAATCATGCTATTCTAATTACAACATATTAGAAACTCTAGGAAAAAAATAACAATATACTGTATTTAATATTTAAATTATTCCATAACAGAAAGTATATCACTTCTGAAAATTTCTAGAATTTTCTGGTATTTTCTGGAATTTTAAATAACTAATAAACACACATAAAATTAGAAATAAATATTCCAGAATCTGGTAAAATGAAATAACCATACCAGTAAATAGTAAACTACAACAATAGTCTACCATGAAAAATTCAGCCCTAGAAACTTAATCATGCAACACCAAATGCATTTTAAAGCAGAAATAATGAATTATTATTTGAGAAAAAATATTTTTTATTTTCATAAAATTTTGAAACTTTTACAGAATATAGAAAATTTAATTCTGAGTCTAATGGT
Source organism: Camellia sinensis (assembly GCF_055761805.1). NCBI lineage: Eukaryota > Viridiplantae > Streptophyta > Magnoliopsida > Ericales > Theaceae > Camellia > Camellia sinensis. The sequence goes on from NC_138972.1 coordinate 99,713,084, forward strand.
CCCAACCACGCTTAAAACAAAGCTATAACAAATTAATTATGACCATTTAATGCGATTCAGAATTAAAAACAAAACAAACAGAGCCTTAACTTCAGTAGCCAAGCCGGCAGAGAAAAACGGCGCGGCTCAGCGCGCGGCTCATCTGCTGCTCAGCGCGAGGCCCAGCAGGCAGCTCAGAAGCCAGCTTAGAAAGCGGCTCAGCGCGCAGCTCAGAGAACGGCCCAGTAAGTTGCTCAGCGCACGGTGCGCGTGCGTGGAGCGGGCGGCGCGCGAGTGGACAGCGCGGCTGACGCGCGTGAAACCGCGTGGCAGCGCGTGCCCGCCGTTGACGGCGTCATCTGGCACCTGAGGCACACGCGCCGCCTTCTGGGGTGTTTTCTGATTCGATTTCGGTACTCCCAAACTCTATTTTTCACAATAAAAACATTTATGGCATCAAAAATCACATTTAATAAACATAAAAATGAGGTGTACTACACTCTCAATCTAATGAGAGTTGAAATTTTCCTCCTTTATAACATTCATGTATATAATGTGTACATATATATATATATATATATATAATATACACATGATTAGAGAAAACACGAAAATGCTCATTCACGCTCTGATACCAATGTAAATCAAAGCATAAACGTAGCGGATGAAAAATTATGGTCATACCTTTTTCTGTAGAATCTGAATTGAAGGATCTCGTAGGTAAATCATGTGCTTCCTGAATCTGATCAATCAACACAGTAATAGAGTGATATTACAGAGTGAATATCACCCACACAAGTCACAGTGCAAAATGGTTCTTGATCGTTGTATTTTAGGAGAGAGTCAGTATATAGGAAAAACATACGACATATATTGTTTTTCTCTTAATCACCCATATCCCATATTATATCAGATATGTTGGATAATATCTCATCTATCCATATCAGTTGATATGATAGATGTGGATATCCTGAGTGGTTATCCAAATAAGTTTCGAATTTAAATTTAAATTCAAACTTACATGAATAAGGTTCAAAAGGTTCAAAAGATCATGCCACATAGGCGCCCAATTTCTAACAATTCGGTTTTCATCACTGATGATGAACCTAACACTCCCAAGAATACCCACTCAATGATCTCAGATACAAACAAGACTTGTTGAACAGATTCACTGAAAGATGAGGCCACCTGCCCAGACTAAACGCCATAGGTGTAAGGTAATTAGAGTTGAGTAGCCATGCAAAGTGAAAGCTGGCTCAAAAGGCACCGCAAACCACTTCATATGTGGCAACCTCAAACCTTCCCTACCCTCCTATAAATATCCAAAATGTCTCCACTTTCCACTTCACCTCAAAAACTAACACACTCTTTGTCACTCCATTACCATAGCCATGGCTAAACCTTCCTTGCTCTCAGTTTGTCTCTGTTTACTTGTTCTGTTCCATTGCTGTGTTGCTGGTAATTGTAAGAAAGAAAGCCAGCAGCAGCAAGGGGGGTGCCAGATCGAGAGACTGAACGCTCGAGAACCCCAACGCCGCATCGAAGCGGAAGCTGGGTACACTGAGTTTTGGGACTCGGATGATGACCAATTCCAGTGTGCTGGTGTTGCTGCTTGTCGCAATGTTATCAACCCACAAGGCCTTCTCTTGCCTTCTTACACCAGTGCTCCTGCACTCCTCTACGTTCTCCAAGGTGCCAGCATGTCATGTTTACTTTGCTTTGCACCTATTCTAGTCTTTACACAAATTACACTAATATTTTAGTCATTATATCATTTTTGTTGTTACAATTTTAATTTTATTTAATTTTCACTTGAATTTATGATTTTTGTCTCGATTCAATTAATTACATCTGTTAGCATTTTTTTTAATGATACATGCACACGTGATTAACATCTCTCATATTTTTTGAGATAAAATTATAAATTTGTTTAACTTAGTGAGTTAATTTTAATTAATTTAGCAATTATTTTTTTTTATCAAAAATCCCAATTGGCATTGTTAATTGAATTAAATTGATACAAAAATTTAAAATTAAAGATTAAAATTAATCAAGTTGAAAGGTATAGAAACCAAATTCGTACTAAAAATCAAAATACAGTAATTTTTTTTGTGAATAAAAATCATAGAATGAGACATAAATAAGACACACAATATGATTCATAGAATAGTACATAAATAAGACACAAAATATGAGGACCCAACCTTTGTCTTTTATTTGCATTTTACTTCTTGACTTTTATGCATTTGGATTTTTATTTTTTATTTTCTATACTTATTTTTAGATATGTTATTATCAAGTTCACATTTTAAATTTATATTGTAAGCCATTAACCAATCATTTTCTTGATATGAATTTAAAAAATAAAATATAAGTTTACTTTTTAAACTTATTTTTTAAACTATTAATCAATTATTTTCTTGACATATGATATCACTAAATTGAATTTAAAAAGGAAATTTAAAAAGAGAGTCCAATTTTGGGATAATAGCAAGACTCTTTAACAATAATACTATGGTTATGTACAGGTAAGGGGTTTCAGGGGATCATGATTCCTGGTTGTCCTGAAACCTTCCAATCATCCCAACAATCTAAAGAAGGACAAAGTCGGAGATTCCAAGACCAACATCAGAAGATCCGAAACTTACGAGAAGGTGACGTCATTGCATTACCTGCCGGAATAGCACACTGGTGTTATAACAATGGCGAGCAGGACCTTGTTCTTCTTATTATAGAAGACACTTCCAACGATCACAACCAGCTCGACAACAACCCCAGGGTAAGAAAAAATAAACACACCAACCAACTTCAAATATCACCTTATTTGATTTTAGAATTTTTTGTTTCCATATTTTTTATTTTTTTTTATTGAATTTTTAAAAATATTTAATTTAATTTTTTTATTTTTAGATACATCTACACTTTTTTTTTTAAAAAAAATCATTAAATACTAAAGATATAAAAAAATATATAAAAATTCAATATATTTTTTTGTATTCTTATATATTTATTATTGATTTTTTATTTTAAAATATTTTTTTACAAACCTATTTTAGATTAAAAAGTAAAAAAAATTACTTAAAATTTTAATTTTTTTTACTAAAAATAAAAAATATAAAAAATAAAGAATCAATTTTCAAAAAATTGAAACCGAGCCTTAAAAATTGAAACCGATTAAACAATAGCTTTGTAGTGGTGATGGTGGTTAAACAAAGGTGATTAAACACAGTTTTTACTAGTAATACTACTTGTGGTGGTGGTGGTTAAACAATTGCCTTGTTACTTGATATTGTAGAAGTTCTTCCTAGCCGGAAACCCACAACAACAACAACAACAACAAAAAAAGCAACAAAATCAAGGCAACGTCTTGGCCGGCATGGATGTGGATACCTTGGCGGAGGTATTTAGGGTGGACAGGGAGACAGCAAGCAGGCTTCAGGGACAAGACGATCGGAGGGGACATATCGTTAGAGCGGAAAGTGATCTTCAGGTGATTAGGCCCCAGAGGACTCGAGAGGAACAAGAACGTGAGGAAAGAGGATATGAGGGTCGTGACAATGGTCTGGAAGAGACCATTTGCTCTGCCACACTTCGACAGAACATTGATGATCCGTCACGTGCCGACTTCTTCAACCCTCGAGCTGGCCGCCTCACTATTCTCAATAGCTTGACTCTCCCTATCCTCAGCTTCCTCCAACTCAGCGCTGAGAGAGGAGTTCTCTACAGGGTATGTAATGACACTCATGATATTAATGATTATAAATCCACTCTGTTTGAGTTATCTAATATTGTGTCAAGTAGATATAATTGGTTTTTTTTTTTTTTTGGCTACATTTGCTAATGTTCCTGCTATATATATACCAAACTTTCATAAATTCTAAACAAGAGACAATTATATCTATTTTAATATAGTGAAACTACACACTCTTAAAATTTTTATTCAAAATTTTACTTTAGAGTGTCAATCTATGTTCTAACCAATTTAATTTCAACCACTCAATTGCATTCGGAATAAAGAATTTTATTATTATTTTTTTAAAGTATAAAAATGTGAGTTTCTTATAAGACCATCTCCAACGGTTTCACCAAACTGGTATCAAATTAAGAATTGAACAAAAAAATCATCAAACTAAGAACAGGATACAAATTTCAGCAAATTAATGTTTGTGACCGTTGGAGGAGAGGAACCGGTCAACCAGCCGGTTGCCCGGCCGGTTGACCAATCGGTCGACCACAAAAATGTTCAAACAGTTCAAATGGGTAGGTTCAAACAATTCAAAAAAAAAAAATTCTGCCTTACCGGTCGACCACTAAAAGGTTCAAACAGTTCAAATAGGTAGGTTCAAACAATTCAAAAAAAAAAAAAAATTGTCTTACCGGTCAACCAGCCAGTTGTTCCTGGAGCAGATTTGATGAAAATTAACCATTGGAGCATTCTGTATCAAATTGAGAAAATGATCATTTTTTTATTCAGATTTGATAAAAAATTAAGTAAACCGTTGGAGATGCTCTAGCTCATTAAAAGTGATGAAGTTGCTGAAAATGAAGTTGAAAATTTGAACAGAATGCTATCATGGCACCACAATACACGTTGAACGCCCACTCTATAATATACGCAACAAGGGGTGAAGCCCATATGCAGATCGTGGACCACCGTGGGCAGTCTGTGTTCAACGAGAGGATCCAGGAGGGGCAGATGGTGGTGGTGCCGCAGAACTTTGTGGTGGTGAAACAAGCCGGAAGAGATGGGTTCGAATGGGTGGCCTTGAAGACCAATGAGCGTGCCATTTTCAGCACTCTGGCGGGTCACACCTCAGCCCTTAGGGCCATTCCTGTGGATGTCCTAGCCAACGCCTACCAGATTTCGAGGGATGAGGCAATGAAATTGAAACGGAGAGGGGATGAGTCGATCATGTTCGAAGCAAGTGCTAGGCCTCGGAGAGAGACGAGGGCTGATGCTTAAGCCTGTATGTATGTATGTATGCGGGGTCAATGTAGTTTTGTTTTTGTGGTTTCTTCTACTACTACTACTACTACTATAGTACTGCTTCTGCTACTACGGTAGAGAATAAGAAAAGCTTTTAGATGAGCTCTGTATTTGCTATGTAAGAGAAGAGTTTCAACTACTATGAATGAATAAAAAAGGAACAGCACGTTACGTATATATATACCTTTGGCATCCAGAGTGTTTGTACTAGCTTTGCTCTTTCATTTTTGGTCTCTAAATCCTAGGCCTTCCAATACTTTTAGCTTAACAAGAGTTACTAAAAAAATTAGAAAAAATTATAATTTATATTAAAAAGTCAAATACTACTTTTTTTTTTTTTTTTTTTCTTTACTTTTTACACATCTTTTTGTAAAAAATTTAAAAGTCATTTCAAACTTACTAATTTTTTACCTTATATTTTAGTCAAAAAATCAAAAATTATTAAAATAGCCTGTTCTCAAATGAGACCTAAAAAACAGTGCATACCCATTTTGGGAACATAGGTTAAAAACTAAAAGTCAGCTTTTAATCCATTTTGGGTCATATCACCTCTCACATAAAACAGTAAAAAATGCCAAAAAATTGATTTTTAACCATCTTTTCAAAACATCTCATACTCACACAAGGCCCCGTTTGTTATCCGCTATCACAGTCCACTCCGGACTGTGATAGATGAACAGTGAACAAAGCTTTCGTTTGTTTTGATTTTGGAACTCCAGATTAGTAATCCAAAGGGACTATGATGGGCCTCGCCAAAGGGTATTAGTAATCCGGAGTGAGAGATGGTATTAGCAACTAGTCCGTTTAGATTGGGTGTTACGGGACGTCTGCCAGGAAGTCCGGCCAGACGTCTGGCGGGTCAACCGGCCGGTCAACCGGTCAAAGCAATTCTTTTTTTTTAATTTTTTTTTTCTTCTTGGGCATTTTTTTTAACACATTAATGTTTAATGTTTTTGTATTTTTTGTTAAGTAAAAATCATAATTTTATTTGTTTTATTATTTTATATAAAAAATAATTTAGCAATCTCCTCACTATCAATCCCCTCACTAACAAAACAAATACAATTTTACTAATCCCCTCACTATGAAAACAAACACAATTTTACTAATCCCCTCACTATCAATCCCTTTACTAATAATTCCTTCATTAGTAATCTCCTCACTATCAATTATCTCCATTCTATTTCTGAAAACAAACGGAAAAAAACACATTATCAATTTTATTGATTAGTATCCTCTCCATTACAAATTCAAAAATATCAAAGGAAAATTTTAAAATTTAAATTATATTACAGAACATCCCGATGATTGTAAATTTTAATAATGTGGGGTAAATGTCGTCAATTATTACCATGGAATATCTTTTTTTATTTTTTTTATTTTTTATTTTTTATACCAAGAGTAGCTTAATATTAAGCAATTAAGTTTATCAAGCCTTAGGCTTGAGTAGTCTCGGATTTTTATGACTCATATATTTAAATTGATGGAACAATTATCATTTTAAATCACATTTTAATGACTACTTTACTTAATGGGACAATTGTCATTTTAAATGAAAAAATATTAAGACGCTAACAATTAATACACAAAAATATACTGAATACTGATACACTCATAAGTCTTGGGTGAGTCTCACAACAAATCGTTATAGGCCCCGTGACAACTTCCGAATGTTTGTGTGTATAAGTATTGATAGCAGATTTAATGGGTATAATTATAAATGTTTAAAAACTATTTTTTTGTTAAATTCATGTGTTATTTATAATGATAATATAGCATTTGCATAAAAGAGATTAACTTCTCAACACCTATGCCAAGAAGGAATTATCAGTGCATTTGGTTTGAGTTTTTTAGATTAAATTTTTTAAAAATTGAGTTTTTTTGTTTTCATGTTTTTTGTTTTTAGTGAATATTTTTAAAATTTTAAAGATTTATTTTTATTTTTTTAGATGCACCTTACTTAGATGTATCTAAAAAGTAAAAAAATTATGAAAAAATATTTTAAAAAATTAATAAATACATAAAAATACAAAAAATATACCGAATTTTTGTTTTATTTTTTATATTTTTGGTATTTTGTGAATTTTAAAAAGGTTTTTTTTCACAAATTTTTTATTTTTTAAATATATTTATATTAGGTATGTCTAAAAATTAAAAAAATTACTTAAAATATTAAAAAAATTCAATAAAAATAAAAAATATGAAAAATAAAAAAGTAAAACTTTCTAAAAAATATTTTTAAAAAATTATAACCAAGCAAAGTGTGCTTTCTAATAATTTTCTACATTCTGGGAGACAAGACACATTCAAGAAAAGACTTCAGTCAATTAGCTAGCTAGTATTAATTGCGAACAGAAGAAGCCAATTGAAATGTTATGTTTGGGCAATTTTGTAGTTGTTGGTGGCCTTATAAATATGTAGTGTTGCGACAATGTTAATATTTTTATACAACAAATTCAGAGTTCGGATCCTCTCCAACCTTTCCCTCCAGCTCTTCTTCTGGTCGACGAACAAGATTTGGCCACGTCAGCCATGACAAAACCTACTGTTAAGATTAACTATAAAAAATAAAATAAAATTTGAATTCATACCACACACAACATTCTGACACTCTGTCCTGTCCACCACTCACACACACTATATATATATATATATATATATCTCTCTCTTCCAATAAAAAATTAAAAAAACTATTTTAATCTTTTTAATTTTATTTTCATAATATATATAATTTTTAATATAAAATTTTAATTTTATAAAATTAATATCATTAAAAATATACCTTTAAAATGAGACTAATATTAAGGGGTAGTTTGAAATGTTCTAAATAACTATATTTTTTGACTTTTTATAAAACGATGTGTAAAAAAGTAGAGATGAAATGTTGATTGATATGACTCAAAAATGATAAAAAGATAAACTTATTTAGAGGAGGACAAATAAGGCTTAAATATATTTAATAAAAAATTAAAATAAATAAAAAGTAATTACTATATTTAGTACGTTTTGAAATTATTATTTTTTAAATATAAAAATTAATTTGATGAAATAAACACAAAAAAATTATAAATTTTTGAAATTCTTAAAAACAATCTTCATTAAAAAGAAAATCATTTGAAAATAATTTTTTAAAAGAAATAAAAAACACACAAATCCAATCTTTGCATTTATAAAAAAACACACACACACACAAATTTAATTTGTGCATAGGTACAAATCAAATATAGCATGTTTTTTATTTTCATATGATTTTTTTTTTAAATGAAGTCTGTTTTTGAGAATTTTAAAAATATATGATTTTTGTGTGTTTATTTCATCAAATTAATTTTTATATTTAAAAAATAATAATTTCAAAACATAACTAAACATAGTAATTTCTTTTTATTTATTTTAATTTTTTTATTAAATATATTTAATAATAGTTTCATTTAAATGATATTAATTTTATAAAATATTATGAAAATAAAATTAAAAAGATTAAAATAGTTTTTTTAATTTTTTATTAGAAGAGAGAGAGAGAGAGAGATAGATAGATAGAGAGTGTGCGTGAGTGGTGGACAGGACAGAGAGTGTCAGAGTGTGGAATGAATTCAATTTTTTTAATAGTTAATCTCAATTGTAGATTTTGTCGTGGCCGAATTTTATCCGTCGACCGAAGGAAGAGCTAGAGGGAAAAGCGGGGAGGATCCGGACTCACAAATTCATGCATACTTATGTAATAGTGATTTTTTATTTTATTTTATATATGTTCAATTATAACTATGCAATGAAGATACATCACTATTTAATATAGTAGTTATTTGATATGTGTTAAAATAATATATACTATTGTATAACATTATCTTATTTAGGTCACAATCATTTTAAGTCACATCATCTATCTATCACATCACTTCAAACTTAACTCATATTTCACGTTTTTTTTTTTTTTAAATAAAAAGTTAAAAAGTATACTACTTTGACTAGGGGTGTGCGCGGTGCGGGTCGGTGCGGTTTGAGAGAAAAATAGAAACCGTATGGCGGGTGGCGGATTGATAAAAGTGTCACTAGAATTTGCCATTTTCCTTATCAAAAATCGGCGGTTCGGTTGGCAAATAATGACGGATTTGCCTTGGCGGTTCAGGCGGATTGGCGGTTTATAAAAAATATAATTCAAATTACAAAACTTAAATCAAAGAGTAAAAAAAAGACGAGAGATATCGTGATGTTAAGCATCTTGCGAAATTTTCTTCTGATGCAGCAAATGTAGCAACAACATGATAATATCAACGACTATGCCATCAGTTCATTACAAGCATCTATGGAAGCCACAATAATCAAATACAATACATAAAATTTCCCTCGAGCAGTAATGCAAAACTATATTCTAAGGTATAGAACAACAAGCAAACTTAAGTAAAAAAGAATTTTTAGAATCCTATAAAACATGATTTAATAGCGGTACGGGTCGGTGTGGTTTGGAAGGAAAATAGAAACCGGCGGATTGATAAAAGTGTCATTAGAATTTGCCATTTTTCTTACAAAAAATCGGTAGTTCGATTAACAAATAATAACAAATTTACCTTGGTGGTGCGATTCGGTGCGATTTTGACGGTTTCGGCGGTTTCGGCGGTATTATGCAACCCCTAACTTTGACACTTCTCAAACAACCCCTTAATATACAAAATTTATTGCTTTACCTAGGGTATTCTAGTTGAAACTTATTTTTGTGCGCTCAAACTTCTTAATTTTAATTTTTTTAAAAAATGAGAATTTACCATTTATAAACTTCTTAATTTACCATTAGAATTTTTCTTTAAAAATTAAAAATTAATTTGATTAAGAAATAAAAAATAAAAAATAATTATCATTTTTATATAATTTTTATCTTTCGAGTGGTTAGAAATAATTTTTTACAAATTAAATTGAAACAGCCATACGTATGTATATAACCTGCCCAAAAGTTAAAATGATAATTATTTCTAACCTTTAAATGATAATTATTTTTTATTTCTCAACCAAATTAATTTTTAATTTTTTAAAAAAAATTATAAAAATCAAACCATACATAGGTGGTGTTTGGTGTAGCTGTTAAAACAGATTATAGATTATAGCTTAACAGATTATAGATTATGACTTTAATCAGAAGCGGTTAATCTGTTTGGTATAGCTGTTGGATTATAGATTTAAGTTGCTGAGTAGTGTTTGTTAAATAAGCTGTGAAGTAGTTTTTTCAATTATTTTTTATTTTTTATTATTCACTATTTGTCTACATTTTTCATAAATAATAATAATAATATTTAATAGTCCATTTGAGTCTTTTTCTATTTTTAAAAAAATAAAAAATAAAAAAATCTAAGAGTATAACCGTGAATTAACATGTCCACAGCAGAAGCTGATAATCAGAAGCAAGGGGTGAGCAGCTTCTCAGAATCAGCTTTTTTGACTTAAAATAAGTTGTTAGAATCAGAAGCTGTTTGAAATAAGTTTAACCAAACAGTCCAAAATAACTTTTTAAAAGCCAGAAGCCATAAGTTGGCTTAAAAAAGCTGCACCAAACACCCCCATAGCCTAAGATTCTTTTGATAAGTCATTTCTTACGTTGATAACTTATTTAATTATTTGTTAATTTTACGACATTTTTACCATCAAGTCTGTTTGGTAACCATTTCGTTTTCAGTTTTCAATTTATATTTACAAAAATTTAAAAAACTGTCATAAAAACTTGTTTGATAATTTTTTTGGTTTATAAATGGTTGTCTCAGTTTGTAAATTTGAGAAAAAAATATAAATTCAAAAAATGAGCTTACGTTAGTTTTTAAACAAAAATTTAAAAATTTTACTAACAAATTTTTTTTTCAAATAATTTTTTTTCATTGAATTTTTTTTTCGACTAATACTAACCAAGGGGGCAATTGGTAATACTACTTTAAACCTAAGGGAGGGGATTGCAATTTCTAAAATGTGAGGGGTGTCAATGTAATTTACTCAATGATGGCAAAATTGGTATTTAAACAAATTAAATTGCTGAAGAGGGAATCTATAATAAAACTTTAAATCTCAAGGGGAGATGTAATTTTCAAAAGCTAAAAAAAAAACTGTAATAAACATAAATCTCAAAAAATGTCAATCTAATTTACCCTTTTTTACACTCTGGGAGACAAGACTTTGCACATTCAAGAAAAGACTTCAGTCAAGTAGCTAGCTAGTATTAATTGGGAACAGAAGAAGCCAATTGATATGTTATGTTTGGGCAATTTTGTTGTTGTTGGTGGCCTTATAAATGTACTGTTGGGACAATGTTAATATTTTTATACAACAAATTCATACGTACTTATGTAATAGTGATTTTTATTTTATTTTATATATGTTCAATTATAAATTATGCAATGAAGACAAATCACTTGTATTCAATTTAGTAGTTGTTTGATATGTGCTAAAATAATACATATTATTTTAGCACATTATTCTATTTAGATCACAATTATTTTAAGTCTGTGGTGTTTTGAAAAGTTAGTGAAAAGTTGGCTTTTGGCTTTTTTAACCAAAAAAATTAATTTTTTGGGTAGTGACTTGGGTAAAAAAGTTAACTTTTTTGACTGGAAAAGGCTGACTTTTTACTAACTTGCCAAAGCAAGCCACCACTTCAAACTTAACTCATATATCACGTTTTTTTTTTTTTTTTTATAAAAAGTTAAAAAGTATATTAATTTGGCCCTTCCCAAACAATCCCTTAATATACAAAATTTATTGCTTTACCTAGGGTTTTCTAGTTGAAACTTTATTTTTGTGTGGTCAAACTTCTTAATTTTAATTTAAAAAAAAAATGAGAATTTACCATTTTAAGGAGTTTGTCTTAGAGGTGGTGATGGATTTGATGGCCCACCCAAATCGTCTAACGTAATACATTATTCTTAGGTCTGGGAAAAAAAAAATTAGCTCAGGATAAATTGAGATTTTGAATCAATTTAATTTTTCAATTTAACTTGAGACAAGTTAAGCTTAGCCTAACTTCACTTGTCAATTTATAAAATGTTAATATTAATATTTACATTGTTATTTACAAACTAAGTTAAGAAAATAATAAAAGACAAAAGAAAAGTACGTATTCTATTTATTTATAGGGTTAAAATTAAAATGTATGTTTAAAGATTTTATTTATTTTAAATTGAATTTTGTTAATGTTTGAAGTTCAAATAATTATTAAAAGATTTAAATAATTTAATATTCATTCAACACAAAAAAAAAAAAGAAAAAAAAAGATAGCCATGGTGAAGGCTGATGATAACTGTTTACTGGTAAAGAAAGACGCTTTACCTCTTTCATTCTTCCTCCTCATTCTTTTCTTATTGGTTTAAAAGGGTGGTGGTCATAGTAATGTAATAGAGATGAACATTTTTTTCTCCAAAAAATGGTCAAAGAAATGTTACTGGAAGTTGAAGATAGTTTTTGACGGTTAGAGATGGCTGTCAAAAATAATCATTAAAGGTGATTATTGATCGTCAAAAATTATAATTAAAAAAAATAATCAATAATGAAAAGTAATTATTGATCGTCAAAAATTATAATTAAAAAAAATAATCAATAATGAAAAGTAATAATCAAAAATTATAATTGAGAGGGTAATTTTTGGGAAAATTGGGCCGAGCTTCGAGTTGGGTTTTGAGGCCCAAAGCGCAGAGGACTAGGAAAAAAGGCCGTACTGAATACTCCGGCCTAGAGGACAAGGTTACTCCGGCCTTGGGGAGACAAAGTTATTTCGGCCCAAGGAGGTGAGTTTATTCCGGCTCAAGAAGAGATAGTTGCTTCGGCCCAAGGAAGAGTAATTCTACTCCGGTCCAGAGTCAACTCGGAGTAGGGTCTTAGAGTTAGTCCGGTCGCAGTATGCTCTGGGAAGACCGGCTTCGGAGTTAGTCCGGTCATGACATACTCTGGCTAGGTCAGTCAGAATTTGCTACTTGGAAGTTTGATCTAAACGCACCAAGGTTGAACAAGGGCAGCCGAAGTAATGAGTTAGTAGAGAAGACCGAGCTAAGGATAGTTCGGCCTTCTATATGGCTCAGCATAGCCAGTGTTATTTCGGTCATGTGGTAGTTCGGCCATGGAGAAAATCATCCCACTTGGTTTAAGCAGTGGGGGAGGGTGTAAAAGGATAAGCATTATCCTTGGGAGTATGAATCCTAGGAGGACTCTGCATGGAGAAATACAAGTCCTACTAGGATTGTGCCGCGGGAAACGTATAAAAGCTCACAAGCATCACCTTGGAGGAGGTAATTGAACACAATTCTTTCTGAGAGCATAAGACTTTGTCTATTTGTCAAGCTTACTGACTTAGGCATCGGAGAGGTTTCCGGCACACACCCGCCGGCTAGCTCACGTTTGTGTTTTCAGGTGACAAAGCGACGTCGTACGGAGGAGCGTGGACTTGGTCAACAGGATTATACGAGGAGAATTATTTCCTCCCCGTACAATTGGCGCCGTCTGTGGGAATAACAGACAAGAACAAACACCTCTTGACTAAGCTTCTCCTTTTCTCATTCAATGGCACACATTGAAGACTTGCCGCAGTCGGCCGTCGACGGACTAACTCCAGAAGGGGGCGCAAGGCGTGAGGGATTACCTGCTGTCCCTCCCATGGCGGACTTGGAGCCCCAACAACATAATTCCAGGAGGAGCGGCAGGGGAAGGCGGAATGGCAGCCCTCGTCACTCTCAAAGTCCCGACAGGCAAAGGAGGAGGATTGATCCTCAAGCCTTGGAAGATCGCGTAAAGGAACAGGATGAACTGATTCGGAGGATGGCGGCGGACATGGAGGCCTTGAAACGCCAGATGAAGACCAAAGATGTGGCGACAGGAGAGGGGCGTAAGCACAAGACGCCCCCTCGCCACTCAGAGAGTCATAGTAGGAATACTACACCCTCCCAAGGAGAGAGCAGAAGCCTCAGGACAGGCGACACTCACTCTTTATCTTCAAGGACTCGTCACTCCAGGTCTGAGAGGACGAGATCCGAAAGATCATACACTGAAGGAAGCACGTATCGGCCTTCACATTCACACCAAACCAGATCCAGACAAACCGAACTACCCAGGTCATCCGACTTACGAACCGTGCTAGAAGAAAAAGCACGATGCAAGGAAGATGCCAGGGCAAGGGATCCACACCGAGTTTCGGCCTTACACCGGTTGGCTCCTCGGACGCACGGAAGCGTCGAGGTTGGAATGCCAATACCGCGACCGGCCTACGAACCAACGGACAAGGCATTGGCAAGACTACAGACCTCGCCGTTTGTCCCAGCGATCGAAAACGCACCCCTACCATCAGGCTTCCTTCAGCCGAAGTTCAATACATATGAAGGGAAGACGGATCCGTATTCTCACCTGAGCCACTTTCGCCAAGTCATGGCTGTGTACAGGCGAAACGAGGCCCTAATGTGCATACTCTTCCCATCAAGTCTGGGCGACTTAGGCTTAACTTGGTTCGAAAAGCTCCCAGAGGGCAGCATAGCCTCCTGGGCCCAATTGGCAGAAGCGTTCGTAACAAGGTTTCGGACAAATACCAAGACACCGGTGGAGATAGACCAGTTACTCTCCATCGACATGGGTGAAAAAGAGACCCTCAGATCTTACAACAGTCGCTACTGGGAGACATTCAACCAGATTGGAGACTGCCCCACCAATCTAGCCATTGCGCAATATAAAAGAGGCCTACCAGTAGGAAACCGATTAAGGGACTCGATCACCATGACGCCACCCCTCACCATGGAGGCCCTGATGGAAAGAGTGCATCAGCACATCAGGGTAGAAGAGGATGGCGCGCGTGCTAAAGCAAGATCAAGCACGACCGCAGCACCGGAAAAGAAAACCCCTGCCAAGGTCAACACGGTTGACCGAAGTAATAAGAACGGACGTGGCAGACGAGATAACGGAGAAGACCCAGACAAAAGATGGTTGAGAATCCGCACTGCCATAACAACGGTGTTCAAAAAACTAATATATCGGATTCTGAGCGAAATCAAAGACAAGCCTTTTGTCAAGTGGCCAGCCAAGCTTGGGGAAGCTCAGAAGAATTACGACGACAGATCACGGTGCACCTTCCACAAAGAAAAGGGGCACCGAACTGAGAATTGCACGCCACTAAGACAGCACTTAGAAGAATTGGTGGCAGCAGGCCACTTGGACGAATACATTGAAGGAGGAGCGCAACCGGCCCCCCAAGATCATAATGACCAACCCAACAGAATGCTAAACGACGCACCACCACAAGGCATTATCAATGTAATTCATGGAGTTTTTGAACCTGAGCGCGTATGCGAGCTTAGAGGTTCAATCAAGAAGGCTGAACACTTTAGGGAAGTATTAAGTGCCCAACCCGCCATCAAGAAGGGGAGGACAGAGGCAACAAACGTCATGTCCTTTTCGGATAAGGACTTGGAACGAATTTACTGCCCCCATAATGATGCCCTGGTTGTCACTCTCCGAGTCAAGGATTTTGACGTCAAGCGGATTCTGATTGACCAGGGTAGTTCATGTGAGATCATGTATTACGACACATTCAAACAACTAAAGCTGCAAGACAAAGACTTGGCACCTGCAGTTTCTCCCCTGATTGGATTCAACTCCATGCCAGAGTGGCCTGTCGGCAAAATAATCCTTCCAGTCAGAGCAGGAAGTGTATCAAAACAGGTGGAGTTCTGGGTATTGAAGGTCCCCTCCACCTACAACATCATCCTGGGCAGAACATGGCTGCATGCCATGCGTTCGGTAGCGTCATCATACCATCAGGTAATGCGGTTCCCCAATGACGCCGGTATAATTGAAGAAGTCTATGGCGATCAGATCATGTCAAAACAGTGCTTCGCCACAGCAAATGGAAGCCGAGCTGCCAAAGGATACGTTCATTCGGTGGAAGAACCAGAGAGTAATGAACTATTCGCGGACGTCGGCAAAGAGGCTGATCAGAAAGCGGTGGAAGACTTGGTGGAGGTAAAAATAGATGAGAAGAACCCGGATAAGTTCTTCTTGCTTGGCTCATCATTATCCAGCGCTGAGAGATTAGAGGTCTTGGAATTCTTGACCTCTAATATCGAAGTGTTTGCCTGGACACCCTACGACATGCCAGGCATTGATCCAAACTTCATCAGTCACCAACTCAATGTCCACCCATCCGCCAGACCAGTCATTCAACGCACACGCAGATCGGCACTCCACCACGCCGAAATAGTGGCAGAAGAGGTAGGCAACCTGCTGGAAGCAGGAGCGATAAGGGAAGTGCACTACCCAAGATGGATCTCCAACACCGTCGTAGTGCCAAAAAAGAATGGTAAATGGCGTGTCTGCGTCGACTACAAAACGGTCAACAAGGCGTGCCCAAAAGATAGCTTCCCTCTACCAAGGATAGATCAACTGGTGGACCTAACGGCAGGGCA
The DNA here is from genome assembly GCF_055761805.1 of Camellia sinensis. Lineage (NCBI taxonomy): Eukaryota > Viridiplantae > Streptophyta > Magnoliopsida > Ericales > Theaceae > Camellia > Camellia sinensis. The sequence continues at coordinate 99,729,455 of NC_138972.1, forward strand.
TAACCGTCTCAGCTTCCTGGATGCATACAGAGGCTACCACCAGATCGCCATGCATGAACCAGACCAGGAGGTCACATCCTTCACAACACCAAGGGGGTTATATTGCTACAAGGTCATGCCCTTTGGCCTAAAGAACGCAGGGGCGACATTCCAAAGGATGGTCACCAAGATGTTTGAACCATTGTTAGGCAGAACAATGGAGGCTTACATCGACGACATGGTGGTCAAAAGCAAGGATAAGAATGACCATCTGAAAGATTTGGGCGAGATGTTCCAGATCTTGAAGAAACACAAGTTGCGCCTCAACGCATCCAAATGCGCATTCGGAGTTGGATCTGGCAAATTCTTGGGCTTCCTGGTGACCAACCGAGGTATAGAAGCAGACCCCTCTCAGATCAAAGCAATCCAGGAGTTGGAGAGACCAAACTCAGTCAAAGAAGTGCAGCATCTCACTGGTATGGCGGCTGCGCTAAACCGGTTCATAAGCAGGTCGTTAGACAGACTACGACCATTCTTCCAAGCTTTAAAAGCCAAGTTTGAGTGGGATGAAGAATGCGACCGAGCTCTGGAAAGCTTGAAGGAGTACATGTCTTCCCCACCACTACTTGTAACTCCAGTTCCTGGTGAAGAACTCTTTTTATACCTGGCAGTTTCTCAGCACGCAGTTAGCACAGTGTTGGTTCGTGCAGAAGGAATACAACACCTGCCCATCTTTTATGTAAGCAAGACATTGTTGGGAGCCGAAACAAGGTACTTGCCCTTAGAGAAGCTAGCATTAGCGTTAATGATGGCATCCAGAAAGTTGGCGCATTACTTTCACGCCCACACCATAGTCGTCCTCACAGCCTTTCCATTAAAAGCTCTGTTTGAAAGGGCGGACTTCAGTGGGCGAATTTTAAAATGGGCAGTAGAGTTGGGACAATTCGACATCAAGTTCCAACCCAAGACCGCAATAAAAGCTCAATATTTGGCAGACTTCGTCGCAGAGTTTACTCCTGGAAGTCATCATATCTGCCCAGTCGACCTGACTGACTCAACCAAGCTAGGGACGGAAGTTGACGCCGGAATAGCGCAACCCCTAGTGGAAGGTAGTCCATCGACCGAACTAGGGACGAAAGTTGACGCCGGAATAGCGCAACCCCTAGTAGAAGGTAGTCCATCGACCGAACTAGGGACGAAAGTTGACGCCGGAATAGCGCAACCCCTAGTGGAAGGTAGTCCATCCAGCACAAAGGCAAACCATACTAAGGACAACAAGGAAAAAACGAACAAAGGCTCACCAGCAGTTCAAACAGAGGACGAAGGGCAGACAGCCAATATGGACTTTGAAGAAAACACCCTTCTTGACCTCACGACATCATCTGATCCTTCCACTTGCTGGAAACTATTCGTTGGAGAGATGTGGAAGCTCTTTGTGGATGGAGCATCCAACCGACATGGTGCAGGGCTTGGCGTAGTCCTCATCTCTCCAGACGGCCTGGTTATAGAGCAAGCAATCAACCTTGGCTTCCCAGCATCCAACAACGAAGCAGAGTATGAGGCACTTCTCGCAGGACTCAAGTCGGCACACTTCATGAAAGCAACCGAACTAATGGTGTACAGTGACTCACTACTGGTGGTAAACCAAATTTCTGGCGAATACGAAGCAAAGGATGACAGAATGGCCAAGTACCAAGAGCTAGTCAGAACGGAGATCAAGAAGTTTGATGTGGTAAGGATAGAACAAATTGGCAGGGAGGAAAACAGCCGAGCGGACGAGCTAGCAGGCCTCGCCTCAATGGCAGATACATCAATCCCTCATCCATTACTCGTCGACTTCTTACCAAAACCAAGCATAGAAGACCCCGAAGCAGAAGAAGTGTATTGCACAGAATTAGGGCCCTCTTGGATGGATCCCATCATCCTGTTCCTAAAAGACGGCATCCTACCAGAAGAGAAAAAAGAAGCCAACAGAATAAGGGCGAAATCGCAGCGGTTTTGGCTATCTCCATCTTTGGCATTATATAAAAAGTCGTTATCTGGGCCTTACCTCAAGTGCGTTCATCCCAGCAAAGTAGAAGCATTCCTGTTCGAAATACATGAAGGGGTATGTGGAAGTCATCAAGGGGGAAGGTCGCTCGCTTACAGGGCTATTTCACAAGGATATTGGTGGCCATATATGCAAGCAGACTCAGAGAAATATGTGAAGAAGTGTGAAAAATGCCAGAAATTCGCGCACCAAATACATCAACCAGCAAGAGAACTCCTACCTTTAACTAGCCCATGGCCTTTCGCAATGTGGGGCTTAGACATAGTAGGACCACTTCCAACAGCACCCGGAGGCAGAAAATTCTTTCTCGCAGCGACAGACTACTTCACAAAATGGGTGGAAGCAGAAGCATTGGCATCAATCAAAGAAAAAGATGTGAAGAAGTTCGTTTGGCAAAATATTATCACTCGGTTTGGCATACCAAAAGCACTGATCTCAGACAATGGAACTCAGTTCGACGGCAGAATCTTCAGAAGCTTTTGTGAAGAATACAAGATAGAGTTCTACAATTCCACACCGGCGTATCCTCAAGCAAATGGGCAGGCTGAAGCATCAAATAAAGTCGTCTTGGATGGACTAAAGAAAAGGCTAGAGAAAGCAAAAGGCAAGTGGGCGGATGAACTTCCTCATGTTTTATGGGCTTACCGCACCACACCTCGGCGATCAACTGGAGAAACACCATTTTCCTTAGCCTATGGCATGGAAGCAGTGATCCCACTAGAAGTTGGCCTTCCCACAATTCGAAGCGAAAATTTTGATCCAGACTTAAATGGAGAAGCCATAGCCTTAGAACTCAACCTTGCAGAAGAAAGAAGAGAAAGAGCGTTGGTCCACATCGCCGCATACCAACGAGAGTTAATCAAAAAATACAGCAAAAAGGTTCATCCAAGACAATTCAAAATTGGCGATTGGGTATTGCGCAAAGTAATGGGAAACACCTTGGTCCCAGGAGACGGCAAGTTAGGCCCAAATTGGGAAGGTCCTTATAAGGTGGTTGGGTTAGCCGGCAAAGGGGCATACCACCTAGAAGACAAGGATGGCAAGGCAATCCCTAGGCCATGGAATACGGCCAATCTCAAGATATTTTACTTTTAGCTTTTCTCTTTCAAACATTATGTAATTTTCTCTTCCTTCAATAAAATGAGATTCTTTTTAGCACAGATTACTCTTTGTAAAAGTTAGCTTCCAAGACCTAAGTATATTACAAGCATTCCATCCTAAGTTAGCCGGAAAAACAAACTTAGAGGTTGGCTGGATTAAACCAACACCCTTCCTAAGCCCAGGATAAGGATCCAGGCTGCAGGACATTTGGTCAGAATAACCAAATACTAGAAGTTAGCTGGAAAAACTAACTTCAATAGTTGGCTGGAATAAACCAACACTTGTTACTCTTCAGCCGAAGTAAGTGTAAGGCTGAAGAGTAGTTGGCTGGAATAAACCAACTGTTGTTACTCTTCAGCCGAAGTAAGTTCAAGGCTGAAGAGTGGTTGGCTGGAATAAACCAACACTTGTTACTCTTCAGCCGAAGTAAGTTCGAGGCTGAAGAGTGGTTGGCTGGAATAAACCAACACTTGTTACTCTTCAGCCGAAGTAAGTGTGAGGTTGAAGAGTGGTTGGCTGGAATAAACCAACTCTTGTTACTCTTCAGCCGAAGTAAGTGTGAGGCTGAAGAGTGGTTGGCTGGAATAAACCAACACTTTGTACTCCTTAGCCGAAGTAAGTGTATGACTAAGGAGTGGTTGGCTGGAAAAAACCAACTCTTGTTACTCTTCAGCCAAAGTAAGTGTGAGGCTGAAGAGTGGTTGGCTGGATTAAACCAACACTTAGTACTCCTCAGCCGAAGTAATTATATCGGCTAAAGAGTGGTTGGCTGGTAAGTATAGTTTAACCAACCAAAAACCGAAATAACACTTGGAATAATAGAAGACATTACAAATGCAAGCATACACACAATAACCGGAATAAGATAAGTAAAATTTTCATTGCAAGAGAAGTCATTACAAAGGGGCTTAGTTCGGTTACAAAAAAAAAAAAAAAAAAAAAAAAAAAAGGAATACAAAGTCAAGCGAAAAGATCTTCAATCTCGGCATCAAAGGCAGCATCAGTGACAACTGGAAGACCGGTCTCTGGTGGCAGCACTCCTTCAGTCACAATAGTGGCATCGACCGGAGCCACAGTTTCATTTGGCTGTTCAATAGTCAGATCTTCCACTCTGGACTCCGGCCGATCTATCTGATCCACGTTTTCAACCGGAGTACCCTCAGAAGCAGAATCTTCGTCAGTATCTGAACCTTCAAGGAATTGCTGCTGCATGGCATCCGCATACCCCGCAAGGGACTTCGGTATAAAGTACTCTGGAGGGTTGAAGACCTCGGTCTGTTGATCATGACCGAGCTTCTCCACAGCCGCCCTCCAGCCGCACTTGAAGAAAAGCTCCTTGGCGGCATCGCATTGCTTGACGTAGGCCTCCTCTGCCTCCTTGAAACCTCGCTTGTACCCCCCCTTGTCGACCGCCTCCATATTCTTTTTCAGTTCGCTTATTTCGGCGTCCTTTCTCCTCTCAAGCTTCAACAACTCCCGCAAATACTTGTCCTTCATAACGATGGCAGCTTTCTGCTTCTCCGCTTCCGCCGAATTAACTAGATCGGCAAGACGGCCGTTCTCCGCTTCTAGCTCGGCCATTCTCTTTTCGGCTTGTAGTAGTTCGGCCGACTTTGCTTCGGCTTCTGCCATTGCCTGCCTTGTGGTTTTTCGGAGTTCTTGGACTTTCCTATAAGTGACATTGTTCTTTTGCAAGGCCTGGCAAAACAAAAATCTCATCTCAGCCGAAGTTAAAGTTGGAAAAATTTAGACAGGAAAAAACAGACAGAGCTACTTACCAAGATCATGGACTTGGAAGCAGACCGAATTGATTTCATTTCGGTGTTCAGCTGCTTCAAGTGGTGCTCCATGTCCTTGGGGAGGCACACACTTTTGGCCAGGTTAAAGGCCAGTTGGTGGTCTTTTTCAGCCACGACCGAATCAGTGGCTTTGATGTTTCGGTCATTGAAGATCAAAGGCGGAGCCCACTTCGGAGATCGAGCTCGGTCAGTTTGCTCTGGTTGAGAGGCAGGATGAGGACTTTGGGGGACGGATTCGACTTCATCAACAAGTTGCTGTTCGGCTGACGTAGATCGGGCGCGTTTTGAAGGGCGAGATGAAGAAGGCCGTTGTGAAGGAAGGGCCACGACGGCGGGCTGAACCTCAGTAGTTGGTGTTACTTCGGCCCTGGTTGTTGCGGTCAGGAGGGCCCTAACTCTGCTTTTCTTTGCCATTTCTTCTTCAGCTGTTAGCGGGACAAGTCTTATCTCGAGCAAAGTTGGATCCGGTTCTGGGTCTTCCTCGAGAAGAAAATCGGTTACCTTTGCTTTCCGTCGACCGCTGTAAGGGTAGGTCGGTTCGAAATTTAGAAGCTTGGCCCAATCTCTTTCTTTAACCCGAAATGCGGCTCGCAAGACTCCGAGGTTAGGATAGCTATACAAGGAATGGAGATGGGCGAAATCTGCGAAAAAGAGAAGTGTTAGTTCGGCTAACAGACTAAACAACCGAGATAACTTACAAAGCAGAAGACCGAAGTAAAATTACCAGGCTCTCCCATTTTCCAATTTATAGGTCGGCCAGGAATTTGAGCCTGAAAATCCTCAAAGTTCCCAGAGACCCAAAGGAAATCATCATCATTTAGATCTTTATCCGGAGTGTGTTTAATTATCTTCTCTCGACGGCGACGAATTCTAAGGTAGTAGACCCACCCAGCATTCTTTGAGCCGATAGAGTATTGATGAAAGATCTCGGCTAGACCAAGATTCAGTCCGGTTTGGTGGTTTAATGCGGCTATCCCCATTATAATACGGTATGTATTGGTGGATAGTTGGGTGGGACATAACCTAGTCTGTCTAAGAAATTCGCAAATTAGCGGTTGGACAGGAAACCGTAGTCCGGTTTCTATTATGGATTGAAGGGTAAAGGGCACGAAGCCTTCATTGTTCCAGGGGGTAGCATCTTTTTCGGCCAACGCCAGATGGACATCATCAGGAATCTGGTAATCTTGCCTAAATTCGGCCAGGCCACCAGGGGTTTCGACTAAATATCTATACTTACCCATTTATTGTATAATTTATGAATAAATTATTTCGGTACAAAAACTAGGCTCAGTAGCTCGGTTGAGCACACGCAGGAGTGCCTGGGCAACCTAAGTCTGCAAAGTAGAAAACAAAGGGGTTAAGCACAGATCGTTGGACCGCGCTACAAATTATAAGCAAGATATACAAATCCTACTTCGGCTTAGTGGGCTGGTTCTACCTCGGCTCATCAGAAGGTTTCTTAGCTCGGTTTTGAGCAGTTTAGACCGGTTTAACGTCTGGGGGCAGCTTTCTGAGTTCGGTCTAAAAAACTAAGAAAGCTGGTTTAGTCCCAAGGCCTAAATCGGTTGCGGTGTGAGGAAAGTTGCTCCGGCTGAGCCCCTAGGGGCGGCTTTCTGAGTTCGGTTTCAGAACTAAGAAAGCCGGCTTGGCCCCAAGGTCTTACCTCGGTTGGAGACCGAAGTACCTAGTTCGGTATGTGCAAGCTTATTCGGTAATCTTATCTTGGCTAGAGTGGTTCAGGATAAACTACTGACATTCCTACAAGTTCTAGCTCGGTTATTGACTACAGAAATCTACATATTAGGGGCAAACAGAATCCTAGTTCGGTCGCAATGTGATTTTGGATCTAAGGCTTGTTTTTCTACATAACAGTTCATACACATACAAGTTCTACTGGTTTCTTCATAGAAAGTACAAAAGCAGAGCAGATAAATGGAGAAAAATGTTTGCAAAAAGCATACAAAACAGAAACGAATGGTAAAACAAACAAAAAATCGCAAGATGGTTAGATTTTCTTACCAGAGAAGAGAGAAAGAAGACTGGAGTCGGAAACGGTGACAGCAAGAAAAGAACACAAGCTCAACACAAGCTCGAGTGTGGAAGAAGTAGAGATACAGAAAGAAGATGAAAACAATAGAGTAAATGATTCCAGAATCGAAAGGGCTGTTTTGTGTAAAAGGGAGAGAGAAAAAGGCGGCAAAAAGAAGCGGGAACAGTACAAAAATTCTGAAGGACGGCGTGACAGTTGGCCACAGCTTATCAGAGCTTGCCACGTGTCACTGGAATTGGAAGCGTTACAGTCGCTGTGATTGAAGAGACGTTTTGACCGGACATAGTGATACCCGAGGTAAACTTAGCTCGGCTGGAAAGGCTAAAGGGTTTTTAGCTCGGCTGGAAAGGCTAAAGGGTTTTTTAGCTCGGCTGAAAAAGCGTAACAAACTTTAGCTCGGCCAGAAGGCTGGTAATCCCAATCATGTTGCACAGATGGAATTAAGGGGCAATTGAGAGGGTAATTTTTGGGAAAATTGGGCCGAGCTTCGAGTTGGGTTTTGAGGCCCAAAGCGCAGAGGACTAGGAAAAAAGGCCGTACTGAATACTCCGGCCTAGAGGACAAGGTTACTCCGGCCTTGGGGAGACAAAGTTACTTCGGCCCAAGGAGGTGAGTTTATTCCGGCTCAAGAAGAGATAGTTGCTTCGGCCCAAGGAAGAGTAATTCTACTCCGGTCCAGAGTCAACTCGGAGTAGGGTCTTAGAGTTAGTCCGGTCGCAGTATGCTCTGGGAAGACCGGCTTCGGAGTTAGTCCGGTCATGACATACTCTGGCTAGGTCAGTCAGAATTTGCTACTTGGAAGTTTGATCTAAATGCACCAAGGTTGAACAAGGGCAGCCGAAGTAATGAGTTAGTAGAGAAGACCGAGCTAAGGATAGTTCGGCCTTCTATATGGCTCAGCATAGCCAGTGTTATTTCGGTCATGTGGTAGTTCGGCCATGGAGAAAACCATCCCACTTGGTTTAAGCAGTGGGGGAGGGTGTAAAAGGATAAGCATTATCCTTGGGAGTATGAATCCTAGGAGGACTCTGCATGGAGAAATACAAGTCCTACTAGGATTGTGCCGCGGGAAACTTATAAAAGCTCACAAGTATCACCTTGGAGGAGGTAATTGAACACAATTCTTTCTAAGAGCATAAGACTTTGTCTATTTGTCAAGCTTACTGACTTAGGCATCGGAGAGGTTTCCGGCACACACCCGCCGGCTAGCTCACGTTTGTGTTGTCAGGTGACAAAGCGACGTCGTACGGAGGAGCGTGGACTTGGTCAACAGGATTATACGAGGAGAATTATTTCCTCCCCGTACAGAGATGAACATTTTTTTCTCCAAAAAATGGTCAAAGAAATGTTACTGGAAGTTGAGGATAGTTTTTGACGGTTAGAGATGGCTGTCAAAAATAATCATTAAAGGTGATTATTGATCGTCAAAAATTATAATTAAAAAAAATAATCAATAATGAAAAGTAATTATTGACGGCAGGGTTCATGCAGTGATTTTTTATGGTTAAGATTCGAAAGGCGGTGAGAAAATGACTTGTTAAAAATATTAATAGATGAAAATGCGTTGGTGTTGTAAGTAAATAAATTTATCCGCAAGTGTCGTACTTTTTTTTGCCCGGGTTAAATAGGGTCAATTCTAACCCACCAAATTATAATATGGGCAAGTGAGTCGGATCATTGGTCTGACCCGCCGTAGTTTTGTAGCCCTAGCGATCCCCCGTCTCACCACAAGTCACAAACCCTTCGCCAAAGTATTCAAACTCTCTCTCTCTCTCTCTCTCTCTCTCTGTTTCTTCGGTTCCTTGCCTTTTTAATACCCAACCGAAGCAACTTCTTCGTATATCCTCGATTTCTTTCGAATCCTGAAGAACACCAACACCGGGCAAAAGAAAATTTCAATATTTTTTTGAGAAAAACAAGACACCAAATTTTCTCGACAAACAATCGACCACTTATGGCTAGCAGAAAGCTGGTCCGAGATTTATTCCTCTCCAAGGTCCCCTTTTATCGTCAGCTATTAACATTTCAACAGGTTTGTTCCTCCATAAATTCTTACAAATACCCGTAAATTCTTTGTTTTTTTTCACACCCACACACACATATATCAATATATATAGTTTGGGTTTCTGATTTTTAATTTTTTTGGTCTAGGTTTCGACTTCTAATACGAGAATAAGTTTGCTTCCCGCAAATGGGTATTTGGGTAATCGTCAATTTAGTGTGTTGAATGAGTTCTCCAAACAAGTTAAAGGCGAAGCCAACAGGTTTTATTTTATTTTTTTTGTTTTTTGTTTTTTTGTAAGTAACTTGAATATATGTCAATAATTGTCTGAAACCTTAAAAAAGAGAATTTTTTTTTTTTCTTGTTACATTGGAACATATATTTCTGCGTTAGATTTGTTTAGTTGGTTCTTTATCAGCTCAGTTCTTTTGTTTTGCTTTGGTTCAGTGCTTTGCATTTATTTATATATTATTATCTTTGTTTACTTCTTGGCCTTGTTTTTTTTACTGTTGTGTTTTTGCTTGTAAAATTTGAGACAAATGGTTTTGTTGAGCTCTTTCATCATACTATAGTCACTTCCTACTCACCCTATCTCACAGGGTTTCTTCAGTCATACATATTTCATTTTTGTTGGACTTATGTTTGTCTTTTTAACGAATGAGTGTATTTCGAAGTTCCTAGAATTTGAATCAGCTTACTGCATTTCCCATTTTATGTTCTAGTAAGATGGTACCGATAGGGAAATAATATACTGATTGATATTTTTTCATGTGACCATTTTTTGCTTTGCTTAAAATCACAACATTAGTTACCGTTTGCGTTTTACTTGAATTTCTATGTTAAATGTCTAATGGGGCATTTGGTTATCCGAGGAACATCCAAGCATGCCCTAGTTGTTTAGGATGTTATATGTTATCTACTCATGTTTCCAATTCACTTGCAGAAATCAGGAATTCCAACAGTCAGTCAAGGAATTGCAGGGTAAAGCAGAGGAGCTAAAAGGGGTGACAGAAGATCTGAAAGTTAGGTAATTTTGTAGTCAATCTGCTCGCATGTGTTTTTGTAGTTTTTGTTTTTGGTTTGTTTAAAGGCTGAGACATACCGTTGTATGTCAAGGCTGGGCAGACACTTCCAATGAGGGCCCTGAGTGGTCAACTGGCGAATGCAGAACCAAGCAGACAACTGAGCAGCTGTACAAGCAAGTGGATGGTGCATGGACGGAAGCTGAAGCCACGGCAAAGAAGGTCTGATCCAAATTTCTCTATATTGATGTAGTGCTTCCCGTGACGTTCCAGTTTGAACTCATGGATTAGATCAAATTCTTCTGAAAAAATTATTTTAAACAAATTTTTTAATCTTAACATGGGTCCAGTTCCCAAACTTCTTTGAATTTTTTACTTAACCCCAATGGCATCTCTGTCGAAGTGTAAATTTCATATCTCAAGCCTTAGTGTAGGCCTCAGTGCTGTGCTTTGCATGCATTCACCCCTGCATGCATGCCTCAATGCTTTGTTGTGGAATATGTGAGCTTGTATGTGGCATGTGTTGTCAATGCTACTTGAAGTAGTGCAAAAGTTTAATATTGTAGTTTATTATTTTGAGTTTTTTCCCACTTAAAATGAAGGCTACAAATATTGACTTATTACTAAGCTAAGAATACTACTGCTGTTGGTAAATTATTATCATTTTTTATTTGTTCATATAACATGTTGACATTTTTAGGGCTTTAAAACCCATTTGAAATCCTTCAGGAAGGATGTTTCTTTAACACTATGAAAAGATTTGACGTCACTATATCTGCAAACAGTTTTTTTGTTATGCATCATTTGAGCATTCTTTCTGTATGATTACTCCGCACATTCTGTTTGGAATTTATTGTCAAATTTTATATACCTTGTGCTATTTTCAACCAATAATATTTAAAATGTTAAAGATACACTCAAGGTTAAAATTTTAATGAAATAAATATGGTGTAATATTACATGGATCAAGTCAATCCTCTTCTTAAAGCCCCTTGTTCAGTAACAAAAGCTAGTCTATTACGTTGAATCTATCACAGTTTATGAGTCATTTTGTTATTTGCAGGTTTCTGCCAATTTGAAGGAGAAAATTTCAGCTGCCACAGAGGAGGTGAGATTGGATTTATAAATTTCCAGATTACGCATGATATACTACTAGAAATGATGAGAAAATAGAAATATAACATTAATTAATTACACACTTTGTTCTGTGCTCCAGGTCAAAGGCTCTTTTGGGATTGGGAAGGAAGAAGATCCTGAATTTACTGCTACTTCAGCTAAAGACGGCACTGATGTGAAAAATGGGAGCAAGACTACATCTGGAGAGGAAAAGCAGCAGCAATCCAGTCCTGGGGATACTGCAAATACAATATTTGGCAAGTTTAAGTCTACTGTTACTCCTAAGTTCTCTGTGGCCTTCCAAAAATTGAAGGAAGCAAAGCCCATTGACATGGCAAAGAAAGGATATGATGTTGTAAAGGATGAGTTGAGTGGTAACCCAAGTAAAAGAAAGCGCATTGAGTATGGAGCTTCTTCCACAACTTCTTCATCAACGGTTAAAAAGAGCACAAGGACGGACATTACTGTTGTACCTTCAAAGCAGTCTAGGTGGAGTAAGAAGTGGGAAGCATTGAAAGAGAAGGTAAATTGTTAGTGTTACAAACTCTAATATTATATATTGGAAATTTTTTATTGCTTTATTTTCTTGTTTTTAGATTGTAATGTTTATCTTCCCCCCAGATGCAAGGTCATTCTATTTTCAAGCGCGTCAGCGGGTTAAGTGAACCTGTGGTGGCAAAGAGTCAGGAGGTATGAGCACAAGATCCTATCGTCCTAATAACATATTGTTTAATTGGGCAGTCCTACTTCTATCACATGATTGTCCCATATTTGTCCAGTTTTCTCATTCATACCAGGATACTTTGTAATGAAAAGGTCTCGCACTTCTCAGCATTAAGCTTCAGTCATTACAAGCCACCATTGAGATTTCCACCATGAAAATGAGTGGATAAATAAGATCAGATCTCAATTGCAGTTTTAATAAGTTGAATGTGTTTTTTGATGACAAATTGTGGCTGAAGTATGTTGAATTTAATGCATTAAAGGAATTGTTCAGAATTATTTTGTAGGATAGATCACGTTTTGTATTTTATTGAGTATGAGGAATGCTGTTGAGTGGTATTGACCTTAATGAATCAAAGGATACAGTCGTTGAAACTTGTTCATATAATTCATTTTAGGTCCCTATTTACTGGACAAAGTAGGAAAAAGGAAATAAATGAAAGGCTGGAATTTCTGTTAGGAAAATAATAAACACATAACTCATTCTAATTTTTCGTTTGGAGCCTATTGTATTTGACCTTGCCTTTGATATATATATATATGCAATCTTTATCCCCCTTTTTTGGAGGAATGTCTAAAGCATGGACACTTTGTGTTGGACACTCTTTCACAATATCATACTTTAATCAACACTTCTCGAAAACTTCAGTAACGCTTCTTGAACCCTCCAAATATGACCTATGTGATGAATCTCTTTGTAGTAACAAAGTTTTGCATTCTTCGGAATATGACTTGTGCACTCTAAACATGTTTTGAAACATTTATAAGTTGAATATATCATGTTTATAAATATAAATTTTTAATGTGTCCTAGACATATTGTTTCTTGCATTTTTTGAAAATTGCCTTGTTGGCATGTTTGTGTCGCGTTGCGTGTCCATGTTTGTGCTACTTGGGGGAATATTTTAATCTTTCAAACTTTATGTTCTCTCTCTAAGTGACATTTGATTGTGTGAATATGATAAGTTTGCTTTTTATGGTTCTTATGATTGAAAATGCCATTACATTAACATTATTCCCTATTGAAATTTGTTGTAACTGCTGTCTCGATGGGAATTGGCAGTTTGCAGAAGACATCCGGGACAGATGGGACACTACTGATAATCCAGTTGTTCATAAAATTCAGGAGTATGTTGCTCAACCTTTTTTCCCCTACTGTTCTGCACATGACTTACTTTGGTTGAGTAATTATTTGACCATCCTCCCTTTTACAGTCTCAGTGAAAATGTCTTTGGGGAAACTGCTACTGCACTTTCAGTCAAGGAAATTCGGCGCCGTGACCCGTATGCTGTTTTTATATTGGTTTGTCTTTTAGATATTCTCTCTTTTTCAAAAAACTACTTATTACTTAATCTTTGTGTGAAATTTGTACTTTTCAGGTCTTTCTCTTTGCCGGAATTTGTGACTGAGGTTCAGGAAGTGGTTAAACCAGTTCTTAATGCTTACTTCAAGGTAAGTCCTTAATATGATGGCCGGGAAGGTTTCTTATACTCTTTAATCTTCTTTTTTTGTCATTTTTACTTGCCATATCATATTTTGGGAGGGAGGACCATTTGTTGTTAATGGAGTTTTAAAATCTACCTGATAATAACAGATGTTTCACTGACTACAGGGAGATGTTGAAGTTCTGAAGAAATATTGTAGCACTGAAGTGATTGAGCGGTGTAAAGCAGAGCACAAGGCTTATGAAAGCCAGGGTATCTTTTTTGATAATAAGGTGAGAAAAATGTTTTATTTTTATTTTTATTTTATTTAAAATTTTTGTTTTTCTGCTTCAGAGGTTCAGTTGTTCTTGCCATGTATGTTGACAAGACGGAGGACATTTGACACCCTTACGACTAGTTTTTCTTTCTTCAGTGATATGACTTGATCTTTTTCAAGTGTGAATTAGTGCTAGTAGGTGGCCTTTTTTGTTAAAAGAAAAAAATTTTTTGGAGAGGGAGGTGGGTGGGGGGGATAGAAACAAAAAAAATGTGGGGGGACAGATGTTGAGTAAGAACTTTAATTATGCAGAAAGCACTGGTGTATATGATTATTTAAGATGTTAGAGCGCTAATTATTATCTGAGTAGCAGATGATCAAATAAATAAGTATAGGTAGTCATATAACTTTATTCTCTCTGTAATTACTTCTATATATGTGACTAATATGATAAAGTAGTTATAATGGAGTGGAGAAAATCATAGGGGATACATACTTAAATAGCTATGCATAAATTTTATGTAAATTGATGGCTTACATAAAACTGAATGTGTTCAATTGTATCACAAGACCTTAATGTTCACTAGAAATAAGCATCTTCTGTTAATTTGCATGGGGGTGTCTTTAGTTGCTCGGAAAATTTATTTATTCTGGTCTTTCATTCATAATGTGAACAAGTTTATAAGCAATTCGTTACAATGAAAACGAATGTTCACGGCCAAGGGTGTTGCTCTTGTGGTTCCAATCCATGTTTCATGTTTATAGCCTAGTTTTTTTTATATTTCTTTCCATTTCCAACTCTGATTTTGTCATAATCATTTTCTTCTTGACAACCATGACTTGCAAGCTCGTCTTAAATAAACACATTAGCAGGCATTCATAAGGTTTTTTTGCTGAAAGATAGATGTGGTAAAAATTATTTCAGACAATCTTCTTTTTAAGGTTTGAGGTAGATAACACATAATGCTATTTTTATTTTATTTTAAATGCACTTGGTTTTTTTTAATAAAGTTGGATTAACACTTCATTATCTTGAGATAAGATAAACCGGTAAACAGATTTGTTAGGGAAAACACCAAGTCATAACATGGATTTGCAAAGTTGGATTTACTTATTCATTTCTTCTCCTTAACGCAGATTCTACACATATCGGAGGTGGAAGCAAGAGAGACCAAAATGATGGGGGACACTCCGATCATCATTGTGGCGGTACGCACTTACTGGCACTTTGACTGTTTTAACATCTTTTTTACTTGAATCAAACGTTGAGATTAATGGGCCCCTATTCCTTGTAACTGTCACAGTTCCAAACACAGCAGGTCTATTGTGTACGTGATAGACATGGTGCAATAACAGAAGGGGGCAAGGTAAATGCCAAACCTTTACTTTGTTGCAGTTTTATGCACAGTCTATATTTGCATACCAATAATGGTTACTATTTTTCATTTACTGTTCATTTTTACTGATACAATTTGAATCTTTGGTCTAAAAAATAACAGTTAAATCACAGGTCTGAATACCTCATTCCATATTTAGAACAAAATATGAACACACAATACACACACATTATATATATATGTATAATATGAGAGGAACAAAATAGAAGTGAAGGATTAATTGGTTCAAAGCGTGGGACCTGATTTAGAGAGAGAGAGAGATTTTGATGGCATAGAGAAGAAAATTGAAAAAAAAAAAAAGAGTAATAGACTTTTTGCAGAATTTGTTCATGGAGTTGTTTGCTCTTTGCTCCAGAGGGGGTTATGCATATATTTCTAGATTGTAGGGAATAATGTGTTTTTGGGCTAAAGCATAGGGGTAAAGTGTAATTAACCCCTATTTTTCACTTACCGTTCATTTTGAATTTTTTTTACTGATACAATTTGAATCTTTGGTCTAAAAAAGTGTAGGGGTAAAGTGTAATTAACCCCTATTTTTCATTTACGGTTCATTTTGAAATTTTTTTTACTGATACAATTTGAATCTTTGGTCTAAAAAATAGCACAGTTAAATCACAGGTCATTTTTTTTTTTGGAACAAAGTTAAATCACACGTCTGAATCCCTTGTTCCATATTCAATATTAGTATTTGCAGCCGAATGAAACAATATCAATGGCTACAATTCTTGGATTAATGTGCCATGTTCTTGTGAAAAATAAATATAATATTCGTGGTCATGTGTGATTTTTTTCACAAATGACACAATCATAGAATAGGGACTTGGGTTAACCGTACAATGGAATTTATTTTTCCACAAATTATGGTTGCAAGCAAATACACAATCATGGTGTTGATCTTGTTCAAGACTGAGTCGCATTTTGGGGGATGCTTATTCACATTTTATACCCAGTTTCTGAAACGAAGTGATTGATGTTAGTTTGCTTTTATATCTGTTGTGTGTGTAATCAGGATACAATCCACACTGTATACTATGCTTGGGCTATGCAACAAGTTGATGTAGAAGAGCTCGGAGAAGGTGCTCTCTTCCCGATATGGAGGCTGAGAGAAATGCAACAACTTGGCGTGAGGGCCCTTATTTAATTTTGCATTTTATTATCTTATCAATAGATGTTATGCGAGTATTCTCTGGGTTTTTTTCTCATTGCCAGGGAAAAAAAATCTTTACTAATCATTTCCTATTTTCTTTGAGTAAATAAGCTTGGGTATTATACTCATTCATTTAAATGGTTACCTCTCTTGATGTATAATCTTGTGCTGAGGCGGACAAAAGTTTTAGGTAGCGGTGCCATATGTCTATTGGTATTTGTCTTGTCGGCTTCCTTATTTACTCCAATATATATTCTTCAATGGAAAATTATATTCATATTGAATTTTTATATTGAAAATTCTGCAAGGATGTGGCTTTGAAATTTGTGTAACTACAACATATTTTGGTGGGTACTTTGTTTAAAGGTATCAATTCAGTCCAATTATTCTATATGATGTATTTATGTTTTTTGGTTATGTATTACCTTAGTCTTTTCCAAAAGGTGTAAAATGTGTTTGTGCAGATGGATGTGTTATATTAACAGAGCTGTTTTTATTTTTGGAAGCAATAGAGTTTGTGAAAATTGGGCTTTGTCATTTTAAGAATGAATGAATGTCTCCCTCTACTTCAGTTGGAATACTCATTACCCCTAGACTGAATCTAATCAAGAAGTCTAGTTTCAAAATATTTTGTTTAGTGTTTTTTCCCCCTAGATCTCTAGTCAATATATTTTATTAGTTGAAAGACAATCTAGAAAAGATTTATTAGCTTGAGGACACGATTTTTTTGAGACGAAACTACGTTTAGTGAAACCTGGGTGACGGCAAATTTTCTTGATAGCTCTCTGGCAGAGAATTTTTTGGCAATTTTGACAACTTTTGTTGTTGAATCTTTCCCCACTATTGTTACTATCTCAGTAAGTTTTACTTGATGTCATAGTACTTAATGTCGTAGTGCAATTTCTCATAGTGAAATCACATTGTTTTTTAATAGAGGAAGTGATAGAGAGACGAAGGATAGAAAACATAGACAAATAGGCACATACATAGCACCATGGCTCATCTTACTAATCCTCTGACAACGATATATATGTAGCATCATATCCCTTGATTTGCTTAGTCTAGAAACATGAATTGGGACGAAGAATGGTGGGTTTGGTGGCAAAAATTAGATCTTGTGTGGTGCGGTGGACAACAATGATGAGGCAGAGGAGACGTGTAGAGGAGGACACGGCATGAGTCAAAAGAGAGTGGTAAGAAAGTTAACAATTAGTACGTGGCATGAGTTGAAATCTCTTTCTTGGGATGGATTATCAATAAGTTGAAAGACCCCATATGCATCATGGAGCCTGAGCTTCTTCTTATGGTTTTGTTGTCTAAATATGTCAAGAGACCAGATAACCTCCAAAAACCAAATGGCATTAACATTTCATTACAACAAACAACAAAGGTCTCATTTTGTTGATGATAGACTTCACTTCTACGTACTTATTATTCTCTGATGCCTATCAGACGTTTCTGATTCTAGCAACCGCAGTAGTACTAGTACTAGTAGATATACATACGTACATATATATCAAAATTTAAGAACTCCTCCCAGATGCGAGGTAAGTTTGGCGGCCAGTGTTGAACTTGAGTCCCTCTGCTTGACTTGGGGACATTTTGTAAGCGTTGGTGATGACTTCAAGCGGCATTGCCCTCAAAACTGAAGTGTAACCACCAACAGCGCTCTTCAATAGTGACCCGTTTGTCCTGAAAGACAGGGATTCGAGCCCATTGGTTCCTGCTCTCATTGTTGCTGCAAAGTACTGAGGAATCACAAACATTTCGCCTTCATTCACCCTATCGTTCATCACGTTTTGTCCCCTGTTGTCCACAATCTGCACTTGAGCTTGCCCTCGAGTCACGTACACTATGCTGTGGCTGTTGATTGTCCAGTGTGGCGTGTACAATGCATTCTGCAACATTTGGTAACAAATAAGAATTCAGGTAGGACGGACCTAGGATTTTAACCTATTGAAAGATGCAAAATAAGCATATTTGTATTCACGTTGGGACATAAAAAATAACAACTGTAAGTCAATCTATCTATTAACATAAGGTATCTCGAGGGAAATCAGATGAGCTATATGTAGTATAGTTTACACTATTTCCATAGTTTAAAATGTATGTTCCATTGTAACCATTGAAACTGATAATATAACAAAACGAATCAATCTATTAATAAGATATATAAATTGTTAACTTCCTTATATTATCCAAAATTTTTAATTTACAATTTGACCCACGTTTTTCACAGATTTGTAGGAAGCAACCACTTAATTTTTTGAAAAAACCTAGGCGAGGCAACCCGCTACGGGTGGTTGAGATATTTAGTAACTAATACTAATATAATAAAAGAGTTTTTTTGAAATTGTAAGGGGTATCTTTTTGGTTCAGGCAGGGCTCAATTATAGATTTATCGATTGGATTTGGAAGTGTAGGAATGGAGTAAATGAGTCTACCGGGTAAAGATTGCCTCTCTCGGCGCTCATGTCCAAGAAGCGGAGGATTGGAAGCTTGTGTTGGTTGACAATGTTGATACGACCGGCTTGCTTGGAGTAGATATCGGCTTCTCTTCGTTCATCAATGTTCTGGTGTAGCCTCATGGTGCAGAAAGTTTCTTCCAAGCCGTTGGATCTAAACCCATACTCTCCTTGTTCTTCCCTTTCATCGGGCCTAATCATGCTCATCCCTTCTTGGGCAATGACTATGAGTCCCCTTTCATTTTGATTTTGCATCCTTTCACAAGTTCCTCTGGTACATTCATGGCCTCGGCCAACAATCGAAGCCGTCCATTACGCTGTTGAAGGTCTCCCGGGCCTCCTGGCTTCTCAGGCCTTGCTGCCCTCTCCTTGGTGCCCCACCAGCTAAGTAATATGCCTGCATACACCAACATAATATGAATGATTGTTGAAGTTGAAGAAAGCATAGCCTGTTTTCCAAAATACAAATGAGTAGGGCAAATTATACCCACAATCCTTGTAATTATTATCAATTTGGTCCTTGTGTCAATTTGTCCAATTGATAATCTCAAATTAGACCAAAATCAAAGGCAAAACAATTCATTTTAAAAGAAATAGACTGTTTCAAATTAGATGTCAACAACTCGAGTCTAATTTCTTAAAAAGACATTATCAATTTAATTAAATTATTTTAATGTGAAAAATTCAATAGAATATCAGGACAGAATTGATACAAGAGGCAAATTATAAGCCCTAGATGTATAATTTGCCATTTTTCTTAGTAGCATGCATGTATGGTAACATCTTAAAAGATGGTGGTAGGTGTATTGGAGGCTTGCACGGAATCTTCTGTACTCAAAATTTCCGTTCTTCATTGCATAATTAATGCACTTATAGTTGTATGATCATATGGCTAAAAGCGCATTTATTGCAGAGAAATATGAATTTTAAGTAGGAAAAATCAGTGGAAAGGAAAGGGTGAATAGAGGGTACCCTGAGTTTCTGATCAAGTTGGTTAGACTGGTGGTTGAGGTCGTTGATGGAGACGGCGATGAGGACCTCGTTGCCGTCGTTGTAGCACCAATGGTTAACACCGGAAGGAAGGGCGATGATGTCACCACGTCGAATGCGTCGGATCTTTTGGTGATAGTCTCTTCTGCTGCTGCCTCCCTCTTCTTGTTCCTCTTCTCCTCTTCCCTCTTGGCTCTTCTCCGACTGGAATGTCTCTGCACACCCTGGGAATGTTACCCCTAGCAACCCTTCACCTGTTGTGTTCCACCTTCTTTCATGTTAGTCTACCTTTTAAAAAAATAAAAATAAAAAATTTAAAAAATGTTTAAAATTTATAGAAAGTTCACAGAATTGTCAGTACATCTCAGATAAGACATTTTCCGACAGTACTGCATTCTGTGAACTATTTTGTATTGGTAGAATTCTTTTGAAATTCAAAACCCGTCCTCTCTCACCTTGTTCAATGTAGACGAGGCGAGGGGCTGGGTGGTAGTTAGGCAAGGAGAGGGCATTAGGGCGCAAAGTGTTCCTCATAGGGGCAACACCAGCACACTGGAACTGGTCCTCATTTTCGTTCCACAGCTCAGTGATACCTCCCACGTATTCGATCCGTTGAGACGGCTGGCTTGAGGATAGTCGTTGGAGACGGCACTGCTGGGATTGGGTTAGCTGGTACAGTGACGGTTGCCTCCCAACTGCACCTGAAGCAAAGAGAGAGAGAGAGATAGAGCTAGCAGGAGTAGTAGCTTGGTAGCCATGAATTTAGCAGAGAGAGAGAGATGGGGGATGAGAGTGAAATGGTGATGGGCTGAAATGGGCTGGGCTATTGAGGCCCATTATATAGTTGGGGGGGGGGGGGGGGGAGAATTGGAGGGTAGTGAGAGAAGGGGTGGGTTGAGTGGCAATGAAGGGTGTTTGTATCTGCATGAAGAGGAAGTGTCCTGACGTTAGTTTGTACATAACACCTTGCAATGGCTATTCTTATGTGTTGTTCATACCATCTTCGACGTGTTGGTGATCCTCTGCATTGTACACCAACCACTTCGTGTGTCTCCAACTCAAAAACAATAAAAAGAGTAAATTAACTAACCTCCGTTGAGGTTTTTTTCATCCACACAATTAATTAATTTATGATAAAAAGCGACCCAAGTATTGTGTGAATTAAAATATTAAGAGAATCTAATATAATTAGGTCAACTTGTGGGGTTTGTTGTATTGTCTCTCAATCTTAGGGAAAATCAATGTAATTTACCAAAAAAAAAAAAAAAAGAGGATAAATTACACTGACCCCTCTTGTGATTTTGGAAAAATATAGTAAGGTTGAGAATTTTAATATAATTACATTTGAGTTCCCTTAAAGTTTTAATTTGCATAAAACTTAACTCCATTTTCATCAATAATTTATTAGTCGCATGGATAAAAAAAATAATATTATTATCTCTTTTGCACTGAAATGTCTATTTTTCTTGTTCATCCTTGTGACTTTACGCCATCTGATTTAGTTTTGGTCTTTTTAACTTTGTTAAAAGAGAAGTAGGTGTAATTATGTCAAAATTATTTTAAATTTTTTTGTGTTGGTTTTTTCATATCTTGAGTTATGTAAATAAATTGAGTATATAATTTTAGTAATTATATATGCAAGGAAAATGTGTGTGGGTATTAATGAATAACAAAAACAATAATTTTTGAGAGTTCTAATGCAATTCTAATGATGTGAAGAGTGTTCATGTGAAGAATGAGTCCACACTCCTGTAGAGACCCTAATTTTTTTGTAATTACACTTGAAACCCTGAGCCTTAGGCTAATAGCATTTTAGCCCTAGTTCCGTAAAAGTCTGCATAAGGGCCCAAATAAAGAATAATTTTTCCGTGTATTACTATATTTGGGAATACCCTAAAACTTGGTTTTATTTATTTTACCTCATAATTTCTAAATTAATTCACACATTTTATTTTTATTTCTATTTTTTTTTGTTATTCTTTCATTTATTGTTTATTTGAATAGAATATTATTATTTATTTGAATATGTACATAGGTTTTATAAATAATATTTTGATGAAAAATTTGGTTGGATAACAACAAAAAAAAGAAAGAAATATCTAGATATTTATCTTTCCTTAGTCATTAAGCTAGGACCCCCTATATCCTATAAATTGAGAGCTTGTCTCAATTTACTCTCACGTTTTCAACAGCCCAAGGAGAGGGTGGGAGAGGGAGAGTGGGCTTAAGAGAAGTAGAGAAGTAAGGAAAAGAAAAAAAAAGAAAAAACAAGAAACAAAGGTGATTCAAGAAGGTGAAGGTAAGAACATACCTCTCCTTTATCTACTCCAATCCTTTCACCATCTCATCATATTGTCTAGTATGCCTCTTGTGTTACAAATTAATGGTAAGTAGGGTTTTTGGTGTATGTGAAAGTGTGGGTATGATATAGTATCATTGTCTTGCAAATTTGTGAAATTAGGCACTGCTGCAACTTCTCTAATTTAAAAGAAATATCAAATCTATCTAATTCTCAAATCTGAATTTTATTGTAGGATATTTTGTGTGTTTAGAGCTTGTGATAATTTTATTAGCTCCTAATTGTGTGTTTTAAGGGCTTGGATAATTTGTTGAAAAATCTGGTCCTGAGTCTTTGAAAAATAGTCCACTTTTAGCAATTTTATAAAATTCTAGAAAAATCATCTCATGTTGGTTCTTCTGCCAAAATTTAGAACTCTGAGTCCTATTTCCCACAGATTTTATTTGAGTGAAAACCATCAGGTAGATTGAGAGAAAAACTAGTTTTCCCAAAGGGTGACAAATCTAGGCAGGTTTTCGAATATAGTTTGTAGATGAATTTTTGGAGGTGCTGTGCAACTTCTGAAAATTGGAACTAAAACTAGACAGATTGAATATTGTTTCTGTGCAATTTCAGCCCCTAATTTGACCTAGAAGTATTTTTACCAAAGCGTTCTTGTTAGCCCTGCAGAACTGAATAGTGCTGGAAATTGTGTTCTATTATGTTATTTATCTCTAAGTTTTTCAAAGCATTCCTAATGTTGTTTTCTTGCCTTACTATACTTATGTATGATGATGATGAACTATATTTCCTCTTGTATCTTTTTCTCATACTTTTTTATATGACCGAGTTACCGAATGTGACTAACTTACTTAGCAAAAGATCTAATAAATGGGAAATGATAAGAGGTTGGCAATGGGTGATGTTCATCTTAGTGTTTTAGAACAATTTTATACATATGAATGACATGAATTATGATGGGATTAATACCAAATGAGTTAAGTCTTGTGCAAGCGTTCTGAGTGAACCCCTAGGTTGACACGGATGTATTCGGACTCTATGCGGTGGTTTTAGGGTGTAAGCAAGCCCTTTGGTAAGTTATGTGCAGGGTGTAAGCGAGCCCTAGGCACGATTTGGGGAGTAAGCGAGCCCACTTGTTTGACCGTCCCTTTTGAGGTCCATCGATGTCGCTGACCAGTAAATAACCGGGAGGTGGACATGTGTGATAAGGTTTGCAAACCAGCAAAAGGGGGAGTTCTGAGTAGTCCGGTGTTCAATCTTGTGGTTGGGTAGAAGGATCTCTTTGGGGGGTTCTAGATGCCTAGTCTAACTACTAATTCATAAAACCTTATTGTAAGTATTTTATGTATCCCAACTTGTTCTGTGTATGGCTGATTGGTTGATAGAAGATATGGGTGTGTGTGTTTTTATTGGGCATTCCAAGCTCATGGCGTGTCATGCCAGGTGAAGAAGCAGCTATACGACGGGGAAGGTTATCCTGAAGACAATCAAGATGAAGTGTTGGAGCCGTGGTTCATTTGAAAATTTGGATTAGTAGTTTGTTTTTGGTTTCTCTTTTCTTTTATCTTTTGGTTTGACAGTATTTTGTAAACCTCTAGTGGAACTCAAATCAGTTATCTATGCTATAACTCTGCTTATATGTGTATATTAAAATATTGTGGTTATCTCTCTTGTTTGAGTTGTACTTTGTATATTTATTTTTTTGGTCATGAATTTTGGGGCGTGACAAATTGGTGTTGGAGCTCTAGGTCCCTTAACCCACGCGTGTCGACTTGTGATTTTAGATATCCTTGCCTTTTACTATATTCTGTTATAATGTATACTATATCATAAAAGTGGACTAAAAAAAAAAAACAAATTGTTTACCTACCGTAGGATGGATTCTACGTCAGAAAGCGTTGATGACTGGGGAGTTTTTCATTTCCAGAATAGACGGGCAGTAGCTGTCAGCCCACAAAGACTTAACCGTCGATGTCAATTAGGAGCGGAGCTCGTGATAAAGAAAGTTATTCGGAAAACATAGGAGGACTTTTCATACTACACCACGCAAGCAAGACATGCGTTGGTACGCCGACGCCTCCAGTGCAAATACCGGGAGCTTAGGTTCGCTCTACAGATAGAGCAGAATGGTTAGACTTTTGTCGAGCTTAGGCAAGAGGTATTGGCTGAGGATCCGCATCCGGTGATGTGTCGCGTTGGACCCGAGAGTCGTAGCTCTCATCATCCTGAGTTAGAGGTTCCTTTTGTCTCAGTACTTCCCGGAGCTTCCCCTGCATTCTTTATAGAAGTGTCATCAGAGTACTCCCCTATACCAGCTCAGCAGTTTCCAGCCTCTCCGGCATATGCTTCTTTACCACCTGAGGACCCGGACGAGGATCCCAAAGAAGACCTAGAGGAATCATTTGACTTAAGTTGTATTAGTTGTGGGACAAACCTTTTTGTGTACTTTTGTAAATATTGTTTTGTGTGGTTGAAGCGTGTTTTGTTTTGGTGTATACACGCTACACGCTAACCTAAATAGTGTAACCTTTTTGTAAGAAGTTGTTATATATATATATATATATATATTTATAAATATCTAGTTGGCTATCTTAGTGTATTATATGTTATTTTTCTTGCGTTAATTGCATTGTCCATTTAGAAAATTACACCTCAGACCACATTAAATTAGTCTATTTATTGAACACCTCTTCGCCTTCACAACAACCTTAAGCTTATATTACCCACAAACTTGGCAGATGGCAAACAATGTGAAAGCAAACGATCAAGTAAGACGCGGACGCAGACGTCTAGCTCGCAATCAAGGCGTTAATCGCAGTGGACCTATACCTGTTGAGGAGTTACCAAGACCAGTCGGAAACCAGATTCTTGAAGAGTTAAGAAGGCTTACAAGAACGTAACCAAACGAGCAGATATATTTTTTATCTGAGTTCAAAAAGCAAAGACCGCTGGTGTTCACAGGTGAACCTACCCGAGAGTCACTGAGAGCTAGATTCGTCAAATAGAAAAGATGTTGGAAACCATGGGTATTACTGTGCATACAGACAAGATCGCCCTGGCAAGTTACCAGTTAGAAGGAGAAGCGGATCATTGGTGGTCCTTGATGAAAAATTCTCGGGACACGACAAGCATGACTTGGGCTCAGTTCAAAGAATTATTTCTAAGAAAATATTTCCCAAATACAGTTAGACAGGAGCGAATTTGGTAATTTCAAACTTTGAAAGTGAGATGACAGTGACTCAATATGTGGCCAAGTTTGAAGAGCTGGCTTGATATGCTGCCCAATACGTCGCAAATGAAGGAGAGAAAGCACGAAAATTCGAGTGGGGTTTAGACCCTATCATTAGAGGGCTACATTTGTTGATGTAGTGGGTACGACATTCGATGCAGAAAGGGAGTGGGCAGACTAAAAAAGGACTTGGATGGTGAAAACGAAGAAAGGGGGTCAGTCCTTTGTAGGACCAAGAAGAAATGACTGAAGGAATGTGGTACAGACACCATACACTAGACCGTCGCAACAGCAAAGCCAAAAAGGAAGTTTACAAACCAAGCCTATTATACAAATCCAATGCTTTCACTGTCATCAGATAGGGCACAAGAAGTCAGAATGTCCCCAACTTACTGGGATAGGAAATCAAGTAGGGGGTTTGGGCACGAATGCTCAAGTTATTGGCGGACAAAGGCCATGGATGAACAAGTCAGGAGGGGCAACAGGAGGAAACCTAAAGGTTGGACCAACCGGTAATCAAAAAGCCACAGGCAGAGTTTTTGCTTTCCAAGAGGAAGATGATGAAGATCTATCAGTAATTAGAGGTAACATTGTACTCTATAATTCTTGGGTTCACGTTTTATTCGATTCTGGCGCATCACATTCTTTTATATCAACATCGTGTGTTAAATCATTAGGTCTTGAATGTGAACCTTTAGAAACTACTTTATGTGTTGCGTCACCCTAAGGAGAAAACATTAGGGTAGGATTAATCTGTCGAGGGTGTGAATTAGAAGTGTCAGGGTTACGCTTGAGTTGCGACCTTCGGGTCATGAACATGTCCGATTTTGACATAATCTTGGGTATGGATTGGTTATCCGCCCATCGAGCAATGATTGATTGCTACCACAAGAGGGTGACGGTTTGCACACCTAGTAGAACGTGTTTCCAATTTAAGGGGGATAAAAAGGATTCCCTGAGCACGATAAATCGTAAAATGCAGTGGCATCGACAATTTGCTGGATGGTTAGCAAGTTTGATCATTAATGAAGAAGCCCGATTAGAATTAAATCTTCCGCGTGTAGTTCGTGAATACTCTGATGTTTTTCCTAAAGAATTGCCAGGATTACCGCCGTATCGTGATGTAGATTTTAGTATTGAGTTACAAGCGGGTACTGCACCAATATCCCTAACGCCCCACCATATGGCTCCTGCCGAACTTCGGGAATTGAAGACGCAACTGCAAGAATTACTGGAAAAAGGATTTATCCGACTAAGCATCTCACCGTGGGAAGCACCAGTTTTATTTGCAAAGAAAAAAGACGGAACACTAAGATTGTGCATAGATTATCGACAACTCAGTCGAGTGACGATTAAGAATCGATATCCACTTCCACGGATTGATGACCTATTTGACCAGCTTCGAGGTTCAATGTGATATTCAAAGATTGATCGTAGATCTGGCTATCACCAATTGCGGGTCGTGGATGATAATATACCAAAAACTGCTTTCTACACCCGATATAGCCATTACGAATTTGTGGTAATGCCCTTTGGATTAACCAATGCACCAACCGTGTTCATGAGCTTGATGAATAAGATTTTTACTTCGTACTTGGACCAATTCGTGGTGGTGTTTATTGATGACATTCTAGTCTATTCATCATCTGAAGAAGAACACGAGCAACACTTGAGAGTGGTTCTCCAGGTTTTAAAAGACAACCAGCTGTACGCGAAGGTAAGTAAATGTGAGTTCTAGTTGAAGGAAGTCAAATTTTTGGGACACGTTGTGTCTAAGCACGGGATTGCAGTAGACCTGGCCAAGGTAGAAACAGTATTAAATTGGAAGCAGCCAACCTCAATATTCAAAGTTCGCAGTTTCTTAGGGTTGGCCGGCTATTACCGACGGTTTATTCAAGACTTTTCCAAACTGGCCAAGCCGATGACTCGTCTAACGCAAAAAGGGGTAAAATACGATTGGAACGAAGCATGTGAACAATCCTTTCAAGAACTCAAGAGGAGATTGACTAGTGCCCCAATACTCATCATTCCAGAGCGAGACATATGATATATGGTATATTGCGACACGTCTAAGGATGGACTAGGCTGTGTGTTAATGTAAAAAGGAAAGGTGGTGGCTTACGGCTCCAGGCAACTAAAATCGCATGAAAAGAATTATCCGACACACGATCTAGAGTTGGCAGCAATGGTTTTTGCGTTAAAACAATGGCGTCATTATTTGTATGGTGAACAATTTGAGATTTTCACGGACCATAAGAGCTTGAAGTATTTGTTCACACAGAAGGACTTGAACATGAGACAAAGACGGTGGCTAGAATATCTTGAAGATTACCATTTTACTCTATCGTACCATCTTGGCAAAGCTAACGTGGTGGCAGATGCCCTGAGTCGCAAGAATCGGGGAATTATTGCTAGCTTGGCACTCAAGGAATGGAAAATGGTCGGAACACTTAATGAGTTAGGAGTATAGATGAAAGCTCAGGACGAGAAGGTATACGTTGGCGCTCAAATCGCTGCACCCAAATTACTGAACGAGGTAATAGAGTCACAGAAGTATGATTAGGAGGTGGCGTTCATAAAAGTGCGAATAGCATCCGGCGATCCTATACCTGATTGGACGATTTATTCAGATGGAAGTTTGAGACATCAGGACAGAGTGTTTGTACCACAAGATGAGTCGCTTAGAGAAAAAGTTCTGAAGGAGTTCCATCATTCGGTGTTCGCAGTGCACCCAGGAGGGACGAAAATGTACTAAGACTTAAAACGCCAATATTGATGGAGTGGAATAAAGAAAGATGTGGCTCAATTTGCAGCCAGATGCCTTACGTGTTAGCAAGTAAAGGTAGAACACCAGCGACCTGGAGGGATGCTTCAACCCTTGCCAATCTCAGAATGGAAATGGGAGCATGTAACAATGGACTTCGTCATTGGACTACCCAGGTCACCTAGAGGACATGATGCTATATGGGTTATAGTTGATCGTTTGATGAAAACTGCGCACTTCTTTCCATATAAAATCTCCAACACTTTGACATCGCTGAGTCATCTCTATATTAAAGAAATTGTTTAACTACACGAAATTCCTGTATCAATTGTGTCAGATTGAGACCCGCGTTTCACCTCCCGATTCTGGGGAAGCCTACAAGAAGCATTGGGGATCGAATTATGCTTTAGTATCGCTTTCTATCCTCAAACTGACAAACAGTCGGAACGCACCATTCAGACTTTGGAGGACATGCAGAGAGCTTGTGTGTTGGATTTTAAAGGGAGTTGGGAGCGACACTTACCGCTAGGGAGTTTACATACAACAACAGTTTCCAGGCTAGCATTGGCATGGCTCCATTCGAAGCACTGTACGGTCGATCTTGTAGATCACCAGTTTGTTGGATTGAAGTTGGAGAAGTGAGTCTATTGGGCCCAGAGATCGTGCAAGAAACTACAAAAAAGGTGAAACTTATTCGACAAAGATTAGTGGCAGCTCAAGATCGTCAGAAGAGTTATGCAGATAAAAGGAGAAGATCGCTAACCTTCGTTGTCAGTGATTATGTTTTCTTGAAAATTTAGCCCCGCCGGGGATCATTCGTTTTGGAAAGAAAGGAAAATTATCACCTCGATATATTGGACCCTTCGAGATACTTCAAAAGATTGGAGAGGTTGCGTACAAATTGGTTCTATCCCCACAATTGGTTGAAGTACATGATGTTTTCCATGTATCTATGCTGCGGAAGTACATAATGCACCATTCTCACATCATCAACTGGGAAGAAATCCAACTCAATGAAGACGCTACCTTTGAGGACGGACCAGTAGCAATTATGGACAGATAAGAAAAGAACTTGCAAGGGAAGACAATTCACCTTCTTAAGATACTCTGGCGTCACCATGGTATTGAAGAGTTCACCTGGGAACGTGAAGACGCGATGCGGGCAAATTATCCACAACTATTTGAGATGTAAGGTATGATTTAATTTCGAGAATGAAATTTATTTAAAGGGGATAGGTTGTAGAGACTCTAATTTTTTTTGTAATTACACTTGAAACCCTGAGCCTTAGGTTAATAGCATTTTAGCCCTCATTCCGTAAAAGTCTGCATAAGGGCCAAATAAAGAATAATTTTTCCGTGTATTACCATATTTGGGAATACCCTAAAATTTGGTTTTATTTATTTTATCTCATAATTTCTAAATTAATTCACACATTTTAATTTTATTTCTATTTTTTGTTTTTTGTTGTTCTTTCATTTATTGTTTATTTGAATAGAATATTATTATTTATTTGAATATGTACATAGGTTTTATAAATAATATTTTGGTGGAAAATTTGGTTGGATAACAACAAAAAAAAAAAGAAAAAAAAAGAAAGAAATATCTAGATATTTATCTTTCGTTAGTCATTAAGCTAGGACCCCTTATATTCTATAAATTGAGAGCTTGTCTCAATTCACTCTCACGTTTTCAACAGCCCAAGGAGAGGGTGGGAGAGGGAGAGTGGGCTTAAGAGAAGTAGAGAAGTAAGGAAAAGAAAAAAAAAAGAGAAAACAAGAAACAAAAATGATTCAAGAAGGTGAAGGTAATAACATACCTCTCCCTTATCTACTCCAATTCTTTCACCATCTCATCCTATTGTCTAGTATGCCTCTTGTGTTACAAATTAATGGTAAATAGGGTTTTTGGTGTATGTGAAAGTGTGGGTATGATATAGTGTCATTGTCTTGCAAATTTGTGAAATTAGGCACTGCTGCAACTTCTCTAATTTAAAAGAAATATCAAATCTATCTAATTCTCAAATCTGAATTTTATTGTAGGATATTTTGTGTGTTTAGAGCTTGTGATAATTTTATTAGCTCCTAATTGTGTGTTTTAAGGGCTTGGATAATTTGTTGAAAAATCTGGTCCTAAGTCTTTGAAAAACAGTCCACTTTTAGCAATTTTATAAAATTCTAGAAAAATCATCTCATGTTGGTTCTTCTGTCATCTCTACATTAAAGAAATTGTCCAATTACACGGATTTCCTGTATCAATTGTGTCCAACCGGGACCCGCGTTTCACTTCCCGATTCTGGAGAAGCTTACAGGAAACGTTGGGGACCGAATTATGTTTCAGTACCGCATTTTATCCTCAAACTGACGGACAGTCGGAATGTACCATTCAGACTTTAGAGGACATGTTAAGAGCTTGTGTGATAGATTTCAAGGGGAATTGGGAGCGACACCTACCGTTGGTAGAGTGCATATACAACAATAGTTTCCAGGCCAGAATTGGCATGGCTGTATTTGAAGCATTGTATGGTCGACCTTGCAGAGCACCAGTTTGTTGGACTGAAGTCAGAGAAGTGAGTCTATTGGACCTAGAGATCGTGCAAGAAACTACAGAAAATGTGAAACTTATTCGACAAAGATTAGTGGCAGCTCAAGATCGTCAGAAGAGTTATGCAGATAAGAGGAGAAGACCTCTAACTTTTGCTGTCGGTGATCATATTTTCTTGAAAATTCAGCCCCACCGAGGGATCATCCATTTTGGAAAGAAAGGAAAATTATCACCTCGATATATCGGACCCTTCGAGATACTTTAGAAAATTGGAGAGGTTACGTACAAATTAGCTTTACCCCCAAAGTTGGCTGGAGTACATAATGTTTTCCATGTATCTATGCTGCGGAAGTATATAATGTACTCTTCGCACATTATCAACTGGGAAGAAATCCAACTAAACGAAGACGCTACCTTTGAGGAGGGGCCAGTAGCAATTATAGACAGATAAGAAAATAACTTGCGAAGAAAGACAATCCAACTTCTCAAGATACTTTGGCGTTACCACGGTATTGAAGAGTTCACCTAGAAAGGTGAAGACGCAATGCGAGCAAATTATCCACAATTATTTGAGACGTGAGGTATTATTTAATTTCAAGGATGAAATTTATTTAAGGGGGATAGGTTGTAGAGACCCTAATGTCTGGTACCTACACTTGAAACCCTAAGCCTTAGGTTAGTAGCATTTTAGCTCCTAGTTCCATAAAAGTCTGCATAATGGCCCAATAAAGAATAATTTTAAATCCTAGAGCAACACTTTATAATTAGAAACACCCT
Source organism: Camellia sinensis (assembly GCF_055761805.1). Classification (NCBI taxonomy): domain Eukaryota; kingdom Viridiplantae; phylum Streptophyta; class Magnoliopsida; order Ericales; family Theaceae; genus Camellia; species Camellia sinensis. The sequence goes on from NC_138972.1 coordinate 99,760,607, forward strand.
AACACTTGGCTTTTATTTGTTTTATCTCCTAGCTTCTAAATCAATTCATACAATCTATTTTTTTAGCCTAGTTGTAAATTTACTAATTCTTTGAATCCTTATTATTTATTTGAGAAAATAAATAGCTATAAATATATTTTTTAAAAAATAGTTTTATTATTTATTTTAATTTTTAGTTGAGCAAATTAGTAGCAAATCAATGTGCAAAAATATCTAGATATTTATGAGTTGCTTAGGCATTAAGTTAGAAGGGTATAATGGTCCTTTTAACCCAATTCTTGGCCTATAAAATTGAGAAACATTGTCTCAATTCCTCTCACACGTTTTTAGCAGCTCAAGGAGAGGGTGAGAGGGGGAGAGTGTGATTAAGGGAAGTAGAGAAGAAGGAAAAAAAAAGAAAAAGAAAAAGAAGGAAAAGTCATTCAAGAAGGTAAGAACACATCTTCCTCTTGTCTTCTCCAATTCTTTCACCATCCCATCCTATTATTTAGATGCCTCTTGTGTTGCATATTAGTGGGAAATAGAGCATTTGGTGTGTATAAAAGTGTAGGTTTGAGTTAGTGACATTGTCTTGCAAATCTGTCAAATTAGGCATTGCTGTAACTTCTCAAATTTAAAAGAAATATCAAATTTATTTATTTCTCAAATATGAATTTAGTGTAGGCTATTTGATGTGTTTAGGGCTTGTGATAATTTTATTAGCCCCTAATTGTGTGTTTTTAGGGCTTGGATATTTTGTTTAAAAATCTGGTCTTGAGTCTCTGAAAAACATTCCACCTCTTGCAATTTTATAAAATTCTATAAAAATCATCTCAGGTTGGTTCTTCTATACAAATTTAGGATTTTGAGTCCTCTTTTCAATGGAATTTATTTGGACAAAAATCATTGGGTAGATTGAGAGGAAAGTTAGTTTTTCCAAAGGGTGACAAATCTGGACAGGTTTTCGAATATAGCTTGTAGATGAATTTCTGGAGGTGCTGTGCAAATTCTGAGAATTGGAATTGAAGCTAGACAGGTTAATTATTATTTTTGTGCAATTTCAGCCCCAAATTTGACCTAGAAGTATTTTTCCCAAAGTACTCTTGTTAGCCCTACAGAATCGAACAGTGCTGGAAATGGTGTGTTATTGTGTTGTTTGTCTCTAAGTATTTCAAAGCATGCCTAATGTTATTTGCTTGCCTTACCATACCTGTGCATGACTATCATGGGCTATATTTCCTTTCTTATGTTTGTCTCATGCTCTTTTATATTACTGAATTACCGAACGTGACTAATTTGCTTGGCAAAAGATTTAATAAATGGGAAATGGCAAGGGGCTGGTAATGGGTGACGTTCACCCTTGTGCTTCTGAATGATTTATGTAATATACATGTGAATGAGATTAAAACCAAATGAGTTAAGTCTTGCACAAATAGTCTAAGCGAGCCCCTACGTTGACCTTGTGATGCCCCAAATATATATATATTTTTCTTTGAGACATCATAAGACTTTAAATAACAACAACTTGCTAGATAAAATTTTAACTACTAATTAGGAACTTTTAAATTCTTACATAGTCAAAGTCCAACAACAAAATAAAACTACAAGTTCACACATAACGTCACAACATAGTTAAATACTAATACAAGAAATAACAGGATTTTATTTTGATAAAATCTTGACTCTAAGTTAGCCAAGGCTCGATATTAGCAGCAGCTCCAATTTCAGTCTCAGTCCCTTCCTCGACATAATCTGGCATGAAACGCCAGGGTAACAAAATACATGCCATGAGTTTTGCAACACAGTAAGAAAATATAACCAACCTACCATTCTTTTTGAGAGAAAAATAATGAGATTATAAACACGAGATAATAATATAATTGTAAATATAAATTACAACCATTAAAATAATTCAAATAATTTTAATAACTTAGGTGACCCTTGAAATCTCACTAAAGAGGTTTAACTTACCAACCACTAAGTCATGGCTACGGCTAATTTGGAACCCCCCCTTAGTCAAATATTCAAGAACTACCAAAGATGCCTACGCCCAGAGTTATATACCCAAGCCGTAACATCCATGGTCTGCCCCAAGGGAACGGTCTGCCAGGGGTACGTAACTTCCCTGCGTGCCACCCGCACATCCACCCTTATTCCAAAACCAAATACCGATAAGGGTTCAAATAATCCCCGTGTTATAAATAATTCTAAAAAATTCCACGGGTGTTTATGACACAGATTTGTCACATTTCCTTATATTAATTCCATGCTTAAATTTATAGATCAAACCCATAATCTAAAAATTTATCATGAAACTAGAATTCTCAAATTTTATCTTTTAGTTAGAAATTACCAGATTTGGTTTAGTATAGAATTTTAAATAAATTTTCAAATACATGGTGAAATCTGTCTCACAGTTTCAGATTAGTTAAAAATTTGTATAAATTCTTAGAAAGCTCAAAAATTGTTGCCAAAATTCCTGGATGAACTAGACATTATTATCAACAACTTTGTAGAAGAAATAATCTCTAAATTTTGAGTGTAAAATTGTCTAAAAATTCGGGCAAACATTATGGCAGATTCAAAACAGATTATTTTCAACACAACTTTAGATTTAATTAAAAATTTGTATAAATTCGTAGAAAGCTCAAAAATTGTTGGTAAAATTCCTGGATGAACTAGACATCATTATCAACAACTTTGCAGAAGAAATCATCTCGGAATTTTGAGTATAAAATTGTCTAAAAATTCGGGCAACATTCTGGCAGATTCAAACAGATTAATTATTTTCAATCTTCTTTTTAAATGTATAAACTACACATGCAGGCTTATTTCTTTACAATAATAAGATGATTTTAAGACTATCAACATCTTCAAACACTTGATATACACATCGCAAAATTCCTACACATATATATAAAATTTCTATTTATGAGTAGTCATTCACAAGGACATAATCTGAAAACTTCACTAATAAAAAGAAATGAGAGGGTTTTCTTGCTTAATAGTAGGATTCAAATGGTTGATAAAATGGTAGAAAATTTTTGCTTCCTTAACTTTTCTCTCTTCTTCTCCTTCTACTGTTAGCTGAGATTTTTTTTTTTTCTAATTTTCCCTCACTTGTACGAAAGAGCAGACCAAGCCTCTCTTTGCATGGTATTTTGCTCAGCCATTCATGGTGTATATATGCTAAGCTCCCCCACTCTCTCTCTCTCTCTCTCTCTCATTATACTCCCCACTACACTTCTCCTTAACCCAAGAATGATAATGGGATGAAAGTTACCAAGCTTACATGCAAGCTTGCATGTGGCATATTCTGCCACCAAATCTGATTCCTCTTTTTTTTTTTTTTTTTAACAATAATTATTAAACATCCACAACATTTTTATTCTTAATAAGGTCTTTGTTAGTGATTGAATTGGGCTAATTTAAAACTAATTTTCACACTATTATATATTTTAGGTAGATTCTGAGTAAAATTAATAATTAATTAATTTATTTTCTTTTAAGAATAATTTTAAATATGGGTTTCCACAGACCTGGATGTATTCAGACTCTATGCGGTGGTTTTAGGATGTAAGCGAGCCCTTTGGTATGGTATGTGCAGGGTGTAAACGAGCCCTAGGCACGATTTGGTATGGTATGTGCAGGGTGTAAGTGAGCCATATGCACGATTTGGGTGTAAGCGAGCCCACTTGTTTGGCCGTCCCTTTTGAGGTCCATCAATGCCACTAACAGGTAAATAATCGGAAGGTGGGCATAGGTGGTAAGGTCTGCAAAGTAGCAAAATAGGGAGTTCTGAATAGTTCGGTGTTCAATCCTTGTGGTTGGGTAGAAGGATCTCTTTGGGAGGATTCTAGATGTCTAGTCTAATCCTTAACCCTAAGCCTTAGGTTAATTGCATTTTAGTCCCAAATTTCATAAAATTTTACAAAGTGGCCCAATGAAGGATAATTTTCCCGTATATTATCATAAGTACATCATGGAACATCACTTTATAATTGGAAGTACCCTAAAACTTGGTTTTTATTTATTTACCTCTTAGTTTATGAATTAATTCATACATTTTACTTTTATTTCTATTTTTGTTTTTGTTGTTCTTTCATTTATTATTTATTTGAATAGAATATTATTATTTATTTGAATATGTATATAGGTATTATAAATAATATTTTGGTCAAAAATTGGTTGAAAAACAAAATAAAAAATATCTAGATATTTATGCCTTTCTTAGTCATTAAGATAATTTTATTAGCCATTAAGGAACAACAATTGAGTAAGGATACAATTATCTTTTCAACCTAAATCCCTTGCCTATAAATTGAGAACAATTCCACATTCCCTACACATATTTTCAGCAACCAAGGAGAGGGTGAGAGGAGGAGATTGTGAACTACAAGGAAGTGAAGAAGAAGAAGGAAGAAAAGTTGTTTTCTTGAGTTAATGTAAGAACACACCCCTTCTATGTCTTCTCCAATTCTTTCACCCATATCATCCTATTGTCTAGATGCCCTCTTGTGTTGCATATTAATGGAAAATAGGGTTTTTGATGTGTATGAAAGTGTGGGTTTGATTTAGTGACTTTGCCTTACAAATTTGTCAAATTATGCACTGCTGCAACTTCTAGAAGTACGGGGTACTGTTATTTCTACGAGTCTTCTATCGATCGTCAGACCGTCATTTCATATTTGTAACCTTGTTTGATGTTGTTCACTTTCAAGATTAAGTCATTACCATCTGGTCTTACTTTATATTTTTCAATTATACCATTTGCTAGCTTGACAACCTTGAGCCTTGAATGCCATCTTGTACGAGAATTTTTCTGAAAGTTGCAATCTCTTTATTCGGCGACGAATCTTGGATATTTAGTTTAAAACGCGGATGGCCGATGCAGTTTCAAGTTAAATATCTAACTTAGTCACTATCTCTATAACCTTGACCACATAAAAGTCTTAAACCATAATCCATCCGTATTTCAGATGATCCTTGTATTAATTGATGCAATTACTATAACCGCTTCATATTCTTCCATCCCCACTTCGTATTCTTTTTATTAATCCAGTTTTAAAAGTCTTGTAGTTATTATTTTTCCTATATATATATGTATGTGAAGTTGTGTTGTGTGCTTCCCTATAGTTATTATTTACTGCTTGATCTTATTGCTTTAGACATCGTAGGATAATTAAACCATAACTTTAAGATTAGTTGATTATCCTTGAGAAATTGCCTCCATAATTAGACTCCAACTTATTCCTCACCCCGTACTATGAACAGAAAAAAAAAAGCGTGAACCACACTTGAGCCAACGGCTACACCGAGACAAGCGATAACACACGAGCTCACAAGCAATAACGCAACAAGAATGAAGTATCCTATAATTAAAACCCTGAGAATGGACCAATAACGGCGTCTAAAATCTTGAGCCGCATTGGAAACCAGATTTTGGAACAATTGGGTCAATTAAGAGGGAAAATGCAAGAAAGCTCGAATGGGAGTTAGACCCTACGATCAAAGGAAGAGGGCGAAGACCCATTAGTAATTAGAGGTAACATGGTACTCTATAATTGTTGGGTTCATGCTCTATTCGATTATGGCACACCATTTTTTTTTTTTTCATAAAAGCATCACGTGTTAAATTGTTAGGTCTTGAATATGAACCTTTAAAAACTACTTTAAAGTATCGCATCACCTTTGGGAGGAAGTGTCAGTGCGAATTAGAAGTGTTAGGTTTACACTTGATTTACGATTTTGTGGTTAGGGATATGTTCGATTTTGACATAATCTTAGGTATGGATTGGCTATCTGCCCACTGAACGGTGATTGATTGTTACTAGAAGAGGGTGACAACTTACACACTTGATGGGAGGTGTTTCCAATTTAAGGGGGATAGAGAGGAGTCTCTGAGCACGACAAATCGTAAGATGCGGTGGCATAATCAACTTGCTGGGTGTTCTGGTTGAAGGAAGTCAAATTTTTGGGACACGTAGTGTTTGAGCATGCGATTATAGTGCACCCAGCCAAGGTAGAAGTAATGTTAGATTGGAACCAACCAACCTCAGTATTTGAAGTTCATAGTTTCTTAGGGTTGGCCTGTTATTACCGACGGTTTATTCAAGACTTTTTTTTTAAGCTGGCCAAGCCGATGACTCGTCTAACACAAAAAGGGGTAAAATATGATTGGGATGAAGCATGTGAACGATCCTTTCAAGAACTCAAGAGGAGATTGACTAGTGCCTAATACTTATCATTTCGGAGCGAGAAGAAGGATATACAATGTATTGCAATGCGTCTAAAGATGAGCTGGGCTATGTGTTAATGTAAAATGAACGGTGGTGGCTTATGGCTCCACGCAACTGAAACCGCATGAAAGAAATTATTCGACACATGATCTGGAGCTGGCGGCAATGGTTTTTCGCTAAAGCAATGGCGTTAATATGGTGAATAGTTTGAGATTTTCATAGATCATAAGAGCTTGACGTATTTGTTCACACAAAAGGACTTGAAGACGAGACAAAATATCTTGAACATTACCATTTTACTGTATCTTATTATCCTAGCAAAGCTAATGCGGTGGCAGATGCCCTAAGAACCAGGGGATTATTTTTAGCCTAGCACTCAAGGAATGGAACATGGTCAGAACACTTAATGAGTTTGGAGTACAGAAGAGTTACGCACATAAACAAGACCTCTAACTTTCATTGTCGGTGATGTTGTCTTGAAAATTTAGCCCTGTCGGGGTATCATTCGTTTTGGAAAGAAAGGAAAATTATCACCTGATATATCGGACCCTTCGAGATATTTTAGAAAATTGAAGAGGTTGTGTACAAATTGGCTCTACCTCCGTAATTGGCTGGAGTACATGATGTTTTCCACGTATCTATGTTGCGGAAGTACATAATGCACCCTTCTCACATCATCAACTGGAAAGAAATCAAACTCAACGAAGGCACTACCTTTGAGAAGAGGCTAGTAGCAATTATGGGCAGACAAGAAAAGAATTTGTGAGGAGAGATAATTCAACTTCCTAAGATACTCTGGCATCACCATGGTATTGAAGAGTTCACCTAGGAACGTGAAAACGCGATGTGGGAAATTATCCACAACTATTTGAGATGTGAGGTACGATTTAATTTCGAGGACGAAATTTATTTAAGGAGGATAGGTTGTAGAAACCTTAAATTTTGCTAATTACGCTCTGATACCAACTTGAGAAATAAATAAATTTGATATTTCTTTTAAATTTCAGAAGTTACAACAGTGCCTAATTTGACAGATTTGCAAGACAATGTCACTAACTCAAACCCACACTTTTATACACACCAAATGCTCTATTTCGCACTAATATGCAACACAAGAGGCATCTAAACAATAAGATGAGATGGTGAAAGAATTGGAGAAGACAAGAGGAAGAGGTGTTCTTACCTTCTTGAATCACTTTTCCTTCTTTTTCTTTTTTTTTTTTTTTTTTTTTTTTTCCTTTTTCTCTACTTCCCTTGATCACACTCTCCCTCTCTCACCCTCTCCTTGAGCTGTTAAAAATGTGTGAGAGGAATTGAGACAATGCTTCTCAATTTTATAGGCCAAGATTTGGGTTAAAAGGACCATTATACCCTTCTAACTTAATGCCTAAGCAACTCATAAATATCTAGATATTTTTTGCCCACTAATTTGCTCAACTAAAAATTAAAATAAATAATAAAACTATTTTTTTTTAAAAAATATATATTTATAGCTATTTATTTGCTCAAATAAATAATAAGGATTCAAAGAATTAGTAAATTTACAACTAGGCTAAAAAAAAATAGAATGTATGAATTGATTTAGAAGCTAGGAGATAAAATAAATAAAAGCCAAGTGTTAGGGTATTTCTAATTATAAAGTGGTGTTGTAGGATTTAAAATTATTCTTTATTGGGCAATTATGCAGACTTTTATGGAACTAGGGGCTAAAATGCTATTAACCTAAGGCTTAGGGTTTCAAGTGTAGTTACCAGACATTAGGGTCTCTATAACCTATCCCCCTTAAATAAATTTCATCCTCGAAATTAAATCATACCTCATATCTCAAATAATTGTGGATAATTCATGACCAAAAAAAAGAATATATAAAGTACAACTCAAACAAGAGAGATAACCAAAATATTTTACTATACACATATAAGCAGAGTTATAGCATAGATAATTGATTTGAGTTCCACTAGAGGTTTTACAAAACACTGTCAAACCAAAAGATAAAAGAAAAGAGAAACCAAAAACAAGCTACTAATCCAAATTTTCAAGTGAACCACGGCTCCAACACTTCATCTTGATTGTCTTCAGGATAACCTTCCCCGTCGTAAGCTGCTTCTTCACCTGGCATGACATGCCATGAGCTTGGAATGCCCAATAAAAACACACACACCAATATCTTCTATCAACCAATCAACCATACACAGAACAAGCCCGGATACATAAAATACTTACAATATAGTTTTATGAATTAGTCGTTAGACTAGGCATCTAGAACCCCCCAAAGAGATCCTTCTACCCAACCACAAGATTGAACACCGGACTACTCAGAACTCCCCATTTTGCTGCTTTGTAGTCCTTACCACCTATGCCCATCTCGCGATTATTTACCGGTCAGTGACATCGATGGACCTCAAAACGGACGGCCAAACAAGTGGGCTTACTTACACCCCAAATTGTGCCTAGGGCTCACTTACACCCTTCACATACCATATCAAAGGGTTCGCTTACACCCTGAAACCACCGCATAGAGTCTGAATACGTCCGTGTCAACCTAGGGGCTCGCTCAGAACGCTTGCATAAGACTTAACTCATTTGGTATTAATTCCATTATAATTCATGTCATTCATATGTATAAAATTGTTCTAAGCACACTAAGATGAACGTCACCAATTGCCAACCACTTATCATTTCCCGTTTATTAGATCTTTTGCTAAGTAAGTTAGTCATATTCGGTTACTCGGTCATATAAAAAAGTATGAGAAAAACATACGAGACGAAATGTAGTCCATGATCGACATACATAAGTATAGTAAGGCAAGAAAACAACATTAGGAATGCTTTGAAACACTTAGAGACAAATAACATAATAGAACACAATTTCCAACACTGTTCGGTTCTGCAGGGCTAAAAAGAATGCTTTGGTAAAAATACTTCTAGGTCAAATTAGGGGCTGAAATTGCACAAAAACAATATTCAATCTGTCTAGTTTCAGTTCCAATTTTCAAAAGTTGCACAACGCCTCCAAAAATTCATCTACAAACTATATTCAAAAACCTGCCTAGATTTGTCACCCTTTGGGAAAACTAGCTTTTCTCTCAATCTACCTGATGGTTTTCACTCAAATAAAATCTGTGGGAAAGAGGACTCAGAGTTCTAAATTTTGACAGAAGAACCAACATGAGATGATTTTTCTTGAATTTTATAAAATTGCTAAAATTGGACTATTTTTCAGGGACTCAGGAGCAGATTTTTCAACAAATTATCCAAGCCCTTAAAACACACAATTAGGAGCTAATAAAATTATCACAAGCTCTAAACACACAAAATATCCTACAATAAAATTCAGATTTGAGAATTAGATAGATTTGATATTTCTTATAAATTAGAGAAGTTGCAACAGTGCCTAATTTCACAAATTTGCAAAACAATGACACTATATCATACCCACACTTTCACATACACCAAAAACCCTATTTACCATTAATTTGTAACACAAGAGGCATATTAGACAATAGGATGAGATGGTGAAAGGATCAGAGTAGATAAGGAAGAGGTATGTTCTTACCTTCACCTTCTTGAATTACCTTTGTTTCTTGTTTTTTTTTTCCTTTTCCTTTTCCTTACTTCTCTACTTCTCTTAAGCCCACTCTCCCTTTCTCACCCTCTCCTTGGGCTATTGAAAACGTGAGTGTGAATTGAGACAAGCTCTCAATTTATAGAAAATAAGGGGTCCTAGCTTAATGACTAAGGAAAGATAAATATCTAGATATTATTATTATTATTATTATTATTTTGCTGTTGTTGTTGTCCAACCAAAATTTCCACCAAAATATTATTTATAAAACCTATGTACATATTCAAATAAATAATAATGTTCTATTCAAATAAACAATAAATGAAAGAACAACAAAAAACAAAAAATAGAAATAAAAATAAAATGTGTGAATTAATTTAGAAATTAGGAGGTAAAATAAATAAACTAAGTTTTAGGGTATTCCCAAATATGGTAATACACGAAAAAATTATTCTTTATTTGGGCCCTTATGTAGACTTTTATGGAACTAGGGTTAAAATGCTACTAACCTAAGGCTCAGGGTTTCAAGTGTAATTACAAAAAAATTAGGGTCTCTACAACCTATCTCCCTTAAATAAATTTTGTCCTCGAAATGAAATCATACATTACATCTCAAATAGTTGTGGATAATTTGCCCGCATCGCGTCTTCACGTTCCCAGGGAACTCTTCAATACCATGGTGACACCAGAGTATCTTAAGAAAGTGAATTGTCTTCTCTCGCAAGTTCTTTTCTTATCTGTCCATAATTGCTACTAGCCCCTCCTCAAAGGTAGCGTCTTCATTGAGTTGGATTTCTTCCCAGTTGATGGTGTGAGAAGGGTGCATTATGTACTTCTACATCATAGATACATGGAAAACATCATGTACTCCAGCCAATTGTAGAGGTATAACCAATTTGTACGCAACCTCTTCAATCTTTTGAAGTATCTCGAAGGGTCCAATACATCGAGGTGATAATTTTCCTTTATTTCCAAAACGAATGATCCCTCGGCAGGGCTGAATTTTCAAGAAAACATAATCACCGACAGCGAAGGTTAGCAGTCTTCTCCTTTTATCTGCATAACTCTTCTGACGATCTTGAGCTGCCACTAATCTTTGTTGAATAAGTTTCACATTTTTTGTAGTTTCTTACACGATCTCTGGGCCCAATAGACTCACTTCTCCAACTTCAGTCCAACAAACTGGTGATCTGCAAGGCCGATCATACAGTGCTTCGAATGGAGCCCTGCCACTGCTAGCCTGGAAACTGTTGTTGTATGTGAACTCCACCAGCAGTAGGTGTCGCTCCCAACTCCCTTTAAAATCCAACACACAAGCTCTCAACATGTCCTCCAAAGTCTGAATGGTGCGTTCTGACTGTCTGTCAGTTTGAGGATAGAAAACGGTACTAAAGCATAATTCGGTCCCCTATCCTTCTTGTAGGCTTCTCCAGAATCGGGAGGTGAAACGCAGGTCTCAGTCTGACACAATTGATACAAGAATTCCATGTAGTCGAACAATTTCTTTAATGTAGAAATGACTCAGCGATGTCAAAGTGTCGGAGATTTTATATGGCAAGAAGTGCGCAGTTTTCGTCAAACGATCAACTATAACCCATGTAGCATTATGTCCTCTAGGTGACCTGGGTAGTCCAGTGACGAAGTCCATTGTTACATGCTCCCATTTCCATTCTGAGATTGGCAAGGGTTGAAGCATCCCTCCAGGTCGTTGGTGTTCTGCCTTTACTTGCTGACACGTAAGGCATCTGGCTACAAATTGAGCCACATCTTTTTTTATTCCGCTCCACCAATATTGGCGTTTTAAGTATTGGTACATTTTTGTCCCTCCTGGGTGCACTGCGAACACTGCATGATGGAACTCCTTCAAAACTTTTTCTCTAAGCGACTCATCTTATGGTACAAACACTCTGCCCTGATGTCTCAAACTTCCATCTGAATGAATCGTCCAATCAAGCATAGGATCGCTGGATGCAATTCACGCTTTTATAAACGCCACCTCATGATCATACTTCTGTGACTCTATTACCTCGTTCAGTAATTTGGGTGTAGCGATTTGAGCACCAAGGTATACCTTTTCGTCCTGAGCTTTCATCTGTACTCCGAACTCATTAAGTGTTCCGACCATGTTCCATTCCTTGAGTGCCAAACTAGTAATAATTCCTCGGTTCTTGCGGCTTAGGGCATCCGCCACCACGTTAGCTTTGCCAGGATGGTACGATAGAGTAAAATGGTAATCTTCAAGATATTCTAGCCACTGTCTTTGTCTTATGTTTAAGTCCTTCTGCGTGAACAAACACTTCAAGCTCTTATGATCTGTGAAAATCTCAAATTGTTCTCCATACAAATAATGACACCATTGCTTTAACGTAAAAACCATTGCTGCCAACTCTAGATCGTGTGTCGGATAATTCCTTTCATGCGGTTTCAGTTGCCTTGAGTCGTAAGCCACCACCTTCCCTTTTTGCATTAACACACAGCCTAGCCCATCCTTAGACGCATAGCAATATACCGTATATCCTATGTCTCGCTTCGAAATGATGAGTATTGGGGCACTAGTCAATCTCCTCTTGAGTTCTTGAAAGAATTGTTCACATGCTTTGTTCCAATTGTATTTTACCTTTTTTTGCGTTAGACGAGTCACCGGCTTGGCCAGTTTGGAAAAGTCTTGAATAAACCGTCGGTAATAGCCGGCCAACCCTAAGAAACTACGAACTTCGAATATTGAGGTTGGCTGCTTCCAATCTAATATTGTTTCTACCTTGGCCGGGTCTACTGCAATCCCGTGCTTAGACACAACGTGTCCCAAAAATTTGACTTCGTTCAACCAGAACTCACATTTACTTACCTTCGCGTACAGCTGGTTGTCTTTTAAAACCTGGAGAACCACTCTCAAGTGTTGCTCGTGTTCTTCTTCAGACGATGAATAGACTAGAATGTCATCAATAAACACCACCATGAATTGGTCCAAGTACAGAGTAAAAATCTTATTCATCAAGCTCATGAACACGGCTGGTGCATTGGTTAATCCAAAGGGCATTACCACAAATTCGTAATGGCCATATCGGGTGCGGAAAGCAGTTTTTGGTATATCATCATCGGCGACTCGCAATTGGTGATAGCCAGATCTAGGATCAATCTTTGAATAGCACGTTGAACCTCGAAACTGGTCAAATAGGTCATCAATCCGTAGAAGTGGATATCGGTTCTTGATCGTCACTCGATTGAGTTTTCGATAATCTATGCACAATCTTATTGTTCCATCCTTTTTCTTTGCAAATAAAATTGGTGCTCCTCACGGTGAGGTACTTGGTCGGATAAATCCCTTTTCCAGTAATTCTTGCAATTGCGTCTTTAATTCTCGAAGTTCGACAGGAGCCATACGGTAGGGCGTTAGGGATATTAGTGCAGTACCTGCTTGTAACCTGATTCTACAATCTACATCACGATGCGACGGTAATCCTGGAAATTTTTCAAGAAAAACATCAGCGTATTCACAAACTACACGCGAAAGATTTAATTCCAATCGGGCTTTTTCATTAATGATCAAACTTGCTAACCATCCAGCAAATTGTCAATGCCACTGCATTTTACGATTTGTCGTGCTCGGGGAATCCTCTCTATCCCCCTTAAATTGAAAACACATTCCACTAGGTGTGCAAACTATCACCCTCTTATGGTAACAATCAATCATTGCTTGGTGGGCGGATAACCAATCCATACCCAAGATTATGTCAAAATCGGACATGTTCATGACCCGAAGGTCGCAACTCAAGTGTAACCCTAACACTTCTAATTCACACCCTTGACATATTAATCCTACCCTAATGCATCCACCCAAAGGTGATGCAACATATAAAGTAGTTTCTAAAGGTTCACATTCAAGACCTAATGATTTAACACACAATGTTGATATAAAAGAATGTGATGTGCCAGAATCGAATAGAACGTGAACCCAAGAATTATAGAGTACAATGTTACCTCTAATTACTGATGGATATTCATCATCTTCCTCTTGGAGAGCAAAAACTCTGCCTGTGGCTTTTTGATTACCGGTTGGTCTAACCTTTCAGTTTCCTCCTGTTGCCCCTCCTGACTTGTTCATCCATGGCCTTTGTCTGCCAATAACTTGAGCATTCATGCCCGAACCCCCTACTTGATTTCCTATCCCAATAAGTTGGGGACATTCCGACTTCTTGTGCCCTATCTGATGACAGTGAAAGCATTGGATTTGTATAACAAGCTTGGTTTGTAAACTTCATTTTTGGCTTTGCTGTTGCAGCTGTTGCGACGGTCTGGTGTATGGTGTCCGTACCACATTCCTTCGGTCATTTCTTCTTAGTCCTACAAAGGACTGACCCCCTTTCTTCGTTTTCATCATCCAAGTCCTTTTTGAGTCTGCTCACTCCCTTTCTGCATCTAATGCCGTATCCACTACATCAGCAAATGTAGGAAGGCGCAAGGGACTCTACCTCTGATGATAGGGTCTAAACCCCACTTGAATTTTCGTGCTTTCTCTCCTTCATCTACGACGTATCGGGCTGCGTATCGAGCCAGCTCTTCAAACTTGGCCACATACTGAGTCACTGTCATCTCACCCTGTTTCAAAGTTTGAAATTTCAAAATTTGCTCATGTCTAACTATATTTGGGAAATATTTTCTTAAAAACAATTCTTTGAACTGAGCCCATGTCATGCTTGTCGTGTCCCGAGAATTTTTCATCAAGGACCACCAATGATCCGCTTCTCCTTCTAGCTGGTAACTTGCCAGGGCGATCTTGTCTGTATGCACAGTAATACCCATGGTTTCCAACGTCTTTTCTATTTGACGAATCCAGCTCTCAGCGACTTTTAGGTCAGGTTCACCTGTGAACACTGGCGGTCTTTGCTTTCTGAACTCAGATAACAAATATATCCGCTCGTTTGGTTGTGTTCTTCTAAGCCTTCCTAACTCTTCAAGAATCTGGTTTCCGACTGGTCTTGGTAACTCCTCAGCAGGTATAGGTCCATTGCAATTAATGCCTTGATTGCGAGCTGGACGTCTGCGTCGGCGTCTTACTTGATCGTTTGCTTCCACATTGTTTGCCATCTGACAAGTTTGTGGGTAATATAAGCTTAAGGTTGTTGTAAAGGCGAAGAGGTGTTCAATAAATAAACTAATTTAATGTGGTCTGAGGTGTAATTTTTCTAAATGGACAATCCAATTAATGCAAGTAAAATAACATACAATAAACTAAGATAGCCAACTAGATATTTATATATATATATATATATATATAACAACTTCTTACAAAACGGTTACACTATTTAGGTTAGCGTGTAGCGTGTATACACCAAAACAAAACACACTTCAACCACACAAAACAATGTTTACAAGAGTACACAAAAAGGTTTGTCCCACAACTATTACAGCCCTAAGTCAAACGATTCCTCTGGGTTTTCTTCGGGATATTCTTCGAGATCATCGTCCGGGTCCTCAGGTGGTAAATGAGCATATGCCGGGGAGGCTGGAAATTGCTGAGTTAGTATAGGGGAGTACTCTGATGACACTTCTATAGAGAATGTAGGGGAAGCTCCGGGAAGTACTGAGACAAAATGAACCTCTAACTCAGGATGATGAGAGCCATGACTCTCGGGTCCAACGCGACGCATCACCAGATGCGGATCCTCAGCCAGTACCTCTTGCCTAAGCTCGGCAAAAGTCTGATTTTAGAAGGTGATAACGGCTAGATTTTTTTAAAAATTGGTTAAGCAAAAGGAATGAATTTAGAAGAATGGAAGCATAAGAATGTTTCCTTGTTTAAATAATTTAGGTCAATACTCTTCTTTTTCTTTTATTTTTTCTTTTTAAAAAAGACTTTCTGAATTTTTATCAAAAAAATGGTACAAAAAATAGAGAAAATAGAAAAGAAAGTACTATGTACGTAGAAAGGGCAATACTCTTCTTTTTCTTTTATTTTTTGTATGACTTTTTGATGCCGTAAATTTTTAACTTTATTAGCTATTTGCATTATGCTTGTGAGTACTATGTAAACTGAAAGTACTGTTTGAGTATGTAGGCTCTATCAAGAGTTTTAGTTTGATAATATGAGCCGTTAATTTTATAGATTATTGTTTTTAAATCATCCATTAAAAAAATCATAATGTTTTGATATTCATAGTCATATATATGATCATATTTGTAGTAAAAAAAATAAATGATTTATTTTTAAAATTATAGTTGTCATTCTGATCAATCTAATTTTTTTTATGAATAATCTATTTAAAAAAATCTTATACAATAAATAATTCAAATCATTAAAATAGAAATTGTGGTGAGCCCCCCCCCCAAGGAGCCATAAAATATCCTCCAAAAAAGCATCCTATCCCTATCTAATTTACATGCGAAAAATGATTTAATTGGAATTGGTGTAACCCCAACCTTAATGATAATTAATGAAGGCATTCACCATTTAATGGCTTAGCCGTACAACATGAGTATTAATTAAGTTACAGAAAAACTACAAATGTCCAAATAAAATGTATAATGTAAACCGTTGTGGATGGAGTTTTTATAATTAGTTAACATTTTTGTTTTATGTTAATGGACTATGCTTCTAATTTTCATTAACCAGTCCGCAAAGAGAATCAGTCATCATGAGAATGAAACATAAGGTTGTGAATTTTGAGCCCAATTTTATAGGGATAAGTTATCATTCATAACTCATCTATTTATATCTTTTTATATTTTTTTTATGGATTTCAATTTGAATTTGCACTGATGATCCAAGCCGTCTATTTCTTAGGTCTCGCAATAAAAGTCATCCATACAAAAAATTAATTTCATTAGATAATTAATAAACACGAAAACAATTGCATTTTATTTTATAAAATATATGGTCAATAGGAGCTATAGTGAGCATGAGTTCAACTTGAGTACTAAGCAACTAAAGAATCTTACAAGTTGGAAAAGAGGAGAGGCATCTCCTCCACCAAGTTCAAGTCTTGAAGGACAAAAACAAAAAACAAAGAGAAGATATAAAAAAAAAAGGGCATCTTTCTTCTTTTCAAGATCAGTGTGAGGCATCTTTGCAAACACTAAAAAGCCCCCAAAAAAATTTCAGCATTGCTTGTGCCAAATGTAACAAATACATCTTGAATATGTAGTCAATATAATCCACATATTAATTAAGTTTTTATAATCAACTTTAGAGAGAAAAAAATGTTGACATTGTTGTTAAATGTTAAGTTTCTAACATATCTGACTGTTTGGGGGTCAAATGATAAAAATGTCTTCTTATCTAGAACATTCTAGTATGTCTTGTATTTATTTAATTCAATACAAACATGGATGAAATAAAAAAGAAAGAAAAATACATGAAACCTTCATCTTTTTGTTTTTTTTTTTTAATTATGATTTGAGCATGTGAGGTCCTTATCGACACCATTTTTAGGGTTATAGATTTTTATTTTATTTATTTATTTATTTTTATTTTTATTTTTGTTGTGAGTTTTATCCATCATTAAGGGCATTTGCTTAATGGAATTGTATATTTATAAGAGGTCCTAAAAATTCGGAGATGTGGGAAGGGTATTAGACTCTAGAGATGTATAATAAAAATTTTCAAATTCTCTTGTAATAATATGAGAGCTATGCTGTGTTAGACACTAACTGATCAAAAAAAAAAAAAAAAAAAAGAAAAAGAAAAAGAAAAAGAGGTTAGACACTATATAGATGAGAGTGACAAACACTATATAGATGAGAGTGACAAATCAAAAGTGAACACCTAATATACCACATTATTATAAATCAAATTGGAAAAAAATTTAGGATTGATTTAAAAAGTGACTTTTTAGTAGCTTTTTGGTTAGAATATTAGGCAGAAAAAAAAAAAAAAAACTAAAGCTGTGGGAAATAGATTGACTTTAAAAAAATGTACAAAAAATTGAGGCAATGAGAAATAATTTATAACTTTTTTAGCAATTGTGTTTTTGACCATTTTATCCTCTTCCCATATACTTTCATATTAAGGGTTTTAAACATTTAAATATATATATATATATATATATATAAGACTTTAGGTGAATGGCCAGTGTGGGCACTGAGTAACTAACTGTTCCTGAAAGGGAAGGACCATCCCTGAGGTTCTCCATTGCACTGAATCTATCTTTTGGAAAAAGTGGAACAAGGTATTTTCTTTCTTGGCTCAAGCGAAGGTATGTGAATCCATGTCTTGTAATTTCATCAAAAGAAATATGTAGTCAGTGATGTGGATGAAGGTTTAGAATTCGTTTGGAAAGTGATTTTTTAATAAAAATATAAAGTGAATTTTTTTTTAAAAATGTATGTAAATAATTTTTAAAATTTTTATAAAATAAAAAAATACAAAAAGTAGAGATAATGAGAATGAATCTTTCATCTTTTATATATTTTTTAAATTTTTGACTAAAATACGATCATCCCAAATTTAAACTTGAAGATTCTCTTCTCACAAGTTTGTATCAATTCCTCTACATTATCCAGTTTTTTCTTCTTTTAAATGAGAGAGACAATAGCTTGTGGTCATCATTTTATATAATAAACAGATATGAATGCACAAACAGCAAAAATTAAAATTTAGAGGCTAACACAACAACACTTTTCACAAGGACAAATGACACTCCCGTTTGGAGGTTTATTTATTTATTTATTTATTTTTTGGGTGTGTGTGAACACTCCCGTTTGGAGGTGTTCGTTTGTAAATTATTTATGTAAAAAATTAAGATGATTGAATGTCGATAATTATATAATAATATTATATTTATTTATAAAAGATGAACAAAAATTATAACTTTGAGAATAATTTGTATATTTATTTTATTTTATTTTATTTTATTGTTAAGACAAATATGATTTGATCTTATGTCCAGGGTCGGTTTGGGGCATAGGCTCATCAGGCCATGGTTTAGGGCCTCTCAAAATTTATTAAAAAATGGGGGCCTCTCCTATAATAGTTTAGTATAATATATTAGTTATGTTTTCAGTCCAAAAAAAATTAAAGAAGATCCAAACTGACTTAAAATAAATTAACCCATTAAAAAATTAAAAAGTCCATTCAAAATTAAAAATGCCCATTCTCTCTCCGTATCTAATTCCTAATCCTAACTCTTAATTCAATTTTTTCAAAAATTTGAGAGAAGCGGCACAATAAAGCACTAACGAATTTCTCAAGAATTCAGAGCAAGTATGATTGATTTATTTGCTTCTAAAAATGCAAGAAGAGCAAGGATCAAGTGATAATTATTAGTTTTTGTAATGTAATGCTAAGTATTTTTTTGTGGTTTTGACACAAACCTTTTATCCTTGCTTTTTTGGCTTTCGAAGGTTAATATTGTAATTTTAAGCGTGCCAGTAAGGATCAATCAGTCTTTATAAAAGATTAATTGCCAACCAATTATCAGATGATTGTGTTTTAGTCCTCTTAGCCTCAATGAAGAGGACTTTCACAGGTGGCTTGTTTAAGAGAATTTAGTAAATAACAATTAAGTGAAAAATAATTTCAGAATTTCATTAAGTAAAATGAAAAACTTACAATGATCTGACCCAGTCTCGTAGAGGTTTACAGCAACAAGCTATTTGAAACTACTCCTATGAATGAAGTGCAGTACAGGAATTTGAAGTACAGAAATGTAAAGAATTGTAAAAACTGAAAGGAAAAACAAAGTAAATAAAATTGGTTTTTTGATCTGAGTCTGGATCCTTCATTTTGAAGCCTTCTTTGCTATTTATACTTCTCAATGATAACCGTCGAAGTGGGCTTCTAACCGTCGAATTTTCCTCCCATGATTGCTCAACATGCTCTCTCACAATCAGTCCCACTACACCAACTTTGCAGTTAGGCTTCCCTCCTGATTTTGAATTTAAACTTTGTGAGTAACCGTTAGGCCATATCACCTTATATCCCTCGATCATTCCAGTGCTACGCAAATCCATTATTATCAATACAGGCTGACACATGTCTGACTTTGGTTGACAACTTATATTAACTTCCTAAATTACCCTCTTTATGCCACGTGTTAAATTGTGATTGGCTTTTACAAATTATATAGCTAATATTACCCCCCGCACTAATAGACCCAATACTTGGTGATATTAGTGGATCAAAGCACTTTACCAACGTCCTAGGACGTGCATGGGCTTTACATCTTCTTAGAAATGCAACCGACTTCCATCATTGCAATGTTTGTACTGTATTAAATTCCCTTCTACGCCTGGAACATTTCCCACTATCTGAGCATTCGAAAAGGCTGATACAGTTCTTATGGCCAAGCAAACTTTTTCTTACATTGATCGAGCATACAAAGAGTCTATGGAAGATGATTATAGACCTCGAAAGAATCTCAATGCATTTATTGATTACACATATCCGCCTCCATTTATGCAAGTTATGGAAGCTTTTGCAACATACAAACCTTTAGACCCAAAGTTTGCCAATTACGAATCCTTGGATCAAGCATTTGCAAAAATGGATCTTGGAAACTCTTCTTCTGCCTCACCATCTTCTGCATGGAACACAGCTGCTTCATCCTCTACCCCACCAACCTCTGCATAGACATAGCTACTCCTTCTTTCTCCAAGTCTACTGGCTGGGGAAGCTGGCCAGAACCTGATGAATCCAAACTAAGAGAGTGAATGCACCATTGATTCATCGAATTTGCTGATCCTCTATCTATCCCACCTTTTGCTCGGAGCTCGGTGGTTTACCCCTATGTATTTATCGATCACCGACGCAGTTTGGAGGACAACTTACTTGTAGCATGCTACATATCTTCTATGCCTACGAAGATAGTGCGAGCAACTCCTCGTCCAGAGGAAGCACAAGGATACAATCTGTCATTCTTAGCCAAGAAGGCAAAATTTTGCTCTTCTGATTGGCTTGAATGTGTGAATAACCCCCAGTTCCTTTCTTCCTTTGGGATGGACCCTTCTGCACCCCCTCTTCCTCAGAATCCTCACTGGATGGAGGAACTGAAACTTACTCTATTCGAGAATCAGTTTCTTCCTTCCTACCAACCTCCAGATCTTCCCAATACATTTGAGCGATACCAAGCTCAACTTTTGCTTGTAACCTTTTTTCACTTGCCCTTCAATGTTCTTGGATATGATATTCCTCTTAAGAACTTTCGATGGGCCTGTGACATTATAACTCGGGGTCATGTTCTCAACCCCATTGCTCAAGCAGAACATCAGATGTTTTTGGATCAACTCCCATTTTTTCTCCATTGGCATCAAATTTCTTTGGCTACCACTAATTCTTTGGACAAAATCTCGGCCCATCGAATTCAAACCCAGTATGAAGCAGAGAATCTTATTGACGAATATAATGACATCAAGAATAAGGATTCTGTATACTAGAATGATCTAGATATGGATGAGATGAGATGGAACAAGGATTGAAGGAAATGGAGTTTGAAATGAAAGTTGAGCAGTTTTTCCATCAAGTAAGAACATATCAGCTACAACAACCCAGCTTGGATAGGACATATGACAAAATAAAGAAGGAACATAAACTCATTGACCACTGCTGGGGCAAATTTCAAGACCTTGTTATTGTCTCTATTCCTTATTTTTATGAGATTGAATTTGTAGCCAAGAAGACTTTTTAATGTAATTATTTTCATATCAATAAAGCTAGGTTTTTCTTTCTTTATTTGACATGGTCTGGTTTTATATTCCAATTGCATACTTGTGACCATTCTATTCGCACAAATCAAACAAAATCAGAGTTTCAAATTTACTAATTTTGTCCTTCAAAACCTAATTTGAACATTTCCAATAGAATACTTGAAATCTAATTTGAATATCTCCAATCATATGGAGTATAATTGACAATCTTTGCCTTAGGTCTTCTCATTCCAATTATATGGTTAACACAATCAACAGCTTCGAATTAACTATCTTTGCTTTGAAAAAACAGTCTACGTGTTTCGATATATGGAAACTTCCCTTAGGAATTACACTGCTTTATTCTTAAAGAGTGAGTCCCTTTGGGTTCTTTCATTGCTTAACCAAATATTGGTTTTTTGCCACTTCGAAGTTTAAAACAAACAAATTCTAGCTGCAGGGTATTTCAAAGTTTACTTCGAAGGATTTTATTTTCAACAAGAAACCTAAAAGCAAGTCTTTAATCCCCTTGAAGCAAACAAAAACCTGAGCATTCTTGTACTCTTAGGTATGAAACGTGCTTCAAAGTCAATTACCTGCTTTCGAAGCCCTTGCAGGATGTTGGACATCTGGCTTTAAAGCCAAATCTTAATTTCGAAGCCAAATACTTGCTTTTCGAAGCCAATCCGGATATTCAACATACGTTTCCCTCCAGAAACTTTTCTTCATTTTAAATTTGGGACTCTCTATATTTTAAAAATAAGGGTATTAATTTCACATGGACCCAAATCATAAAATAATCATTTCGGATCCACCTGACCCACTTATCTTGTTCGGGTAACTTTTGGATAGAAAGGTTTAAAAACCCCTTTCCTTCGTATTCCACCTATTTACTTTTGAACTTATCTGCAACTTTTGCTTCTTACTCACCTTCCTTTTTCACCCCTTCTGTAATGGCTTCTCTGAAAGTGCAAACCGTTGAGCGTGTGAGTCCCTTTGTAGCTTTAAAGAGACTCATCAATGAAGAATGTGAAAAGTACAAAGCTGGTGAACGGTGTGCTGTTGATGGATACATTCTTATTCCTCGCCGTCATGTTCAAGGAGAGTATGTACTTGGACCCATTTTCAGGGAGGCCTTCACTCAGCTCCCTGCCTTATACTCTCGTCTGGAGGATCATTACTTACTCTACGAGGGCGCTTTGACTGGGGAAACTGGAGGTTAAATCGATCCCACCTCTGCTGGCCCACAATGAGACCTGAATGAGAAGAATGATATGATCGAGTTGTCCTTGCTAGGACACTTGACCTTCAGGAACTCTGCCTCCTTGATGCCCTTCGACTGGCCAGGTTTGCTATTCCTGAAGACCCTTTCCTTACCTGCTGCATTATGTTTTTGAAATTCTTTTTTTAATTTTTTCCAATTTTGATGTGGTATGATGGCCCCTACCATTCTGGATATATGCCATCTTCTAGGTTTATCCACCATTGGCACTCCTTTTGGTCCTGACTATCCCGATCTTAATGTGCCCTTTTTCATCCCGCCTTTGAACTCCTTCTTCAGTGATTTTGCACAGTTTAAAAATCTAAAGGAAGGCCCTATGATAGATAGAGAGTTCTTCTCATTTCTTATGTATTGGCTTTGTAAATTCTTATTTTGTACCTCTTCTCAGAGGATTATGCTTGAGTTTGCTTCCCTTGCTAAGGCTCTGGCTTTGGGGAAGAAAATAGCATTGGCTTCATACGTTCTAGGCCATGTATATAGAGCATGCTCCCAATTTCATGAAAAACCTTTGGATACTAATCAAGGGGGGCCACTCTGGAGATTACAGCTCTGGATTTTTGCTTATTTCACTGCTTTGCAGTCTAGGTTTTTGAAATTTTTGCTATCAAACCCTATCTCTTATGGAATAAAATATGCCAAAGTTTCACTTTATCCTTTCACTTTTGCCTTCTATTTTACTTGTTTTCATTAATTTCCAGCTTACCCTTCTTCTCGCACCTTCTTCTGTCCCTTCGAAGCCAATATTGGCCCAGCCTTGTTCAGGACTTTCTTGGCTGATAGAAACTGTTCCCAGCCTCAGCACAAGGATATGTGGGCTTCTATTTTAACTCCCAGAGAGCTTTTCATTGGCACTTTAAATCCTAGAGCTTACAAGTGCATAGCAAAAGCCTACTGTCCTGCTCAATTTGTGAGGCAATTTAGGCTTACCCAAGGGATCCCTATTCCTCTCTGCAGTCAAACAAACCCCAATCTTACCACCAGAGTGCTGAAGGTACAAAGACCCAGGCTAGAGAAGGCAACCTCCAAACTCATTCAGGACTTAATCGAATTTTAGTTTATGCCCTTCATCCCACAAGGTACTGTACTGAAGAGGTATCAGAACTAGTGGTCAGTAAACATGGAGGTGCTCCTGAAAATACCTCCAAAAGACCTGCTGGTGGGACTGGACTTGCCTTTTCAGACCTAGCCTAAGGGAACTAGGCTTATCACTCCTTCAACAGCTCCTTCCATCCCAGTTTCTGCTCCTGCTGACACAAAGAGAGCTTCTTCTGCCTCTTCTCATTCTTCTAGAGTTATTAGGGCTACTTCGAAGAAAGGCATGTATTCCTTATCTTTTTTTTCTCTTCTCCTTATAATGCTTAACTCCTTTATTTATGGCTTTCTTTTTCATGCAGAAGCTTCACAAGTAGATTCTCCTCAAAGGACTCAAGCCCTAAACATTCTTAAGGACAAGCAACAACAGCGAAAGAAAAGAAAACTTGTGCTTAGTCCTGAAGGGAAGGAAGTACCTGAAGAGGAGGAATATCTGAAGAACCACCACTTAAGAGAAAGAAAAAAATAACAATCTCTCCATTAGATTTCAATGATGACCCTACTTATCAAGCGGCTGCCAAGGCAGTCGAGAAAGTGTAATCCAAAGAATTGGTGGTTTTTCAAAGGTCCGAGAAAAGGAGACAGCAGCAGATAATAAGGAATGAGACAGCTGCTGCGGATGCACTTCAAAGAGAAACTGTAAGGAGGTAACAAACTGCTGAACACTATGCTCTTCGCAGTTCTCCAACCATTATCACTACTACTTTCGAGGCTGGTAACTTCCTTCAGTTTTTGTTTTTGTTTTGATAATTCCCTTTTCCAAGTTTTAGCAATAAAACTTACCATTGCTTCTTACTTTCTGATTTGCAGTAACAGTTATTCCACCTTCTCCTTCGAGAAAGGTTTCCTCAGTCTTATCTGAAGTTAAAAAACCATTAGAGGCAAGCTCGAAAAGGAGGAAGAAGGTTGATCCTAATATGCCCTTAAATGTAGAGCCCATCCAAACAATACTTCCACTCCCCAGCTCTACATTCTCCATACTTTTTTTGAGACAGGGTATTCATATATCCTTATCCTTTGGCTTAACTCCATATCTTCCTCATCTAACCTTTACCTCAGCCCAATTTACTCTTCCTACAATCCTGGCTGCTCCTTCCCCACCTGAAGAGATCCCAGTTATCATTTCATCTTCAGTTATAGCTGATACTCCGAGAGAAGATACTGGTAGCTCACCAATTCTTTGTCCACCATCATTATCCAGCTCCAGTCCTTCTTCTCTTGACTTACTGGTGGCCAGGACTATGGAAACTGCTAGGGACACTTCATCCTCCTCTCCTATCCCTATGCATCCATCTCTTCCTTCCACTAGAACCCTTCTTGCGCCACTAATGTCAGTGGAAGAGATGGACATTTTGAAACTAAGCTAGCTAGTCTTTTTGACATGCCTTCTATCATTCCATCAACCAATAACGAAGTTGAGCCATTGGTCCTGGCTGACTCTTTCTTGGAAATTTTTGAGAGCTCTTCTACCACCAGTAGGACTTCTTTACCTTCACTGGACTTGGACACCTGTTTGGAATTGCTAATATTATTCTCAAGGATTCCATTCGAAGCCTTGCAAAGACCTATTATGAAGAATGGTTTCCTTCAGTGCTGCAAGATCCTTGAGCAATCCAATATGGCTATTTCAAGTCACTTGTCCCAGGCAGCAACTACCATAGATTTTTATGTTAACATTTTTCATATTTCCAAAGCTGCAAAGGAGAAGCTATCGAAAGAAAAGGAATTTATTTCTCATATACATGCTTAGGTGTCTGAATTGAAAGGACAACATTCTTTTGCTTCTCAATTTCAAACCCAACTTTTGGAGAAGAAAACTCAATTAGAGGAAGAGTTATCAGCAGTTAACTTGGCTTTAGATCGAACTGCTACAAAGCTGCAAATCACCAACCAAGGCCTAGCTGATTCGAAGGTAGGACATGGCTACAACCATTCAGTTATTCCAATCTCTTAGGAGTAGAGAATCAATTGTAAGGGAACAAATGAAACATTGTACTGACTTTTGGGCTAATCTATGGCTGCATGTACTTAACTCCTTACGAAATGGAATCTTTATTTACTATTTGAGTGTTTTCATACTTCTTTGTTTTAGCATTTTCTACACTCCTTGTGCTTCCCATACAGTTGGATAATAAGGTTTCAAGAACCTACCATTAATTTTCTTAGGGTGTACATACCCATTCCAATTCCTCAAATGGTATGCTCCCTCAAGCAAGACTCTATGAACTTGAATTGGTCCTTCCCAATTAGGTAACCATTTGCCAAACTTATGACTTTTAATTCCTATTGGGAGTATTGTCTTCCACACCAAATCACCTTCATCAAAGCTAATGTGCTTGACTTTCTTATTAGAGTTTTTAGCTGCTTTCTTCTTTTGAAAGAGAATGTTATTTCATGCCAAAATTCTAGCTTTATCCACATCTTCTGATTCCAAGAACATGCTTTGATGGTACTACTCAGGAGCTCATTGGTCCTGGCATCTCACCCTCAAGGACTTAATGTAATCTCTACAGGTAACACTGTATCGTGCCCATATACTAAGACATAAGGAGTAACTCTTGTACTTGACCTTGGAAAAGTCCTATAAGCCCACAACACATCCAACAACAAGTTATGCCAATCCCTAGGATTGTCTTCCACAACTCTCTGTATTCCTTTTTTCAAAGACTCATTGGATGATTCTGCCTGACCATTTGCTTGTGCATAATAAGGGGTAGAATTAACAAGGCTAATTCCAAACTCTGCCGCGAAAGACTTTACCATCTTTCCATCAAACACAGTTTCATTATCCACAGTTATGGTCTATCGGATGCCAAACCTGTGAATCAGATCTTTAATAAATCCAATAACTTCAGTTTGGTCTACAACCTTATTGATTTAGCTTCGACCCACTTAGTGAAGTAGTCTGTGGCCATTAAGATAAAACAATGGTGCTTCGAAGAGGGTGAATGTATTTTCCCTATCATATCCATAGCCCAATCTCAAAATGGCCAAGGTTTCACAATTGCATGCAAATCAGTTATTGGCACATGTCTTATCATGCCATGCTTTTGGCATGCCTAGCAACCTCTAGCATATTCTATACAATTTTTAAAGATGGTGAGCCAATAGTAGGAATGCCTTCGAAGCAGCCATCTCATCTTCACACCAAGCTAGTGAGCACCATAGATGCCTTCATGAACTTCAGCTATGGCTTTCAATGCCTCATTTGGCCCTAGACATTCCAATAATAACACATATGCTCTCCTTTTATAAAGAGCATTACCATACACTATGTATTGCATAGATTGTAATTTTATCTTTCTACTGGCTTTCGAAGATGAGCCAGTTAGGTACTGCATTATTGGATGCCTCCAATCTTGATCTTCTAAGTCATTATGATTGACTTCTAACACCACATTCTTTTTAGCTAAAGATGGTATTAATTTTTGATATGTTGCTTGATATATGTTCATTTGAGTGTCATCCCTTCTTTTGAAATTCAAAACTTTCTGAGTTACATCAGTGACTTTGTTATTCATGAATCTTGGGATATAAGTCACATTTGCTATCTGAAACTGAGAAAGCAAATGTAATGCAATAACATAGTATGGCAACATGCTTGCACTTTGACATTTGAAAATTCTTTTCACTTGGTTGACCACCAATTGAGAATCTCCAAATATATCAACTGCATGAGCTTGTAATCCAATAAGCATTTTCAGTCCCATTATTAAAGCTTCATATTCAGCTTGATTATTGGAACAAATAATTTCATCAACTCTGAAACCATGTGTGGGTTCTACCCCCTGTGGTGACTTAATCACTATACCAATTCTAGTCAAACCATTGGCTTTTGATCCATCAAACCACATTTTCTATGGCTCAATATTAACCATACCAAGATCCATTATCTCTAGGCTTTTTGTCTAACATGGATAATCTGCCAAGAAATTAGCTAAAACTTGTCCTTTTACTGCCTTTTGGGGGACATGTTCTAGATGAAACTCTGATAAGGCTAGTATCCATTTGCCAATTCTTTCTCTCAACATAGGTCTAGATAACATATACTTAACCAAATCTGTGGTTGCAATTACAAAGACTACTGTAGACAAAAGATAGTATCTTAATTTCATTACAGTAAAATACAATATAAGGCACAACCTTTCTACAGCTAAATATTTACATTCACAAGAATTTAAAAACCTACTAAGGTAATAAACTGCTTGCTCATTGCCTTCTTCATTATCCTGGGCTAAGAAAACTCCCAATGAATCTTCTGCTGCAGCAATGTACAACTTCAAGGGCTTATCACTCTTTGGTGGCATCAGCACTGGAGGCTTGGCCAAGTAGGCTTTAACTCATTCGAAAGCAGTTTGATGCTCTGTTGTCCACACAAACTCCTCTTCATCTTTCAGTTTTAATAAAGAAGAAAATACTTTAGTTTTCCTTGCAATGTTAGAAATAAATCTTCGAAAAATTAACCTGACCAATGAACTTTTGTACTTGTTTCTTACTTGATGGAGGCTTAGCCTCAATGATGGCTTTGGCTTTATTCTGATCAATCTGTATTCCCTTCTTGTGTACTACATAGCCCAAAAAGTTTCCAGTTGATACACCAGAAACATATTTGAGAGGATTAAGCTTCAACTTGAACTTTCTCATTATTTCGAAAGCTGCTTTCAAGTGAACCAAGTGTTCTTCCATGGACTAGGATTTTACTATAATGTCATCAATGTAACACTCTAAATATCCTCCAATGAGATTATGAAAGATAGTGTTCATTGCCCTTTGATATGTAGCCCCAGCATTCTTCAAACCAAATGGCATTTTGACTTATTCGAAGGTGTCAATGTTCCCTGGACATCTGAACGTTGTCTTATGGACATCCCCCTCTACAATGCAAATTTGGTTGTAACTAGAATACCCATCCATCATAGACAAAATCTTGTACCCTACTGAATTGTCCACCAACAAGTCTACTATGGGTATGGAGTACTCATCTTTTGGAGTTGCTGAGTTCAGGTTTCTGAAATTGATGCATACCCTCATTTTACCATTTTTTTTAATTGTAGGCACAATATTGGATAACCACTCAACATATATAGTTTTTCTAATAAAGTCTGCCTTAAGGAGCCTAAGAATTTCCTCTTTGACCTTCTGAACCACTTCAGGACTCATTATTCTTGGTTTTTGCTTGTATGGCTTGAAATTAGGCTTCATAGAAAGCCTATGTTCTACTAATGATCTGTCCAATGCAGGCAACTCATTATAAGACCAAGCGAAGCAAACCTTATATTGTTTCAAGACAACCAATAACTGGCTTCTATCCCAAGGACTTAACCATGCACTGATATAAATAGGTTGCTGTGCAGAACTTTCTCCTAAATTGACTTCTTCCAAAGGGTCTTGTACTTGAGCACTCACTAATGCTTCTCTTTTGATTTCTTCTACCCTTAAAGCAATTTCTTTGCTTTGTTCTGCTCTCTTTTTCTCTAGTTCAATATCTTTACCTTTTTCCTCATAGACAAAGTCTGTTCATAAGGCTTCTTCCTCTTGTATCTCCTGGACCTTTGTTTTGATGTCCAATGCACAATATTTATCAAAGGTCAAAGACCTGACATGTTGTTGCCCCTACTTACAGCCAACCACCATGGCTTTTTTCTCTTGTTCTTAAACCTTCTGGACTATCGATTTTATGTCCAACATTGAAAACTTAATTAAAGCCAAGGGTCTGGCTTCTTGGGTTTCATCTTTTTGCCTACAACCAGGCATCATTATCATCATTGATGACAAATTCTTTATCAGCACTCTCTTGCACTAAGTGCTTCAGGTGTGCTACTTCCTCATCAACCGTCACTTCGGCTGAACCATAAGGTTTTCTCAATATACTGAGTGGTGTCACTCCTTCAGTATACAACTTAGCATCTGCAAAGTCAACATAAGCAATAAAGGGTTGAGGATCTGTATTGATCTCCTTTGCCTCTCCATTGCATAAGGTCATCATTATCTTCTGATGTAAAGAGGAAGGCACACATTTGTTGGTGTGAATCCAATCTCTGCTAAGTAAAGCATTATACTTAGCATTACTATCAATAACAAAGAATGTCGTCATGCAATCTCTGGTTCTCACACTCAGGTTAATGGGCAAAATACCCTAAGTCATCTACTTATCCCCAACAAAACCAGCAATGGTTATGCTGGTTGGGATTAATCTGGGGTTCCTTTTTCCTAGTTTTTTCAAAGAGGATTTCGGAAGTAGGTTCACTGTTGCCCCATTATCCATCAATACCCTATTCATTTGTATCCCATCGAAAAAAGCCTTGATATACAAGGGCTTGACATGCTGTGTCATAGATGTTGTGGGATACTAAAAGAATATGAGAGATTAATACTCACTTCCTCACTCTTATCTTCAGTTTCCATTGGTGTGACTACTTCAAACTCATCTTGAACTATGCTAACCTGTGAATCTTCACTAGAAACTGGAATAGGGTCAATCTCCTGGCCTTCTTGGTTTCCATCTTTACCTGGAACTCCTGTGGCAGTATATGCACCATATTTACTAATACTGGAGGAAAGGAACCAAACTGAACTGCTGGCTACACTTGTTGCTTTTCTAGGCTAACTTGTTCAGTTATTTTAGAAACATTTTCCATGCTGCACTCTGGTACTTCAGTACTAGTGACTTCCGTCGAATGGTCTGCCCCTGCTGGTTTTTTGACCAAAAATGTCTGTTCAGCCATGAAGGCTTCAAACATCTCATCTTCAGCCATTTCTTTCCTTCGGCCTAGTTCCATTTCTCTTTTTGTCTCACTGCTGCTTCCCATCAAGGCCTTTTCAAGACCTGCTAAGCTGGACCTTTCATTGGCTTTCAGTTTAGTGTGAACTTTAGTCAATTACTCTTTACTAAAACTTCTTTTGTTCTGAGGAGCCAATTTTGGACTATGATCCAGTTTTGGACTTTTTTTTTTCCTTTGTCTGGCCTTTTGGCTTGATCAATGAAGAACTCTCTCCACTTTCCTCCAGATCCTTTTGGTACTGAGTGTACCTTCATTGGATTTTCCTCATTTGAAACCTAGAAATTACCGGAACCATATTTGGTTCCTTTGTTTTTGGGTGCTTTAGTAACACCCAATTATTTGGAGTCACGAAGGGAGGTTTAACCATTCTATCCTGGTCTCCAAAAACACTTCTCTAGGTAGGCATTTTCTTAGGCTTGTTCTGCATGACAAACCAATCTGGGACCCCAGGTACCCATAAACTCACTAGTTCAGTTGCTGAACTAGCTTTTTCTGCCTTCGAAGCCTGCTTCGAAGCTACCTATGGAGGCCACTGCTTGGCACTGATCCCCTATCTTGAGCCTAATTCAGGCCTTCTGTCAGGGTGGTTACCTTTCATCTTGTTTGAGGCTGATCTTGGAGGCCAATCTTTGGCTCTGATTCCATAACTTGAGTCTACTTCAGGTCTCCTCTCAAGATAATTGCCTTCCATCCTATAATAGTTAGGTGGTCTAAACTCATGTAGAGGTCTCTTGCCCTTGGAATGCACTCTAGTGGCTGATGGTCCAGCCAAGAATGGCTGCTGTCTGGGACTAGTTGGGTATGGCCTTTTGTTGTAAGTACTGTTTGGTTTAGGACGTCTCTGCACATCCTTGTAATACTGTTTCCCTTGAATTGGGAGCCCTTTCAAGCATTTGTAACTTAACCTGCATCTAGAACACATCATTTGCATGACAGCTGCCTCTGGGGAGCCATCATCCAGTGCCTCCTCACTAGAGTCCTCCTTTTGGTCTGCAAAGTTCTGCCTATTCACTGGTGAACTTCTGGTATCTTTCTTAATAGTGGTCTAGTTGGCAACATGCATCTGCACATTAACCTCCTCCAATTCCTTCAAGGATAGGTTCTGGATGTCTGGCACAACAACATTGGCTGTAACTTCTCCAATCTTTGGGAATGGATTAGTGTCAATCCCCATAGCTTTCTCTGCTTTAGTTGGGAATTTTAAACTCCCTTTTCGAATCTGTTCTTAGATCCTGTCCCGAAAAACAATACAGTTTTTAGTTGAATGAGACCAAGAATTGTGCCATTTACAATACATTTTCCCTTTAAGTTATTATGGGGAAGGGATTTTAACTCCCTTTGGTAACTTTAAGAAATTTGCTGCAAGTAAATGATCAAAAATGTCATCTGCCTTTGTTAAATCAAAAGAGTATTTCCTATGAAGCTCTTTCTTTTTAAACTGTCGGTCTATTGTGGTGTCCTTATGAATTAATGTCTCACAGATCACAGGCTCTTTCCCTACGATCTCTGCAGCATCCATCTCGTAATTAGAGTCTCTATAATAAGTCTTGTATGATGCATTACTTTGATCTTGTTCTTTCTCAAGTAATGATTCATATCTAAACACCTTATAGGTTAATATCACTAAGTCTCGAAACTCAGTTGAGTCGAACTTCTTTCGAAGCTTAAACTCTAAACCATTTTGAGCCAATCTCATAAATTTAGGCTTTGGTAGAATGACCCTACACTTGTTTCGTGCTCTTTTGAATCTGGTAATAAATTCCTTTGACTCAACCTTGCCAAGTCTACCATGGAAACTTCTAGCTCTGTTTGGAAGAATTGTGCATGAAATGCCTTATCCATTTGCTACCAAGTTTGGATAGAGCTAGGTATAAGGTTTATATATCATACAAAAGCTATCCCAGTTAGAGAATTAGGAAAAAGTCTTAACTTCATATAATCATTATTGGTAAATTCACCACATTAAGCTGCGAACCTAGCAATGTGTTCTACTATTGACTGGTTTCCATTCCCATAAAAAAGAGCAAAGTCTGGTATTCTAAACCCCCTTGGGTATTCATGCACGTTATCCACCTATTTAGGGTATGGCTTCCTATACACAGGAGTTTGAACCCCCCGAGCTATAGGTACACACATTTCTCTGACAATATCAGCGATTTGGTCCCTAGGAATCATATTTTGTGCTTGTTGGACTACCACTGGAAGAACAAACACAAGAGTTTGTGGAAACCCTTGTGCCTGAGGTCCTCTTGGTCCATAGGGAGGTATATTTGGGATTGGCTGTCCCTGTGGTACAGGCTGCTGTTGAGGATATGGTTGACCTCTCTAAGCTTGTCCTATGAAAGGTGCTGCAATAAAAGGAATGGGTGTTGTTTCTCTTTCAGCCGCAGGAAACCCTTCCAACCCCCCCGGTGTGAATTCGAACAAGTGATTAGTGAACCTGCTTGTGCTAGGTATGGCTTTGAACATGGGGTTTAGAAACATTCTCATGCCATTTTCTTACGTTGGCCTAAACCCACCAATTTGTATGGCTTCGCTGTTAGGTAATGAGGCATTTGGATTTACCACAGGCCTCGAAAGAGGCTCATACCATGACTGAGGTATAGGTGATGTTTTTCATAATTTTGATTACTAGTCTGACCATTAGTATGTCCATTATAGGCTGTTTATCTCTAGCAAATCTTTGCTGAGGAACATTTGAATTTTCCTCCATGTGCCTTGTGCTAGCTGGTTAATGAGAATTCATTCGATCCATAAAGGATGTTGCCCATCTTTCCATTGTGTACATTAACTGTTGTCCCATGGCATCTACCAAGCCTCCTTATGGATTCATTGACTGGGTGGATGGAATAGTGGATGGCCCAATTCCATGGCCTCGTCCAATATTTTGAACATGTGGTGGGTGTTTCTAATTGTTGGTCTGTTCGACTATAGGTTCTGATGAGATAAGTGCTTCCATAGGATGTGTTATTACATTATCCTCTGGATCATGTACTTCTACCTCTCATTCCACATTGAACATGTGGTGGGTGTTCCGAATTGTTGGTCTGTTCGACCATAGGTTCTGATGAGATAAGTGCTTCCATAGGATGTGTTATCACATTATCCTCTGGATCAGGTACTTCTACCTCTCCTTCCACACCTTCTTCCAGGCGTTCATTTTCTTCTTGTCTCCTACGTTTAGCCATTTCAATTAGTCCCACTAGGCGTGTCAAAAATATATGTTGGCGTTTTTGGCTTTCGAAGGTTAATATTGTAACTTTAAGTGTGCCAGCAAGGATCAAGCACTCTTTACAGAAAATTAATTGCCAACCAATTATTAGACGATTGTGTTTTAGTTCTCTCAGCCTCAATGACGAAGATTTTTACTGGTGGCCTGTTTAGGAGAAGTTAGTAAATAACAATTAAGTGAAGAATAATTTCAGAGTTTTATTAAGTAAAATGAAAAACTAACAATGATCTGACCCAGCCTTGTAGAGATTTACAGTAACAAACTATTTGAAACTACTCATATGAATAAGGTGCAGTACAGGAATTTGAAGTAAAAAAATGTAAAGAACTGTAAAAACTAGAAGGGAAAACAAAGTAAATAAAACTGGTTTTTCGATCTGGGTCTGGATCCTTCATTCTGGGGCCTTCTCTGCTATTTATACTTCTCAATGATAACCGTCGAAGTGGGCTTCTAACTGTCGAAACGTCCTCCCATGATTGCTGAACATGCTCTCTCACAGTCAGTCCCACTACGCCACCTTTACAGTTAGGTTTCCTTCATGATTTTGAATTTGAACTTTGTGAGTAACTATTAGGCCACATCACCTTATATCCCTTGATTGTTCCAGTGCTACACAGATCCATTATTATCAATACGAGCTGACACATGTCTGACTTTGGTTGACAAATTATATTAACTTCCTAAATTACCCTCTTTATGCCACGTGTTGAATTGTGATTGACTTTTACAAATTATACAGCCAACACCTTTACTTTCAAAAAAAAAAAAATTTTGTTGAATGAAAAAAAATATATATATATATATATATGTGAAGGGCCCCAAATAATTTAGTAATATTTATTAGTTGATTATCGACTTTAAGCCCCAGAAATATCAGGGCCAGGCTTGCTTACGTCTACCGATATCTAATCATTGTAATTTTTAAACACCATAAATAGGACCTCTCCAATTATAAATCTAACTGGTGAGAACCCAATCCCTTTTGTTCGATGTGTAAATCCAGGACTCCCAAATTTCATGGAAAAGTTGAAGGCATAAGGGCATATATATATATATATTGAATAATTTTAAACACTCATACTTTTAAATTTGTAAATTTCTGAAATCTTATATTATTAGATGTGTGATAAATCAGAAGTTAACATATATGTTATCACAATATGTTATCACATTATTGTGGGAATATTTTATGAGTTTTAAATATTTTTCATATATTTTAACGGGGAAAACTACAAGCACATATATATAAATTAAATTAAATTAAATTAAAATTTTTTACAGAAAACTGCACGGAATATTGCGTTGGCCTCATTTCATTGATTCTAATGGGGTGTGGGCTCCATAAATTTGGATGAAGGGTGGCTGGTGTGCTATTAGCAGAGACCCTAGTTACTGTTGTTTAGGCGATGGGATCCATCTCAGGTCTCACCTTGATGTTCTAAATCTTTCATTCGTTAACTTAAAGTATGTTGAATATAATATTTTTGTAAAAATTAAGTGAATAGGATACCGGTAGCATTATGATAAATTCATTTTGTATTTAGTTTTATACTCAAAATTATACTTATCATTTATTTTTATTGATACAAAATTGATTTGACCATAATATTACTGATATCCGATAAACTTAATTTTTTGTAGAAATATTCAACTCAACATATTCTAAAAAATGAATAATTCAGATTATCAAGATTAGACCCAGAGTGAGCCCGATCGCCCAAACAATAGTGACTGCTGTGCCATCATCCAAATTATTTCAGTTCTTCAAGGAATCTCAAAATCGATAACGTAGTTAAACACAATCTCTTCGGATCAATTTACGGTTTTTTTTTTTTTTTTGCATTTTTTATATTTTTCAAAATTGTTTTCCCCTCATATCTACGAAATGTCACATTTATCCACTTATTGAAAATCAAAATTTTATTACTTTAATTCATAATTGTAAAAGAAGTGTCATTGCGACATCAATTGTATGCAATTCTGCATGAAAATTGTCTATAAATATCATTTTTCTTTATTCTTTATTTTTAAAGTTTACTCAATAATTAATTCTTTATTAGGATTTCTTTTTATAAAAAATATTTTATATTAATCAAATACCGAAGCACAAAATCAAAAATTTACTTTTAAATAAAATCATTTTATATAAAAAATATTTTACCGCGAAACAAATGTAAAGTAAATAACAAAAACCAAAATGAGAGTTCTTAGCAGACGCGCATTTACCAACCGCGAGAACGAGCTGTTTTGCTTGCTTGGTGTTGGCATTGTGTCAAACATATAGCGTAAGAAGTAAGTCAGATCAAATTGCACTAAAAAGCACATGAGTCCAATATTAAAATCAATGAATACACATCCACAACGAATCTAACTAACTTTCCATTCCAATCCATTCATGTTATTATAAAGAACAAACAATCCTCTTCTGTCTCTCCAACCAGACCTGTCTTCTCTCTTCTTCATCATGCCTTTCTTGAATCTGAGCAAGAGGCTTCAGCCTGCTAAAAAGGCATGGAAGATTTTCACAAGCAAGTTCAATATCAAACCCCACAAGCTCAACTCCTCCAAATCCATCATCAAGAAATCCAAAACCCGCCTCA
Source organism: Camellia sinensis (assembly GCF_055761805.1). Taxonomy (NCBI): domain Eukaryota; kingdom Viridiplantae; phylum Streptophyta; class Magnoliopsida; order Ericales; family Theaceae; genus Camellia; species Camellia sinensis. The sequence goes on from NC_138972.1 coordinate 99,796,997, forward strand.
AAACCAAAAACAATTCAAAACCACTCCCCTGGCCTGCCTTGCCCTTCCAATCCCGCCGCCTTCACCGCAAGAGACTCACAAACTCAATCCAATCAACCCATGTTCTTCGCCGTCATCATCGCCTCCATAAAAGAACAGCACAGGTTTATATCGATGGCCTCTTCGTAGAGCCCACAACAAGCAACAAGCAGAGGCTTATTGCAGAGAAGAAGTGTTCGACTTCGACAGGTTCAGAAGAGAAGGCCAAAATCCATGAGCAGCCTGCTGTTGGTGATGATGTTCCAGGGACAAGTAAGGAAGGTGAGGCGGACGATATGTGGGAGTCATTGGGGTTGGAATCGCCACTGATGGATGGAATAAATGAGAGAGCAGAGGAGTTTATTACTAGAATCCGTGCTGAGATGCAAATGCAGGAGACCATGGCTCCACAATTGTAGCTCTAAATATGCTTTAGTTTTTTTTTTAATGTTTATTAGTTTGGTATGGTCTTAGCTAGTCCGCTAGTTTTTATTTATTTTGCTTGTAATGAAGTAAGAAAAGCAAGAATTGATAAACTATGGTGATCATGTGTATATAATAAAGCAGTTTTAGTGTAGATGTGCTTTCACAAAATCAGCTCAGATCTTGGGATGAACATTTTTGGGTGAGTTGTCGTAGAGCCTACGCAGAGGCCAAAATGCTATCGGCTAAGTTTGTGCTTCCAACCATGTTATTCCCTGTGTCCATATGCTCCACACCTTGGCTAAAGCTGACCCCTTCCCCTGTTTCTGCAAATAGGATATTTTGAAAAAAGCATTTATGATGACATAAAGCATTTATGCTCAGATCTGTTTCCAGCAACAGGCTCAATGTGGTAGCATCGATCTTTGTTATGATCAAGGCTAGCAATCAATCTTCCTTTCTTATTGGTGATTAAAACAGCGTAAAAAAAAAGGACATTTATGGTGTGTTTGGTTGGGGGATTTGGGGAGGGATTTGGAAAGGGAAAGGGAAAAAGTGTGTGAAACTATGTGAAATATAGGCATGATTTATTCATATTTCATCTACCTTTTCCATTTCCCTTTCCAAATCCCTCTCCAAATCCCCCAACCAAACACACCATTAGCCCTGCTCTAGTGAGTGAACAAAATCAAACTCAAATTAATGCTCTAATGCATCTCTGGCCACATATGAAGCAAAATGATGATGAAGCACTCAAACGACCAGAACTGAACCCGCTATCCGGAGAGACAGCTCCTAGAGCAGTAAGCCATGCAGACAACAGAACAAGCACGGAAGACAATTTTGTTGCAATCATATAATGCAATGTCTACATAGCCTGTTGCCTTAGAGCACAAAAGGCAGGGAGAAGGGGCTGAGGATTACCTGTTGCCTTTTCCTGTCTCACTATCCCAAATTCCCTCTCTACCATACGATTAGGTCTCTCTGGCATCATCATGTGGTAGAAAGGACATTTAGGACAAGGGATGGGGGAGAAGGAAATTGAAAAAATCCTTAGTCGGTGAGAAGCAAGCAGAGATCAAGTCAAGAGTATATATGTGGTATATTGAGAGCTAATACTGCTGCCTCAATTTTCAAACCTCACCCATCTAAGAATTTTCAGTAGTAAATTGTAATGACCATCTGAAAAAAAGGGGAAGGGAGAGAGAGAGAGAGACTTGATTCACACTAGAAATAAGGGAAAAAATAAAAATAGAAAACTGAAAATACATTACTTGACAACATTTGACATGAAGCAAGATTTTGCTGCCAACAAGATTAAAAAATGTTAAATCAACTATAAATATCTCTCCTTTTAAAAAAGTGACCATAAGCAAAACAAACCAAACGCCAACAATTGAACAGCTACATTGTAAATTGAATCAAACTATTCGTGAGTTTGTTCAAAGTTCACTTCAGATTATCTTGTTATGTAATTGTGAAATTCAATTTTCTAAACTTAGCTTGATAGCTTATACCAACTACAAATTACATAAAAAAAAAAATCAAATTACTTGAGTTCGGCTTATGATTGATTCATTGAAACTCATTTGAAATCAATTCAAAACATTAACAATCTAAACTATAACATATTTCCTAAGCTTGTTAACTTATCAAATAAAGTTGCAGCTAAGACACACCCAACCCTTGGAAGTTAACATTTCAATGTACCTTATACCTTACCCCCCAACACACCACCCCCCCCCCCCCCCCCCCCCCCCCCCCCCCCCAACAAAAAAAAAAAAAAAAAAAAAAGGAAAAAAATTATATACATAATAAAGTATGGTTGCATTTGTGCCACACACAAACTATCTTAAGGATAGCTCAAACAACAAATGAATAACCACCAAAACTACTTACACATCCAGCTCCCTATACAAAAACAGCCTGGAAGCTCTACAGGTCAGTGAAGGATTTATCTGGAATATTATCGACCAAATTTTGAGCAGGAAGTCCTTCATTGGATCGTCTTATGGATTTTCTTCATCCGTATGCCTCCATCTCCTCAGCAGTAACCTGCAAATGACAATATATGGTGAGCATTACTGCAAGAAGGAATCAACAGAAATTAATGGCAAATATTGTTGGATATGGTTAATTTTTTCCTAAGTTAGGTCTATTTTTTAGGTGGGCCCCGAGTGTCGATTAACTTGGGTTAAAGTGGTAACGCGTTCTATGCCGCGTTGTGATTCACGTGGTATATTTGGTTGCTCAAAACCATTACCGAGTGAATGGGAAATTGAAGCCAAAGTGTGCTCCATGAAAATGGAGTTTTGGTGGAAATTCCTTAAGGTTGTAAATTGGCTTGTCCCACATTGATTTGGTGGGAGGTTTTGAAAGGGTTTATAAGGCTTAGGGTGAGATACATGGGGTGTGCCCCAAGGGGTACCCAAGTGTTTTAGAGGGAGAGGTTATGGGCAAAATGGGCTAGACCCATTGGACCCAAAAATCACCACACGCGCGCCGCCGCCGCCGGTCGGTCGGGCGCGGGTGTGTGGTTGGGTTGGGCTTCTAATCTTTTTGGGCCAAAAACATTTGAATTTAATTTTATTTTTTATTAAAATAAAATCCATAATTCAAATTAAATTGGTTTGGATTTTTTGTTCATCCAAACAGGGCCCTTCCCGGTTTCAAACAGAAATAACCTGTTTTGGAAATAGTGCACACCCAAACAGGGCCCTTCCCGGTTTCAAACAGAAATAAACTGTTTTGGAATTAATGCACACCCAAACAGGGCCCTTCCCGTTTTGCTATCTGTTTGAATTCAAATCCAACAGGTATCATACCTGTTCAATTCAAAACCAAGAGTTACATACCTGTTTAATTCAAAATGAAGAGCCACCTTCACATCTATAAATAGGACCACCCTCATTTGATGTTTTGCATTCAGAAATTTCGTATTTCACTTCTGTTTTCTATTCTTCATCTTGCTGCATTTTATTTTCAAAAGAAAGAGTGTAAACACTAAGTGTGTTCGTAAGGCAAACAATTAGTAGTGCTGCTATTGTTTGTGGAAGATCATTTCATCCTGGGAGATAGACGTCCGAATTCTGAAAGCACCGTGGAGAGGACGAATCTGTCTTAAGGAGACAGTGTTAAACACTGGACTTGATCACAAAAAAAAATAATTCGAAGAAATTAAATCAAGTAAGTTATTTAATTACTTTCAGTGTTATTTTTATTTGTTTATTTATTCAGATTTTAATTTTGTTTTTGTAACAAAATAAAATCTGTTTTGTTTTTATTTATTTATTTTTTATTTCGAGTTTGATTTTTGTAATCAAACATATTCTCTCCTTTTCTCTATTTCTTTTATTCTTGTTGTTGTTTTGTACACAACAGAATTAAATCTTTTTAAATACAGTGAAGATTGTCCAACAAATATATGGTGAGCGATACTGCAAGAAGAATCAACACAAATAAGCCATTTATGTCTGAATATATAGCAAAGTAAAATATAAAAAAAAAAAAAGTTATCTCATGGTATTATGTTTAATACATGTATGAGTATAAACATTTTTTTTAAAAATGAAAATGTGGCATAAGCATAGACAGCAAAATTACCATTTAAATATGTACAAGTATGAATTTTTATATCAATATAACATTTATATTGAAATATAGGTTCATTTCAAAGTTTACCACTTGCGTTGAAAAATAAAATGTAACAATATTATTCAAATTAATTCAAACACCCAAAAATAAACTGGTCACCGTGCCATTTCTTATCTTCAGGCAATGCAATGCAAGGATATAACTAGAAAGAATTGATCTTATTCTTCTCTAGTATTTTTTGTATCTTTGGGCCTAGATCATCATGCGATTTCTTGACAAACTCTCTTCTTCTGAGTAACCTATCCTACCTATCAAATAAGTCTTAATCCTTTCTAACATGGTCAATATTGGCTTGTTCCTAGCAGGAAGTAGGCAGCATTCAATGATTCACACAAATTATTGAGTAAAATGTCACACTAGGGGCTACCACTAAAGTATGACCTAGACCAATGGGTTGGGTCCCTGTTAGCCGACCACTGAAAAGCCCATTTATCATCTCTTTGCAATTCTTCCATTTTCATTTTTAAATTTAACAACTTTGCTAGCCCTTGCTAAATTCCATAATCTATCCTTTAGAGCCTGACCTGACAATCCAGCTGACTTAAAATTGTTGTGAAGATGCCTCACACAATGTCTATGCTCAACCAATGGCATTCTCCAACCCCTCCAATAAATGATATTTGAAACAAAATTATTACTGTTTGTAACAAAGTCGGCAACAAAATTAAAAATATATATATATAATTTTAAAAAAATTACCTTTTGTTATCAGATATAATTGTCCAATTAGGTTCATTTGATATCCCAAGATCATCAATCAAATAGCTTAAAAACCAATTCTAACTTCCGGTATTTTCAAATTCAACCATTGCATATGCCACTTGCCACTGGATATATTTGGTTATTACCATCCATGCCCACAGCAGCTAGTAACTGGCCACCACGAGGTCCTCTGAGATGACACCCATCCACACCAACGATGGGCCTGCACCCCTCAATAAATCTTTTAAGTGCTGCCCAACACATACATTCTCTGAAAAATATTTGTTGGGTTTCCATCAAGATCTGGTTTCATATATAAACAGTATTTCCCGGGTTAGTCCTTTCAATCTCTTGACAATAATCCCACAGTTTAGCATATTGTTCAGCATAACTCCCATAAATCTTTTTGGTTTCCTTGAGCTTTTGACATTGAAATCTATCCTGACCTGTTCAATGATTGAATTCACAGGCCAAGTTGGAGTAATTTTTACGTCTTTCAAGTATATCACTGTCAACCAACTAGAGTTAACTAACTTATTTGCCCAAATCCTCCCACAGTTGTGCTTAGGAAAGTAGTCTTCACCTGTAGTGTCTTTTTATGATCAGTTTTAACAGTTGTAGAAATCATTCATCTACACCCTTTCCTGCATTCTGCCCTCACTCTAGTGGTCACATTTTTCTGGAACCTTACATCTTTACTGAGAGGGTAATTTTTGTGAAAATTGGGCCAAGCTGGGAGATGGTCATTATGGCCCACAATACGAAGGGCTGAGTAAAAAGGCCGTAAAGTTACTCCGGCCCAAGAGAGATACAAAATTATTCCGGCCCGAGATAAATGTAATGTTACTCCGGTCCGGAAGCGACTTGGAGTTAGGCCGGTCTCAGAATTAGCCCGGTCATGGCGTATTGTGGTTAAAACGGTCAGAACCTTGTTACTCGGTAGCTCGGTCTAAACACACCATGGTTTGTACACGAGAGAACCGAGATAAGGTGTAGCGGAAGGAAGAACCGGACTAAAGATAGTTCGGCCTACTCTGCGGCTCAGCATAGCCATGATTACTTTGGTCATGTTGGAGTTCGGCCATGGTAAAAACCCTCTCACTTGGTTTAAGCAGTGAGGGGGGTGTTAAAGGATAAGCATTATCTTTTAGGAGTATGAATCCTAGGAGGACTCTGCATGGAGGAATAGAAGTCCTACTAGGATTGTGCCACACGAAACCTATAAAAGCTCACAAATATCACCTTTGGAGAGGTAACACACAACTTTGCTTTTTGAATATACAGAGCTTTTGTCTATTTATTAAGCTTACTGACTTAGGCATCGGAGAGGTTTCCGGCACACACCCGCCGGCTAGCTCACGTTTGTGTTTTCAGGTGATAAAGCGACGACGTACAGAGGAGCGCATACTTGATCAACAGGATTATACGAGAAAGTTTATTTCTTTCCTGTACAATTGGCGCCGTTTGTGGGAAAAACAGACAGAACAAAACCTCTTGATTAAACTTCTCCTCTTTACAAACAATGGCGCACATTGAAGAATTGCCACATTCCGCCATCGACGGGCAAACTCCAGATGGGGGCGCAAGGCGTGAAGGATTACCTTCTATCCCTCCCATGGCGGACTTGGAGTCCCAACGACATAACCCCAGGAGGAGGCGGACTAACAGCCCCCGTCACTCTCGTTCGCAAAGTCCTGACAGGCAAAGGCGGAGGATTGATCCTCAAGCTCTAGAAGACCGCGTGAAGGAGCAAGATCAATTAATAAGGAAGATGGCGGCAGACATGGAGGCCTTGAAGCGCCAGATGAAGAGAAAAGAAGTGGCGACAGGAGAGGGGCGCAAAAACAAAACGTCCCCTCGCCACTTAGAAAATCGTAGTAGGAATACCACACCCTCGCAAGGAGAGAGCAGAAGCCTCAGGACAGGCGATACTCAATCCAGGTCTTCCAGAACTAGTCACTCCAGGTCTGAGAGGACGAGATCTGCAAGGTCATACACCGAAGGAAGCACGTATTGGCCCTCACATACGCATCAAACCAGATCTAGACAAACGGAGTTACCCAGATCATCCGACTTACGAACCGTGCTCGAAGAAAAGGCACAATGCAAGGAGGATGCTAGGGCACGGGATCCACACAGAGTTTCTGCCTTACAGTGGTTGGCTCCTCGGACGCATGGAAGCGTCGAGGTTAGAATGCCAATACCGCGCCTTGCCTTCGAACCAACGGACAAAGCATTAGCAAGGCTGCACACTTCGCCGTTCGTTCCGGCGATTGAAAACGCGCACCATCAGGCTTCCTTCAGCCCAAATTCACTACATATGAAGGAAAGACGGACCCCTACTCACACTTGAGCCACTTTCGCCAGGTCATGGCTGTATGCAGGCGAAACGAGGCCTTAATGTGCATACTCTTCCCATCTAGCCTTGGCGACCTAGGCCTGACTTGGTTCTAGAAACTTCCAGAGGGCAGCATAGCCGCTTGGGCGCAATTGGCAGAGGCGTTCGTAACAAGGTTCCGAACAAACACTAAAACCCCGGTGGAGATCGACCAGTTACTCTCCATCGACATGGGCGATAAAGAGACCCTAAGATCCTACAATAGTCGCTACTGGGAGACATTCAATCAGATTGGGGACTGCCCCACCAATCTCGCCATTGCACAATATAAAAGAGGCCTTCCAGTCGGGAACAGACTAAGGGACTTGATCACCATGACGCCACCCCTCACCATGGAAGCCTTGATGGAAAGAGTGCATCAGCACATCAGGGTAGAAGAGGATGACGCACGTGCCAAAGCAAAATCTGGGGCGACCACAGTACCAGAAAAGAAGACCTCAGCGAAGGTTAATACGATAGATCGACCAAATAGAAACGGACGTGGCAGACGAGATAACGGAGAAGACCCGGATAAAAGATGGTTGAGAATCCGCACTGCCATAACCACGGTGTTCAAGAAACCGATATATCGGATTCTGAGTGAAATAAGAGATGAGCCTTTCGTCAAGTGGCCAGCTAAACTGAGAGAAGCACAGAAAGACTACGACGAAAGATCGCGGTGCACCTTCCATAAAGAAAAGGGGCACCGCACTGAAAATTGCACACCATTGAGACAACACCTGGAGGAATTGGTGGCGGCAGGTCACTTGGATAAATACATTGAAGGAGGGACGCAACCAGCCCCCAGGACCATAATAACCCCAATGGGATGCCAATCGACGCCCCGCCTCAAGGCATTATCAATGTGATTCATGGGGTTTTCGAACCTGAGCGTGTATGTGAGCTCAAGGGATCAATAAAAAAGGCTGAACACTTAAGAGAGGTGCTAAGTGCCCAACCTGCCATCAAGAAGGGGAAGACAGAAGCCACAAACGTCATGTCCTTTTCAGATAAAGACTTAGAACGGATATATTGCCCTCACAATGATGCCCTGGTCGTCACTCTCCGAGTCAAGGATTTTGATGTCAAGCGGATTCTGATTGACCAGGGTAGTTCATGTGAAATCATGTACTACGAAACATTTAAACAACTGAAGCTACAAGACAAAGACTTGACGCCTACTGTATCTCCCCTAATTGGATTCAACTCCATGCCAGAATGGCCCGTCGGCAAAATAATTCTTCCAGTTAGAGCAGGAAGCATTACGAAACAAGTGGAGTTCTGGGTATTGAAGGTCCCCTCCACTTACAACATCATCCTGGGCAGAACATGGCTGCATGCCATGCGATCGGTGGCGTCATCCTACCACCAAGTAATGCGGTTCCCCAACGACACCGGTGTAATTGAAGAAGTCTATGGAGATCAGATCATGTCGAAGCAATGCTTCGTCACGGTAAATGGCAACCGCGCTGCCAAAGGATATGTTCATTCGGTGGAAGAACCTGAGAGTAATGAGCTATTCGTAGATGTCGGCAAAGCGGCGGATCAGAAAGCAGTGGAGGACTTGGTAGAGGTAAAAATAGATGAAAAGAACCCGAATAAGTTTTTTTTGCTCGGTTCGTCGTTATCCAGCACTGAAAGATTAGAGGTCTTGGAATTCTTAACCTCTAACATCGAAGTGTTCGCCTGGACGCCCTACGACATGCCAGGCATTGATTCGAACTTCATCTGTCACCAACTTAATGTCCACCCATCCGCCAGACCAATCATCCAACGCACACGCAGATCGGCACTCCACCACGCCGAGATAATGGCGGAAGAAGTAGGTAACCTGCTGGAGGCAGGAGCAATTAGAGAAGTACACTACCCAAGATGGATCTCCAACACGGTCGTGGTGCCAAAGAAGAATGGAAAATAGTGTGTCTGTGTTGACTACAAAACAGTCAACAAGGCATGTCCGAAAGACAGCTTTCCTCTACCACGGATAGATCAACTGGTAGACCTAACGGCGGGGCACAACCGACTTAGCTTTCTGGATGCATACAGAGGCTTCCACCAGATCGCCATGCATGAACCAGACCAGGAGGTCACATCGTTTACAACCCCAAGAGAACTGTACTGTTACAAGGTCATGCCCTTTGGCCTAAAGAACGCAGGGGCGACATTCCAACGGATGGTCACCAAGATGTTTGAACCATTGTTAGGCAGAACAATGGAGGCTTACATCGACGACATGGTGGTCAAGAGCAAGGATGAGAATGACCATCTCAAGGACCTAGGCGAGATGTTTGGTATCCTGAAGAAGCACAAGTTACGCCTCAATGCATTCAAATGTGCATTCGGAGTAGGATCTGGCAAATTCCTAGGCTTCCTTGTGACCAACCGGGGTATAGAAGCAGACCCCTCTCAGATCAAAGCAATCCAGGATTTGGAGAGACCAAATTCGGTAAAGGAAGTGCAGCATCTCACCGGCATGACAGCTGCACTCAATCGGTTCATAAGCCGGTCGTCAGATAGACTACGACCATTTTTTCATGCCTTGAAGGCCAAGTTCGAGTGGGATGAAGAATGCGACCGAGCTCTGGAAAGCTTGAAAGAATATATGTCTTCCCCACCACTGCTTGTTACCCCAGTACCTGGTGAAGAACTTTTCTTGTACCTGGCAGTCTCTCAGCACGCAATTAGCGCAGTGTTGGTTCGTGCAAAAGGAATCCAACATTTACCCATCTATTATGTCAGCAAGACATTGTTGGGAGCCGAAACAAGGTACTTGCCACCGGAAAAACTTGTATTGGCCTTAATGATGGCCTCCAGGAAATTGGCACACTACTTTCACGCCCACACCATAGTTGTCCTCACAGCTTTTCCACTAAAAGCTTTGTTTGAGAGGGCGAACTTTTCTGGGCGAATCTTGAAGTGGGCAGTAGAGTTGGGACAATTCGACATCAAGTTCCAACCCAGAACCACAGTAAAGGCCCAATCTTTGGCAGACTTCATCGCAGAATTTACTCCTGGAAGTCATCATATCTGCCCAGTCGACCTAACTGACACAACCGAACTAGGGATGGAAGTTGACGCCGGAATAACGCAACCCCTAGCAAAAGGTACTCAGTCAGACTCCAAGGCAGACCAGACTATAGACAGCAAGGAAGAAGCAAACCAAGCTATAACAAACCAAGACTCACCAACAAATAAAGACTTGGTTCAATTAGATAGCAAGGGGCAAACAGCAAGCATGGACCTTGAAGAAAACACCAGCAACATTCTTGACCCCACGACATCATCCGACCTCTCCACTTATTGGAAGTTGTTCGTTGGTGAGATGTGGAAGTTCTTTGTGGATGGAGCATCCAACCGGCATGGTGCAGGACTTGGCATAGTCCTCATCTCACCAGACGGCCTGGTTGTGGAGCAAGCAATCAACCTTGGCTTCCCAGCATCAAACAACGAAGCGGAATATGAAGCACTTCTAGCAGGACTCAAATCAGCATACCACATGAAAGCCACCGAATTAATGGTCTACAGCGACTCACAGTTGGTGGTAAACCAAATTTCTGGCGACTATGAAGCAAAGGATGATAGGATGGCCAAGTACTAAGAATTGGTCAGAACAGAAATCAAGAAATTTGAAGTAGTGAGGATAGAACAGATAGGCAGTGAAGAGAACAGCAGAGCAGACGAACTAGCAGGCTTCGCCTCAATGGCAGACACCTCCATCCCTCATCCATTACTAATCGACTACCTACCTAGACCAAGCATTGAGGACCCCGAAGCAGAAGAGGTATGTTGCGCAGAACTAGGCCCCTCATGGATAGATCCCATCATACTATTCTTGAAAGACGGCATCCTACCGGAAGAAAAGAAAGAAGCCAACAAAATTAGAGCAAAGTCACAGCGATTTTGGCTCTCCCCATCTTTGGCATTATACAAAAAGTCGTTCTCAGGACCCTATCTAAAGTGTGTCCACCCCAGCAAAGTGGAAGCATTCTTGTACGAGATACACGAAGGGGTGTGCGGAAGCCATCAAGGAGGAAGATCGCTAGCTTACAGGGCCATTTCACATGGATACTGGTGACCATACATGCATGCAGACTCAGAGAAATATGTGAAGAAGTGCGAGAAATGCCAAAAATTCGCACACCAAATACATCAACCAGCTAGAGAACTCCTACCATTAACTAGCCCATGGCCTTTCGCAATGTGGGGCTTGGACATAGTAGGACCACTTCCAACAGCACCCGGCAACAGGAAGTTCTTTCTCGCAGCAACAGACTACTTCACAAAGTGGGTGGAAGCAGAAGCATTGGCATCAATCAAGGAAAGAGATGTGAAGAAGTTTGTCTGGCAAAATATCATCACTCGGTTTGGCATACCAAAAGCCCTATCTCAGACAACGGCACTCAGTTCGACGGCAGAATCTTCAGAGGCTTTTGTGAAGAATACAAGATAGAGTTCTACAATTCTACGTCGGCATATCCCCAAGCAAATGGTCAGGCAGAAGCATCAAACAAGGTAGTATTGGATGGACTGAAAAAATGGTTAGAAAAAGCCAAAGGCAAGTGGGCGGAGGAACTCCCTCATGTTTTATGGGCTTACCATACTACACCACGATGATCAACTGGAGAAACACCATTCTCCTTAGCTTATGGCATGGAAGCAGTGATCCCACTGGAAGTTGGTCTCCCCACAATTCGAAGCGAAAATTTTGATCCTGACTTAAATGGGGAAGCCATAACTTTGGAACTCGACCTTGCGGAGGAAAGAAGAGAAAGAGCACTGGTTCACATTGCCTCGTATCAACAAGAGTTATCCAGGAAATACAATAAAACAGTTCATCCAAGACAATTCAAGGTTGGAGATTGGGTACTGCACAAAGTGATGGGAAACACCTTGGTGCCCGGAGATGGCAAGTTAGGGCCTAATTGGGAAGGACCTTACAAAGTGGTTGGATTAGCAGGCAAAGGGGCATACCACTTAGAAGACGAGGACGGCAAGACAATTCCCAGGCCGTGGAATACTGCCAATCTCAAATTATTTTATTTTTAGCTTTTTCTTTTAAAAATCGGTGTAATTTTTTCTTTCCTCAATAAAACAAATCGATTCTTTTCAACATAAGTTGTTCTCTGTAAAAGCTAGCTTTAGTGAAGTTAGGTATATTGCAAACATTATTCTAAGTTAGCAGGAAAAAACTAACTTAGAGGTTGGCTGGATTAAACCAACACCCCTCCTAAGCCCAGGATAAGGATCCAGGTTGCAGGACGTTTTGGTCGGAATAACCAAAACTTTATTCTAAGTTAGCCGGAAAAAACTAACTTAGAGGTTGGCTGGATTAAACCAACATCCCTCCTAAGCCCAGGATAAGGATCCAGGCTGCAGGACGTTTTGGTCGGAATAACCAAAACTTTATTCTAAGTTGGCTGGAAAAAAACTAACTTAGAGGTTGGCTGGATTAAACCAACACCCCTCCTAAGCCCAGGATAAGGATCCAGGCTGCAGGACGTTTGGTCGGAATAACCAAACATTGTATTCTAAGTTGGCTAGAAAAAAACTAACTTAGAGGTTGGCTGGATTAAACCAACACCCCTCCTAAGCCTAGGATAAGGATCCAAACTGCAGGACGTTTGGTCAGAATAACCAAACAATCTATTCTAAGTTGGCTGAAAAAAAAAAAAAAAAAAACCAACTTAGAGGTTGGCTGGATTAAACCAACTCTTTGTATTCTTCAGCCGAAGTAAGGGTATGGCTGAAAAGTGGTTGGCTGGATTAAACCAACTCTTTGTACTCTTCAGCCAAAGTAACGGTATGGCTGAAGAGTGGTTGGCTGGATTAAACCAACTCTTTGTACTCTTCAGCTGAAGTAAGGGTATGGCTGAAAAGTGGTTGGCTGGATTAAACCAACTCTTTGTACTCTTCAGCCGAAGTAAGGGTGGCTGAAGAGTGGTTGGCTGGATTAAACCAACTCTTTGTACTCTTCAGCCGAAGTACGGGTATGGCTGAAGAGTGGTTGGCTGGATTAAACCAACTCTTTGTACTCCTCAGCCGAAGTAATTATATCGGCTAAAGAGTGGTTGGCTAGTAAGCGTAGTTAGATTGACCAGCTAAAACCGAGATAACAGTTGGAAGTAAAAAGATCATGGAAAAGTCATTACAAGTACAAACATACAGATCAACCAAAATAAGAAAAATGAATTTTTCATTCATCAAAAGAGCAATTACAAGGGGGGGCCATAGCCCGGTTGCAAGACCAAAAAGTAACAAAGAAAAGAAAAGTACAGAATCAAGTGAAAAGGTTTTCAAGGTCGGCGTCAATATCAACTTGAACACTGGTTGCAGATGGAAGATTAGTCTCAGTAGCAACTGGCAGAACGATATCAGTCGATGGCTCAACAGTCAGGTCTTCAACCGTTGCCTCCAACCGAGCTGATTGATCGTTGACTTGCTCGCTGACTACCGGAGTAACAGTTTGTTCGTTTTCTTCAACTTCATCATCTGAATCCTGCAAAAATTGTTCTTGGACAGAAGCAGCATATTCCGCTAGTGAGGCCGGAATAAAGTACTGCGGAGCATTGTAGACCTCGGTTTCGAGCCCACAGCCGAGCTGTTCCACAGCACTCCTCCAGCCACACTTAAAGAATAAGTCCTTCGCCCCCTCACACTGTGGAATGTAGAGGCCCTCCGCCTCTTTGAAACCTTTGGCGTTGGCATCACCGACCTTCTTCTTCAAATCGGCTATTTCGACGTCTTTTTTGCCTTCAAGTTTGGCCAACTCGCGCAAGTATTTGTCTTTCACCGTTGCTGCAATTTTTTGTTTTTCTGTTTCAGCCGAGCTAACAAGTCCGGTCAAGCGACCGTTCTCCGACTGTAGCTCGGCTATCTGCTTCTTGGCTTGCTCAAGCTCGGCTGCCTTTGCCTCGGCATCTGCCATGGCCTGCCTGGTAGTCTTGCGGAGCTCCAGCACTTTCTTATGTGCAATGTTGTTCTTCTGAATGGCCTGCAAAAGAGTAGTGACTCTCTTTAGCCGGACTGACAATTGGGAAAAGTTAGACAAAGAAAAGGGAGAGCCACTTACCAGGATCATTGATTTTGTTGATGACCGGATGGCCTTCAGGTCGGTGTTTAGTTGTTCGTTGTGGTGCTCCATGTCTTTTGGAAGGCAAACACTCTTGGCTAGATTCAAAGCCATTAAGTGATCCTTCTCAGCAACAACCGAGTTAGTTTCCTAAATATCTCGATTTTGAAAGGTAAGACTTGGAGCCCATTTGAAGGAGTCAGCTCGGTCAGAGTACTCCGGTTGAGGGCTCGGTTGAGGGCTGGGCAGAAGAATGGTCTCATCCTCGTCAACAAGTCGTTGCTCGGTTTGGCTAGTCCGGGCACGCTTGTTCATCCGAGATGAGGATGGCTGCTGGGATGGAAGGGCTACCACGGTCTCAGTCGTTTGGCTTGGTGGCGGTACTTCGGGTCTGTTGGTCTCGGTCAAGAGGGCCCTAACTCTGTTTCTCTTGGCCATTTCTTCTTCAGCGGTCAGTGGGATTAGTCTGATTTCTGGCAAGGTTGGGTCCGGTTCTGGGGCCTCCTCTAGCAGAAAGTCGGTCACTCTCGCTTTTCGGCGGCCGCTGTATCTATAGGTCGGCTCGAACTTTAGCAGCTTGGCCCAACTACGTTCTGGATACCGTAGTGCGGCGTGCAAGGTCGCTAGATTTGGATAGCTGTATAGAGAATGGAGGTGGGCAGAATCTGCGAAAGAAGACAACTGTTAGTTCGGCTGAAAGATTGAAAAACCGAAATATAGTAAAGCACGCAAGAAAACCGAAGTAAATATACCGGATTCTCCTTTTTTCCAATTGATGCTTCGTCCAGGAATCTGGGCTTGATGATCCTCAAAGTTCCCAGACACCCAGAAAAAATCGTCGTCATTCAAGTCTTTATCCGGTGTGTTTTTTATTATTTTCTCACGACGGCGGCATATTCTAAGGTAGTACACCCAGCCGTCTTCCTTCGAACCAGTGGAGTATTGGTGAAAGATTTCGGCCAGACCGAGGTTGAGACCGGCTTGGCGGTTTTGCTCGGCTATTCCCATTATTATACGGTATGAATTGGTGGATAGTTGGATTGGGCATAGTCTGGTTTGCCTAAGAAACTCATAAATCAAGGGTTGGACTGGAAATCGTAGTCCGGTTTCAATTATGGACAAGAGGGTGAAGGGAACAAAGCCTTCATTTCCCCAAGGTATGACATCTTTTTCGGCTAAGATCAGGTGGACGTCATCGGGTATATTGTAATCTTTTCGGAATTCGGCTAGACCGCCCGAAGTATTTACTAAAAATCTATACTTCCCCATGTATTTTATAAGTTATGAATAAATTAGTTCGGTACAAAAATTGTGCTTAGTAGCTCGGTTGAGCGCACAGAGGAGTGCCTGGGCGACCTAAGTCTGCAAAGTGAAGAACAAAGGTATTAAGCACAGATCATTGGGTTGTGCTACAAATTAAAAGCAAGGTAAAAAAGTCCTACTTCGGCTTTGTGGGGGTGTTACAGGCTCTATCTCGGTATTCTGCAAGGTGATTGGTAGCTCGGTTTGAGCAGGGTTTCTATTAGCTCGGCCTTGGCAAGCGTCTCGATATATCGGTTATGGAAATGATTTTGTTAGACCGGTTGATCGTCTAGGGGCAGCTTTCTGAGTTCGGTCTAAAAAACTAAGAAAGCTGGTTTAGCCCCATAAGCCTAGACCGGTTGGAGTTCAGGTATCTCAGTATGCTAAGTGCAAACCTAGTTCGGTTGGTTACCTCGGCTAAGGTCTATCAAGAAGTGGTTTGACTTATTCAAAGCTACTGGTGTAAACATGAAGTGTTAGTCCGGTTGTAAGCTGATTAGACTTTTACCTAGCTTAAACAGTATCCTAGTTCGATTGCATCATGATTTTGGATCAAAGACCAGTTTTCTACAGGATATTTCATATACTCATGTGTTCTATGGTTAAGTTTTTTCCAAAAAAGTACAGAAACAAAGAAAAATGAAAAAATATGTTTTGTAAAAACACAGAAAACAAAATACGAAAACAAAGTAGATGTACAGTGCTTACCTGATGAAGAGGCAAGAGCTGGAGGGAGAATAACAGCTATGAAGAACACGAGCTCAGAAAATGAAGAAACAATGGAGGCTCAGAGAGAGAGAAGTTGCAAAGTGTGTCAAAAAGAAGAGACTCGTTTTAGGTAAAGGGAAAAAGGCGGGACTGTTCAAATTTCACGAAGTACGAAGACGGCGTGACAGTCATCCTCAGTCAATCAGTGCGTGCCACGTGTCTTGGGAAGGAGAAATGATTCAGTTGCTGTGATTGAAGAGACGTTTTGACCGGACAAGCAGAGCCCGGTGTAAAATTAGCTCGACTGGAAGGCTTAAGAGTTTTAGCTCGGCTGGAAAGGCTAAAGGGTTTTTAGCTCGGCTGGAAAGGCTTAAAAAACTTCAGCTTGGCTGATAGACAGGTAATCCCTATCATGCTGTGCAGGGGCAATTGAGAGGGTAATTTTTATGAAAATTGGGCCGAGCTGGGAGATGGTCATTATGGCCCACAATACGAAGGGCTGAGTAAAAAGGCCGTAAAGTTACTCCGGCCCAAGAGAGGTACAAAATTACTCCGGCCCGAGATAAATGTAATGTTACTCCGGTTCGGAAGTGACTTGGAGTTAGGCCGGTCTCAGAATTAGCCCGGTCATGGCGTATTGTGGTTAGAACGGTCAGAACCTTGCTACTCAGTAGCTCGGTCTAAACACACCATGGTTTGTACACGAGAGAACCAAGATAAGGTGTAGCGGAAAGAAGAACCGGACTAAGGATAGTTCGGCCTACTCTGCGGCTCAGCATAGCCATGATTACTTTGGTCATGTTGGAGTTCGGCCATGGTAAAAACCATCTCACTTGGTTTAAGCAGTAAGGGGGGTGTTAAAGGATAAGCATTATCTTTTAGGAGTATGAATCCTAGGAGGACTCTGCATGGAGGAGTAGAAGTCTTACTAGGATTGTGCCACACGAAACCTATAAAAGCTCACAAATATCACCTTTGGAGAGGTAACACACAACTTTGCTTTTTGAATACACAGAGCTTTTGTCTATTTATTAAGCTTACTGACTTAGGCATCGGAGAGGTTTCCGGCACACACCCACCGGCTAGCTCACGTTTGTGTTTTCAGGTGATAAAGCGACGACGTACAGAGGAGCGCAGACTTGATCAACAGGATTATACGAGAAAGTTTATTTCTTTCCCGTACATTTACCATTAAGAATTGCATGCTCTCTTACAGCCCCTGCAAATTAGGACCTACAAATATCATTCCTAATTCAAGAACTGGTTCTTAAAATTTACCAGTTATTGGTTTAAACTCCCTAAACTTAGGCATATCTTGTACCCATTATCTTCATTATGAAAATTCACCAAGAAGCAATCCTCACAAAAATCAATGTCCACCGATTTCAAATCTGACAATTTCTCCTTAGATGCAAGTACCTTCTTCCCTTTTTGACTCATATGCCCAAGCCTTTGGTGCCACAGATTTGAGTATTCCTTCTCACTAGCAACTGTTATTGTATCCCTATTGTTCGTAGTCATGTAAAGGGTGCCTTTTTTTTTACCACAAGCAACAAGAATGGCTCATTTGCTGATTTTCCACAAACCACCCATGAAGGTTACAACATGACCTTCATCATCAAGTTGTCCAAGAAAAATCAAGTTTCTTTTCAAACCAGGCACAAGTCTGACATTCTGTATCTTCCAAACAGATCTATTTGGCAACCTCATTGTTATATCCCCTTACCCACAATCTTCAAATGTTCATCATCAGCTAGATAAACCTTCCTGAAATCACCACCAATGTAATTGTCCATGATTTCCCTCTGTGAAGTAAAATCGAATGATGCCCCAGAATCTAAAATCCAAGATTCAAGAGGCCTGTCAATACTCAAGATCAAAGCAACATAAATCTCCTCCGTTGCAACATTAGCAGACTTCTAATTTTGATCACCTTTGTTCTTATTTAATGACGGGCAATCTCCCTTTAGATGTCCATTCTTTCCACAGTTCCAACAACTCCGTCCCTCTCCAATTCTTGACTTGCTTCTGTGTTT
Organism: Camellia sinensis; assembly: GCF_055761805.1. NCBI lineage: Eukaryota > Viridiplantae > Streptophyta > Magnoliopsida > Ericales > Theaceae > Camellia > Camellia sinensis. The sequence continues at coordinate 99,815,286 of NC_138972.1, forward strand.
GGATTTTGATTTGTTACCATAGTTCTAAATATCAGCCGATACGTACCGTACCGGCCAGTTCGTACCGAAAAATTGGAGTGCTGATTCGTATATGGGCTGGTATACCGGTGAGAATGAAATTCGTATCCGTAGCAGCCGATTCCCGATACGTATTGACCTGAATCCGATACGTGAGCGATACAGTTCCGATACACGTATTCTATCACCAGTACGACAAAAAATAGAGCAGAGAACCTCCTGCAAAAGCAAAAATAATCGAGCAAAGCACCTGCAAAAACAAAAGCAAATGCAGAAAATGAAGGGAATAACCTATCACATACATGTACATCACTCACTCAAACCTTTCACTTCAAGTTTTTTGTCTTCTTCAAGCAATACACAAACTCACGGACCATAAATTTGTAACAACCTCTAAAGAAAAACCCTCAATCGGACCAAACCCAAATCTTCAATCAAACCCAAGTCCATCTCCCAAGGGCATCGATCTTGTAAAGTGTTGCAGGAAGAAGCATCGAATTGGACCCAAACCCATCACCGCTTTCAAGCTTTTTCGTTGAAGGTGTGTTATGTCATGCTTTGTTTGCTTCTTGTGTTTGGTTTATATATTTGTTTTGTTTTGTTTTTTTTTTTTGTTTTTTCTGTGGTTATTTATTATTTATATTATGGTATGGGATGAGAGACATTTTAATATATATTTATGATTGTTCAAATATTTATATATATTGTTTTTTTTTTTTGTAGTTGATTTAAGCCACTGTTCTGTGGTTATATTATGGTATGGGATGGGAGATATTTTAATATATATATATATATATTTATGATTGTTCAAATATTTATATACATATTGTTTTGTTTTGTTTGTTTGTTTGTTTTTTTTTTTTTTTCCGTAGTTGATTTAAGCCACTATTCTATGGTTATATTATAGTATGGGATGGGAGATATTTTAATATATATATTTATGATTGTTCAAATATTTATATATATTATTATTTTTTTTTCTTAACAATGTATCTGTAGAGTTTGTTTCATACTTATTTCACTTCTTCATTCTTTTAAGTTGATTTATTAGACTCATTGTTCATGGACCTATTAAAACCAATAAATTAAGTGGTAGTAGTGTATAATTAGGCTCATGTATCGAATCTACTTGACTGACTTTCACTACAGTTTTCAAAACTTTTGTCTGTCAACAGCTTGGGTGTTCATTTTTTTTTTAAAAGAGGTTTGATCTATCAGATTTTTAATTTTAGATTTTTTTTATTTCATATTTTTTAATCTGTCAAATTTTTTTATTTCATATTATTTTTATATCAGATTTTTTTTAAAGATGTTTCATTTGTCATATTTTTTTAAAGAGGTTTAATATTTTAGATTTTTTATTTTTATTTTAAATGCATTATTGTTAGTAACTAAATTAGAATTACAATATTTGTTAATTGAAAACTGTTATTGTAGATAATTGAAAGTTATAATGGCGCAGGGAGGTGGTTTTAGTGGAAAACCTCCAAGTGATGATATTGGTTGGAAATTTAGAATTCCACTAGAAATACTAGGCATAAAATTAGGTGTACATTTTGTGGAAAAGAGCTAAATGGTGGTATAACTAGGTTGAAGCAACATTTGGCTCATATGAAAGGTTAAGTCGCACCTTGTGCTAATGTCAGTGGTGAAGTTCGAACACTAATGATGGATCATTTGAATAATTATAAGGGCAAAAAGCTTGACAAAAGGAAGATGAATGAAGAATTGACAAAACAAATTAGAGCTAGTCAGTGTGATGATGATGAAAATGATGGGGAGGACCTAGAAATGGTTATGGACCGACAAATTAGGGCTAGTGATATTGAGGTTGCACCTCCTCCTGGTTTTGCTCGGCGAAGTCGTAGTGTTTGTAAGGCTAGTACAGGTAGGAAATGGATTGATACATCCTCTCCAGCAGTTCAATTATTAGACATAGATGTGGATCTTCATAAGACCAAAGGCAACAAACAATCCAAACTCTCCTCTAGATTTTTGAAAGAAGCAAAGAAAAAAATAGGAAGAACAGTTAGCCAGTTTGTATTGTTCACTCCAGTGCCTACTAATGTTGTTAATTCTAAATGGCTGGAACCAATGTTGGATACTGCAAGAGAGGTTGGAAAAGGAACAAAGCTGTCTAGTTCTTATGAAGTAAGCCTCTAACTTAAAGTTTGAAAAAACTCTTTCTATGTTTAAAAATAAATAAATTATTAAGATGCTTGTTAATAGTTTTTGTTTGTTATTTATTATTAAACAGGTAACTGAAGTATATTTACCAATGGAGTATGAAGTTTTACAAAATTGGATAAAATCTCATAAATCTAGTTGGGCTGAGAGGGGTGTTACAATTATGTGTGATGGATGGTTTGGGCCCACAAGAAAGCACATTGTTAATTTTCTTGTGTATAGCAATCATGGAACAATTTTTCAGAAGTTTGTGAATGTAACTGATGTACCTAGTAGGACAAATGATTACTACTTGGGCCTCATGGACAAGGTAGTGGATGAAATTGGAGAAGAATATGTTATGCAAATCATAACTAATAACGAAGCTGGGATAAAGGCAGCTGGTTACAAACTCATGCAAAAAAGGGAGAATCTGTATTGGACATGATGTGCAGCTCATTGTATTAATCTTATGTTAGAGGATATTGGGAAGAAAAAAAGTGTAGCAAAGGTGTTGGATTGTGCAAAAGTAATCACACGCTTTATTTACAACTCCAATTGGGTTATTGATTTCATAAAGAGATTCACATGAGATAGACAGTACACTTTGCCACCAATTTTATTACTTCGGAAAGCATTGTTAAACATAAGACTGCTTTACAGGATATGTTTCATTCTCAAGAGTAGAAGCACAGCAAATGGTCCAAAAAGGATGATGCAAAAGAAGCAAAAAAAATTATACAAAGCAAAGATTTTGGGACCAAGGCGGTAGATATATTAAAAGTTCAAGAACCACTTCTAAAGATGCTTAGACTTGTAGATGGGGATGAAAAAGCCCACAATGGGTTTTATATATGAAGCCATGGATAGAGCAAAGTTGGCCATCAAACAAAATTGTCGCTATTATGTAGATTATTGGAAGATTATTGATAATCGATGGACTTTCCAACTACACACAGACTTGTATGCTGCTGGTAAGTAATTTTTAATTTATTTAAATTATAAATTATGTGTTCCTTGTCTCACTTTTATTATTATTTTATATTTGAATGTAGGTTATTTTTAAATGGACTTTCCAACTACACACAGACTTGTATGCTGCTGGTAAGTAATTTTTAATTTATTTAAATTATAAATTATGTGTTCCTTGTCTCACTTTTATTATTATTTTATATTTGAATGTAGGTTATTTTTTAAATCCCATATTCCAGTATGAGGAGCACCTTTCTAATCATCGAGAAGTGATGAGTGGAGTTAGAAATGTGATTTCGGGACTTCTACCAGATTTAAACGAGCAAATACAGGCGATAAACCAAGTTAGTCATTATTTAATATTAGTTAAACTGATAACTTATTATTTGACTTGTGAATTGTGTTTGTAAAACAGCTTATTGTCTTTTGTTCATTGCAGATCTCTTTATTTTGTAATAAAGAAGATTCTTTTGGTGATACGTTAGCACAAAGAGCAGTGAAAGTAACAAATCCTGGTAATTATTATATACTCAATCAACTATTAACTATTTTAATTACATATTATTGTTACATTGTCAACACTTCTATATCAAATTATAACATAATCACTAATAATTGATTGATTTGTATATAGCTAAATGGTGGATCCATTATGGTACATAAGCTCCGGCACTCCAAAAAGTGGCTGTCAAAGTATTGAGCCTGTCATGACCCGAACCCGCCCTTATGGATTAAGGTCATAACCGGCCAGTGATCGAGGGATTACCTACGACCTCAAACCAAAATAAAAGATATTCCATCAGAGTTAAGGGGCCAAACGGAAGCAAGCTTAAAAATTTTGTCCAATGAGCTATGCTTACATGGCATGTCAAAACATTTCACATATACTTAATAATAACTCACACCACACATCAGTAGTTAACATCTTGAATACCCAGGATCATTCAAACACATAGTCAGCTAACCCAAAAGCTTATACACATAACCGGTCTATCATGACCAATAGAAATAGCAAAAGATCGTAACAAAGCCTCTTGCGTAAGGCACCTGGGCTGACTTCGCACAACTTGGGTTTCTTCTTAAATTCCACTAAGGCTGGGGTTGAACGTCCCTTTTCTCACTTACATACATATAAATGAGAGTGAGCTAACGCCTAGTGAATAATATCAAAATAAAGAGGTTAATGAATAAGATTCGTTCATAAATGAATCATACTTATAAAGTACATATTTGAACCACTATTCTCATTCACACCAGATTTACAAATCTCAACGAAGCAAAACGACCTTAGGTCCAACACATCATGTCCATATGCAAAACGACCTCAGGTCCAATTCTTATATAAAACAATACGACCTCAGGTCCATCTATACGAAACGACCTTTGGTCCAACTAACTCTCTATTCAAAACGACCTTTGGTTCAACCAACTCTCTATTCAAAATGACCTTTGGTCCAATTCGAACACATCAAATGGCCTCAGGCCCAAGTCAAACATATCAGGCGTATCAAACAGCCTCGGGCCCATTCTCGTTATATTCATATCCATGCGTATTTCATATTCATGATCATGACCCCTTTCATTCAAACGGCCTTTGGCCCATCTTTGCATTCATGTCTTGGCCCAATCGTTCATATCGACGGCCTTTGGCCCAATCATTCATGTCCGACGGCCTTTGGCCCAATCATTCATATCCGACGGCCTTTGGCCTAATTCAAATATATCAAACATATCAAACGACCTTATACAAATTAGGCATATAGAATACTCATTTATATTTCAAATCAACAAATCCATGGAGCTCATATAGAAGTAGCATTTGGAAAGTGACATACTTGAAAATATCTTTACTAAGATATTACTTACAGTGTTTTGCCGGTGGATTGCCCTCGAGCTTGACCCTACACATTACATAACACATATAGGTCACAAACGATTCAATTCGTTCTTAACTTGTGCATTCCTCTTAGGCTTCTTTATTATCTTCTTAATCCATTTACAATGTTCAGCGCATGCCTAAGAGTGCTCAAAAATGGAAGAGAACGGAAAATGAAACATAAAACATCTTTACAAACTTTCTAAAACAGGGCTCCCTGCTCGAGCGGACCCCCTTTGGTCTGCAAAAGTTCTGGTTGCCTCAAATGTATGCTCGGGCGTGAATTCAGACGCTCGAGCTGAGGGTCAAACATATGCCTTGGACGCTCGAGCGTGATTTTCCCCGCTCGAGCGGACGACAATGTCTGCAAAACTGCTGGGAGCTAGCATTTCACGCTCGAACGAACATGTCGAATTCTGAATTTTCCAGAATTGTTTTTGAGGCTCAAATTCAACATTCAAAGGATCCAAAGCTCGAATTAAGGTATCAAAAACATGGGAGGTGATCACATAACATGAGAGCATAGGAGATTCGAGACCAATTATGTAAAACCAAGATCAAATTCCCAAATTAGTCAACATTTCTCTTGTTATGATCAAAACCCATGCATTCAAACCTCATATTCCCATCAATCAAACATGCATGTAAGTTTTGACTTCCAATTCTATTCCAAATGGTACAAATAAGGCTTATGATCATGGAACTTATAAAAATCATGCATACATGCGAGATTTAGTGCCCAATTCTTCTTGTTCAACATGATTCATGCTTGAATATACAAAATTATAGCAATTATGCACATGCATGTTCATACAAGCTCCCAATTCAACAAATTCAATTCAAGTTATGCTCTTGATCACAAACAAACCTTGAATTTACAAAATTACAAATTCAAACTTGTGAACTCATAACCAATTACTCACATAGAGGCTCAAATCTTCCAATTTATGGTTAATTCTTGAGTGTAGCTTCAAGATCACCAAGTTCCTTAGTCAAATCTCTATCTTGAGCTCCCTCTCTCTCTAAATTCGGCCTTCCCTCTCTCTAGAGTACAATTTTCAAATATTGAGCTCAAAACAAAATGGTGAGTTCAAGAGTATATGGGCCTATTTATAGGCTCTCTTAATCACACTTCACTAGCACTAATTAATTGAGCACCATTACATCAGTTTAATCTAATTAATCTGATCTAAATCAATTTTCAATTAAATTTCACCGTAGACTCTAAAAATTACACTAATCATAATGGCGTAATCAATTTCGATTTCTGTGGTCGATAAGGCCTTCAATTTAAATTCTAAAGCAGATAATCAAACAGATTTTCCTACGGTGAATAGATAGAAATTCAAAACCACTTATATTCACATAAATGGCGCTCAAAATCATATCAAACACATAATCACAATCATAATCAAGATTAATTAGCATGACACGGACCAGGGTTATCACAGTGCCAAACCACATCTTCTTTTAATTGTAAGCGCAATCGGAGTACATTTAGCTTGATACATACAAAGACAAGGAATCGGTTGAAGTGTAAAAAATTAAATAATTTTTTTTTATGTGTATTACAATATGAGGCTAAAGATCAGACATGCAACACGAAAAAGCCAAGATGACAGGGAGGAATCTTTTAACTCCATCAATCTTGACAATATATTTGAAGAAGATGATCTATTAACTCCATGGCCTCAAGAGAGAGAACATGCAGTCTTGGATGATGAAGATAACTCAGGTTGGTTGATTGTTGATGATGATGATGAGGGAGATCATGCCACTAGTAGCCAAGCACCTCAACACCATCAATGAGCAGGGTCTGCTGGAAGTGGCTGTAGTGAGGGTCACGGTTTGAGTCCACCTAATGGTAGTGGAGATGATAGTGATGGTAGTTGTCCTCCAACAAGTAGTGGTAGTGGTGGACAATGGGAGTCTGCAGGTTCTGCGCATGGTTGTAGACGTAGTATTCATCATATTGATCATGATTGGAACAGGGATTCTACACAACAACGACGACATTCTATTTCTGCTCCAAATGTAGAAGCATCGATTGGGCATTCACGACATATTGATGATATTTATGGTCATCGTGACCTTAGAAATCAATTTGGACATCTCAAAGTTAGACAAGAAGATGGAAGGGGAACTTAACATTGGCGACCAATATACCAAGTACCATATCCTTATTACCCTCCTCCAAGTCAACCACCACCACACATCTATTAACCACCTTATATGAGAAATTGGAACTACTCTCAACAACCTCATCAATATGCATATATAGAGGGTTTCAATTATGGTACAGGGGGGTTTGCAATGACACAACAACAATCAAGTAGTAGTGGTAGCAACAACACCACTTATGATCAATGCACTTTCAATAACTACTACTAGGAATATCAATATGGAGAAATAGGCCAACCAATTCATAGTGATGATCAAAGTGATGTGAGATATGGAGATTCTTCTGTACCACCACGTAATTCTTTTTATTACTAAGTTTTGGAGTTGTTAATTTGTAGTAGATTGTTTGTATGCGATTTATGACTGAAGCGAATGATTTATTTTCATGTCCCTCTTTCTTTTATTAATTTGTTGTGCATGTGGAAGTATTTCATTGTTGAAAATAAGTAAAAAATATTTCCACATCAATTTTAATATTAAAAGTTTAACATATATGCCAAATAAAAGCTTGAGACTACAATAAATACATATCATTTAGTTGAAAATAAGTCAAAAGTGCCTCTACATATCAAAATTTTGATTAAAATATGATAAATTAAGGCTAAAAGAGTCAAGATTACTAATGATTTTTGAAATTTCACAGCCGCGATGCCTGATTCCTGATACGTACCGGTCGATACTATCGATATCGATACTCTGCAATCGATACCGTTACGTTACCCGATACTGCGATTTAGAACTACGTCTATTGCGGTTCAGATTTTTTCCTATTGATCTTCCTCTGGCTTCTGTATTCAGGGCAGAACCTGATGTTTCCCCTAATTCCCTCCTGCAAATTTCTTCACTCAGAATTGAATCTCGAATATCATTGTAATTCAACTTTTCTTTTCCTGAAGAATTACTTACTGTCGTTATAGTATCATTCCAACTTTTTAGCAAACTAGATAGAAGAATCAAAGTCCTAACCTCATCATCAAATTCAATAGATACAGAACTCAATTGTGTTACCATAATATTGAATTCGTTCAGATGCTCAGCTACCGAAGCACCTTCTGTCATCCTTAGATTAAACAATCTACACATTAAATAAATTTTATTTGAGGCAAAAGGTTTTTCGTACATGTTTGAGAGTGCTGCCATGAGACCCGCTACAGTCTTCTCTTTCGCTATGTTAAATGCAATGTTACAAGACAACGTTAGCCGAATAACACCTAGCGCTTGGCGATCAAGAAGAGTCCACTTATCTTCCTTCATCTTTTATGGTTTCATCCTTGAAAGGGGCTCTCGTGTTGGTTTTTCTGATACAGATAGTCTTCAATTTGCATTTTCCAAAATCTGTGCCATTGAATTTATCGATTCTAACTTTTTCGTCTGTAGCCCTCGCTCCCACTCGAACCAATGCTCTGATACTAGTTGTTAAGAATTGACACTTTCTAACCAAGATCGGTGAGACCCAAAATAACAAACAAAAAAGAAATTAATGAATCAAAAAAATCACACACATAAGAACACAAGAATTTACGTGGTTCACCCCAGAATAGGGTTACGTCCACAGTTGCTGCGGTTTTCACTATGATCAGAAAAATACAACTCTTTCATAACCTAAAAGAGGCTCCCTCTCATCTATTTATAAGTATAGAACTAGGGTTACACGGAAGCACATAGGAATTACGAAAGTACCCAAACCCTCTATTGGACCCAGTGTTTGAGTGAACAATAGAGTTGAGTGAACAATACTTATCTGGGTCCATCGACCCAACAATCTCCCACTTGGAACCTGATAACGCAAGCTCTCTATCATCTTCATCACATAGAGGAATGCCGCAACAACTCGATCTTCCTTCATCAATCTTGAGGGCCAATTGAAGTTGCACACAACTTCAGTTTGTCAATGGTGACTGTCTTGGTCAACATATCTGCTGGATTCTTACTGCCATGGATCTTCTCAAGAGACAAGACTCCATCATCTACAAGTGAACGAATGAAATGGTATCATAGCTGAATGTGTTTCATCCTAGAATGAAAAGCCGAATTCTTTGCAAGATGAATAACACTTTGACTGTCACTATGCAAAATACTTATCTCTTGCATCTTACCCAACTCTGCTAGGAAATTCTGTAACCAAGTCATCTCCTTTCCAGCTTCAGTAATAACAACATACTCAGCCTCTGTTGTAGAAAGGGCCACAATCTTCTGTAACTGTGAAATCCAACTCACTGCTGTACCACCCAATGTGTGAACATAACCAGTAGTACTCTTTCTGTTATCTATATCACCACCAAGTCTGCATCAACATAACCATGTAACCCGATGCCGATTTGTTTAAAACAAAGTGTCATGTTAGTAGTACCACTCAAGTATCTAAGAATCCATTTCATTACCTCCCAATGCTGTTTGCCTAGATTACTCATGTACCTACTAACCACTCCCACTGCATGTGCAATGTCTGGTCTAGTACAAACCATAGCATACATTATGCTACCGATAACTGAAGAATATGGAACATGTTCGATATAAGCCTGCTCTTCTCCAGTCTTCAAAGACTGCTCTTTGGTAAGTCTGAAGTGGCTAGCCAATGAAGTGCTCACTGGTTTTGCACCATCCATTCTAAATCTCTTGAAAACTTTCTTGACATACTCAACCTGTGACAACTTCAAAGTACCATTTGTCTTGTTCCTATGAATCCTCATACCAAGGATTTTGTTTGCATCTCCAAGATCCTTCATCTCAAATTGGTTGGACAAAAGTTTTTTCAATCTTTTTATCTCTTCAATGCTAGATCCTGCGATAAGCATATCATCAACATATAAGAGCAAAATAATATAACTTTTGTCAAACCTCTTGAAATAACAACAACGATCTGCTTGACATCTTGTAAAACCGTTGCTACACATAAACCCATCAAACTTCTTGTATCACTACCTTAGGGCCTATTTCAAACCATACAAGCTTTTTCGAAATTTGCATACAAACTCCTTTTTGCCACGTGCCAAGAAACCTTGTGGTTGCTTCATGTAAATTTCATCCTCCAAATCACCATGGAGAAAAGCCGTCTTCACATCTATCTGCTCAAGATGCAAATCTTCAGCAGCCACAATTCCCAGCACCAATATGATAGAGGTCAACTGCACAATTGGAAAGAAAATTTCATTGTAGTCAACCCCTTCTTTTTGTTGAAATCCCTTTGCAACCAATCTGGCTTTGTAGCGTTTACTCCCATCATATTCCTGTTTGACCCTATAAACCCACTTATTGTGCAAAGCTTTCTTACCCACTGGTAATTCAGTGAACTCCCATGTCTGGTTTGCCATAAGTGAATCCATTTCATCCTGCATAGCTGACTCCTACTTGATTGAATCATTAACCTGCAAAGCCTCATCATAACTTTCGGGTTCACCCCCATTAAACAATAACGAATAATGTAAAGATGGAGACCAATGCTATGTAGGTTTAGACCCTTTTTCTGACCGTCTCAACTTAGGAGTAGGAGTATGTGGCTCAGTTTGTGGAATAAGATTTTCATCATTATTCTGAATCCTACTATTCAAATCATTCTCACTAATCTCTTTTAACTCAACATGCTCATGACAAGTAACATATTCAAATTCAAATTCAGATGCAGACTTATCCCTATCCTTATACATTACTTTCTCATTAAATATGACATCTCTACTTCTGATAATTTTTTGATTTTTATCATCCCCAAACCAATAACCAAATTGATCAATGCCATACCCAATAAAAGTACATTTAACAGATTTTGGATCAAGTTTACTTCTATCAGCAAAATCTATATGCACATATGACACATAGCCAAATACCTTCAAAAAAGAAAGATTTATTTCTTTACCGCTCCAAGCTTTTTCTGGTAGCTCTCCATCCAATGGAATAGATGGACCATGGTTAATCAAATATACTACAATGTTAATTGCATCTGCCCAAAACATCTTTGGTAATCTAGTATGCATTCTCATACTTCTAGCACGTTTATTTAGAGTTCTATTCATGCGTTTTGCAATGCCATTCTGTTGAGGTGTCTTTCGAACAGTCTTCTCCATTCTAATTCCATTTTTTGCACAATATTTCTTGAACTCATTGTCCTCATATTCCCCTCCATTATCTGATCTCAAGCACTTAGTTTTCAGACCTGTTTCAGTCTCCACCAAGGCTTTTCACTTCTTAAAAGAAGTATAAACTTCAGAATTATGTTTCAAAAAATAAATTCATACCTTTCTCTTTGAGTCATCGATAAAGGTAACATAGTATGATTGTCCTCTAAGAGATGAAACTGGTGCAGGTCCCCACACATCTATATAAACCAACTCCAATTTTTCTGACTTCGGTTTCTTGTCATCCTCTGAAAAACTGGCCCTCTTTTGTTTGCTGAAGATGCAATCCTCACAAAAGTCAATATCCACCGATTTCAAATCTGACACTTTCTCCTTAGATACAAGTACCTTTATTCCTTTTTGACTCATATGCCCAAGCCTTTAGTGCCACAAATTTGAGTCTTTCTTCTCACTAGCAACTACTATTGCATCCCTATTGTTCGTAGTCATGTAAACGGTGCCTTCTTTTTGACCACGAGCAACAAGAATGGCTCATTTGGTGATTTTCTATAAACCATCCATGAAGGTTACAACATGGCCTTCATCATCAAGCTGTCCAACAAAAATCAAGTTTCTTTTCAAACTAGGCACATGTCTGACATTTTGTATCTTCCAAACAAACCCGTTTGGCAATCTGATTGTTACATCCCCTTACCCACAATTTTTAAAGGTTCATCATCAGCCAGATAAACCTTCCCAAAATTACCACCAATGCAATTGTCCATGATTTCCCTTTGTAAAGTAGAATGGAATGATGCCCCAGAATCTAAAATCCAAGATTTAAGAGGGCTATCAATACTCAAGATCAAAGCAACATAAATCTCCTCCGTTGCAGCATTAGCAGCCTTCTGATTTTGATAACCCTTGTTCTTATTTAATGACGTGCAATCTCCCTTTAGATGTCCCTTCTTTCCACAGTTCCAACAACTCCGTCCCTCTCCAGTTCTTGACTTGCTTCTGTGTTTGGATTTTGATCTGTTGCGATTCGGGTTTTTTCCTGCTAATCTTCCTCTAGCTTCTGTACTCAGGGCAGAACCTGATGTTTCCCCTAATTCCCTCCTGCAAATTTCTTCACTCAGAATTAAATCTCGAATATCATTGTAATTCAACTTTTCTTTTCCTAAAGAATTATTTACTGCCGTTATAATATCATTCCAACTTTCTGGCAAACTAGATAGAAGAATCAAAGCCCTAACCTCATCATCAAATTCGATAGATACAGAACTCAATTGTGTTACCACAATATTGAATTCGTTCAGATGCTCAGCCACCGAAGCACCTTTTGTCATCCTTAGATTAAACAATCTACGCATCAAATAAACTTTATTTGAGGCAGAGGGTTTTTCGTACATGTTTGAGAGTGCTGCCATGAGACCCGTTATAGTCTTCTCCTTCGCTATGTTAAACGCAACGTTACGAGACAACATTAGCCAAATAACACCTAGCACTTGGCGATCAAGAAAAGTCCACTCATCATCCTTTATCTTTTGGGTTTCGTCCCTGAAAGGGGCTCATGCTGGTTTTTCTGATACAGATAGTCTTCAATCTGCATCTTCCAAAAACCAAAATCTGTGCCATTGAATTTATCAATTCTAACCTTTTCATCTGTAGCCATCGCTCCCACTCGAACCAATGCTCTGATACCAGTTATTAGGAATTGACCCTTCCTAACCAAGATCGGTGAGATACAAAATAACAAACAAGAAAGAAATTAACGAATCAAACAAATCACACACACAAGAACACAACGTGGTTCATCCCAAAATAGGGCTACGTCCACGGCTGCTACGGTTTTCACTATGATCAGAAAAATAAAACTCACTCATAACCTAAAAGAGGCTCCCTCTCATCTATTTATAAGTATAGAATTAGGGTTACAAAGCACATGTGAATTACGAAAGTACCCAAACCCCCCATTGGACCTAGTGTTTGTGTGAACAGTAGGGTTGCCCAACAGCCAGATTGGCAAATGCAGATTAGCAGATGGATGCGAATCGGTTTGGCGATTTAAACTTTTACAAATTTTGAACATAATACATCAACTTGTCAATATTTTTTTTTGAATAACAATCCAACTCAACATAACTAAAAGATTATCAAGTAAATTGTCAAATACTAATAATAAAAACATATAAGAAAACATGCATTCAAAACTATTTCATTACTTTTTTTTTATTCAAAAACTATTTAATTTGATTTTTTTTAAAATGAAAAAATTAAACCTTATATTTTTCACACAAAAATACCAAATATCAACACTTACCATTTCATAAAAAGATTTCCAAATTAAAACACAACAGAATATTTATACTCTTTTTTAATTGAAAATGCAAACAAAATATCTAAACAAATTAAAAACACAAAATTTTACAAATTACTAGGGGTGCTTTTGAGGGTTCGGTTGCGGTTAAAAGAACCTCAAATCCGTCATTCATCCAAAACTAAGAGGATTGAAAGAAAATCAATCTGCAACCATCTGCTAATCATTATGTATCCATTCAAAATGCGACGAATCGATTTGGTTCGATCGATTTAACCAAATTAAAATATTCGCCGAGACCCCCTAACTTTCATAATCAGTCACACATTACAAAGGTAACAGAAAGAAACAAAGTTGTTATCTTTTTAGTAGCAGGATTTAGAGATGAAGAGATATTTTTAAATATTTAATCAATTATTAGATATACAATATATTAGTTTCAATTTGTTCCTACAGTTTACCAAAATTAAATGATGTTACACATTCACATACAAACAAATTTAAAAAGCGAATCACATGTACAAATTCACTCTTTAAATAGTACGATCACATAACCCCAAAAAAGTTTTTCACAGTACATAACCAAAAACTTTTTCAGTCCGTAAAATCACATGTATACAATTCACCTTTGAACAATGTTACCAAAAAATCATTAGCTCTATCCAATTTTCGCATGTAAAAATGACCTACAGTTGGGAATTTCAGCATATTCCCTTCTCCTACGCATCTATGTATCACACTCTTCTTCTTTCTTGTCCTCCAATGATTTTGCTGACTCTAGTTATTTTATAAGTTGTGGTTTAAAAAATAAAGGGCAAATTACGTTGACACTTCCTGAAATTTATGTTTATAATAGTTCTTCCTTTTACTATTTAAAAATTACATTCCCTCCTTAAGGTTTAAAGTTTCATTACAGATTGTTCCTTGAGGTTTAAAGTTTCATAACAGTTCCCCCCTCACCGTAATGATCATCATATAGAAAATTAAATTAAAAAAGGGGTCAGTGTAATTTCCCAAATGTGAGGAGTGAAATTATAATAAACATAAATCTCAAAGAGTGTCGGTGTAATTTACTCAAAAATAAATGATTCAATCATAGAAATTGGGCTCATGATGAATTTTACGGCCCAAACAATACAGCCCTGTCTACAAAGTGAACCGGAGAGAATCTAGATCATTTTTCTATATAATATCTATATTTTGATAGTTGATCGTAAATCTTTTAGATATAAAGTATCTAATCAAAGTAAAAATGTACTAGAAAAAAAATTTATAAATTAATAATCTTTTTAAAATAATTAAAGATTTATGAAAAAAAATTTATAATTTTAAACGGAAATTATACTTTTATGCTTTGTTTTTCACTTTGCTCTTTAAAAAATTTTTTTACAAAATAAAACACTGATTGGCAATTTGATTACATAAAGTTCTCAGCAAAGTTCAATTGTTTGTTTCTTTGTGCAAAGTTCTTTTGCCTTTCAATCCAATGCGATCCGTGCTTTCCTAGCTTAAAACATTTTTTATTATTTTTTATTTTTGTATATACATGTACTAGCCCGAAACCTACTTTCAAATTTAAAAACACATTTTTTTCTTTTAACATGAAAAAAGATAAAAAGATAAAAAGTATGTACTTATTTAGGATAGCCAAGCTTGGCCTTAAAAACATTTTCTCAGTACAAAAGTTGCTTTCCTTCTGGGAAAACATTATTCCTACTCCGTCAAACGTTGTGTTTAATAAAATTAAAATTGAAAATTAAATATTAAATATTAAAAATAGAATGTTAAATTTTTTAATTTGAAAAATTATATGACAATTACTGAAATTTAATTAAATTGTAGGGCAAATTACATTAATAGTCCTTATAGTTTGGGGCTTGTGTCACTTTGGTTCTTAATTTTTCAATTGTGAACCTTAAATTTTGAATCTTGTTTCAAATAAGGACAATTAAAGATACCATTGCTCAATTTCAAGGGCAAAGTTGTCAATTTGATAAAATATAAACTAATTTGACAAAAATAAATGTAAAAAAAATATTTATGAATTTTTAAAAATTATTTCTACCCACCAAAAATAAAATTATGTAAAATTGTTAAATCTTTTACACATTTATTTATTTATTTTATCAAATTAATTTTTATTATGTGTTTAGATGATGATCATGTAATAGGTGATTATTAAGTTTTTAACGTGTAATCAATATATTTAATATATGAAATATATTTTAGTTTTGGATTTTTTAATTTAATGGATTGATTTAATAATGATATCAAAGTTGTCACCATATTTGACTTTTGAAAAATAAAAACTAATTTAATGAAAATAAAAATAATCACCCATTGCATGATCATGACCAAAACACACAAAAAAAAAAATTTAATTTGGTAAATAAATAAATAAATGCGTAAAAAAATTGTTTTACATAATTTTATCTTTGGTGGGTAGAAATAATTTTTAAAAATTTAAAAATATTTTTTTATATTTATTTTTATCAAATTAATATATTTTATCAGATTGATGAACTTGTCATTGAAATTAAGCAATGATATCTTCAATTGTCTTTATTTGGAATAAGATTTAAAATTCATGGTGAAATGTGTCACAATTGAAAAGTTAGAAATTAAAGTGATACAAGCCTTAAACTATAAGAACTGTTAATGTAATTAGCCATAAATTGTTTGATATGCCCTTTTTTTTTATTTGTTTTTTATTTTTAAGATTGGAGTTGGTTTATGTCAAAAAGGTTAAAATTTGAAATTTTTTAATTTTATCTCTTACACTCTTTATATTTGTGCCGGTGGGAAGCTTCTATTTACATACAACAAATTTCGCATTGCATCCATTTGTACAAGACTTTTTTTCTAAACTATTACAATACATATTGTGCGTGTAAGAGAATTTTATTGTGTGCAAATACAATCGCCCCGTGTTGGTGGGTTAGTTAGTGGTGATGGTATAGAGTGCGGTGTTAGCATGATGATTGTGGTGGTAAGATGGTGACAATAATATAAATTAGGATAGAGTTAGCGAAGATAGTGATGATAGTAGTAATGGAATGATATAGTGGTGGTTGTGTGGTGGTGATAGTAGTAATAATAATGGTGGTAATGGTAATGGAGTAGTGATGGTGGTGGTTGTGAGCAATGTGTGTGTTAGTAGAGTAGCGATGGTGGTGATAGTGTTACGGTAAGGGTGTTTACAACGTTAGTCATTGTGTGCGGTGGTGCTAGTTGTATTGGTGTGATGTGGTGGGATAACTAACAATAGTAGTGGTGGTGATGACAAGATGATTAGTAATAGTATTAGTAAGTGGTGATGATATATTCTGACAATAAAAATCATTAAAAATTAAAAAAATTTGGATGTAGCATTTAAAATTATGTAAGAAATATATAATTTAAAAAATCAGTCCCAGAGGTTAGTTGGCTAACTAGTAGAATTATGTCCTTTTCATTGAAATCAACATCATACATATCTAACTAGTAGAATGTTGCCCCAGTAATTGTTCAAACGAATCTACCCTCCCATTAATCTCTCTAGAAAACACGTGAATCATTTCAAAGCGTGCTCCATTGGAATTGGTGATACTAATTTTTTTATTTATATAACATTTATTAATTTACACGTTATATTACTCTAATAAATTTATGACGTACTTCTTTCACACCTCCAACACTTGATGACCAAGGGATTCAAGAAATAGAAATAGAGATATAAGCT
Source organism: Camellia sinensis (assembly GCF_055761805.1). NCBI lineage: Eukaryota > Viridiplantae > Streptophyta > Magnoliopsida > Ericales > Theaceae > Camellia > Camellia sinensis. The sequence goes on from NC_138972.1 coordinate 99,832,589, forward strand.
TTAAAGGGAGATTTGTATTTTACCATTCTTTCTGTCATCATATCTGCAAGGATATTTTGAAATGAAGTGAACCCAAATCTTTGCATGACAACACAACTGATCTTGATGAGGCAATCAAGCTTAGCTTTCTTTATTGGAGCATGACAAACGTATAATAATAAAGGGTGATTACTCCAAATCTATAATGAAATCCACTTCTTTGCTAAAGATGATTTGTAATGGAGTATTTATTAACTATTAATAGTACATATATGAAAAGCGGGAGAGAATTGTTTTGGAGTTTGTTGAAAGATAATACAGAAGTTAGATTTATAATTCGAAAAGTTATCGTATGAGTCTAAAACATGCCGTATTTATGTTTTGTTTAATCAAGATTTATTATTAGATAATCTCACTCCTACCAATGTAGATAATTATGCTAACCGAGATAATGTATATGATCTCTAAGAAATTCTTAAGTCTTAACAAATGGCGTGTATCATGATTGTATCATCTTCACATGTTTATAGTTGTTTGATAATTATAATTAAACAAATGTGGGGACAAGAGTATAACAACTTTTGTTGAATTAAAAGAAAAAAAAAAAAAAAGTATAATGACTTTCCCACCTTTGCATGGACTGATTAATGGTAGTTGTCTTGCTTAGATTCAAATTCATATCACAGTTGTTAAATCTAATGATTTACGTTTTAATTATAATGTATTGTCCAATTATTAATTTTAAAATTTTAAATTAATTGAGATACGTGTAAAATTGATCCAACACTCAGTTATAAAAAATTAAAAAAAAAAATGGTTTTGACTGTCTTCTTCCATACACGCTGGAAATATAGTGTCACGTGGCGGCTTCTCCATGGCCGTGCTAATTTGGATACAAAAAAAGTGCAGAAATTGCAGTTTTAAAAATACAAAACATGTTACTATGATAATACTCATCACATGAGTTATGTTTGGAGGATTCAAGAACAATTACCGAAGTGTCCGAAAAGTATTTATTACTATGAATTTAATTTTTGGGTATATTATATTGACACCCCTCTTGATATTTATGTTTATTATAGTTTTTTCTCACCTTTTGAAAATTATATCCTTCTTCCTGAGGTTTAAAGTTTCATTACAGATTACTCATTCAGTTAGTTGACTGTTAAGTCAACTAACAGATTTTGCTGATGTCAGCAATTTAATTTTTTTAAATACTAATTTTGCACTCACTAGGTAAATTGCATTGACACCCCTCACATTTTAGAAATTATAATCCTCTCTCCAAGGTTTAAAGTAGTATTACCAATTGCCCCTCAGTTAGTATTAGTTGAAAAAAAAAATTAATTGAAAAAAAATTTGTTAGTCAAAATTTTAAATTTCTGTTTAAAAACCAACGTAAACTCATTTTTTGAATTTACTTTTTTTCCTCGAATTTACTTTTTTTCCTCAAATTTACAAACTGAGATAACCATTTATAAACCAAAAAAATTATCAAATAAATTTTTATGACAGCTTTTTAAATTTTTTTAATATAAATTGAGAACTGAAAATGAAATAGTTACCATACAAGTCTCAGATGATAAAAATGTTACAAAATTAACAAATAATTAAATAAGTTATCAATGTAAGAAATGACTTATCAAAATATTCTTAGGCTATGTATGGTTTGATTTTTGGAAAAAAAATTTAAAAATTAAAAATAATTTGGTTAAGAAATAAAATATAAAAAATAAATATCATTTTTATATAACTTTTATCTTTTGAGTGGTTAGAAATAATTTTTTACAAATTAAATATATTTCTTCATATTTATTTTTATTAAATTAGTTTTTTTTTTTTAAATGTCAAGGAGGATCCGTATTAAATTGAAATCTCAGGGGGTATCAATGTAATTTACCCCTTAAAGTATATGTAAAGGTTAAAGGTAAATATATTATTTTAACTTAAAAGTTAACACTGTCAAATAATTACACTGGCAAGGGATCAGTGTGATTTTCTAAATGTGAAGGGAAGAACTGTAATAAATATAAATCTCAGAGGGTGTCAATCTAATGCACTCTTAATTTTTTGATTAACATATATTAGAAAAGGAAGCTTCTATATACACACACACCTAATCCCCTTTTTGCACATCCTTCTCAAAACACACACCAAAAAAATTAATTCCTAATTAATTTCCTCACTACGCACACAGTGAGTTCCAAATGTACCCCCTCACACACACACACACACCCGACCCCAAATACACACACCTATTGAATCTAAAGCACATCTTTAACCTTGAAGCATTCCATCACCGCTGAAGCACCTATTGAAGCATTGAAGCACATCTGCAAACACATTGAAGCATTCCATTTCCTTACCGTGTGCAACCCAGGTGTGCAAATATATTGAAGCATTTCATCCACGAAGCTGCATCCCATTGAAGCATTCCATCATATTTTCAATCATCATTAGGTGAGTTTACTTTTGAATCATCATTCCTATTCAATCCTCATTTTCATCTGTAATGTAGAGTTTTTCAGTTGGAATTTAGAGTTTGTGATTTGGAACCGTCGTTCGAAACTGGTTATCCGAAACATAACAATGTATTCGGACGTAGGAATCCGAAAAAATTCAATATTTTCATCAGTAGATTTTCGAAATTTTTACATTCATTTGATAGTCAACTTCCGAAAAAATTGAATTTGGACAACAGTCAACCTCCGAAATTATGTTTTTGTTTCGGACAACAACTTCCGAACAGAATAGGTATTTTCGGTTGTGAACTTCCGAACAAGTTTTTTTTTTCCCTTCTTAATTAAAACACTTAATTATAACACTTATTATAATTTAAAACACTTATTATTTACACACACACTCATTACACACACTCTCATTAATTTTACACACACTCTCTCATTATAATTTAAAACACTTATTATTTACACACACTCTCATTAATTTTACACACACACTCATTACACACACTTATAATTTAAAACTCTCTCATTAATTTTACACACACACTTAGTATTTTTTGCAGATAATATGGATTCTGAATATCAACAATGTGTCCCACCTACTGCTTCAAATAGACGACGTCGTGAATTGGATGTAGACCATGAACGGGGACGAGGGCGTGGGCGAGGACAAGGTCAAGGTCGTGGTCGAGATCGTGATCCAGTTTCGGTAGAATATGATATTCCCAGTGCCAGTCAAAGTGGGGGCCGAAGCCAAAGACGAGTTGAAGGTTATGATATGCCTGACATTGCTGTGGAGGATACCTCTTTGCCTGATTCTCCTCTTGTCCAGGAAGAGTACCTTACTCATGCTTTTCCAGGTGGACCGACTGATCCGTCAATACTGCGGAGTTTCAATAGTCATGTGGCTGTAGCTATTTGGCACGGGGAGGTAAACATTCCTCAGTAAAATTGAAATTCATTTGTATATGAGTTTTTTTTTGTGTGTGTGTGTGTGTGTTGTATGGTAGTTTGTAATGAGCTATCATTTGTGTTGTAGGAACGAGGGCCCCTAAAGTGTCATAATCACTCTTCCAAGATCCTTGCATGGCCATGGTGGTTAGTAGAGAACAACACCAGATTCAAAGCCATTATTGAGTAGTCTAGACTGTCACAGTTAGCTCGTTGCACTTATCGGTTCGTCAACAAGCTTCTAATCTCCAGTTTTGTTGAGAGATGGCAACCTGAGACGAACACATTTCACATGACAGTTAGTGAGATGACCTTGACCCTGGATGATGTTGGCACTATTCTTGGCCTTCCCATTGTAGGCAAATCAGTCAGCATACCAGATGTGACAGATCATCATGGAGTTACATTACTCGTTTATGGCTTGGGGATTACTGAACGTGCAGCACATGAAGAGGTTTCTTCTGCTGGTGGCAATTCAGTCAACCTTGAATGGTTGCGAAGTCAGTTTGTTGGTGTCACAGATTCAGACCCCGGGGAGGCTATATAGTGCGCTGCAAGAGCTTATTTGTTGTTTCTGTTGGGATGTACACTCTTCAGTGACAAGAGTGGCGGCAGGGTTCCTGTTGTTTACCTCGGCTTGTTGATGGATTTGGGATCCATACATACTTATGCCTGGGGTGCTGCTGCATTAGCATTTTTATATAGACAGTTGGGGTTTGCTAGTCGGTCTGGGGTTAAGCAGATGGGTGGTTATATGACTCTTTTGGAGGCGTGGATTTATGAGCACTTTCGAGCATTCCGACCTCATCAGAACATGTGCTACAATGAAGACATGTCACACGTGTACCATTGGGCATCTAGGAGAGAGGCGGGTTCCTCCATTGACCATTTGAAATCTTTTCGAGCCGAGCTTGACAGTTTAGTAGCTACTGATATAAGTTTACTCATCCTGCGATAATTTTAACACTTCCATTTATCTTACCCTTTATGTACTTTAATGCAAAAACACTTTACGTTTACAGGTTATTTGGGATCCATACCACAGCTGCAGAGATCGGCATCCATATAACCCGGTTACGTTCTACCATGGATGCTTAAAGTGCTTAGACGTTGTCGAACCCTATCATCCAGATAGAGTTTTGAGGCAGTTTGGTAGGGTTCAAACCATCCCAAATGCACCGCTAGCTCCCAATCGTGGTGCGCGAGGCAACATATCTGCACGATATACAGTCATGTATAGATACTTGGATAGGATCTAGGAGGCTTGGGATAACCACGTGTTATTTGAGCAACGGAGGAGCACACCAGTTCGTCAGCCTTGGCAATGTGTACCGGGTTACATGGATTGGTATAAGAATATCACACACCTATATGTCGAGCACACTAATGAACCACGTGTCCATGACCATCAGGATTTTAGCGAACATGCGGATGTAATCTATTATCCCCTCTTATGCATATGTAACTTACTTTTTTTTTTTCTGATATGTTCCCTAAAATGCGATATTCTTTTCAAATGCAGCGTATTGCACTTGCACTGCAGATTTCACATCCTATTATTGACGCTGGTTATCAGGAGGGGATTCGCCATCCTTATCGACTTTACTAGGCTATCGAGAGTATGACACATGTTCTTGAAGGTCAGCACATTGACGAAGCTGGACCTAGTTCTGCTGGACCTAGTTCTGTTGGAGGTCGCTTTCCATCTTCGACATTGACATACAGTCGTAGGCCTAGGCGTAGGCATACAGCTGATTCGTGACATGTTATTTTGTTACATGTTATTTTGTTAGTTGATGAATATTTTTTGGTGTTTTTTGTAAGATGACATTGTTGTAATGGTAACAGTGGTTAATATTTTCTTATTAGAATGGAATGGCAACAATGGTATTGTAATGACATTGTAATGACATTTTATTATTAGAATGGAATGGTAACAATGGTCGTTGATTTTCTAAATGATATTTTCTTATTACAATGGAATGATAACAATGGTCGATAACATTCAATCCACATTGCAAAACATAACACATCAACATCAAAAACACATCCATTAATTTCTTCCATAATTCTAACATTGTCAAATGCATACATGTGTCATGCGACATCAACAACATCAAAAGTCTCTCGAGTAGCTACATTATCATGAATAATGTCCTTGAAATGTTGAATGCGACGCACATATGCATCATCCCAGTCGACAGCGCAAGGGTGAAGGTATTTTCTCCAATTAGTGGCAATAGGAGGAACTGGATGGCCTGGCTGCAACAAAACCTGCACCAAATATCAATTGACTTAGTGGTCATACCTCATAACTTCTTGTACATGCACAAACCCAATTGATAAGTTTCTGTTATACCTAGAAGAAATGATTTCCGTTGACAAACCCAATGGCAATCTCACGTCTATCAAGTTGAGGTACTGGCACTGTTCTAAGAGGTAAAAAGGTGAGACATTGCTGTAAAGACAAGTGGTATAACACAAGATTGTAGCACAATGCAACAAGATGCCCCATGTCTGGCACAGTCATCCAATGTGAGTATCCAGGACTATCTTCAAAGTATGACAATATGCTTGTCAATTCTTCAAACCTTTCATAGGACCCATAAAGTGTAATGTATTCCTCTTTGTGTGTGTGCAGCTCACCCAATAGGTCACGCCTAACTTGAGCCCAATCATCTTCTATATGACCAATTGAAGCAGCTATAGCCCTGAAACCACAATTCCCATCTACAGCTACATCCTTGACAAACTTAATGTATGGTTTCAACCCAGCAGGGAAAGCATCAACATATGCACCAGGTTTCACTGTTCTAGTAATGTATGCCTTCCTTTTTGGATTCACCTTCTCCTTTCCCTTAACAGGTCGCTTCTTCTTGGTTTGCAGAGTAGAAGCTAATGTAGTGATTTGAGTGTCCCTAGGTGAGAAGGAATCATGTCCAGATTGCACTAACTCAAATGCACACAGGTCACGACGGGTAGAAACATTGATCTTCTTATGATCCCGAGGACGTATTTTGGGCTTCACCTCCGGCTCAACAAGAAAAGTGCTTCCCGGATATACAATCTCTTTCAACTTCTTCAAAAGCTCCAACCGCATGGTTCTATCACTTTAATTAAACTTGTTCACAAACAACTCTACTTCTGCATGACAAGTCACCTCCGTTTCTTCTTCTTTCTTGCATATGGAGATATGAAGTTGCCTCCACTGTGAGTGTATGGTAGGAAATGGTATAGGACGATCTTGTCTGATGTAGTCAGCAATCTCATGGGCGCAAGGTAAACCATGAGTGTGGCGAATGACACATCCACAAGCTTCAACATCAATACCAATGGAATTGGCTCTCTTACTCTCGACAAGCAAATACTCCAATGCAGAGATAGATACATTACCCCGTAGCTCCCTGAATTGAAAAGGTTTAAATTGATGTTGCACAACAGTTAGACTTTTCTCAAATGAAGCCTTGATATCAGTGTGTTGCAACTCAAGCAGACTGTGTATTTTCCCAAATGATGCCTGAAATGAGACTTGACATGAACCCAATTGTCTTTTAAGTTTTGCATGTGCACTCTCAACCCTGTTCAATTCAATGTAAGTCAAAGTTAAAATCAAGTACATGGTACTTATTAATAACATATTGAAGAAAAGTAATCTTACCGGTTCGTTGTAACATTGCCACAATGCATACACGTGTCTGTCCATGCCGCCACAAATTTGTCCTTATAAGGAACCAACCAAGTATCCATGACGTATTTGACTGCATTAGGATAACTACTGAATTCCTTAAGTAATGATTTAAGACGCTCCTCGTATTGAATTTCAAAATATGAATACACTACAGAGTTCCACTCATGGTTGAACTTCTCCCATTTTTGCTGTGTCTCAAACATTTTCTTGCATATGGTCAACACATTCTTACTGATATGCCAACGACAAAATAAATGTCTGGCACTCGGGAATATCTTCTGTATGGCATTCATCAAGGCTAGCTCTTTGTCAGTAACAATAACTGTTGGCACAACAAACCCATCCATGACATCACGCAATGTAGCTAACACCCACGCATAGTTATCGACCCTCTCATACTGTAAGTATGCAAAAGCTACAGAGAATGTCATTTCAGTTGATGTCACTCCCACAATTTCAAGAAGAGGAAGCCGATATCTGTTGGTTTTATATGTGCAATCCATAATTAATATACGTGAGAAAGATCGAAATAAGTCCAAACTGGTAGGATGTGCCCAAAACAAGTCTGTCACAGTCATCGTGGACTCTTCAAACCGATGGCGCTCAATGTAATTATACTTGGCCAATTCACCCAATAAGTGTTGCATCTGTGATCTTCCAGCTCTCTGTACCACCCTGTTTCGATGGCGTGCATTGTAAATGGTTTTAAGTGTGCTTACATTGAGGGCATCTCGCTGTTTCAAGGTTACTAGGATTTCTTTTGGCTGAACCATGCTCTTTGACATATCCATTAACAATGCTTTCTCATCCTTTGATAGCCTCCCCGCATATGAATGTCCCTCGAGGTGCTCCGCAGGTGGATGATTATGCAATCCGCATACTACGGTCAATGTCCATTCATCATGTGTGGTAAACCTATGAACCCTCATATCAAAAGGACAACCACACTTCTTCGTACCGATTCTTGATGTATTGTTGCCATCATGTTTTAACTTCTTTGTTGCTCTATATTGGCCACTTCTCTCACAAGCAAGATACATCCTAGGTCTTTTTTTCCCTCCACCATAGTCTGATGTTTTGATTACAATGACCAAACCATTTCTCTTTCCAACTTCACGTACCCAGTTGAGCAATTCATCCTTACTTTTGAATACCTACAAAGTTAAATAAATAATATCAAACATTTAAATTTGGTGAGCAATTTGAAACATAATCGTTATAATTTCGTAGACTAAACCTGTTCTGTTGTGAATTGAGTGGTGTAATCTAACACAAAATCCGCACAAACCTGACTTCCTTGAGTTGACACATATTCCTGCATGTTTTGTATAACATTACAAATTTTTAATGGCATTATAAAGATTAATTTGCAATTTGAAACTGTAAATTTGGTATGCAGTTTGCAAATTTGGAATATAAAATGGAAAAAAAAAAAATTTACTTCATTCGGAAGTAATTGTCCGAATTTTTTTTAAAATTTCGGAAGTTGAATGTTGTAAAAGTTAACTTTGTTCGGACAACAACTTCCGAATTTAAATACGTTGTTCGGACAACAACTTCTGAAATTTATTACTTTGTTCGGACATCAACTTCCGAAAATACATAATTATTTCGGTAGTAGATTTTCGAACCAAATAACACAATTCGGCTTTGGTTATCCGAACAACGCTGGGAAAAAAAAAATTAAACTCATATTTCCTTCGCTCTGCTTCACATGAACACTTATTTGTTGATTTTCAGAAGGCAAATCCTCCATAACAATGATATTTTCCCTACGAATGACGAAGGTTGATGAACTTGGAAATGACAAAGCCCTTTGGTTTCACTTCTACCTCAATGAACATCATATACAGAAATTGATAGAAGAAGTGAAACCAATGGTGTCACTAGCTACACACACGATGCAACAGATGCAACAAATAGAAGCTATGAATGATTACACACACTCCCTGGAAGAAGCTATGAATGAGCATCCACAAGCTACACACACGATGCAACAGATGTGAACTCTGAGATGTGCATTGAGATGTTTTCAATTAACAATGGTGTCTAAAATAGTAATTTCACTTAGGGATAAAATTGTAATAAAATTAAATATCATTAAGTGTGTGTATTGAGGAGATTAGGTGTGTGTATATAGAAGCTCCCATTAGAAAATAAAAATGTTTAAGACCCCCTTTCCTTTTATCTCTTTGACTCCCTCTCTTTTTTGATGAGCTATTTTTTCTTTTATTTTTTTTTTTTCCTTCTCCTTCAATCACAACCTACCACGTATATGTAGGAGTTGTGAGAGTGATAATTAGAGGGATCTTTATCAATACTCATTAGAAAAATATCAAATCATATGCTTTTAAGAGTATCTTGGTGTATGCGTCCCCTCTATAAAACTGTCCGTACACTTTCTTTTTTCTTTTTTCTTTTTTTGTCTGCGCAGATGAATTCAATACATGTGGAAAATGTTCGTGGTATGATGTATTTGACAATGACAAATTTTTGTTTGGTTCATGTATAATCAATATGACCTGTGAGAAACTTTTAGCCAGCTTTCAATTATTGTCTTGATATTTAACGGCAAAAAACTGGACACCAATAATTAAAACCTATCAGCATCTCCAACGCTTTAATATTTTTTTTATTAAATTTGAATAAAAAATAATTTATTTTTTCAATCTAATATTAATTGTTTCAACGGTGCATTAAAAAAAAATCATCCCGTGGGTCAACCAACCAGTCGGTCGACCAGTAAGGCAAATTTATTTTTTTATTATTTTTTTGACCTTTTTGAACTGTTTGAACCTATCTAACCGTTGGTTCAAATTTTTTTTGAACCGTTTGAATCAGTAATTTGAACCATTTGAACCAGTTTGTAGGCCAATTTTTGAACCATTTGCACGAGCTGGTCGACCGGTTGGTCAACCAGGTGGTCGACCAAGAGATCAACCAGATGGTCGACCACTATGTGTAAAATTTTCACAAATTTCTGCTTTAACGGCTATACACAGTGAATTAGTGAAAAGAGCAACTCGTTCTCAGTTTGGTGGAACGTTTGATGTTTTCTCATTTTGATACCAATTTACTGAAACTATTGGAGCACCAAAAAGTAATTTTTTTACCAAAATTTAAATCTAATGCCAAGTTGGATGAAGCCTTCGAGATGGTCTAAAAGAAAAGAAAGGCAAAAAATAAAAAATAAATATAAAATATAAATTACAATTGAAACACTTGCATGCTAAAACTCGGTCAAATTTGGTAGTTCCCCAGCTGTTGTCAAGAGGTTGTACCAATAGTAGTCCACGCTTGGGTTGTACCCATGAGCATGTTCCGCTCCATCAATTGGGGAGAATTGAAATTGAACTTGTGTGTCAGCTGTGGTTGCCAGAAAATCATTCATCGTGCCGGAGTTGTCAGCCGAGAACACTTCTGACCAAAAATTATCATCCACCTCAAAGAAGTTGTCTAATTCATCACCTTTCTTCCATGTTGTGGTGGTGACGGAGGAGATGTCACTGGATGAATGTTGTGGGCTTTGAAGCCTCACTTGATTAGGATAATAATTCATGGGTTCTGATTCTTTTTGTGTGATTTGGTCATATATTTGTATATTTGTGGTAGATTGGGGTTGTTTGGTTACTGTGGTGGTCATGTTTTGGCTGAGTCTCTTTTTCAAGTGAGTGTGCCACACATTTTTTATCTCATTGTCTGTGCGTCCTGGCAATCTTGCTGCAATGGCTGACCATCTGCAATTCAAACATTATGCAAACATTTTCATTAGCCAATTGATGTCTTAAATAGTGCACTTTAAAGTTGACAGTAAGGCTGAAAACTACAAAGAACATTCAGTATTAAACCTTGACTTTTTTTATTTAAATGGGTTAAAAAAATCGAACACAACCCTCTCCTGAGTTTTGCCTTTTTGTGAGTCCGTTCAATTGATTTTTTTTAACTGTAATTCTATATTGTTGGAGAAGTTGCTTCCTTTGCACTTGACATTTATTAGTAATTAGTGTATTCTTAATTTTGTTCCATTGCAAACACACCTACCTATTTCCCAACTTTTCATGCAACTCTATGATAGCATCCTCTTCTTCTCTGGTGAAGTTTCCTCGTTTAATGTCCGGCCTCAAGTAATTTGTCCATCGGAGTCTGCAACTCTTTCCACACCTTAATAAACCTGACAAGCCAAGAAAATTTTGCAAATATAAAGACTATGTATATATATATACATCAATTCATTTTGTCACAAACTGGATCTTCTAAGAAAACCAAGAGAAAGAGAGGGAGGAAGATAAGGAGGTAGTTGGGGGAGAATATGAATATATACCGGCTTGTTTGGGAAGAGAGCGCCAATTGGGATGGCCATGGAGATTGATGAAATTGATTAGAATAAGATCTTCTTCAGGAGTCCATGGTCCTTTCTTCAGTCCCATCCTCTCACAGCATGGAGCTCTCACCATCTTTTATCTTTGATTCTCTTCAACCTTGTGGTCTCTCTCTGTTTATCTCTCAGCTCTGAAGCTGTTTATATAATGATTGAAGTTGAAGGGTCATGGGTGGGTATTTATATTATGATGATTTTGTATGAGACTGTAATATTATTGTAGTTATGAAGTAATAGGAGCTAACTAGCTGCTTCCAATTATATATGATGTATGTATGTTAGTGCAAAAGTCCACCATTTCAACCAAAGAAAAGAGGCGAAGTACGGCCTACACTTTCCTGGAAAATCTCTAACCCTTCGGTGGTCAAACAAAACGTGGATATATAAATAAACAAGCCTAATAGTGGAGTTAATTTTGTGTCATATAGTTTTATCGTTTCTTAAGATTCATTGAATAAATCATTAAAATGCAAAAACTGAAGTAATAGGATACTAGTAATCAAATTTGGTGTGGCTGTTGTGCGAGGTGCACAATTGCTATTGTTGTATATTTAAAGGGCTCATTTTGGGACTCATTTCAATAATCCGAACTATTCATATTTTAGAATACATTAAGTAGAACATACCTGTAAAAAATCAAATTAATCATATATCGTTTACCCATTCATCCATTCACATTTGTATCTACAAAAATAAATAATAATTGTGATTTAAAATATTAAAATGAATACAAATGTGCGTGAATAAAAAGATAAACGATATCAGATTAACTTAATTTTTTACAAGTATGTTTTAGTTGATATATTCTACAATGTGAATGGTTCCGATTATTGAAATGAGTTTCGAAATGAGCCAATTTAGGCCTCGTTTGGGAACAGGCTAATTTAGTAACTTTTTGACTATTTGACTAAAAATGTAGGTAAAAAAAACTTGTATGTTTGGGATGACTTTTTGGCTAATTACGAAAAGATGTGCAAAAAGTAGAGAGAAAAGATAATCTTTGACTTTTTGGTATGAGTTGTTGGCTTTTTAGCTAATTTAGGCCTAGTTTGGGAAGACTAAATAAGTGCACTTTTTGACTTTTTATGAAATATGGGTTGGGTTTGGGTTGGGTTTGAAGTGATGTGTTGGAGAGGTGATGTGACTTAAATAAGATGATGTGACTTAAATAGAATAGTGACTTTTTAACTTTTTATCTTTTTTCAATCATGCCAAACTTGACCGTAATAACTTTTTGACTAATTAGCTAAAATAGTCTCTTACCAAACGAACCTTAGCTACACAATAGTAACTGTTGTTCACCCCCCACAGAGTCATCACTCCAAATCCGTAATCACATGGATGACATTACATTTTTCTTTATAAATCAATACTCTTTATTTATTAAATCACATTGGTTATCCATTTTTTTATAAGGGTGGGTGATTCAATCATTTAGCTCTCGAGGTCGATTAATTTAATATTTTTTAATAGATAATTTACTGTTTACGAGATGAATAATTTAAATTATTCACAATAAGGGGTTGTTTGGGATGATTTAAATAAGTGCACTTTTTGACTTTTTATGAAATATGGGTTGTGTTTGGGTTGGGTTTGAAGTGATGTGTTAGAGAGGTGATATGACTTACATAAGATGATGTGACTTAAATATGATAGTAACTTTTTAACTTTTTGTCTTTTTCAAAACATACCTAAGTCTCACAAAAAGAAACTACTAGTTATGGCTCATAGTAGTGATCTCGAACTCACATAATTACTTAGGCCTTGTTTGTGAATAGATTTTTTTAAGTAATTTTTTAATTTTTTAGTTAAAATATAATGTAAAAAAATTACTATGTTTGGAATGACTTTTTTATTTTTCACGAAAAGATGTACAAAAAGTAGAAAGAAAATAGAATATTTAACTTTTTGGTATACGTTGTTAGTATTTTAATTTTTTTAGTAACTTTTTAACTTTTAAACTAAAAATGTTACTTCTTAAACAATGCCTTAGTCTAGTTGGCAAATTTAAAATTGAAATATTTTTGTTAACGGTTAAAATAATTTATATTTTTTATTTAGAAAAAACAAAAAACTTTTATATTCTTTGTAATTTATTAAATTTTATTATAATATTTTATATGAATCAAATAAAAAAATTAAAAAAAAAAAAAACTAAATAAACGTTTGTTTTGTTGATGTATAAAATATCCCGTTAACTATACGAAGTGTGAACGGAATAACTTGTCCAAATTGAGAACCAGTGGGTATGCAAAAGTGTATTTGACTAGTTTAATCTTATTTTGTTATTCTCAAAAAATGAATGAAATGGTTCACGTGTGAGCTTCAAAGGATAAGGAGTCTATGCCTATTATGCAGTATTTCATTGGACGTCAGAGATTTCGTTTTCTTTCTGTCTCATGATATTTTGCTCTTATATTTCTCTGTTATTTTTCAAAAAAAATATATATATATATACAGTTTTTAATAATATATAGAAAAAAAAAATTTGAACATATTTGGTTAACTAAACTGCATACATATCTTTTTTACTATGCAAATATTCATAATTTTTTCAAAAAGTTATAATTATGCATAATAAGCTCAAAAACTTACAAATTGCAGCTTAAAAAAATATCACTTTTAAATAAGTTGAAAAAGTCTAATAAAGCATAATTTAAGATTGAAACCAAACAGCATTAGGTAGTTTTGTTTTTTAGCAACTAAACTAAAGAAGTTAACTTATTGGTGCTACCAAATTGAACTAATGTATCATTAAGTTTCTTTGTCCATAATTAAATCAAAAATGTTAGAGGCCTCAAAAATTTTATCAAAAATTTTATCAAATGTCTGGGACCCACATGGACCCACATTGTGTGGGTCTCACATCTATGTGAGACATGTGGGTCCCACATCCATGTGAGACATTTGATAAAATTTTTAGTAGAATATTTGAGATTTCTAATATTACTCTAATTAAATATATACAACAATTAAATAATTAAGTAGTCGGTGTCTCCCAGTGGTTATAACAAAGTGATATAAAAATAATCCTTGGTGACTGACCGACGAGGAAAGAACAATAATTACTAGTTAAACGAAAATCAAATATAAAACAATAACATGGATAAGAAAAATAAATAACATTGGGGTGTGATGTAATGGTTTGTTAGCCATATTTTAAGGATATGGTGAGATTAAGAGTTCAAGTTGATAGAATAGCGATGAATCTTTCCGTTATAATTTAATATACTAACATATTAATGTCTTTGACACGCACACAAAAAAAAATTTGATGAGTACGATTTTACAAAAATTGTTTGTCAGATTTACATTTAAATTTTTTGTCTATTCATTTATTTTATGTATCTAATTTTGCGTTTTTTTGATTTATTAAAGAAAAAATATATATAAATGTAAGAAAATGATGTAAAAGTTTTCTCTCTAAATCTATTTTCTGAACCCAATGATGTATAAGTGATATGATTAGTTGATAATTAGAGAAGATATAAAAAAAAATATTATCTTTAATATCTTAATTGATTACCACATCATTAAACTTAAAAATAAGTGCAATTTTTTAGAGCAGAGTAAGGAATCTGTAAAATCTGTAATCCGATTCGCTCCAATCCAATCCGGTAGGTTTGGATTAATTTTTTGAATCTGTGGTTTGGTTCCGGATTGAAAAATTAAAAATCCGTAGTCCATGGATTGGTTCCGGATTGAACCCTACGGTTCTGAATTGGAATCGATCCGAACTATATACAAATAGCCCAGGAATTGGTGGCATTGTAGTTAAGGCTTGGGGCTTAAGCCCCAAGGTCACAGGTTCAATTCCCTTCCCCTTGGGCCAATCTCCTGGGCGAAGCACAGTTGATTAGGAGGTTGGACCTCAAGTTGTCTAATCAGCACTTGGTGTGGGTTTAATGCTCCCCTGCTGTACGAGTCTTGACTTAAGCGGAACTTGTTTTGGGAGGTCGGGACAAGTTCCCAGGTTATAGTCTCCTCGCTCGGACCGGCTAATAAGACACCTTGGTGATCTCTGCAAGGAGCACTGCCTTGGACCTGCGGGAGGGTAGAGAGGATTTTCCTGTAACAAAATATATATATATATATATATATATGTTAAACACCCTCTTGCATAGTGTAGACGTCCCCGAACGCCCCGAGAAAATCCCGTTTTATTCATTGGGCTCACTACAGCTCGGACTCAAATGTCACGGTTCTTAATCTAATATCGCAAAGTGCAATGCGAGATTGATAAATCACCAAAGAGTCCAAATCTGGCAAATCGTTTTGAAAAACTGATTTTTAGAAAGAAGTGCCAAACATGGACTGTTTTTTCAGATACAGAGTCGCCACCTAAATATTTTATTTTGGAAAAATTTAGGAAACCCTGACTCGTGCCTAAGGCCACTTGTCCGTCATCACCAAAGTTGCCTCGGCTCAGGAACTTTGGTACGATTGGGGAAGGTCATGCAATGAGTACCCCCGCTCGCCCGATCAAAGATCGGCCTTTACTAAACATGATATCTTGTTTTTGAAAACACATGCGTTCTTATTCCGATTTATTAGCCTAGAATTACTACGTGATGCGCACAGCAAAATAAGTATAGACTAGATCGCCTAATTTGGAACAAAGCATTGCATACCCGTTTATTTGGAAAATGATTTGAAGTTTGCTACTCGAAAGTAGGCTGAAATGTAGATTTCAATGAATTGTCCCAATTCAAGTAATCCAACCGTCACCCACAAGCATTCAGGCAGTTATATCACATAAGCAGTTAGCCTCATGGTAAACATGCTATCATGGCAGTCACTCACACACATGCAAGAATTCTAAAGCGTAAACACTTATTAAGTACTCCGAGCCAAAAGAGAAATTAGTTAGCAATCAATGCATGATCCTAGTTCATGTTAAGATGACTAATGCAACACATGCAAAATGCAACTAAGATAGGCTCGGCTATTCTAAGATGGCATATAAGATGCTACAGATAACATGTATTCAACTTGGAATTGAAATACAATGCAGTTAGTATGATGCACCAAGCCCGGTGCATGCAAGATAGATGAATGAATGCAAACATGCGAAGCATAAGGATGCTAATTGAAACATACCCTAAAACTAACCATCGTAAGTTGGTAAATAAAAGGGAGAAAGACGTGGGGTTGGAAGATATGCATCACACACACGCACACTTATTACAAAATTCTTCCTCTCGACGGAGGGTCCGAATAAATAATACAACACCAACTAGCTAATCTATGCTAATCTAATTAAGCTAGTTATTACACAACCAAAATGAATAATAAATTACAGCTAATTATTACACAACTCTAATTAATTAACAAACTAACTAAGTAAGCAATTAAACTAGCATGCAAACTATATGAATGTGGACTGCCTCAGCTCTGCCTTGAGTGATAAAGGATGCATGCGTGCTCGAGTCGCCTTGTCGGGAAATCCATCGCGATGTCCCAGCTTGCCTTGTTTGCAATTGATTTCAAAAACTTGCACAAAGCTCCAGAGAGATGAAACTCCACCCTGAGAAACTGTGGAAAGGCCATCGACCAGCTATAGGCATGGGAGACCACCTACCAACCACCTTTGGTGGTGGAAACCAAAAAAGGTGGTCGGCCAGCCAGTAAAACTGATCGGCCGACCAGTTCCTTCTCCTGGTTTCTGTTTTCTGCAACAAAGGAAAAGGGAAGGGCACGACAAAGTATTTTCAACATATGTGTGCACGACCACTATCCTAATCATTGCTTAAGCTCTAGGGCGTGTAGTCCTCGACCCTCGGGCCACCAATCACGCATCCCGATGCATGATGGCCGGGGAGTCGAATTGCACGACTCAATGTGAAATGAATGCACATACAACCACCTAAAGCCAACAACTCCATCATGGGTAGTCAAGAGTGTCGGCGACCGGGAATCGAGGCACGTTTTGTCACTTTGAGTACAAAACGTTCCTCGTTTCCCGTGTTCGGACTAACTCCTATTCCGAACATAATGCAACAAACAATGGCATGCACAATGCGACTTTAAGCATGCAACCTAAATGCTATGCAACTAAGTGATGCAAATATGCACCTAGTATACGCAATGCTATGAACTAACAATGGCATACTCAATGCACGTGGTACTTAACATACGCAATGCACCAAAGAACTAACATGCACAATGAGATGAACAAGGCATGCGCAATGCAATGATCAATCATGCGACATTGTGGCATACCCAATGTTATGGAATACAATGGCATACTAAATGAAAAAATGGGCTTAAACCAAAATGAATGGGCCTCAGCCACACCCAAATCAGTGGCCAACATGATGAAAACAAGACTCCAAAACTCATGCTAGCATACACAATGGAAGGACCTAAGCCCAAAGGCACAAAACTACAAATGCATTGAAATGATGAAATATGGCATACAATGACACGTGTTCCAGCTCTGAAATGACATACAAAATGGCTCTGAATCATGCAAACAACTCACACAATGCATGTTAGATGACTCAAACACCGAAACTAGTGAAGTGTATTACACTATAGGCATACAAGGCAATGCTCAAATGGCCAAACCAACTCCAAACAGTCCCTATGCAAGCCAAAATTGAAGCAAAAGTGAACTAAGATGATGGCTCGAAAAACACAAAAATGAAGCTCATGCAATGACTCACAAATAGGGCTTACAAGCACAACTCTCAAACATGTTGAAGGAGTGATGAACATGAGAATATAGAAACCTTATATGCTCAGAAATATCATGCTCAATGATGTTAAAACATGCAAACACCTCGAGTTAAGCATGCAAGGGGATTCAAAACTCAAGGCTAAGCAAGGCTATTACATTACAACCATACATGGCAAGCATCATTCGACCAAGGAACCTCAAAACAGAGCTAAGGCAGCCCAAAATATGAACAAAATCAGTTTTGACCAAGGCCAAAATATGCTAACATAGAGGGCCAAAACAACATGCATTATAAGCTAGTGAACCATGATTTACACTACAAGCATGTGAAGCATATGAGAGGCTACCAAACCAGCTAAAATTAGAATCATGGCATACCAAATGATGGCCAAAAACCCACTGAAACATGACCAACACATGCAAGAATGAGGTGCTATTTTGATAGGCTATGCAAGGGATTATTCTACACATGCAAGAGGCAAACAAAATGTGACCAAACCAGCCATAGACAGAGTCTAGGAAGGTCCTAAAAGTCACTAAAAAGGGCCTAAACCAAGGCTAGGAAGTGTGGAAATATGGGCTCCTTTGAAAGGCCAAAAATGCCAACAAACAAGGCCAAAAGAGAGAGGGTCTCCCCTCTCTGATTTAGGCCCTCAAAACTACATGTCAACCACTGAAAATCTGCTGGATTTCAGTGGCTAAAAGGCCAAGCAAAGATCAATAAAAAGGCCTCATGGTATGGAACAAAACAAGACTAAATAGAGCATGGAAGAGGGTGAATGACCCCCAACACCAAAAGAGCCTTAAACAAACGTGAAAATCACTTAAATATGAACCTTTTTTCAGTTGACAACAAAGCTCAAATAAGCATGCAAATGAAGCTAAGAGGAGGATAAAAATAATGCTTAAAAGAGGGAAAAGTGATTACCCTTGAAGCTCAGCAAAACCAGCTAACTTTGGGACCAAAAACCAGCTCCTTAACCTCTGGAAACAACCTCCAAGAACCTCAAATCAATGATGGAAGTGTATGGCTATGAGGTGTAGTGTAAAAGGGTCAAGAACAATACACTTTTGGAGCCAAAATGTAGAGATATAGAGAGATATATTTTTTGCCTTAGAGAGAAATTTGAACCTGTGCAAAGGAAAAGGAGGGCCTCTCTTATAGAGATACAAGGCCAAAGCTTCTTCAAGAAGCTAAAAGACAAGGCTCAAGATCCTCCATACACGTGTATAGAGGATACGGTCTGTGTCTTACAGCTGGCACACACTCAAATAGACAAAACGGAAGGAAGCTGGCCGACCAGAAAGAGTGGTTGGCCGACCACTTCCCCTAGTCGGCCAACCAGGGCAAGTGGTCTCCCAAAACAAAGGGTGGTTGGTGGTCCCATTTGGTGGTCTCCACTTTGAAAGTAAGCTAGTGGTGTGGTGGGAGACCAGTAATTGTGGCCCAAAGATCAAGGAGACCAGTTTCCCGACAAGAAAACCGGCTGGCGGGGGAAAAGTGGTCTCCAAGGAGAAAAGGTGGTCTTCCACCCTTGAATCACTTCCCAAACAAGGAAAACAAGGTCCGTGCCAAAAATGAACCAAGACGGATGCAAAACGAGAGTTCGGGGGGCAAAGTGCGCGGCCGGGTGCCTCGAAAACTGGCTGTTGAGCACCGAAAGTGGCGTGCGGCCACAAAAGTGGTCTCTCGGACCATAGTGCCCCTCTAGACAGAGGAAACAAGGTGTGTTCCAAAAACCGTGTCAAATGGAGAATGTTAAGCGGTCCCGAACCGAAGTGCGCGGCCGACGGCTCTGAAAATCGGAAACTTGTCTCCAAACGGGAATAGTGGCCTACAACCACGAAAAGTAGTCTACGACCACTGAGAGATGGTCTACAGAACCTCTCCCTCCCTCCAGGAAGAGAAAACAAGACTTAGTCCGCGGACCGAGTCGAAGCACAAAGAGTCCCGAGGCCCGAAGGCAAGGCTCTCAGCTGAAACTCTGAAACCTCGAAACGAGCACAACATGCGCAATCACCGAGCGCTCTATCGATGACGTCTGAGTCTTAAGGTCGGTCAAAAATGGGGTGTCTACAATTGCCCGTCTTTGACAGAACTCGAAAGTCATAAGTGATGGGAGTGAATGTCAAAGTCCAGAGACAACCCATTTTTGACAAGGCCGAAGACTTAGACAAACAGGCAAGATAATCAAAGAGAAGTGCCCACAGGTAGGGGCAAAATGCAAAGGGTATGCACAAAGCCGAGTATAACTTTATGATCATGCAAAGAAAGCTATAATGAAGCAAATATACACAATAAATGCAACAATTTTAAGCAAGAATGCAAATCAAACTACATTTCATGCAGTAAGAATGTAAGAGAATTATACAATTCTCACTACGTCTCACATGGAGAATACAATACCGTCCGGTTCGTCTGGTCGCACCAGCTTCAAATGAACTGTACATACAATATCGTCTGGTCGCACCAGCCTCGAATGAACTGTACATACAATATCGTGCCTGCAAAAGAGAGAAACCTAACAGGCACAACATAGTTAGCAACATATGTTCAACGCTATATCGAACGCAGATACGTATGACGCCGATGGAAAAGTGCATAGCAATGCAAGCGAAACATGCGTGACGACGCAAGTTAAGTATGGATGCGTGACAATGCAACCTAACTGTGACGCATAACAATGCGGGAAGGGGTGCACGACAATGCAACCTAAGTGTAATGCATAACAATACGAAAGGGATGCAAGACAATGCAACCTAAGAGTGACGCATAACAATGCGGTAGGGATGCAAAACAATGCAATGCACTAACAAGTGCAGATGAGGTGCGCAAGATAGCGCGAATGATGTAATGCACAAAACAGTGCGATGCGCAAGATAGCGCGATGCGCAAAATAGCGCGAATAATATGCAATATTAGAAAACAATGTGTTTATATACAATGTAACGAAACAATGCAAATGATATGCAATGTATGTGAGATGATCAAACCACAAGCAGTACAAAACCACACAAATATCATAAAGGGATGGAGATGCAAAATCAAACTACTTTTAACACAGGAAAGGCAGTGGGCACGAGCCATGACGCCTAACACAAGCTAAGTGCCTACATCCTAGTACTGGCCACAACTCAACATGGATGCTTACACATAACAGAACCGTGTTTCAATGTGAAAGGGGTGCGAGCACATGTAAAACTATGTGTTTCGTAGAGAGACCACAAAGTACAAGTAATTGGGTGGCATGATATAAGTGGGAAATGATCTGCTGAGGAAAGATCGCAATCCTAAATGCTGAATGTAACAAACTAAAATACGATGAAATGGATGCAATGGATGAATTGAATAAAGTGCGCAGCCAAACCACATTTTGCCTAGAAAAGGCATGGACACAAGCAAACCACGTCTAACACAGAAATGGTGTCGTCACCCTCAAACCACAATTCCCTTAGTGGAATAGGCGCGTACACATAATCACATAACCATGCTTTAACACGAAAAGTATGGGCACATGCCAAACTAAGCTTAACATGGAAAGGCCCAAGTGATACAGTGGATATGCAATAAATGCATGCAATATATTCTATGTACAATGCAATGGACATACTAGATGATGTAGGAGTTAGGAAGTGAAGGTACCTTACAGGGGCAATTGGCAATGACCTACCTCGTGCTGCTGGGGACCTTCCCCTTCTTCTCGGTTGAACCGCAGGTACTACTTTTCTCCCTTACTATGGTCGCAACTTTCCCTATTCTTCAACAGGGTGACAAACTAGGTTGGTTCAGTATCCAGAATTGAGGCGCATACACATGCTATCTCAATCTATGGGGCTGCCATAGAGATTTCAAGCTGAGGATATATCCCTGGGTATTTAAACCAGACTTTAGTCTCGAAAATCCCGAACCTTTGCGTTCTAGGCATGAGCCATTCGAACTCTAGTTTCCACCGTCTCAGTTGGTCTCCTAGGAACTCACCGCAAACACAGGCAGGTGGCTATACCAGACCACTGGAAGTCGTTCGGGCACGACAAACACCAAAGGAATTGCACTTTTAGAGGATTTAAGGTCTCCTAGACTAGAGAGTGTACAAGACAGTGCGAATAAAGATACAGGATTTAAGGTCTCCCAGACCAGAGAGTGCACAAGGCAGTGATGCTATGCACTAACAAGTGAAAGTGAGGTGCGTAAGAAAGTGCGAGCAATGCACTAACAAGTGCAGGTAAGATGCGCACGAAAGCACAAACAATGCAATGTAATAACAAGTGCAGGTAAGGTGCGCAAGAAAACGTGAACAATGCATTAATGAGTGCAGGTAAGGTGTGCAAGATAGCACGATGCAATGCATGCAAAATACAATGGTGAATGCAAAGAGAAAAATACTCCAACCATGCTGGAATCATGAGAGGAGGGAAAACAAACAATCAGGCGTGCATACGACGCAACTTAAGTTAAATTCCAAACACGCTGAAATCGCATGAGGAAAGGGACACTCAAATCACGCTGAAATCGTGAGAGGAGGTCCAAAACAAACCACCCAGCGCGTCTACAACGCAACCTGAGATAAAACCCGGCCAGGCTCACACGTCAGACGTCCTGAGATAAATTCCAAACACGCTGAAATCGCGTAAGGAACGGGACACTCAAACCACGCTAAAATTGTGAAAAGAGGTCCAACAATCCACCCAGCGCGTCTACAACGCAACCTGAGATAAAACCCGCCCAGGCTCGTACATCAGGCGTCCTAAGATAAATTCTAAACACGCTGAAATCATGTAAGGAACGGGACACTCTAACCACGCTGAAATTGTGAGAGGAGGTCCAACAACCCGCCCAGCGCGTCTACAACGCAACCTGAGATAAAACCCGCCTAGGCCTGCACATTACGCGTCTTGACATAAATTCCAAACACGCTGAAATCGCGTAAGGAACGGGACACTCAAACCACGCTGAAATCGTGAGAGGAGGTCCAACAACCCGCCCAGCGTGTCTACAACGCAACCTGAGATAAATTTCAAACACGTTGAAATCGTGTCAGGAACGAGACACTCAAACCACGCTGAAATCGTGAGAGGAGGTCCAACACAACCAGCCCAGCGCGTCTACAACGCAACCTGAGATAAATTCCAAACACACTGAAATCGTGTGAGGAACGGGACACTCAAACTACTCTGAAATCGTGAAATGAGGTCCAACACAACCCGCCCAGCGCGTCTATAACACAACCTGAGATAAAACCCGCCCAGGCCCGCACATCAGGCGTCTTGAGATAAATTCCAAGCACGCTGAAATCGCGTAAGGAACGGGACACTCTAACTACGTTGAAATCATGAGAGGAGGTCCAACAACCTGCCCAGCATGTCTACAATGCCACCTGAGATAAAACCTGCCCAGGCCTGCGCATCACGCGTCCTGAGATAAATTCCAAACACACTGAAATCGCGTAAGGAACAGGACACTCAAACCACGCTGAAATCGTGAGAGGAGGTCTAACAACCCGCCCAGCGCATCTACAATGTAACCTGAGATAAATTCCAAATACGCTGAAATCGTGTGAGGAACGGGACACTCAAACCACGCTGAAATCGTGAGAGGGGGTCCAACAGAACCCGCCCAGTGCGTCTACAACGCAACTTGAGATAAATTCCAAACACGCTGAAATCGTGTGAGGAGCGAGACACTCAAACCACGCTGAAATCGTGAGAGGAGGTCCAACACAACCCGCCCAGCGCGTCTACAACGCAACCTGAGATAAAACCCACCCAGGCCCGTACATCAGGCGTCCTGAGATAAATTCCAAACACGCTGAAATCGCGTAAGGAACGGGACACTCTAACCACGCTGAAATCGTGAGAGGAGGTCCAACAACCCGCCCAACGCGTCTACAACGCAACCTAAGATAAAACCCGCCCAGGCCCGCGCCTTACACGTCCTAAGATAAATTCCAAACACGCTGAAATCACGTAATGAATGGGACACTCAAACCACGCTAATATCGTGAGAGGAGGTCCAACAACCTACTCAACGCGTCTACAATTTAACTTGAGATAAATTCCAAACACGCTGAAATCGTGAGAGGAGATCCAACACAACCCGCCCAGCGCGTCTACAACGCAACCTGAGATAAATTCCAAACACGTTAAAATCGTGTGAGGAACGGGACACTCAAACCACGCTGAAATTGTGAGAGGAGCTCCAACACAACCCGCCCAGCGCGTCTATAACGCAACCTGAGATAAAACCCACCCAGGCCCGCGCATCAGGCGTCCTGAGATAAATTCCAAACATGCTGAAATCGTGTAAGGAAAGAAACATTCTAACCACGCTGTAATCATGAGAAGAGGTCCGAAACAAACTATCAGGTGCGTGCTCGGCGTAACTTGAGAAAGTCCCGGAGGACAACGATCCTAAACGTAGCTCGATGTAAAAGGATAAATGATACAAGATAACACAAGATGCAAATAAACACAATAAGTGCGGTGATACAGTACATGTTACAAGCAATGTAGAGCATGATGTTTAGGGAATGCAATAAACATACAAAGCGGCACTTTAGAAAGCACCTAATGGAGTGAGTGACGACAAACCGCTTTACTCTGACGGGGATCTCCCCACCATTGTGTTCTTCGAACACTTACCTTCAACTCGCAGTACAAAGGTCCTGAAATGCTGACAAGGGGTAACTTCTGCATGCAGAAACCACAAATGCCATTTTCCTTCCTGATTATATTCACAACTTTCCCTCATTGTAAACACAGCCAAGATAACTTTGACGGGGAATGGTACTCAGGGAGAGCACTTCTGATCGCCATTCTGGCTTGAAACAATGAAACAATCAACACAGTATTCTGTTCACTTTGTACACACAGCTCGTATCAGCACACTGCTCATTCTGAACACGCAGCTCATAACACAATATTCGGTTTATTCGGCACACAGCTCATACAAGACACTGCACATTCTGAACATATGGGATGCAATGACGGAACTTGCAGAAGTTGAAACAAACTCAGATGTCCGACATTTTCCCTCTTTCTTTTACTTTGCAGCCCGAAACTTTCATAGCTTCAGATAGGTCCTAGTTTTATTATTCTCACATGACCCGGGTTGAACCCTGCGGTTTTTAAAAGAACAAAATCTTATTTCGCACAAATGTGGAGAACGGCACGGCACTCTAAGCACAAAACGATTTTTTTTTTTTTTTTTGAAATTGTAATGAGAAAAGGGTTATCAACCGGGTATTGAGCCAACGACTGAACACAGTGCACCACGACTCAATAAAGGAAAAGAAAAGGGCAAACAACCTAAACACGTCGAGACACACTCGAAACGACTCAAAAACGAGAATCGAGACAAACAAAACAAAAGACACAACACTCAGACGTGTTACAAAGGTGAGAGACCTTTAAGTTCACGAGGAGCCAGTTTCTTCAGGTATTATTCCCCACCCTTTCTTATTTGTGATTCTCACATCACTCGGCCCTCAAGCTCGATTTTTTTCTCAAAACCCTTTTCTCGCTTTTCCTCTCGGCGCACATCTCTCTATTTTTTAATCTCTCATTTTTCATCCCTCCCTAGAGTGGTTGATGGGTAAACAGGAAGTTGCGGGTTCTTGCCCCTAGCACTCTGCTAGATTCTCTTCTTCTGCTCACAACAGTGAACTTTCCCGCAGAGGAGTTGCGCTACAACTGGGTGTGTAGCAAATCTGTAGCTGACATCAGTTGACGATGTTCTACTGGGGAGTTTGGACATGATCAAATGTGTCCAGACGAGGGAGTGGAATATCTTGATCCATTCTAGTTCATGCTTCGCACTTGGCTTGATACCCTTTTGCTTGAAGGATGTTGAGAGCTTTCAGCCCTTTGTTGTTAGCTTCAGTTATGCCATTTTTTGGCAAGTAAAGTGCCCTTTCTGGCAAGTAAAGTGCCCTTTTCTGGCAAGTATGTTGACAACGGGGAAAAGACAGAACACCTAACTCAACTGTGCCCCTAGTTCATTATTTTGACCATTTTTTGTTTTGTTTTTCTACTAAAAAAATTTTGACCGACATGAGAGTTTGATTAACATGCTTGTTCGATTTTCTGATTTAAAATCATACAAGTTAGGTTATGAGCACTGAAAATTTTCTTTTTTTTTGGTCCAAGAAATGGTCCAATTTTGGAAAAATTAAATAATTTTCGAGAAAATTAGTCAACCTCAATAAAAATTTTCAAAAACTGTTTTTTTTTTTTTTTTTGCAAATGGCCATTACTCGACCAACATGGAACTTACTCTTGAGATGCACAACCTCAAATTCGAAGGAAAATTGTCCTTTGTTTGAACGACACTGTATGGCAATGGAAAGTTGCCCCTTGTTTGAATAGCACTGCAGCGCACTGAACGGCAATAGAAAGTTGCCCCTTGTTTGAATAGTACCGCAGCACACTGTAACCAGTTCTCATAATGAAGGTCACAACTGAACTCTTGGATACATAAATGACAAAGATGATCAGAACCATTACATGGACACAATCGATTTTAAAGGGTTTTACGGCTGGACTTCATAATGAAGTTGCCTACGTATCCCAAACATGGGAATCAAGCCTTACGTAGTTCGGGGTTAAGGTACACTCGGGTATTAACCTCTCCTTTTGCGCTCTAACTTTTGCCAAGGTCGCCCTTCCGGGTTTTCAACCTTGCGAGCTTTGTTTTTTCTTTTCTTTCCATTTCTTTTCTTCTTCTTTTCATCTTTCATTTTTTTCATTTTCTTTTCATCTTTTCTTCATTGTCTTCTTCTTCTTCTTCTTCTTTTTTTCTTTTTTTCTTCTTCTTTTTTTTTCTTCTTTTTTCTTCTTCTTGCTCTAACTTTTGCCTGGGTCACCCTTTCGGGTTTTCGGCCCAACGAGCCTCTCAAGGGTAAAAAGTGTAACTTTGTCCATGTCAAATGGTTTTGAGATCTCGAAGCCATCTGAATCCAGAAGAGTGGCTATTGTCCACTGATGATGTAGAAATCCATCCAATGGGGGCTGAATTTGCCCCTAGTGTTGTGGATAGGAACTCAGTTGTCCTTCATCAATACTTTCTTCTTTCCTCTCTTCTGGGATTTGGCATTCTTGCCGACCTTCATTAGCTTGAGCAATGTCCCAATTTTTGACTCTTCGAGCACATCTGACATTATTTGCCCTTAGTTTGAGGGGTGCTTCTGATCTAGCTTTGCAAGCTTCCTCTGATCACATCTGATATTCTTGCCCCTAGTTCATGGGCTGCTTCTGATCTGGCCACACGGGCCTTACATTGTGGTTGACCGTTGAACATTCTGAATTAAGGTACAAGGTTTGGAAACAAAGGATTGAGTCTCGAGGCTGAGAGCGATCCTAAGTTGCACAATCTCAAGAGTGATTCCACACAGGTCTTCGTAGAACTACGCAAAACATTTTTTTGAAATCTTTTAAGAAAGCGACTAATCGCTTGTGTCGAAGACAATGCAGAACCAATCTGGATCAAGCCAGGATCCTTCTCAGTAGTCACACTAACAAGCGTGATTTCATTCATTAAGGGCTTAGCATGCCTCTCTTTCTCTCAATTGATCAAATTTCACAAAAC
Source organism: Camellia sinensis (assembly GCF_055761805.1). NCBI lineage: Eukaryota > Viridiplantae > Streptophyta > Magnoliopsida > Ericales > Theaceae > Camellia > Camellia sinensis. Next base: position 99,860,315 of record NC_138972.1, read on the forward strand.
CGAGGAATTCCTCCCTTTTTGTTTTCAACACAGTGTTTGAAAAAAGTTTTGAAAAAAACTTAGGTCAATGCAATGATTTCAAGGCACAAAAGAACAGGTGAAATGGACTGCTGTTTCATTCAAGTCTTCTGGCACAACTGGCGCAAGGCAAAAGAAAACACAAGAGTGAAAATCACTGCTGTTTCATTTTCTTCTGGTGTAGCTGGCTCCAAGGCAGAAATAGACTCAAAAGAGTGTAAAAGACAAACACAAAACAAGAGAGTGATGTCCGAGATAACACCCCTGGAATCACCCGACTTCTGTGCAACAGGACTGACTCGATACAACAAGACAGACCAGACTGGCATAGTACAAAAAGACTGACTATATACAAGACAACAAAACTGACTGAATACCGAAGTAAGAAAGTACAAAAACTAGCATTCGCAAATGCTCAAAATAGTGCGTGCCATACACCACATCTTGAAGTAAACTGAACGCCGCCCGCAGGTGATTCATCTCTGATCACATCAAATTATCCTCTAGATTCACCAATCCAGTGACGATAGACTTTGCTGAGCTAGGTGGGAGGACGACCCCGTTGTCAACAAATCCTATACTTCATGGCGAAGACGGAAGCAGTTGTCGGTGGTGTGACCGGTCTGTTGATGGTACGCACAGTACTAGGTAGCGTCATGACTAGTTGGAAGACGACTAGGAAGAGGCCGAGGCTCAAGGGGTTCGAGATGTCCCTTTTCAGCAAGGATTTGAAGAGCCTTGGACAAAGGCATGTAGAGGGCATGGAAGACCCTGTGACCTCGGGGTAGATACTTCGACTTTTGTGCATTTTTACTGGATGCACTAGCAAAAGGATCGGCAGGTGCAGGTTTGGCTTGCTAATCTTTCCCGAGTGCAGAATTAGGGTTAAAAGGAGCGGTTCTGGTACGACAGTCCTTCTCCTGATTTTCCCCTTGGCTTGAACTGCCCTCGTTCTGAGTGGGGAAAGTATCAACCATAATCTTTGCGGCGACTGCGAGCACTTGCTGTCTGTTCAATCCTCCGACTTTCAGAGTCTCAACAGCCTGCAGAAGTTGTTCATAGGGATCAGTGTCTGCCTCCACCTTGTTCTTACCACTAGCCTCAGCTTGGTTGAAGGTTTGGGTTGCTACATTGGAGCGGAGCCTAATTGTTGTCGACCCGTCATTGCCGATACTTGGGATGGCTTTAGGTTAGCTGAGTTCAATTACAATTCACCCTAATAGCGGGGGCTCTTCTGGCATGAAGTCTCCGGCATACGATGTGGTCGGCGGCGAGACCGACATTCCGTAGGCTAGGTCAGCCACAGATCTCCAAAGATCGCCGATCATTCCCATCAGCTCAAAAGTGGTGGGCTCACGGGTTTGAAATAATTGAGGTTCCCAGATTGGATATACAGCAGGTGACTTAGGCGGGTGTGGCATGTCAACATCGGTCTCACCCTATATGGTGTTTCCCTGGTTTAGTGTCGTTGCCATGACCACAATTTCTTCTGAATTTTGTGTCATCACGGTTTGCTGATTTTGAACAAAGCTGATATGGCTGGTGACTGTTAGATCAAATGAACTAATTAGCCTTGATTGGCCTTTCTCTACCTTGCCTCAACGAAGGAAAATACTGGCTGCTCTAAATTGAATCTCCCTGAACCCCCTCTTGAAAGAGAAAACAGGCAGCGTCTCAGCCCAATTTCACCAGAACAGATATAAGTATAACTGAATAATTGTATTCGATCACCGATCACTGTTCTCCAAATTATTGCCCCAAAACTGAATCTAATACCTGCAGATATAACTAATTCTCAAATACCGATACCCGCAAGCCTGATACCCAAACTTGCAAACTGATATATGCATTCCTGTAGAGGCACACTCTAAAAGCACATAACAAGTAAATGAGAGCCAAAAACACCCCTGTAGAGGGGTAGGGTTTCCCTGTTCTATTTTGTCAGGAGCTAGGGTTTCACTACGCACACAGCGGTTTCAAACAACCTATAATCTGGTAAGCAACCTGTCCTAGTTTGGGATGGTCACTATGGATTCCGAATATGCACTAGGTCGAATAGTCAAAAAGGGTGCCCCGGTAAAAACTGGGGTTTGTGTTCCCATCGTGGCAGAGCCCGTAACCGGTCAGCCTTATGGCATGCTTCTCAAAGTGAGCCTCCGGCAGACCGTTCAGGAATAGCAGATGGAAAACACGGCGTCCTAGGTGCACCAATGCACATGCAATGCAAAAAAACACATAAGTGTAGTCAAAACAATATATCATGAGTTCGAGTCAAGTTCTCTAAATCCCCAGTAGAGTCACCAGAAACTGTAGACGTCCCCGAACGCCCCGGGAAAATCCCGTTTTGTTCATTGGGCTCACTACAGCTCAAACTCAAATGTCACGGTTCTTAATCTGATCTCACAAAGTGCAATGTGAGATTGATAAATCACCAAAGAGTCCAAATCCGGCAAATCGTTTTGAAAAATTGATTTTTAGAAAGAAATGCCAAACATGGACTGCTTTTCTAGATACAGAGTCGCCATCTAAATATTTTATTTTGGAAAAATTTAGGAAACCCTAACTCGTGCCTAAGGCTACGTGTCCATCATCACCAAAGTTTCCTCGGCATGGGAACTTGGGTACGATTGGGAAAGGTCATGCAATGAGTACTCCCGCTCGCCCAATCAAAGATTGACCTTTACTAAACATGATATCTTGTTTTTGAAAACACATGCGTTCTTATTCCGGTTTATTAGCCTAGAATTACTACGTGATGCGCACAACAAAACAAGTATAGACTAGATCGCCTAATTTGGAACAAAGCATTGCATATCCGTTTGTTTGAAAAATGATTTGAAGTTTGCTACTCGCAAGTAGGCTAAAATGCAGATTTCAATGAATTGTCCCAATTCAAGTAATCCAACCTTCACCCACAGGCATTCAGGCAGTTATATCACATAAGCAGTTAGCCTCATGGTAAGCATGCTATCATGGCAGTCACTCACACACATGCAAGGATGCTAAAGCGTAAACACTTACCGAGTACTCCGAGCCAAAAGAGAAATTAGTTAGTAATCAATGCATGATCCTAGTTCATCTTAAGATGGTTAATGCAACACATGCAAAATGCAACTAAGATAGGCTCGGCTATTCAAAGATGGCATATAAGATGCGACAGATAACATGTATTCAACTTGGAATTGAAATACAATGCAGTTAGTATGATGCGCTGAGCCCGGTGCATGCAAGATAGATGAATGAATGCAAAAATGCGAAGCATAAGGATGCTAATTAAAACATGCCCTAAAACTAACCATCGTAAGCTGGTAAATAAAATGGAGAAAGACGTGGGGTTGGAAGACATGCATCACACACACGCACACTTATTACAAAATTCTCCCTCTCGACGGAGGGTCCAAATAAATAATACAACACCAACTAGCTAATCTAAGCTAATCTAATTAAGCTAGTTATTACACAACCAAAATGAATAATAAATTACAGCTAATTATTACACAACTCTAATTAATTAACAAACTAACTAAGTAAGCAAATAAACTAGCATGCAAACTATATGAATGTGGACTGCCTCAGCTCTGCCTTGAATGATAAAGGATGCATGCGTGCTCGAGTTGCCTAGTCGGGAAATCGATCGCGATGCCCCAGCTTGCCTTTGTTTGCAATTGATTTTAGAAACTTGCACAAAGCTCCAGAGAGATGAAACTCCACCCTGAGAAATTGTGGGAAGGCCACAGACCAGCTATAGGCATGGGAGACCACCTACCGACCACCTTTGGTGGTGGAAACCAAAAAAGGTGGTCGGCCAGCCAGTAAAATTGGTCGGCCGACCAGTTCCTTCTCCTGGTTTCTGTTTTCTGCAACAAAGGAAAAGGGAAGGGCACGGCAAAGTATTTTCAACATATGTGTGCACGACCACTCTCTCCATCATTGCTTAAGCTCTAGGGAGTGTAGTCCTCAACCCTCAGGCCACCAATTACGCATCCCGATGCATGATGGCCGAGGAGTCGAATTGCACGACTTAATGTGAAATGAATGCACATACAACCACCCAAAGCCAACAACTCCGTCATGGGTAGTCAAGAGTGTCAGCGATCGGGAATCGAGGCACGTTTCGTCACTCTGAGCACGAAACGTCCCTCGTTTCCCGTATTTGGACTAACTCCTATTCCGAACACAATGCAACAAACAATGGCATGCACAATGCGACTTTAAGCATGCAACCTAAATGCTATGCAACTAAGTGATGCAAACATACAAAGGATGACATGCAAACATGCAACTAGTATATGCAATGCTATGAACTAACAATGGCATACTCAATGCACGTGGTACTTAACATACGCAATGCACCTAAGAACTAACATGCACAATGAGATGAACAAGGCATGCGCAATGCAATGATCAATCATGTGACAATGTTATGGAATACAATGGCATACGCGATGAAAAAATGGGCTTGAACCAAAATGAATGGGCCTCAGCCACACCCAAATCAGTGGCCAACATGATGAAAACAAGACTCCAAAACTCATGCTAGCATACACAATGCAAGGACCTAAGCCCAAGGGCACAAAATGCAACTCTACAAATGCATTGAAAGAATGAAATATGGCATACAATGACACGTGTTCCAGCTCTGAAATGACATACAAAATGGCTCTGAATCATGCAAACAACTCACACAATGCATGTTGGATGACTCAAACACCGAAACTAGTGAAGTATATTACACTATAGGCATGCAAGGCAATGCTCAAATGGCCAAACCAACTCCAAACAGTCCCTATACAAGCCAAAATAGGAGCAAAAGTGTACTAAGATGATGGCTCGAAAGGCACAAAAATGAAGCTCATGCAATGGCTCACAAGTAGGGCATACAAGCACAACTCTCAAACACGTTGAAGGAGCGATGAACATGAGAATATGTCAACCTTATATACTCTGAAATATTATGCTCAATGATGCTAAAACATGCAAACACCTCGAGTTAAACATGCAAGGGGATTCAAAACTCAAGGCTAGGCAAGGCTATTACATTACAACCATTCATGGCAATCATTATTCGACCAAGGGACCTCAAAATAGGTCTAAGGCAGCCCAAAATATGAACAAAATCAGTTTGGAGCAAGGCCAAAATATGCTAGAATAGAGGGCCAAAACAACACGCATTATAAGCTAGTGAACCATGATTTACACTACAAGCATGTGAAGCATATGAGATGCTACCAAAATAGCCAAAAATAGAATCATGGCATGCTAAATGATGGCCAAAAACCCACTGAAACATGACCAATACATGTAAGAATGAGGTACTACTTTGATAGGCTATACAAGGGATTATTCTACACATGCAAGAGGAAAACAAAAGGTGACCAAACTAGCCATAGACTGAGTCTAGGAAGGTCCTAAAAGTCACTAAAAAGGGCCTGAACCAAGGCTAGGAAGTTTGGAAATATGGGCTCCTTTGAAAGGCCAAAAATGCCAACAAACAAGGCCAAAAGAGAGAGGGTCTCCCCTCTCTGATTTAGGCCCTCAAAACTACATGCCAACCACTGAAAATCCGCTGGATTTCAGTGGCTAAAAGGCCAAGCAAAGATCAATAGAAAGGCCTTATGGTATGGGACAAAACAAGGATAAATAGAGCATGCAAGAGGGTGAATGACCCCCAACACCAAAAGAGCCTTAAACAAACATGAAAATCACTTAAATATGAACCTTTTTCAGTTGACAACAAAGCTCAAATAAGCATGCAAATGAAACTAAGAGAAGGATCAAAATAATGCTTAAAAGAGGGTAAAGTGATTACCCTTGAAGCTCAGCAAAACCAGCCAACTTTGGGACCAAAAACCAGCTCCTTAACCTCTGGAAACAACCTCCAAGAACCTCAAATCAATGGTGGAAGTGTATGGCTATGAGGTGTAGTGTAAAAGGGTCAAGAACAATACACTTTTGGAGCCAAAATGTAGAGATATAGAAAGAGATATATTTTTTGCCTTGGAGAGAAATCTGAACCTGTGCAAAGGAAGAGGAGGGCCTCTCTTATAGATACAAGGCCAAAGCTTCTTCAAGAAGCTAAAAGACAAGGCTCAAGATCCTCCATACACGTGTATGGAGGATACAGTCTGTGCCTTCTAGCTCGCACAATTGGCACACACTCAAACAGACAAAATATGAGGACGCTGGCCGATCAGAAAGGATGGTCAGCCAACCACTTCCCCTGGTCGGTCGACCAGGGCAAGTGGTCTCCCAAAACAAAGGGTGGTCGGTGGCCCCATTTGGTGGTCTCCACTTTGAAAGCAAGCTAGTGGTGTGGTGGGAGACCAGTAATTGTGGCCCAAAGATCAGGGAGACCAGTTTCCCGACAAGAAAACTGGCTGGCGGGGGAAAAGTGGTCTCCAAAGAGAAAAGGTGGTCTCCCACCCTTGTACCACTTCTAAAACAAGGAAAACAAGGTCTATGCCCAAAATGAACCAAGACGGATGCAAAACGAGAATTCGGGGAGCAAAGTGCACGGCCGAGTGCCTCGAAAACTGGCTGTTGAGCACCGAAAGTGGCGTGCGGCCACAAAAGTGGTCTCCCGGACCACAGTGCCCCTCTAGACAGAGGAAACAAGGTGTGTTCCAAAAACCATGTCAAACGAAGAATGCTAAGCGGTCCTAAGCCGAGGTGCGCAGCCGACGGCTTTGAAAACCAGAAACTAGTCTCCAAACGGGAATAATGGCCTACGACCACGAAAAGTAGTCTACGACCACTGAGAGATGGTCTACAAGACCTCTCCCTCCCTCCGGGAAGAGAAAACAAGACTTAGTCCGCAGACCGAGTCGAAGCACAAAGAGTCCCGAGGCCCGGAGGCAAGGCTCTTAGCCAAAACTCCGAAACCTCGAAACGAGCGCAACATGCGCAATCACCGAGCACTCTATCGATGACATCTGAGTCTTAAGGTTGGTCAAAAATGGGGTGTCTACACATGGTATATTCTCTTATTTCATATAAAATCTAAACCCAAATTTAAACTCGCATAGTATCTTCTTTTATTGTTTTTATTTGTTAGTTTTTAGTTTTAATTTGTAATGGTCTAAATACCTATGTGGAACTAGTTTTTTGGTTAAATTTTAGAATAGTATGTCACTATTATGGAAAGACATGTTGCTATTGTGGAAATATGATGCTATGTTTATGTTTTCATGAAATTAAAAATTCTATATATTTTTTGTTATTTAATTATATGAATCTGTGGTCCTAAACCGTTCCAATCCGTGTTTAAATGGATTGGTTCAGATTAATCCCATGATTTAAACGGATTATATTAGTTTCAATTTTTCAAAAACCATAGATAAAAGGTTGATTATGATTTTATCTCAATCCAAATCAATTCAAACCATACTCATCCCTATAATTTTTTGTCTTAAATAACAATGCTCATAAATGTATGTGTAAACAAATGCCTACGTTACTAAAACAAATTAATGCACACGAGTGATTGATTTATATTTTAGAGTAATCTATCTATATACTATATAAGGAAAATATGATTTTTTAAGGAGAAATCTTTTTAGAGTTCCAAATTTTTATTTTAAAATTATTGAATTTTCTTAATTTTAAACAAATAAGAAAATTTTCATTAGCTAACTTCCATTTATTTTTTATTTTATAATCCCACATTAGGAAAAGAAAGAAAATGTGAATTTTTTCACTTACATAAAATGAATCTTATACTTCCATTTATATAAGTAAATGGAGATTTTTAGTGAGAAGCTTTATGATCAATATTTCATACTAATTTTTTTGATTTTTTTAATTTTAAATAATTAAGAAAATCTCCATTGGCTGGCTTCCATTTAACTTTTATTTTACAATCTCAGATAGAGGTTTTGATTTTAAAAATAATTTTGTATGAAATTTTGAAACTCTCATAATATCTCTCTTTAAAAGTATTCTTTTGTAAAATATAGATATATTGATAATCTCACCGTCACTCTTACTGCTCATTAATACAAAAATTATGAAATAATTATGATAATTTTAAATTTGTATTTAAAACTTATAAATTATGGGATAGATTATTATAATTTTAAATTTATATTGCGTCAATTTTAAATTTAAATTAATATATTGTTTTCCATATTTAATGACAGTTTATTAAAATTTAACAGTATTAATTAATTAATTTTTATGTAAGTTGGTTGGTCTTTTGACCTAACTGATTAAGCTAAATTATTTTTTATTTGAATGATTTGCTGGTTTAACCATGATTTTAGCGGTTTTACCAAAATATATTAATTAAATTTGTTTGATTTGAAATAAACTAAAAAACTGAGATTGCTTAAATAAAAATAAACTTCTTGTCCAAACAATTGTTAATTTTTATTTTACAATCCCATATCAGGAAGAGAGAAAAAAAGTTAGTTATTTCACATATATAAAGTGAATCTTATAAAGGGGGTTTTGAGAGAGAAGCCTTCTAGAAGCACCAAACCCTCATTCTAAAATTATTGAATTTTCTTAATTTTAAAAAATTAAGAAAATTCTCATTGATTAACTTCTATTTACCTTTTATTTTACAATCCCACATCGGGAAAAAAAAGAAAGAAAAAAAGTGAATTGTTTCACTTACATAAAGTGAATCTTATGTTCCCATTGTGGGGAAGTATTTTATGAATGATAGCACGTGGCTAAGGTGACGTCGAAGTGTCAGCTGAGGTACCACGTGGCTTGGTTATGCGCCAAGATTATGTGCAGAGATACCAGAATCCAAGATGAGCGGATAAAGGACAAGAGTCCTAGAACAGGAGAGGATCTCAGTCTGGATAAGGATAAGGCTCAAGAAGAGTTTATCTCTATCCAGATGAAGGTCCAGGATGATCATTGAGCTTGAGTCCATTGAAGTGAGGCTTTTAATAGGACCAGACCATTGCTGGTTATAAAAGCAAGGCACCCTCGTAGGCCTGAGGTAAGCTCTTTCTTGTGAGTTTTAAGCACAATTTGCTATCTTTAAGAGATATTGATTACTAACTTGATCGTCAGAGTGCCCCATGATGGATGAACTACCGCCGGATTCTCATCTTCTTGTCACAGGTTGTTGGGCTTAATCTATTCTGCCGATGCTCTCCAATTGAGTTCCTCGGTTGGTTGTGTGTTCAAAAATCAACACCCACAATTCGGCACCATCTGTGGGAACTTAAGGAGAATAGATGGCCAACAACGGGCAGGGAGAAGAATTTAGGGACGACATCCCAGGTGGGAGTGGTAAAACATATTGATCCTAACATCGAGAAAGAAAACCGTAATAAAAGAGTATAGGATCAGAATCCTGGGGAGAAAGATGTCGGCAAAGAGGGAGACGCCCCGAAGAAAACAGGCCGAAATGAGTATGACAATGAAAGCGACCTCTACGTATGGAAGGACAGATGCTTGAGGAGGGACGGTGAGATAAAGAGGATGGAAAACAAGTTGGCAGACCTATAATCAGTTGTTAACTTCATGATACAAAACAATATAATGCAACCACCATACCCGTTACAAGACACGCTGATACTAGCAGCCAAGATCGACGCCCAAAAAGGAGGGCAAAAAGCAATCCTAGCGTTCCCTCAGCATGACAAGGAGAAGAAACGTTCACATCAGCCTTCACGAGATGTCGAGCGAGCAAAGTCAGTGAGAGGTGAGTCTCAGAGGACGCCTCATACCAAGGGAACCTATGTCAAAGAACATCGACACGTCCAGGGGAAGAGACTTTGCTTTGATATAGTGAATAAAGAAAATCCCAAGAGGACACATCACGACGCTAGAAGTAGCGCGCCATAAAGGCTGAAATCTATTGATAGCCGAGCTCCCAATCGAATAAAGGATGATCTGAGAGACCACCTCTAGAGAAAGCGACTTAACGCCGAGGTCACGTCTCTCGTCAAACCGAGAACGCCGTTCTCAGTGGAGTTGGATAGATTTGAGGCTCGAAAAGGTTTCATATGCCGAGGTTCCAGGTTTATGATAGTAAGTCTGATCCGAACTTTCATGTTGACTTATATTTGAATTTAATGGCTTTGTATAGTGGGAACGAGTAGCTGCTGTGGAAAATGTTCTCTTCATCCTTTGGGGAAATTACGTTGGATTGGTTCCACAAGTTGCTAAAAGGAACTGTGAAAAGTTGGAAAGGCCTGGCCGAAATGTTTGTGGCCAGTTTTGTAACAAATAAGTTGCAACCATTAAGGGTAGACTCCCTGCTAGCTTTGAACATTAGTGAGGGTAAAAGCCTCAAAGCTTATGCCAAACGGTATTATGAGGTGTTCAACCGAATACCAACATGTAACCAGGAGCTAGCGATCGTATCTTTCAAAAACGGCCTAGAGGATGCATGCCTGCTTTGAAAGTCACTTGTAAAAAATCTACCAAAGAGTATGGAAGAGCTCATGGCACGAATTGAGAAATATGCCAGAGCGAAGGAAGACACGCACAGAGCAAAGACACCAAAGTAAGAGAAGAGAAACGACTTGCCGAAGCGAGGCTGAGGTAACACTGATTTTAACAGGCAGGAGACAAGCTTGAATACTGCACAGGCAGTTATGACTGTGTTTCGGTTCCCAGTTTACAAAGTTCTAGAGAGAATCATGAACCAGCCGTATTATAGAACACCAGAGAAGATCCCTGGGGAGTTTATGGAAAGGAGCCTTGGGACGCACTGTGCCTACCATAATGAGGATGGGCACTTGACTTAGGGGTGTAGGGCTCTGAAGACGCACTTAGAGGATCTAGTCAGACAGTGTCATTTGAGAGACCTAGTAGATGAGGCCAGAACCAAGGAAGAGCAAGCAAGGCTGCCCCAAGCACCAGCAGCACCGCATCCACTACTGCCACCGCAGTAAGCAGATGGACCACGGGTGATCAATGTGATTCACTCAAGGGTTAATGAGAATGAGGTGCGTGGGGAGACTCAAAGAGTGAGGCACCTACAGCATGTGTACTAGGTCCAGCAAAAGAAGCCTAGGACCAATGAGTATTAGGGACTAATGGTCTCTTTTATCGAGGCAGACTTGGATATGGTACAACATCCACACAATGATGCCTTGGTGATAACGCTGAAGATTTGGGCGTGCCAGGTAAGGCGCATACTGGTTAATTAAGGCAGTTCTTGTGACATCATGTATGTTAGATGTTATAAGGAGCTTGGCCTCTACCCAGATGATCTGAATAATCCAACAGCCCGATGGTTGGATTCAACGGAACTCTGACATGGCCTTTAGGAGCCACAAATTTGGAGGTGCAGGCAGACACGAAAAAGATAAGCACAGAGTTTACAGTAATTAACACCTTCTCCCCTTACAATGTTATCTTGGGAAGACTGTGGTTGCATACAATGAGGGTTATTCCCTTAATGCTGCACCAGTTGTTGTCGTTCCCAACGGAGCATGGAATTGAAGATGTCAGAGGGGACCGGGACCAGGTGCAGGCAAAAAATTGCTCCATAGTAACAATAAAATCCACCTACAACATGCGAGGGGCAGAAACAATAGAAATTGAAGACGAGGACACGAAGGTCCTGGATGACGTCAGCAAAAAGCCGGCTAACAAGAGAGAGGAAGCCTTAAAGAAGATTCTAGTAAAAGAAGATGATGTAAAGCGCTTCTTCCTCCTTGGCTCAGGCTTAGCCAAAGAAGAGGAAAAGGAGTTGGAGGCTTTCTTGCGAGCAAACATAGAAGTGTTTTCCTGGACGTCATACGAGTTGCCTGGCATTGACCCCGAGGTCACTTGCCATTGGCTCAATGTAGACAAGTCGGCTAAACTTGTCATTCAGTAGGCAAGGAGGCCGACGTTGATTCATATAGAGGCAGTAGAGAAGGAAGTGGACAAGTTCTTGGAAGCCAAGGCTATTCGAGAGGTGAACTACCTAACCTGGCTGTCCAACACAGTAGTTGTGAAAAAGAAGAATGGGAAGTGGAGGGTCTGTGTGGACTTCACCAACCTAAATAAGGCTTGTCCTAAAGACAGCTTCCCTTTGCCCAAAATTGATCAGCTGGTGGATGTCACTTCAGGACATGGGACGATGAGCTTTCTGGATGCTTACAGCGGATACCACCAGATAGTAATGTATCCCCCTAACGAGGAGAAGATTGCATTCATCACCCCAAAAGAGCTGTACTACTACAGAGTGATGCTTTTCAAGTTGAAAAATGCAAGAACAACCTACCAGAGGTTAGTGACTAAGATGTTCAGACATCTGATTGGCAAGACAATAGAAGTGTACATTGATGACATGTTTGTGAAGGCCAAAGAACCTAGAAATCATCTAGCCGACTTGAAGGCAGTTTTTGATATCCTAAGAACATATCGACTCCGACTCACTGCTTCGAAATATGCATTTGGAGTCGAGTTTGGTAAGTTCCTAGGATACCTAGTCACCAAAAGGACCATTGAGGCAAGCCCAAATCAAATCAAGGTCATTCTTGACTTAAACAGCCCAACATCAGCTAAGCAGGTCCAAATTTTGACCGGTAAGGCAGCAGCCCTGAATTGGTTCATTAGCCAAAGTTCAGATAAGTGTAAATGATTTTTTAGTTTGTTAAAGAAGGCCACAGATTTTTTGTGGACAGAAGAGTGCAAAGTTGTCTTGGCCAACTTGAAAAAGTTCCTGACAACAGCTCCAGTTCTGTCAAATCCAGTACCTGGAGAAGAATTGTTCCTATACTTGGCAGTTTCAGAACACGTAGTAAGCGCGGTAGTAATCCGAGAAGAGGAGGGAGAACAAAAGGCGGTATACTATGTAAGTAAGACCCTAGCAGGTGCAGAAACCAGGTACCTGCCCTTGGAGAAATTGACATTAGCCCTGGTGATGGCTTCGAAAAAACTGAATCACTACTTTCAAGCCCACAAGATTGTGGTGCTGACTAAGCATCCTTTGAAGTTCTTGATGTAGCAAGGAGATCTAACAGGTAGGGTAACCAGATGGGCAGTAGTGTTGGGCCAATATGACTTGGAGTTTAGTCCCAGAACAGCAATTAAGGGCCAGGTTCTGGCCAACTTTGTGGCCGAGTTCACCCTTGGTGCCATCCCTCGTCAGACTCCAGTGAGCTATGGTTTGGGATGCCCAAGAGAGCAGGAAAAAACCCAACTGGGCCCAAGAACCCCACTCCAGCAAAACAGAAGAAAGAAGAGAAACCAATGCCCTGCGACATCTACATTGACGACTCCTTCCGCCTATTTGTTAATGGAAGTTCAAACCGTCAAGGAGCAGGGGCAGGGGTAGTGTTAGCATCGCTAGAAGGGCGAATGATAGAGCAATCTATTGATTTGGGGTTCAAGGCCTTAAGGAATGAAGCAGAGTATGAGACACTGATTGCAAGGTTGAAGTTAGCAGCAGAAATGGAAACCGATAGGGTGGTGGTCTTCTGCGACTCTCAACTTATTGTGAATCAGGAAACAGGCGAGTATATAGCCCGAGATGAACGAATAATAGCCTATGTCAAAGAGGTTGTCAGACCGCTAGCATTGTTCTAGGATTGTCGGCCAGGTTCTGCTTGTCAACAAAAGGCCATCTCTACATAAGATCCTTTACTGGGCCCCTTATAAGATGTATGCATCCATCCCAGGTTAAGGATTTCTTGTATGAAATACATGAAGGAGTATGTGGAAGTCATGCTGAGGGCAGGTCACTTGCCCATAGAGCCATATACCAGGGGTACTAGTGGCCATACATACAGAAGGATGTTGAAGCCTATGTCAGGAAATGTGATAAGTGTCAAAGGTTTGCACCTTTGATACATCAACCAACAACATATTTGAACCCAGTGTTCAGTCCTTGGTCGTTCGCTCAGTGGGGCATGGACCTAGTGGGACAACTGGGCAGAGAAAGTTTCTGCTAGTGGCAACTGACTATTTTACGAAGTGAGTAGAGGCAGAACCCTTGGCCAAAATCCGAGATATTAATGTGAAGAAATTTATTTGGAAGAACATAATCACTAGGTTTGGGAATCCGAAAGCCATTGTGGCAGACAATGACACCCAATTTGATAGTAAATTGATCAAGAGCTTTTATGCCAAGTACAAAATTAAGAACTATTACTCTACTCCAAGTTTCCCGCAGAGTAATGGTCAGACAGAAGCATCCAATAAGACCATCTTGGATGGGATCAAGAAGAGGCTGGAAGCAACAAAAGGAAAATGGGTAGAAGAGTTACCCAATGTACTCTGGGCATATCGGACTACGCCGAGGAAATCAACTGGGGAGTCTCCTTTTGCCATGGCTTATGGCACTAAAGTAGTTATCCCGTTGGAGGTTGGCATCCCTGGAATCAAAACCCAAGGAGTGGAAGATGGAACCAACAAAGCATTCCTGGCCTGAGACCTGGATCTTTTGGAAGAAATAAGAGAAAGAGCAGTAATTCGGCTGGAGGCATACTAGCAGCAGCTAGCTAGGGCTTACAACAAAAAGGTCAACCCAAGGGAATTCAAGGTTGGGGACCTCATCCTAAGGAAAGTTGTCGGCAATAAAAAAGATCCTAGTGAGGGAAAGCTTTGGCCAAACTGGGAGGAACCTTATAAAATCATCTCGATTGCCGGTAATAGACCATATCGGCTAGAAGACAGTGATGGCAAAGAGTTGCCACGACCCTAGAACACTTGCAATTTGAAGTTTTGCTTTCATTAGCTTTTTGGGATTTATGTAATTAGCTGAAGTTTTAATAAAACACTAGCTTGGTTTGTTTTCATTACTGTTTGTGCGATAGGGCCGAAATTGGAACATGACGAATAACTTAGACTTATCATATGGTAGAGTTAAATTATACTTTTCATATGATAGAGTTAAACTAAGTTGGCGATATTTCCAATTGAAACATGACAAATAACTTAGACTTATCATATGGTAGAGTTAAATTATACTTGCCATATGATAGAGTTGAACTAAGTTGACGATGTTTCCGATTGAAACATGACAAATAACTTAGACTTATCATATGGTAGAGTTGAATTATACTTGTCATATGATAAAGTTGAATTAAGTTGGCGATATTTCTGAATGAAACATGACGAATAACTTAGACTTGCCACGACGGCAGAGTTGAACTAAGTTTGATCTAGATAGATTAACAAAGAAACCGAGATAAAAACCTCGGCTAGTTTTCATTTGAAACAGACCTCGACAAGAATTGGAGTTGCATACTTAATGTGAACATAAATGGTACTTAGGTTCACATTAGAGGGCAGGAAATGGGAATGGAATAAAAGTATAACACTTGTGCAATTTTCTGAAATTCCAAGTTAAATAACACTTGAGAAATTCGATAGATGGAACTATTCGAGATAAGTTAATCTGGGATGGGAGTACTATTTTATACTCGAAGTATAATTGATCGAGATATCCAGCGAAGGTGCTGGACATGGAAAGGTGAGGTCTTGCTAGAAGACAAAAAGTACAAGTGAAAGAAAAACACTTGTAAAAATGTTTAAATAAAATATTTTTAAGTGTTGTTTAGCCAAGACCATAGTAAAGGTAAACTCCGAGGTAATCTACCCCGAGGTAACCAACTAAGGGTGGATCCGAGGTAATTCTTGTCCAAAGTGTTCTAAACCAAAGTGATCACTCAAAGAAAGTGGTGGAAATGCAAAAATATTCTAAGTATAGAAGCATACAAAGACAGTGAAAGTTTAAAGAAATAAGCACACATTCAATACTTAGAAGAAATAAAGACATTCATTTAAAAGAAACTTGATCAAAAACAAAATGGCACTTTGGCCTGGCATAAGAGATTACTTGTCCAAGTTACAAAAAGAAGTTACAATTGAAATAGAGAAGTTCAGAGTAAAGAAAAAATCCTAAATGCTGGAGACATGGGCATTTATATCAGATTGCTTAACCTCGACTGTTGGCATTGTGTCGGCCTCCATTTGCAGTAAGGCTTCCTTCTCTATCACTATCTCAGCATCAATTTCGAGCAACGTATCATCGAGGCTTTTCTCGACTGTATGGACTTCGGTCTCAGATGTCGTCTTCTTAGGAGACGCGCTTTTGGAGACCTCATCCTCATCATCTTAAGTCAAGTCCAGGACTTGCTCATTCAGAGTGGGGGACTTGGCCCCAGCAGTAACCTCCCCCTCTTCATCGACATCATCAGCCTCGACGTCTTCTTCCTCGGCTTCATCCTCGAAGTCCTTTGGAGGAGAAGGGAATGGCACACTGAGTTGGTTGATGTCTCTGAGTGGAGAGTCCATAGGGATAGATAACTTGTTGAGTGCAGCCGTCCAACTGAGATAATAACCTTGGTTACAAGCCAAATTGACTTGCTCTTTGTATTGATCGCGGACGACGGCTTGGCCTTCTTAAAAAGCCTTTTTGTCAGCTGCCTTGACCTCAGGTTTTTTTGAGTTAATGGCCTCCTTGAGCTTGGCCTCTGACTCTATCACCCTGGCCTTGGCAACCTCAACCTCAACCTTCGCAGCCTCGACAGCAGCATCAGCAACTCCGGTTTTAGTTTTAGCATCGATTTGAGCAGCCTTGGCTTGATCCAACAGACTTCGATTGCTAGCCTCAACATGGTTGAGTGAGGAGAGGAGTTTGGTAGCTTCTTGAGTTTTGTTTACCAACTCATTCCTCATCATCTTGGTCTTGACTGCATATGAGTGCACATGCTGGATAGCCTGTAAAGAATGAAACAGATTAGTAAAAAATTATTTTAGCTAAGTATTGGAAAGCTTAAAAAGATACAACAGCAGACTTACCAAGACTGAGTGTTGCATCATTAAGCTGAAGTACTCGTACTC
This sequence comes from Camellia sinensis, assembly GCF_055761805.1. Classification (NCBI taxonomy): domain Eukaryota; kingdom Viridiplantae; phylum Streptophyta; class Magnoliopsida; order Ericales; family Theaceae; genus Camellia; species Camellia sinensis. The sequence continues at coordinate 99,877,085 of NC_138972.1, forward strand.
ATGGAGATCGTCTATGTGGTTCATATCTTCTGGTAGGAGTATGGTTGTTGATAGGGCGGCGCCGACTTCGATGCTTTCGATCACACTATCACCGACTGTCAATGGTTTATCCCCCACTATGACCTCGGGCACCTAGGTCATGTTGTGAGGGAAGCTGCTGTTACCCTCTAGGCAATTGGACATTGGCTTCTTTGGTGGTAGAGCATCTCGTGTTGTGGCCTCGGCTGGCCTCTTCTCGGCGGCGGTAGTTTTCTTTTTAGTCTCAGCCAACTTGGAGATTGGGATAGTATCCTCAGAGTTAACTTGAGTCACTATAGCCTTGGCCATGGCTTTCTTCATTCTTTTTGGCTTCGGCTTGGATTGGGATGGAGAAAAGAAGGACTACACAGTCACAACCCCAAGAATGTTGGCAAGAAGATCTTCAACGACGGCTGGTTTACAGCCCATCTTGTTAGCTGTTGCAGCAACTGTGACTCTGGTGCCAAAATTTATTGCTGGGAGGGCCATAGGAGGGTTTGAGGGGTCGGTCTCTGAGAATTCAAGACCTCGGTGTCTTTTACTTTGAGTTCTGCCGACAGAGGCGTTAGTAGCAGCTCAGCGTCGGCACTGGCGCTGGGCTGGAGGAATTAACTGGGGGGCAGAAGTTGATGGCTAGTTTGCAGGATCAGATGTGGAGGCCTGATCTAGCCTTGGTGACGATGTGACTGGCAGAGTTGTAGCAGATGGAGGGGACTTGCTCTTGCGAGGGATGTCGGGCAGAGGGCTCTTGTATGTCGGGATGTAGTTGAGGAGGACGGGAGCCTTACGAACTTCAATTGGTAAGCCAAAAAGGTGAACCAAGTCCTTGCTAGGCAAGTAGAACTAGAGAAAATTCTTTTCTTGCTGAGGAAGAGCTGCAAGGACAAGGAAAAAACATCAGAATAGATTAACAGAAAAATGACTAAGTAAAGTAGTAGAGAAGGGACTTTAGGGGGGGCGGGGACTAAGTACTTTCCCTTGTCATCCCTAAAAACTTCATGGCGCAAGGGGAAAAGGTGGAGCTCATCGTCTGGCGCGAACTCCTAATTGCCCCAGACAATCAGGTAGTCGTCTGCCGCACCCTTATTGAAGTCTGGAATTTCGGCTATCAATTTGTACTGGGTAGATCTCGGTTTGAGGTAGTATGTGTAGCCAGAGTTGGTTTTAAGGCCACACATTGTGTAGCAGTACTGGATATCAGATAGGGTGATTCTGGCATTTTGTCGACGTGCCAACTCAGTGATGCCGTTGATAATCCTAAAGGAGTTTGCAGTTAATTGCATAGAGTTCAGTTTATAATAATAGAGGACCTCCCTAAAAAGGATATCTAGGGGGAACCTGACTCCGCCCTCAACTATGGAGACTATAGAAAATGGCATGTAATCCTCTCCAAGCATGATAGAGTCATCATTTCCAGCAAACCGAAGTTGAACGTTGGCTGGAATGGAAAACTCTCCCTTAAAGTACTCTAGTTTGGAAGGGGTGTCTACTCTCTACCTAAACATGCCCATTGTCTCGGCTAAAGTGGGTTCGATAAACAGAGTTTTGATAAAAAACAACTTGGCAAAGGGTTAAAGACCTCGGCTAAATCCTAAAGGAACTAGGGCAAGGATTCTGAAGATCTAAGGGGACACTTGTTTCAATTTTTCCTAAGTGTGTGGGTTCTAAAGCAAATCCCAAACCTAAAACTACAGAAACAAGAATCAAAGGACATGAATCTGAAAACAAACATGAAAACAGAAGGAGCATGATTTAGAATCAGAGACAAGCAAGATTCAAGAATGAAACCAAAGTAGAGATATAGAGAAAGCAACACAGAAATAGCAAGAACAGTGCAGATGACATTCAAGAAACACATTAGCAAAATAATCAAAGATAATGATTGATTAAAGCATTCAATAGCAACGCAGATATGATTTCAGATACAGTGCAAGACAATGTGCAAGAATCACAGCAGGCCAATACATTATAGACATGTGACAGATGCGAAGAAGAAAACATATTAAGAGAACAGTGGAAAACAAAAATTAAAAATCAGAAATTGAGAACTTACCGAATAAGGCCGAGGAAACGAGGCCAGAGCAATATTCGCCAGAGTCAGATGGTAACAAACGCTAGAGCAGAACAATGAATGCTTTGCCGAAAGCAGTGGATGGAGTAGTTGCAGATAACTCGAAGAAACAGTAATGGCGGATTGGGAAACTTTAGAGAGAGAAAGTCTGAGAGTCGAGAGAAACTGTAAGTGCAAAAGTAAAAAGACGGAGAGAGAAAGGAAGAGTTTTGTCAAAAACACGAAAAGACGACAAAACGTAATGAATTAGCGTTGGACGACGTGCTTGTCAGACGGCGTGAGCAGAAGCAATGAAACCTGATAGCACCTGTTAGGTACGAACTAATAAGGAAGGGACGCGTGGAGGAAACGGTTGAAAAGACCAAGCGTGACAGCTCATGCGCAATTAGAACTCCTGAAATTCTTGAATAGAGATGCGATAACCTCGGCTAGAGAAGCGATCTTGGTTGAAGATGCTTAAAGGAACTTGATTTTTGGTTCTTGGTCCTTGATAGAATGGGTAGCAGGGTCTTGGTTACTTGAAGCTGACGAATCATATTCTCAGTCGGAGAGAATAGTGGATTGTTAGCCGATATGCTATGTAGACAAATGATGTAGGTTCTATCACCTCAGATTGCCGAGGTAATAGAACTTATGGGGCAATTGTGTGGAAGTATTTTGTGAATGACAGTACATGGTTAAGATGACGCCGAAGTGCCACGTGGCTTGGTTATGCGTTGAGGTGATCTCAGTTAGGCTGAGGTTATCTACGGAGATACCGAAATTCGAGATGAGCGAATAAGGGACAAGGGTCCTAGAACAGGGGAGGATCTCAGTCTAGATAAGGATAAGACTCATGAAGAGTTTATCTCTATCTAGATGAAGGTCCAAGATGAGCATTGAGCTTGAGTCCATTGAAGTGAGGCTTCTAATGGGACCAGGTCACTGCTGGTTATAAAAGTAAGGCACTCTCGTAAGTCTGATGTAAGTTCTTTCTTGTGAGTTTAAGCACAATTTGTTATCTTTGAGAGATATTGATTACTGACTTGATCGTCGGAGTGCCCCCGGGTGAACGAATCGCCGCCGGATTCTTATCTTCTTGTTACAGGTTGTTGGGCTTAATTTATTCTGCCGGTGCTCTCCAATTGAGTTCCCTGTTTGGTTGTGTGGTCAAAAATCAACACCCACACCCATTTATATAAATTATTAAATTATTGGCTAGTTTTCAATTAATTTTTATTTTACAATCCCACACTGGGAAAAGAATGAAAAAGTGAATCTTATACTCCTATTTATATAAGCAAAATGAGATTTTTAGTGAGAAATCACTACAAGAAATTACACTTTTGGTGACTAAAATTAATTTAGTTGCCAAAAGTTAGCCATTTGGCGACTAAAATTTGAATTGGTTGGTAATGTTTCATGTTTTAGCTACTAAATTTTTTTAGTCACCGTATATTACTTATTGACGGCTAAAAACACAATTGGTAGCTAAAAATGACCCAATTAGCAACTAAAAAACAGTTAGTCGCTAAAAATAGCCCAATAGGTGACTAAAATACAATTAGTAGCTAAAAAGTTACCCAATAGGCGACTATAAAAAATTTGGTCCATAAATGTACAATCTTTAGCTACTAAAAATAATTTAGTCGGTATTAATTTACTTTTAGCGACTAAATTTTAGTCGGCAATTATAATTAAAAATTTTAAAAATTGGACTTCAGATTTTTGAGGGAAAATTAATTCCTTTATTTATTATTAGCGACTAAAAAAGTTGGTCGAGAAAGAAAATAAACTAGGGTTTAAAAAATACACTAGCACACTTAAACTCTCTCATACGTTTGTCTATCTCTCACTCTGTGGCTCTCTCTCTCTTTCTCACTCTCTCACTCATCTGCCCTCCTCCAACTCTCTCTCTCGCTTTTGTCTCCATCGTCGTCGGGTACGGGAGCATCACCGCCAACGCACACGAGCACCACCGTCAGTCCACCATTGGAGCATTACCCTAGGTATGTCCCCTCTCTATTTTTTCCCTCTCTCTATCTTTTAGTCTCTCTTTCCCTAATTTCAGCCTCTAGGATTTTCTTCTTCCATTTGCATACCTTCACACATACCCAATCCCAAATTGATCCACCCATCGCCATTAATGAATGACTGTGATTTTGGGTGTTTGAGCGGGTATGTGAGCTCAGGAAATGATCAAGAAGGCTGAGCACTTAAGGGAGGTATTAAGTGCACAACCTGCTATCAAAAAGGGGAGAACAGAAGCCACGAATGCCATATCTTTTTTAGACAGAGACTTGGCAAGGATATATTGCCCTCACAATGGCGCACTGGTCGTCACACTCCGCGTCAAGGATTACGACATCAAACGGATTTTGATCGACCAAGGAAGTTCGTGTGAAATAATGTATTACGAAACCTTCAAACAATTGAAACTGGAGGACAAAGAATTGGCGTCTGCAACATCTCCCCTAATCGGATTCAACTCAACGCCAGAGTGGCCAGTGGGCAAGATAATCCTCCCAGTCAGAGCAGGAAGCATGACGAAACAAGTGGAATTCTGGGTATTGAAAGTCACTTCCACTTATAACATAATCTTGGGAAGGACATGGCTGCATGCCATGCGATTGGTAGCGTCAACCTACCATCAAGTATTGCGGTTCCCCAACGAAGCCGGAGTAATTGAAGAGGTCTTTAGAGACCAAATTATGTCCAAACAATGCTTCGTCACAGTAAATGGCAGTCGCGCTGCCAAGGGATATGTACAAATGGTGGAAGAACCTGAAAGCAATGAGTTGTTCGCAGATGTTGGCAAAGTAGCTGAACAGAAGGCGGTGGAAAACTTGGTACAAGTAAGGATAGATGAAAAAGACCTAGAAAAGTTCTTTTTGCTCGGCTCGTCATTGTCTAGCACTGAGAGAATAGAGGTCATGAAATTCTTAACCTCTAACATCGAAGTGTTCGCCTGGACGCCATATGACATGCCTGGCATTGACCCAAACTTCATTTGTCACCAATTAAATGTCCACCCAACTGTCAGCCTAGTTATACAGCGCACTCGCAGATCAACACTCCACCACGCTGAGATAGTGGCGGAAGAAGTGGGAAACCTTCTAGAGGCAGAAGCTATCAAAGAAGTGCGCTACCCCAGATGGATCTCCAATACCGTAGTAGTGCCAAAGAAGAATGAAAAATGGCGTGTCTGCGTGGATTACAAAACAGTTAACAAGGCATGCACAAAGGATAGCTTTCCCCTCTCACGGATAGACCAACTGGTAGATCTAACAGCGGGACACAACCGGCTTAGCTTTCTTGATGCGTATAGAGGTTACCATCAGATCGCTATGTATGAACCAGACTAAGAGGTCACATCTTTTACAACTGCTAAAGGGCTGTATTGTTACAAGGTCATGCCCTTTGGCCTAAAGAATGTAGGAGCAACATTCCAACGAATGGTCACCAAGATGTTTGAACCATTGTTAGGCAGAACAATGGAGGCATACATCGACGACATGGTGGTCAAGAGTGTGGATGAGAAGGACCATCTTAGGGACCTAGATGAAATGTTCTAGATCCTGAAGAAGAACAAGTTGCGCCTTAATGCATCCAAGTGTGCGTTCGGCATAGGATCACGCAAATTCCTAGGTTTCCTGGTGACCAACTGAGGTATAGAGACAGACCCCTCTCAGATCAAAGCAATCCAGGATCTAGAGAGGCCCAACTCAGTAAAAGAAGTGCAGCATCTCACTAGTATGGCAGCTGCGCTCAACCGGTTCATAAGTCGGTCGTCAAACAGATGTCGACCATTCTTCCAAGCATTAAAAGCCAAGTTTGAATGGGATGAAGAATGCGATTGCGCCCTAGAAAACTTGAAAGAATACATGTCCTCTCCACCATTGTTAGTAACCCCAGTACTTAGAGAAGAGCTCTTTTTGTACCTAGCAGTTTCACAGCACGCAATCAGCGCAGTGTTAGTCAGAACGGAAGGAATCCAACACCAACCCATCTTTTATGTTAGCAAAACCTTACTGGACGTAGAAACTAGGTACTTACCATTGGAAAAACTGGCCTTAGCCCTAATGATGGCCTCAAGAAAGCTGTCGCATTACTTCCACGCCCATACCATAATCGTCCTAACGGTTTTTCCCTTAAAAGCCTTGTTTGAGAGGACGGACTTTTCTGGACAAATCTTGAAGTGGGCAATGGAGTTGGGACAGTTTAACATCAAGTTTTAACCCAGAACCGCAAAAAAAGCCCAAGCATTAGCAGACTTTGTGGCAGAATTCACACCAGGAAGCCATCACATCTGCCCAGTTGACTTGACCGGTGCAACCGAAATGGGGATAGAAAGCGCCGCAGGAAGCACGCAACCCCTGAATCAGGATGCCACACCCCAAAATAGACTGGAGTGAAGACAAGCAGGAAGAGGCAAACCATGCTGCACCAGGCAAAGACTCATCAACAAGTAAAAACTTGGTACAATCAGATAGTAAGGGGCAAACAGTAAGCATGAACTTTGAAGAAAACACCAGCAACACTCAGAACCCCAAGGCATCATCCGATCCCTCCACTTGCTGGAAGCTGTTCGTTGGAGAGATATGGAAGCTCTTCGTGGATGAAGCGTCCAACAGGCACGGTGCAGGACTTGGCATAGTCCTCATCTCACCAGATGGCCTAATAGTGGAACAAACAGTCAACCTCGGCTTTCCAGCATCAAACAACGAAGCGGAGTATGAAGTGCTTCTGGCAGGCCTAAAATCAGCACTCTACATGAAGGCCACCGAGCTAATGGTTTACAATGACTCACAGCTGGTGGTAAACCAAATTTCAGGCGACTACGAGGCAAAGGATGAAAGAATGGCTAAGTACCAAGAGTTAGTCAGAAAAAAGATCATGAAATTTGAGGTAGTGCAGATAGAGCAGATCGGCAGGGAAGAAAACAGTAGAGCGGACGAACTAGCAGGCTTTGCTTCGATGGCAGATACATTCATCTCTCATCCGTTACTGATCGACTACCTACCAAGACCAAGCATTGAAGAACCAGAAGTAGTTGAGGTATGTTGCGCCGAATTAGGCCCCTCATTGATGGATCCCATTATAATGTTCTTAAAAAATGGCGTCTTACCTGAAAAAAGGAAAGAAGCCAATAAGATTAGAGAAAAGTCGCAACGATTTTGGCTCTCCCCATCAATGGTCTTGTACAAGAAGTCCTTCATAGGACCTTACCTAAAGTGTGTTTATCCCAGCAAAGTCGAAGCATTCTTGTTCAAGATACACGAAGGTGTATGCGGAAGCCACCAAGGGGGAAGATCATTGGCCTACAGAGTAATTTCACAGGGATATTGGTGGCCTTACATGCAAGCAGACTTTGAGAAGCATGCCAAGAAGTGCGAGAAATGTCAGAAGTTTGCACACCAAATACATCAACCAGCCAAAGAGCTCCTACCTGTAACTAGCCCATGGCCCTTCGCAATGTGGGGCTTGGACATAGTAGAACCACTTCCAACGGCACCCGGCAACAGAAAGTTCTTTCTAGCAGCAACAGACTACTTCATAAAGTAGGTGGAGGCAGAAGCACTAGCATCAATAAAGGAGAAAGATGTGAAGAAGTTCGTCTGGTAGAATATCATCACTCCGCTCGGCATACCAAAAGCTCTAATATCTGACAATGGCACTTAGTTCGACGGTAAAATTTTTAGAGGCTTTTGTGAAAAATACAAGATAGAATTCTACAACTCTACACCGGCATACCCCCAAGCGAATGGCCAAGCGGAAGCATCAAACAAAGTTGTCCTAGCTGGATTAAAGAAAAGGCTGGAGAAAGCAAAAGGTAAGTGGGTAGAGGAGCTTCCTCATGTTTTATGGGCTTACCGTACCACACCCCGGCGATCAACTGGAGAAACGCCATTTTCCTTGGCCTATGGCATGGAAGCAGTAATCTCACTGAAAGTTGGCCTCCACACAATTAGAAGTGAAAATTTTGATCCAGACTTAAATGAAGAAGCCATGGCATTGGAGCTCGACCTTGCAGAAAAAAGAAGAGAAAGAGCACTGGTTCACATTGCTTCATACCAGCAGGAGTTATCCCGAAAGTATAACAAGACAATACATCCAAGGTAATTCAAGATTGGAGATTGGGTGCTGCGCAAAGTAATGGGAAACACCCTAGTACCCGAAGATGGCAAGTTAGGGCCCAATTGGGAAAGACCTTACAAAGTGGTTGGATTAGCAGGAAAAAGGGCATACCACTTGGAAGATAAAGATAGCAAAGCCACTCTCAGGCCATTGAACATTGCCAATCTCAAACTATTTTATGTTTAGCTTTTCTTTAAACTTACTTGTAGTTTTTATTTTTTCAATAAAACAAGTAGTTCCTTTTTCAGCATAAATTGTTTTCCTCTGTAAAAATAGTTTTAGGGAACTAGGGGCAATGAAATCAGAGTTGGCCGGAATAACCAACTTTGAGCTCTTTTCAGCTAGGATTAGGATCTAGGCTGAAGAGGTTAGCTAGAAAAACCAACACTTCTCCTAAGCCAAGATAAGGATCGAGGCTGCAGGGCGTTTGGCAAGAATAACTAAACACTTCGCCCTAGGTTGGTAGGAATAACCAGCTTTAAGCTCTCTTCAGTTAGGATTAGGATCTAGGCTGAAGAGGTTGGCTGGAAAAACCAACACTTCCCCTAAGCCAAGATAAGGATCAAGGCTGCAGGACGTTTGGCAGGAATAACCAAACATTTTGCTCTAGGTTGGTAGGAATAACCAACTTTGAGCTGTCTTCAGCTAAGATTAGGATCTGGGCTGAAGAGGTTGACTGGAAAAACCAACATTTATTGCACTTCAGCCCAGATAAGGATCTAGGCTGAAGAAATTGGCTGGAAAAACCAACATTTATTGCTCTTCAGCCGAGATAAAGATCTAGGCTGAAGAAGTTGGCTGGAAAAATCAACATTTATTGCTCTTTAGCCGAGATAAGGATCTAGGCTGAAGAGGTTGGCTGGAAAAACCAACACTTAGTACTCTTCAACCGAGATAAGGATCCAGGCTGAAGAGTGGTTGGCTGGAAAAACCAACACTTAGTACTCTTCAACCGAGATAAGGATCTAGGCTGAAGAGTGGTTGGCTGAAAAAACCAACACTCAGTACTCTTCAACCGAGATAAGGATTCAGGCTGAAGAGTAGTTGGCTGGAAAAACCAACATTTAGCACTCTTCAATAGAGATAAGGATCCAGGCTGAAGAGTGGTTGGCTGGAATAAATAACTTTTTGTAATCTTCAGCTGAGATAAGGATCTAGGCTGAAGAAGTTGGCTGGAAAAATCAACATTTATTGCTCTTCAGCCGAGATAAGGATCTAGGCTGAAGAGGTTGGCTGGAAAAACCAACACTTAGTACTCTTCAACCGAGATAAGGATCATGGCTGAAGAGTGATTGGCTGGAAAAACCAACACTTAGTACTCTTCAACCGAGATAAGGATCCAGGCTGAAGAGTGGTTGGCTGGAAAAACCAACACTTAGTACTCTTCAACCGAGATAAGGATCCAGGCTGAAGAGTGGTTGGCTGGAAAAACCAACACTCAGTACTCTTCAGCCGAGATAAGGATTCAGGCTGAAGATTTGTTGGCTGGAAAAACCAACATTTAGTACTCTTTAACAGAGATAAGGATCCAGGCTGAAGAGGTTGATAGGTATGACCAGGTAGATTTCAAGGTTAAGACCGAGATAGTTATCTCAACTAGAAAATGTTATATTGCATTCAGATTACAATTGGAAAGTAAATGCAAACATGGAAGTAAACCGAAACAACAGTTGAAACAAAAGAAGCTTTTATTCAAAGTTCAAATCAGAGTTACAAAGGAGCAGGACATCAGCCCGGTTACAGTTTCTTTCCAAAAGTAAAAAGAAGAATATACAAGATCAAGAAAAGAGGTCGTCAAGATCTGCATCTAGATCAACTCGGAGCCTGGTTTTAGCAGGTAGCTCAGTCACTTTGTCAACCAAGTCTTCCACCGGTGGCTCCACCCGAGCTGACTGAACAGCGGGATCATTGACGATTGGGGCATTGTTGGGCTCAGGTTCTTCTTCGTCATCCTCAGCCTGAAAAAAATTTTGTTAAATGGCGTGGGCGTACTCTGCCATATAGCTCGATATGAAGTGCGGAGGAGGGTTCAAGAAAACCTCGGTCTCTGGACCGTGACCGAGCTGTGCCATGGCCGCTTTCCACCCACAGTTGAAAAATATATCCTTAGCAGCTTCGCACTGCAGGATGTAGGTTGCTTCACCCTCTTTATAACTGCGGTCTTCCGCGTCCTCCATTTTCTTCTCGAGCGTGGTTATCTCGGCGTTCTTCTTCTGCTCAACTTTGGCAAGCTCACGTAGATAACGATCTTTCCGCTTGGTCAAGGCCTTTTGTTTGTCGGCCTCCTCCGAATCCACTAGCCCGGTGAGACGGGCGACTTCCGATTGCAGCTCGGCCATTTTTTGCTTTACATCATTTAGCTCGATCGTCCTACTGTCAGCCCCAGCCATGGCCTGCCTTGTGGTTTTACGCAATTCCAACACTCGCTTATGCGCAATATGGTTTTTCTGCATGGCCTGCCAAAGGAGGGGTAGCAGATATGAGGCAAAACCGAGCAAAAAGATGGTATAAAATAAAAAACGATCAGGAGTACTTACCAGCACCATTAACTTCGTTGCCGACCGGATGGCCTTTAGCTCGGTCAAATGGTCATGATGTTCCATATCAGGGGGCAGACACACGCTCTTAGCCAGATTGAAGCCAAGCATGTGGTCTTTGTCTACCACCACTGAATTAGTGTCTCGGATGGCGCGGTTCCAGAATGTCAGTTTTGGGGCCCATTCAGAAGGGCTAGCTTGGTCAGAACCTGCGAGCTCTAGGCTCGGTTGTGTGGTTTGGGATAGAATGGTGCCTTCTTCATCGACGAGGCGCGACTTAGTTGTAGAAGTCCGGGCGCGTTTGCTTGGCCAAGATGAAGAGGGTTGAGCGGTTGGAAGGGCTACCACGGCCGGCTGTGTTTGACCGGCTTGTGGTACCTCGGGTTGGTTTGTCTCGGTGATGAGGGCCCTTACCGCTCTCTTCTTTGTCATTTCTTGTTCAGCAGTTAGTGGGATCAAGTTGATTTCAGGCAAGGTTGGATCAGGTTCAGGAAAGGGCTCCAAGAGGAAACCTGTCACCCTGGTCTTCCTCCTGCTGCTGTATCTGTAGGTCGGCTCGAAGTTGAGTAGCTCGGCCCAGCAATGATTGGGATATCGTAGTGCGGCGCGAAGTGCGTCTAGGTTGGGGTAGCTGTACTGGGACTTGAAATGGTTCAAATCTGCATAAAGGAAAAAGACAACAGTTAGGCCGGTTGAAAATAAAATCAGCGATAAAGAAAGCACAAAACTAAGCCAAGGTAATTATACCGGCAACTCCTTTGTTCTAGTTAATTCGGTCGACTGGGATCTGGGCCTCATGGTCTTCAAAATTCGGAGAAGCCTAGAAAAAATCGTCATCATTAACGTCCTATCCGGCGTGTTCTTTATTATCTTTTCACGGCGGCGCCTTATTCTTAAATAATAAACCCAGCCATCTTCGTTTTGGCCTAGAGAGTATTGGTGAAATATCTCGGCTAAACCAAGGTTGAGGCCAAGCCGGCGGTTTAGCTCGGCGATGCCATTTATTATTCGGTATGAGTTTGTGGAAAGCTGGGTAGGGTAGAGATTTGTTTGTCTGAGGAATTCACAAAGAAGAGGCTGTACAGGGAATTGGAGTCCGGTTTCTACAATAAAAAAAGGGTGAACGGAACGAAGCCCAATTTTTCCCAGGGTATGGTGTCTAGCTCGGCTAAACTACGATGGACGTCATCAGGGATGTGGTAGTCCCTTCGGAACTCGGCCATAACCCCTGGTGAGTGTCCTAGAAACCTATATTTACCCATGTGGTCTTAAATTATGTATAAATTAGCTGGAGTACTGGATCGGTGGTGAGATAACGCTGAGTAGCTCGGTTGAGCGTTCAAGGGAGTGCCTGGCCAACCTAAGTCTGCAAAGTGAAAAAGAAAAGTGTTAAGCACAGATCGTTAGACCGCGCTAAAAGAAACAAAGGCAGAATAAATGGAGTCCTAGCTTGGCTACATGGGGTATATCATTTTTAGCTCGGCTTGAGCGAGGGACTTTAGCCCGGTTAAGTAAATGAGAAGTTCGTAGTCCGGTTGTGGCTTATGTTGCAACATTCTTAGTTCGGTTTTTGACTAAGTAAGGGAGCTGGTTTGGCCCCAAATTTTAGCCCGGTCGGTGGTTGAAGCTTTCTAGCGTGGCATTGCGCAAGCCTAATACAGTTTGCTAGCTCGGCTAAGTGAAACAGAAGGTACTTAGACCTATTTGAAACTACAGGTATGGCATGAAGTCCTAGTTTGGTTGTTCAGTTTTGCTAGGTACGCACCTAATACAAACAACTTCCTAGTTCGGTTAAAGTGTGATTTCAGATCAAACACATCGTTCTTCAGATTATTCGTAAATACAGTGGTTCTATTACATGGTTTTTTCCAGAAAAATGGAAACAAAAATGGTATATGTATTTTGAAAAGTGTACGAGTATTATACTACATACTTCAGAAACTATATAAATAAAGAGGAAACAGATTTAAGTTACATACTAGTTCAAGATGAAGGAACTGAAGATGGAAATAATATCAACAAGAACACGAGCTTTGCAAATGCAGTGCTTAGGAGAAATGGAGATTCAGAGGGAAAGAAAGAGAGAGAAGATGAACAGAGATATTGTGATTTGAAAAAAATAGGGTTTTTGTATAAAACCTTGGTTTGGGCGGGACTGTTCAAAATTCGCGAGGTACGAGGGCGGCTATGGCAGCTGTAATTAACCAATAAGGGCCTGCCACGTGTCCATGGAATAGAAAGCGATTCAGTTACAGCGACTGAAGAGACGTTTTGACAAGACAGATTGGTAGCCCGGTGTGAATTTAGCTCGGTTGAAAGACTAAAGTTTTTAGCTTGTCTGGTAACGGGTAATCCCAATCATGCTGCGCAGATGGAATTAAGGGGACAATTGTGAGGGTAATTTATAGGTAAATTGGGCCGAGCTGGGTAATGGGTTGTCCTGTGGGCCACAGTAAGAAGGGCTGAGTAAAAGGGGCTTGTAGTTAGCTCGGTGCAAAAGAGCCTTGTAGTTAGCTCGATCACCACGGTCAGAGCGGCAACAATTAGCTCGGTCATACCATTCTGAGCCGAGGTATTTTGAGCCTTTCTCAGAACCTTGCTCTTGATTAGCTCGGTCCAAGCTTGCTATGGTTAGCACGGTCTCAACAGGCGAAACCGATGTACAAGTAATGAAGGGAAGAACCGAGCTAGTTAGAGTTCGATCATTTCTGCCAATTTAGCATGGCTATGATAGCTCGGTTGTTTTGTCACACTACCGAGGTAGGACCATTTCACTTGGTTTAAGCAGTGAGGGGGGTGTTGAAGGATAAGCATTATCTTTTAGGAGTGTGATTCCTAGGAGGACTCTACATAGAGGAGTAAGAGTCCTACTAGGATTGTGCCATGCGAAACCTATAAAAGCTCATGACATAACCTATGGAAGAGGCAACACAACTTTGATTCTCGAATACACAGAACTTTTGTCTATTTGTCTATTTTGCTGACTTAGGCATCGGAGAGTTATCCGACACACACACGCCAGCTAGCTCACATTTGTGTTTTCAGGGAGTAAAGCGACGACATTTGGAGGAGCACAGACTTGATCAATAGGATTATACGAGAACATTATTTCTTGCTCGTACAGTTTGTATGAAATTATTATTTTAAGTTGGAATATACTTTGTTTGCAATGTTGACATTAAAAGTTATAATTTTGTTTGGATGGTTGTAAGTGAAATAGATGCAGATTGTGGAATGGGTGATAATATATATATATATATATATATATGTATTGTTTTGTTTGTATACATGTTCCAGGTTGCATGGAATATATATAGGTTATGGACAAATTAATTTTTAAAACAAAAAACAAAAAATTATTTTTTTGGCTACTACACAATTGGTAGCCAAAAATGGAATAAATATTTTTAGCGACTAAATAGTTAGTAGCTAAAAAAAAATTAAATGGAATCAAATCTTTTGGCGACTAAATATGTAGTAGCCATAAACAAAAGACTTTAGGCGACTAACGATTTAGTAGCCAAAAAAAAAAAATGAATTGGCGACTAAAACTTTAGTAGCTAAACAAAAACTAGACTTTAGGCTACTAAACCATTTAGTAGCTAAAAGAAATAAGATGAATAAAAAAAGAAAATTAGCGACTAAAAGTTTGGTCGCCTTAAATGATTAAGTTTTTTGCGACAAAAAATTTAAATCGCTAAAAATATAATGTTAAATTTATTATGAACTTTTGGCGACTAAAAAATTAGTTGCCAATTGAATACTTTCAGTGACTAAATAATTCTTAGTCGCCAATTGAAATCTTTTGGCGACTAAAAAATTAGTCGCCAATTGAGAACTTTCAGCAACAAAATAATTTTTAGTCGCTAATACCTTTCCCCGACAATAACCTAGCGACAAAGTTGGCGACCAAAAAGTTTAGTCGGTAAAACATTTTGGCGACTAAAAATTTAGTCGCCAAAAGTGTAATTTGTTGTAGTGAATCCTATGATCAATATCTCATACCAATTATTTTTAATTTTCTTAATTTTAAACCATTAAGAAAATTTCCATTGGCTAGCTTTCATTTAACTTTTATTTTATAACTTCACACAAAAAATTGATTTTAAAAATAATTTTGTATGAGATTTTGAAACTCTCATGATATTTAATTTTAAAATAATTACAATCCCACATCAAGAAAATAAAGAAAAAATGAGTGGTTTCATTTATATAAAGTGAATCTTATACTCCCAATTAATATTGTAGTATTGTGCATGTTTCAGTTCAAAATGGTTTAAATTTTAAAATAAAATTTAAAAGTTTTAATTAATTAATTTTGTTGTAAATTGGTTGGTCTTTTGACTTAGCCAATTAGGCTGAATCGTTTTTGGTTTGATTGATTCACCGATTTAACCGTGATTTTAACTGTTTTATCAAAATATATTGCCTAAATTTGTTTGATTTGAAATAAATTTAGATTGACTATATTAAAAATTGAACGACTGAAATTACTTGATTAGAGATAAATTTCCAATTATTTTACAATCGCACATTAGGAAAAGGAGGAAAAAATGAGTTGTTTCACTATGTAAATCTTATACTCCCATTTAATATTGTAGTGTTGTGTATATGTTAGTTTAAGACAGTTTAAATTTTAAAATTAAAATAAAATTTAAAAGTTATAATTAATTAATTTTTGTACAAGTTGATTGATCCTTTGACCTAGCCGATAAGGTGAACTGTTTTCGGTTTGACTGATTTGCTGGTTTAACTGTGATTTTAACAGTTTTATGAAAATATATTGGTTAGATTTATTTAATTTGAAATAAATTAAAGACTGACCTAATTAAAGATTAAACGGCTAAAATTGCTTGATTCGAAATAAACTTCCCACCCAAATAATTGTTAACTTTTATTTTACACAATCCCATATCAGGAAAAGAAAGGAAAAGTAAGTTATATCACGTATCTATACTATATATTAAGCAAAAGGGGGTTTCTAACCCCAAGCCTTGTGGGAGCTCCAATCTCCCAATCTAATTTTTCTTATTTTTTGATTTTAAAAAAAAAATCTTAGCATTTATTAACTTCTCTCAACTCTCAAGTCCTACCCTCATAATAACACTTTAATGTATTAAAAACAAACATAAAAAAAAAAATTTTGAAATCCAACACATATAAATTTCTTGAAAAGTCCCAACACATATGATTATTATCCCTCATAATAACACTTTAATGCATTAAGAACAATCATAAAAAAAAATTCTTAAAAAGTCCAACACATATGATTATTATCAAAATATTACACTTTAATATAATATAATAAATAAAAAAAGACATTTAATTACTTGAAAAGTCTAACACATATGATTATTATCAAAATATTAAACTTTAAAAATTCACATAAGAAAAAAAGAAGGCATTTAAAAAAAAAAAGACATTTAAAAATCGCAATTCACATATATAGATAATTGTAAACACAATCCGTGCATAACACGGGTGATATGTTAGCACTATATATTAAGAAAAAGGGAGTTTTTAAACCCCAAGGCCTGTGGGAGTTTCAATATCTCAATCTGAATTTTTTAAATTTTTTATTTAAAAAAAAAACTCAGCATTTATTAATTTGGTCAAAATTTCTTGATCAGCATTTATTAACTTTTTCAATCCACATGTCTTTCCACATGCCTGCATTTATTGATTTGGTCAAAAACTCATGATTAGCATTTAAAATCACCTCATACAAATAATTATAGATACAATCCGTATATAATTACTGCAGTACCCTTTTCAACTTCTCTCATACACTATGGATAGTGATAAGATTGTTAAATTATTTTTATAAAAAGTCTTAAAAAAACATAATTTATATATTAAAAAAATTTAAAACAAATACAAATATCTAAAATTATCTCATGCAAAGCACGAGTGATAGGCTAGTATTATATAAGGAAAATGGGGTTTTTAGAAAGAAGGTTTCTAAGAGCTCCAAACCCTCATTCTAAAATTATTAAATTTTCTTGATTTTAAACAATTAAAAAAATTCTCATTGGCTAGCTTCTATTTAACTTTTATTTTGCAATCCCACATCAAAAAAAGAAAAAGAAAAAGTGAATTGTTTCACTTATATAAAGTGAATCTTATGCTCCCACTTATATAAATTATTGAATTTTCTAAATTTTAAACAATTAAGAAAATTCTCATTTGCTAACTTCCATTTAATTTTTATTTTACAATCTCACATTTAGAAAAGAAGGAAAAAGCGAATTGTTTCACTTATATAAAGTGAATCTTATGCTCCAATTTATAAAAGCAAAATGAGATTTTTAGTGAGAAGCCTTATGATCAATATTTCATACCAATTTTTTTCATTTTCTTAATTTTAAACAATTAAGAAAATTCCGACTAGTTAGCTTCCATCTAACTTTTATTTTACAATCCCACATAAAGATTTTGATTTTAAAAATAATTTTATATGAGATTTTGAACTCTCGTGATTAATCTATTTTTGTGTAAGCTAGTTGGTCTTTTGACCTAACTAATTAAGGTAAACCATTTTTGATTTGAATGATTTACTAGTTTAATCATGATTTTACATATTACGATGATTCTTTCTTACTCATTAAATTTTTAAAATTTCTTTAATTATTTCCCTTCCAAAAATCAATATGAGAATTTTTTTTAAATTGATATATTATTCTAAAATAGTGAAATATTAGAACTATGTCATTTTTTTTTTATAACAAAGCATAATTTTAATTATTAATTGCCAATACAACAATTTTAATCTATTTATATTATATGTTATAGTAAAAGAACATTTGAAACAATACCCTTAAACTTATATATATAATTTTATTTACAAACAAAATATAAAAAAATTAAATATAATTATCGTATTTTTAATAAATAATATATTGTTTTGTCGTTCTATGTCGCGTTGTGATTCACGTGGTATATTTGATTGCTCAAAACCATTACCGAGTGAATGAAAAATTGAAGCCAAAGTGTGCTCCATGGAAATGAAGTTTTGGTGGAAATTCCTTAAGGTTGTAAAATGGCTTGTCCCACATTGATTTGGTGGGAAGCTTTGAATGGGTTTATAAGACTTGGGTTTGGTACTTGGGATGTGCCCCAAGGGGTACCCAAGTGTTTTAGACGGAGAGGTTATGGGCAAAATGGGCTAGACCCATTGGACCCAAAAACCACACACGCGCGCCGCCGCCGTCGAGCGGGTTAGGCTGGGCTTGGGCGCGGGTGTGTGATTGGGTTGGGCTTGTTTGACCCAATATTAATCTTTTTGGGCTAAAAATATTTAAATTTAATTTTATTTTTGGTAAAATAAAATTCAAAATTCAAAATTAAACTGGTTTGGTTTTACTGTACATCCAAACAGGGCCCTTCCCGGAATTAAATTGGTCCGGATTTACTGTACACCCAAATAGGGCCCTTCCCATTTTTGTTATCTGTTTGAATTGTAATCCAACAGATTCAAATCTATTTGAATTCAAAACCAACAGGTTTGCACCTGTTCAATTCAAAATTTGCAGCTACCGATCCATCTATAAATAGGACAACCCTCATTTGGATTTTGTAACTCTAATTTTTGTCCTTCATAATTCTGCAAACATCCTCTACATTTTGCTGCATTATTTTCTTGTCAGAGAGAGTATAAACATTTAGTGTGTTCGTTAGGCAAACAATTTATAGCGCTGCTATTGTTTATAATAGATCATTTTATCCTGGGAGATAGACGTCCAAATTCTGAAAGTACCGTGGAGAGGACGAATCTGTCTTAAGGATACAGTGTCAAACACTGGACTTGATCAGATTATAATTCAAACAAATTAAATCAAGTAAGTTATTTAATTTATTTTTAGTGTTATTATTATTTATTTAAATCAGATTTTAATTTTGTTTTTGTAACAAAATAAAATCTGTTTTTTATTTATTTATTTTTATTTCAAGTTTGATTTTTATAATCAAACAAATTCTCTCTTTTCCTTTATTTCTTTATATTCTGGTTGTTGTTTAGTACACAATAGAATTTAATTTATTTAAATATAGTGAAGATTGTCTGACATATAGCACGAGTGATATGCTAGTATTTTGATTAAACAAATTAATGGAATACCTATATCACAATTATTATAACAAATAATATCTAATAATAAATTATCATTACACTATCAAAATATTAAATAATATATGCTACAAAAATTTGTAATATTTATAATTAAAAAAATACATAATAAAATGGTGCGGTAGTGGTGGTAATTTTATCAATCAATTTATCTCTCCAAACCAACTGATACAAATAAAAATAATAATAATAATAATAATAATTAAAAAAATAAAATAAAAAATTAACATGATTTAATTTTATAGTAGGTTGAATGGTGATTTCGAAATTAAACCCGTTTGGGTTTAGTGTTTTTGATAGAACATTAATGTTTGATTGCATAAAGAAATAAAAAATTTTAAATGATGAATCTCAATTAAATGAATGAGAAATCAAAAAATATGAATGAATTGATCAAATTTTTATGGTGGGTCCGGTGATTTTGGGTTAAATAAGTTGCATGCTCATTTTTTTGTAGGCTGTAAGAATTTTACCAATATATATATATATATATATATATATATATATGTGAAAATTGTAACAAAAAATGAAAAATATGTATATTGTATGTATTTTATTAGGAAAATTCTATAATACGCACACCATTTTGAAGTGTGTACCATATCCCTAAGTTATGATATTCGTAATTTTTTGTTATGACCTATTTTGGTGTTAATAATGATTTAGTTATGACCCGTTGTGGTATTGGTTACTTATTGTGATTATTATTTTGGTTATGATCGAAAATGTCTTTACTTATACTTTATATTGTGTTTGGTTGTGACTAATTATTTTTTTTTAGTTATGACATTTATGATAATCAGTACCATAAGTATCATAATTTGCATAAGTATCACCCATTTTATTATGTATTTTTTTTTGATAAATATTATAAAAAAAATTATTGCAAATATTAACTAATTTTCTGATGGTGTGATGATAATTTATTATTATATGTTATTTGTTATAACAATTGTGATACAGATATGTACTTTTATGGTAGTATTCACTTTGCTTGTTTTTTATAACTTTTATGGTAGTATTCACTTTGCTTGTTTTTTATTTTTCAAAAAAAATTTTAGAAAATTTTACTTTCTTATTTTTCGTGTTTTTTTATTTTTGCTGAATTTTTTTATATTTTAAGCAATTTTTTAATTTTTAGACACACCTAACATAAATACAAATAAAAAATATAATTTCTGTGACAAAAATCTTTTAAAAATTCACTAAATACCAAAAATATTTTAAAAAAATACGAGAATTCAGTATATTTTTTATATTTTTATGTATTTATTAATTTTTAAAATATATATTCACAAATTTTTTACTTTTTAGATAGATCTAATTAAGGTGCATCTAAAAAAGTAAAAAAAATGCTTACAATTTTAAAAATATTCACTAAAAAAGTGAAAAACAAAAAACTTAATCGAAACAACTCAAACCAAACACACACATTATTTTTTTTAACGAAAATATTACTTAATCATAATAGATTATATCATATTCTAAATTATTGAGTAATATTTCGATAAATAAAAAAAAAAAAGACGTAACATTATCATAAAAATATATTAAAAAAAATATTTAACACATTAATTTCACTTTAGAAATTGAGCTACAAGCAAGAAGCATTGATTAGGATAGCTGCAAATTGGAAGGGAGAATAATTAATAGTTGGTGGAGAAAAAGATATAAGAAAAAGAGCAAATAGATGATAATTTGGGTATTTCATTGCAAAAATTAACGGTATATATGAAAAAGTTAACAGAAAGGAATGTTTATATATTATTTAAAATAAGAAAGGTCAATGTAATTTTTAAAATATCAAGAGAAATTTCTATAATTATTAAAAACATCAGTGGAAGTAAGTATAATTTACCTATGTGTATTTTATTAATATATAAATTTTATTCACTTTGCTCCTAATAGTAAAAAATGTAATAAAAAAATTATTTATATGTAGTCTTTGTTTAAGATGTGAGTTAATTTTTTAACTATTTTAATCTGAGATTAAAAAATTTCATTTGAGATGAACTTTTTAACTCTTTTTTTTTTAAACTTTTATTTAAAAATACTTATAATTTAAATATAAAATTTTATTTTATTAATTTTTTAATTTATTTTATCTTTTTTATAAATATTTTAACTTTAAAAAAACCATGGCAGCCGTAATTTCTTTTTAATAGATGACGGTTCTGAATTTAGCATTAGTGGTGGGAGACAGGGTCAAAGAAAGAGGCTCGTGAGAAAAGTTGTTAGACTTTTTGGCCAACACTTTTGTCTTTTGGTGATTTATAACCATTTTCTCTTCTTTTTTTTAATGGGAATATTATGAATTCCTTTGAGAAACCATATATGTGGGATGGCTGTACAAGTCAGACCTAGATGACCTTGGTCAGTTCGTGTTTGGCTTTTTCATGAATTTTTTTCAGTCTTAGGTTTCCGTTTAAAAAATAATTGTTTTAGTTTAAAAGTTAAAAATTATTTTAAAAATTAAAAAAGTTATAATTTAGGCCTCGTTTGGGAAGCGACCGATTTAGTTAAAAAGTCAAAAAATTATTAAAAAAATTAAAAAGTCAATAACTTATACTAAAAAGTCAAAGATTTCACTTTTTCTCTACTTTTTGCATATTTTTTCGTAAAAAGTCAAAAAGTCATCCCAAACATACTAATTTTTTTTACATCACATTTTAGTCAAAAAGTCAAAAAGTTACTAAAAAAACTTGTTCCCAAACGAGGCCTTATGTAAAAAAGTATAAAATTTTCATTTTCTTTCTACTTTTTTTACATTTTTTCATAAAAAATTAAAAAGTCATTCCAAACATAAAAGTTTTTTATCTCATATTTTAGTTAAAAAGTCAAAAAATTACTAAAATACCATGTTTCCAAACAAGACCTTTTCATTTTGCCAAGAAAATGTTTTAGATCTATCAATACACTTATTTCTAATCAAACGGTCAACTTTAGTTAGGAATGTATAAATTACCGCTCAATTCGCTAAAATTGTATCGATCCGCATATATCCGTACCGCTAACCGCGGTTTAAACTTTAAAATTTATAATCTGCCGACTGAACCGCTCCGCTCTATAATTAATACATATATATTTTTTAACCTCTAATGAAATATCAATTTAAAAATGAGTGTGACAGAAATTTAAGATATGAAATTTATTACAAATTAGTGGCTATATATATGAAATATATTATGTAAAATTACTTTTTGTTATATATCTAAAAAATATTATATAAATGTATGATAATTAGTTAGAATATTCAATCTGTCAATCCGTCAAAAACTGCCAAAACCGCAAGTTGTCAATCCATTAATCCTTCAACCCACCATTCGATTTGTAATTTTACTCTCAAACCGCCTAAACCACATCGCCCACACTCCAAACTGTAGTTACATCAAAAATTCGATTCAAAATAAGATTAATTCATAAGTTATTTAAAATATTAAAAATTAAAACAGCTAAAAAGTTATGAATATATCAAACAACCTAATTTATTTAACATTAATTTTTTGTTGATTTAGTTTTAGTTAAATAAATTAATTTTTAAAGTGAACCCCAAATGAAACCAAACATACTCTTAAGTCAAACAAGCCACTATAAATATACCAATAGCACAAACAAATTAGTTTGACTCTTCCCTCTATAGAATCTATATATCATTCTTTCATTATTATTATTTTTTTGGGTGAATCATCAATTTATTGTAGTTTTGCTTGTTATTCTGTGAAGGAATTCAAACATATTAACTGGAATCATTTGATATTTGAAGTGGCATTAAGCTGGTTGGTGCTATAGATACCGGAATGGGGGGTGCTTACCTCCAAGTAATTTCTTCCTATGTCCACCATACGAATTTGTTTCCTAAAATACACAACACTCAATACATGTAATATAGGGATAAAAATAAATTTATGCAAGTGGCCACTATTAACTTCAACCTTTAAGTTGTTATTACCTAAACTACCCATTGTCATTGATGATATCACAAATTTATGCTAAAAAGGGTAATTCTTAAATGCACTTGTGTAAGTTTTCAAAAATATACCTAAGTTACTTTACAAAATCGTATAAATTTTTATAAACATACGTAAGTTAACCTATAAAAATTTAAAAAATTACAACTTACGTATATTTGTGAAAATTTACACAATTTTATGATATAACTTATGTATATTTGTGAGAATCATATGCACTTTACACACCCAAACATAGGCTATAATAATTTCAATAAAAAAAAAAAAAACAAAAAATTGACCAAAAAACAAAAACCAAAAACCAAAAAACAAAAAATTGACTAATCCCAATACATTAAGGATAGTGGAGGTCAAAGAAAAAGGGGGTCTCAATCTTTTCCTTAATTAGAACTCTCCTATCTTCTCTAATCATCAACAAATCATTTTATTTAAATATCACTTAGGCTAAAAAATGAGTATCATTTTTCAAACCAAAAAAAAAAGAGATCACTTATCTTTTAGGCAGCAATTTAATTTTTGTGATCTGACAGCTTCAAAAGAAACTATATAATTTGTATGTAAGCTTAGCGTTTAGCATCATCTATATATATCTAGCGAGGAGCACCCCAACCTATTTTTATCTAGTAGATCTAACTTACCAAGCTGTATCTATCTATCTTATAATAAAAGGACACATAATCATTTTATTTAAAATATAAGAAAAAGGAAGATGTTTGATAGCTCAAAATTTTATGGTTCAAATGACTCAAATCTGTCAAAACGACGTCGTTTTACACTCAAAATCTGTCAAAACGACGTCGTTTTGAGTGATTTGAGCCATTTGAGCCACAAAAATTTGAGCTACCTAGCATTGTTGTAAGAAAAAATTATTACATAACTTTATGAGTGAGAAAAACGCTAAACTAATAGTAGAATTTTTATATAAATTTATTTCTATATATGACATCTGTAAATTATAATCATAGTCATGTGTTATATTTTTAAATGAAAAATTAGGATAAATTATATCATTTTATAATTCTGTATAACTTTTCTATTTATATAGAACTGTACTATGAGTAATTGAGTTCAAGGCATGCATTTATTTATTTATTTATTTATTTTATTTGAGTTGGAGGCATGCATCATATCCAAAATCTTGACCTTTTCTCAGAAGGGTGCAAATGTGTTTGTTTTTTTAGGTTAAAGCTTTTAGGTGAATGACCCTACTCTGAAAGTAGTGGACAACACTTTAAGAAGCTGAGAGAGAGAGAGAGAGAGAGAGAGAGAGAGAGAGAGAGTCAATGTGCAATCGGGGACTTCACCGACAAATCTTGAGGGACCTCCAAAGACAAGAGTTTGTTAGATGTATACTCATACTCGTGCATTAAAAATAAATAATAAAAAAATGGTAAAAAATTACTATAAATTTTAAATATTTTATTAAAATTCTATTAAATATTTCGTATGAATATGAGACTCATATTTATAAATTTTACACTCATATAAAATATTTAATAAAATATTTAAAATTCTTAATATTACTCTAAATGGTGGGTGTAAAGGTTTTGTTGCTTGCATCAAAAAGTTGCCACATTGGCTTCGTTTGGGAAGTTGCTATTTTAATAGGCTATTTTAGTTTTTGGCTATTTTAGTAGGCTAAAATTTTTATGTTTGGGAAGATGATTGGATTTTTTTGTGATTGGATGTGATGTTTGTGAGAGAAAAAGTGAAATGATTATGGGTTTGATGTGATATTTTGTCTTATTAACTATTTTAGCCTATTTTGTCTTTTTGTGAATTTTAGCCTAAGCTAAGCTATTTTTTTTCTTGCCAAACACCCCAATGAGATTTAAATAGGTTACTTCTCGTTTGGTTTTCTATTTGGAACTAAAAAAGTACAAAAAAATAAAAAAAATAAAATAGGTTATATAAACTAATAAAACAAAATATTATTTTTTATTCATAATTATTATACTTTTTCTCTCACAAAAATAAAAAAAGTCTCAAAATAAAAATCAAACGAAGCTAAAAAGACCAAGTTAAAAAAGTCTCAATACAAAAAAATTGACTATATTAACCAATGTCAAACGACATCAATTAGCTAAATACAGTGACAGTATTGGCGGTTATATATCACTTAATAATTTTATTTTATTTTATTTATTAATTAGTCTTTATTACATGTGGAAGGTGAAATCCGAACCACCATTCTTATGAATGTGAACAGAATTAGAGCAAGGCCATGTAGCCAAGCCAGGATGGAGTAGCTCTGTGAGACCGATCTAGGGTACTTCGGAAGCAGGGCCAGCTTTGAGTCGTGAAGGGTTTACGATGAATTTTTTAAATTGAATCCTTCGTATATCATTATTTTTAAAAAAAAAATTATTTAAATAAAACTATATCAAGATATGAAAAATAATTATAAGAACTAAATAGGATACAAATTTAGTTCCATTGCTTTACGATTTAATAAAATTTAGATAACAATATATATATATATATATATGTATATATAATAGTTGATGAAATTCAATTAATTGAATCGAATTTTTATTTTTTTATCTTACCAATGCTATAAGAGCTAAAATTAATTTGGGGGTAAGGATGAGAATTTTCGACATAACTCAGCAATATATAAAATTAGTAAGTTAGGGTTGATCATTTTTCGGCATGAATCCAACTATGACACAACTCAATAAAATGAATTATTAGTTATAATGTTCACTAAGGGATGTTATGAAATTTTTTTAATGTTTTATTGAACTTTATCTAACTAAATAAAAAAGTATGTAAAATAATAATTTAAGGCTAATATATTTTTTTTTCATTTAAGATATGTATTTTTTGTTACCTATTTTAGAGTCAATCTAGTAAAAAATATGTAGTAATAAGGTACAGTTTTTTTAATTAGAAAAATGCAATTGAGTTGAATCAAACATTTTATGAATTATTTCATTTTGTAGAAATAAATTTTATAAAATTTAACTTGTGGAAAAAAATTTAATCTCACCATACACTTGCTAAGTTTTTTTTAACTAAAAATGAAAGTTTTCACATTAAACATTAATCAGATACGAATCAAACTAACACCATAGGACAATATGAAAATAAACAAATTGGGTTAATATTGAAATAATTATAAAATAATACGACATGATACACACTCATAATTGAGAACTCTAAATTTTGTTCAAAATTAGAGGCCTGAGATGACCGCCTTGGCCGCTTCACCTTAGGGCTAGCCTTGTTCGAAAGGGGAGCAGGACTATGAGTTAGCCCCCATGCAATAAAAAATGATTCTATCATTTATGTATTTGTAATTCAATATAGATGGATATACACTACATATATCTTTCTCTTTTTATCATTTTTCTCATGTAATCTGGAACACTTGAATGGTCGATTAGTTAACCCCCATGCTGAACTAACTAAGGGCTCATATTGAACAATTCGAATGGCTAGGTCAACGCATGGTCCAATAAACATGGACTTATCCACTTCTAGATAGAAATCTATCCATGTGGGATATAATTAATCACACACAAAGTGAAACAATCAATAAAAGTGACAGAGATCTCTCAACTGTAACCAGCAATCATACACAACCTATTTAAGGACAGCAGTTCAACCTAACAAATGTCACAACAATCTATACTTCATACTCAATTTTGGTACTTATTCTCATACTAACTTAGGAATCGGAGAGTCCTCTAATTGACCATCAGCCAAAGTTTCTCTTTTCTAAGTGTTTTCAAGCAAACCTTTCTTCTAGTTCATACCAGTCCGACATCATTGCATAGTGTGGTAAGTTTTTTTCCACACAATATATATAATAATTATTATTATCTGTATATATTACTCATCATCACATCCAAAAAAAATCATCGTGTATATTGTATAGATCCACCTGAAAGGCAAAAACTGTGATTTTCATCCTAGGACAAAAAAACACTATTCATACTATAATGTTATCATCTTAGTTCTATACAAAATCAACAACGGGGATTATAAAAATCTTTCCATACATAATTTTGAAATGTCACAAAATTTGAAGGCACATTTGTTCCCCAAAAAAATATTTTCTTATGAAATTGTAAAATAAAACGTTTTTTTAAAAATTAAAAAAAAAAAAAAATTCTTATGCTTTGTTGCAACCTTAAAATTGATGAATTATGTTCTCCAAAAAAAAAAAAATTTAATGCATTAATAGTTTGTATGTATGATGGTGATGGGCTAATGGTCGTCATGTGTCTTTGAGTGGATAAAAGTGAAAAACGTTTTGTCCAATTAATTATTTTTTTATTTTTTTAAATTTGTTGATCAAGAAAAACTTTTTTGTTTGGTTGAAATGTAAGGAAATATTTTGAGAGTTGGTAACACCTGTAAATGTCATACCTTTAATTTTTGCAGTCCTAATTAATGTATTAGTTTGGCAAGTTGTCAAACTAATGACGTTCAATTCAAGCCTTGTGGAAGCGCACTAACATAACACCTCAAATGCAAGGCCAGAGTTTTAAATAATTAAAAATAAAATAATAAAAGTCATTGAAAGATGATAAAGCTTTTACTAAAATTCAACGTTACTTCCAAAAAGTAAATATATATATATGGGGTCCTATAGTTTGTCGGTGACTCAGTCTCTCTATTATAGCACTATTTTTCTTGAACCATTTACACCAACTAAAGCTCTGTTTGTTCTAATGTTTTCTTCAATTTTTTCAGTTTGGTATAACAAAGAAAACAAATTAATGGAAAAATCCATGGTTAATGAAAAATAAACTTAATTGGGCAAAATATATTTTTCGATTTTAAAAGGAAAATATTTTTCGAACTAAAATCTTAATAAGCCACCACACTATAAGTCACACCATCACCTCTACTACCACACCATTGCTATTGCTACCGCCGCCATTACCCTAGCAGCCATCACCATCTCCAGTGCCAAAGCTGCCACCACCACCACCACTGCTGCCGCCACTACCACCCCCACCTCCATTGCCCTGCCATCACAACCACCACTAATATTACCATTAGCATATTAGTTTTAAGAATACAACCAAACATAGGAATATTAGTGGTAATGGTAATATTGATATTCTCATTTTGTTTTCCTCAAATTTATCTGGCTGCTGTCAGCAATCACAATTTTTCGACACCCATCAATATTTGTAGTTCAACCATTTGATTCATTGTTATATCAATATCGAAAACAAAATGGATAACTGCAAATAATGCAGGGTTTCAACATTCAAGCTTTACCTCAGTAATATCAATATGGAAAATAAAGGGGGCTTCTATTTTCACACACCAATTTCCCTCACTGCACGATCCTTCTCAGTGCACACATCTACACCTTTTCATTCCAACAATACTTTCATCTTCAACTTTCAAAACCCTTCCTAACTAAACACTATAATAGTACTAAAATCACAAATGCAAAATGATCCTAAAACATTATCAATTACAGAATTTCTATTATCCCAAAGAGAAGCGGGAAAAACCTGAAACCGTGTGATATCACCACGCAAAGCGGCTTCCAGTTCCATCAAGAAAACGATCAGTATGCCACCCTTTCGACTGCAGTTCAGACAGAAATGGAGAGAACTCACCGTTCATCCTCTCATAAGCCTGTTCTAATACATTAGCACTTGATTCGTTAACAGACTTCTCCATGTTTGCAGCATATGCAGCAACTAGCCACCCCCGCAATGCATCTTCACCTGTAGCATCATGCCCCAACACCATATCGGTCCATCTCTTTCCACGATTTAAAATAAATTTCTCATCAGGGAACATTTCCTTAAGTTCATGAAGTTTTGAAGGCTTAACCACCCTGTGTAGGGCCCTTCCCACTTTAACATTCCCTGCATCCTCTATGAGTCGCCCAGGAAATAGGAGATCTTCTCCATATCTCAGATCAGCAGGGCTTGCTATTTTTCCTGTCTGGTTTAAGTACCAGTTGAGAAATAACTCAAATGAATAATAAAATAAAATTAGTATATTTAAGATTGGCATTTGAAATACAAACCTTGATAAAATCGGCCACAATCATTGCAGCTCTCTGTGGATTCAGTGTGTTGACAGGGGCAGCTCGCATTTCTTCAGCAACACTATAGACGTGTATGACAGAAAGAAGAGGTCCAACAACCAACTGCAAGAAACTATTCATGATAAGAATTTTGTGATAATTTGTAACATTGATTATTAGATAGCTATGTTCAGAGATACAAATCAAACTCTTTCATATACAAATATGAAAAAGGAATTTGTCATTTGAAAAATAGTGGACCATGCCATTCTATTTTCATGGGAATTCTATTCTCATAATTCAGACTTCTCAAAACTTTGATTACTTGTATTTATGTCCACCAAAAAAACCAAAATCTTAAAACCTTCTATACCTAATAGTTACCAAGAAACTCTCTTCGAGAAGGAAAACTCCTTTCCCCAAAAACTCATATCGGAACAGAGACCTCGTGCAAGAACTTGGGCTCAAGTTGCCCAATGAAAATGTCCAGGCCCAGAGGGAACTCAATTTGAGCAGGTCAATTTTAGCCGAAGCCCAACCCACTGAATAAAAAATTATGATTAAGCCCCCAACAAACTCAGGTTGCTCAGATTTGGCCCACTCAAGATACAGCCCTATCAAGCTTCATCTTTGCCAGAAACAGACACCAGTAACCACAAAACTAGGTCATTATCATTTTTCTTTAAATGATTTTCTAAATATGAAAAACCTCAGAAATGGCCACGTGCACCTTTACTACTATTAAAGAGAAAAAAGCAAAACAATCAGTCCCAAACCAGACGGTATGAATATGACACAAGCACTTGTAATTGTACCTTTCCTTCAATTGATGAACAAATAGTAGATGCTAACAGAATCCCTGCTCCAATTCCAATGACATTAAAAACAGTTGAAATGGCCTCCCCTTTTGCAAACAGATCACTCAGATTGCCTTCTTTGGCAAACGAGGAATATATTGGCAACCTTGTTGCTCTTGCTGCAACAACTGCCATTCCCTGTCAAACCAAACCATTGCCAAAATGATGTTCAGATCAGACGTACGAATAGAAATATAAATATATAAAATAAGACAGAAGGTTTCAATGGATAAGGAATTACAAAAAAACAACAAAAGGTAACCACCAGATTTTTTGATTTTTCTCGTTCAGTGGAAATGGTTATTAAACACCTAAACGAGAATATATTTTGGACAGAGCAAAAGAAATTGTACCGTAGGAGGGCATTAACTTGTGTCTCTTACCTTTGCAAAATTTCCAAGCCCTGCCACTTCAAGAAATAAATGCGGACATAAGGGGGAAAGAACTTCCAATCCAGTGCCCAAGTCATAGAGCACATCAGCTGCAATTGGGAAAGCTCATTCATTAAAAGGTCTTGCAGAACTGATAGACAGAAGCAGGCTGTAAGACAAATTATGCATCTTCAATTACTAGACAAAACTAGCATCCAAAGGAAACAAGCATCAGAAATTTTAAGAAGAACGAACTAATGTTTCTAGAACCAAGATACTAACCCAGAATTCTCCAACGCTTGGGCTCTGAATCCATCCTTGCACCCAAATTGCTGCATATGAGCTTTCCTACATGCTGCATACCATCCCTTAAAATCTGCATATCATCAACACAATTAAAAAATAAAATAAAAGAGGAATTCTTAGACAAAAGGCTTTCAGGAGTTGATATCTGTAGACTGTCCAATTAAAAATATCTTACCCAACTTACTGCAGTCGCCTGTGCAGGGGTAGGCCTCAAGCCCGCAGCAAATAGCAGTGACTGCAGAGGAGTAAGAATATTGAGAAGTACAAATTGGTAGGGGGTGGCATTTAGAGAGAGAGAG
The DNA here is from genome assembly GCF_055761805.1 of Camellia sinensis. Lineage (NCBI taxonomy): Eukaryota > Viridiplantae > Streptophyta > Magnoliopsida > Ericales > Theaceae > Camellia > Camellia sinensis. Next base: position 99,907,764 of record NC_138972.1, read on the forward strand.
AGAGAGGATCAATTTAAATCTAACTGTTGCTAAAAAGAAGATTACAGAATCTCGCTAAGACCATGATAAATAAACACAAACACACAAAACGAACAAGATATGTCAGAAACTCATCCATGAACAAAAAATATTACATTCTGCTGAACATACAGAAAAACCTCTCTAGAAATTTCAAAATATTATGAAATGAATTTCATTATGAGAGATGTTTTGCAGGAATCAAAAGAAGACCTGAGTTGATAGCACAGATAATGCTGCACTGGATAAGTGTTGTAGTGCCCGAAATTGTGTGTATCTAAGATACCCCTCATTCACACTGCATAAGCAACACACATCAGCTAAATTCGACACATTGGTATGCTACCACAAGGATTGTAATCCAAAACAGAATAAATCATCTTAGCTCACCTATATGGATAGCCTGAAGGAAAAAATTTATTCAGGAAGGATTCCCCCACCCTATGGAATACTGACCTTGAATCATCAACCACCTTCACCTAAAAAAGGGAGAAAAAATCACAGTTCAATCAGTTCGAGGAAGCAAAACTTCAACAGCAACAAACAAGTTTTGTAATGCAAATAAAATTAGATTCCTACATCTTATATGCGTCAAGAATTAAACCCTTTATAGCAACATTTCTGGTGGAAATCATGCTCCTGCTATGAGCATGGCCTATAATCAAATACTCATAATATGACACTATAATTCATCACATCATGTCATAGAAAGATGCATTTCATGATAGTGCCACTGGACATTAAGAACGTTATACTTATAAGATTGGCAACCATGAGAGAGAAAGAGAGAATGGCAATTCAGAAAACAGTAATAATAACAACCAGCAATATAACTGATCCCACAATCACCCTCTTAAAATATTATACCCAATGGACAACCATAACAGAAACATCAGAGGATGCAGAAATGGGCATCCATCAATTTAAATTGGAATTACATGTAGGAGTTGGTGATGGGACAAATTAGTGGTGGTGATGGTTCTTCTTCAAATATTAGTAGATAATTGATTCTTTATGAAGCATAATTTGGAAACGTACTATATAGTGTAAATAAATGTATGATATGTAAAATTGTTGAAAATTAAGCACAATGTTATTCAGCTCCTTATCCAGAGAGGGATTTTAAGAAAATAGCTTCTTCAAAAACTTTTTTTTTCTTTCTCTTGATGTAACAACTACTAATGAAATTCCAAGGCTCTGGAATTGAGACGGTCAGTATTTGAAATCATCAAGCTGATCTAGGAATATGACGATAAAAATATAATCATAATTAAAGTGACCAATCCCTAATATTAAAGCAACGAGATTAGCATCTAACTGAACTGTAAGAAAAAACTTCAGTGGATTTCATTCATCAAAGTGGTATGAAATTACAATGTCCTGGGTATTCTATGATCTCTATCTGAATGTTTTGGTCCTCGATATCCAAAAGCTTCAATTGAACTGGCACGACTTTTCCATTTACAACATAATGTGAATTTTAGATCACGCATTTAGTTTTCAAAGAACCAAGCACTCACCATTAAAAAAAAGGAAAAGATATTATTCTAGTCATTTTTTATCCTAAACTTTTAAACGTGACCAAATATTTTGTGGACGATTGGCAATGATGTGGCTAAAGGGAACCCTCTAGAAAGATGGTAGACAAACACTGAGCTAGCTAGAGTGTCGGAGGTGGATGACGAAAAAGCCAAGACAACTTTAAGAGAGAGAAAGGGTGGGAGCAAAGAGTTGCGTGTAATCGAAGTAGGAGGTTGAGGCATGATTGTTGCATGCGTAGAGACCTCCTTATACAGTGCAGGTGAGACTTGCGGGCCAGCTTAGCTCAAGACATGTGCCTCAACCCGTTTTCCCAAGACAAATTGAAGGTATCTTCAATCAACCATGCACCTTAAGCATAGGTCTCAGAAACATGTCATATGTTGATAATGGCTATGTATGATACATCCCTTATGGGAGTGTCTGACGAGCTCAATATTTTGGTACAATTCGGCCTTCGTGGGTTATCACGTCTTAGTCAAAGCCCCTCTCTCTAAGACTGGTCACAAGCCCTACACTGAGAAAGGGGTTGGTGAGGTGCCCAGACAAACCATTGAACTCTATTATCCAAATCCCAAGTCCTCAGGTGGTCCCGAGAGAGGCGCCTAGGCCCTACTCCTAACCAAAGTAATGCAAATGGAATGCTTTCGTTAGGGGATTGACGCATCACTTGATGGAGCTGCTGGCACACCAAGCAAACTGAGCGGGCACTTTAAAGGCACGATGGGCGAAGGATGTTCGGTGGAGCCAGAGCATTGCTCGAGTGTCTTTAATTGTCTAGGGCTAGGGCTAGGGAATTGTGTGAGCTAGGCTTGACCAACTAGTCACAACTCCTCTTTAGGAAGTTTAACATGATTGGTCCACATACCACCCCACGAGGTTGACATATGGTGCTTGAATCTTGTTAGAGAAGCTAATGGTGTGGTGATATGACAAGGCCATGTGGCAGAGTTGGACCCATCTAACTATGTATCTCACCAACTGAACACATCCTAAACCAAAATATTTGAAAGATCTAACATCTAGCTTCAAACCCTAGACTGTATATCAATAACAACCGATAGTATAAATCTATCGAACTAATAATAAATATTTCAAACAAAAAGCATAAAGCAAGAAGACATTGTTTCTTAAAATAAAAAGTAATTAGGAAAAAAAAAACACAGTTCAGTCCCAATTGGATGCCAATAAAATAATATCTAATGGAGAGATTGTGGGAAAGGTGAAAGACCATATACTTTTTCATTACAAAACCAATAAACCGGAAAGAGATGGATTATTTTGTGAAAGAATTTTTGGGCCTATAAAAAAGTGAAATTTGTGCTTGCGGAAATTCTTGAATACAAAGATATCAAATGTGCTACATCAAACTGGCATGCCCAATAACCCATATGTGGTATTTGAGGGGTCCAGGAAGGGTAGATTGGATTAAAAAAAAAAACTATCCTTAAGTTTGAACCCACGATCTCAAGATTAATAGGCTGAGTTTTAGTCACTGAACCAATAATGTTGCTTGCTCTCTCCAAATAAAAATTAAAATTTAATCTGAGTTACTCTTAGAGAAGAAGTTGAAGATGAAGAGGCATAATCACTAAACCAATGATGTCGTTTGCTCTCTCAAAAATAAATAAATAAATAAATTGATCAGAGTTACACCTAGAGAAGAAATTGAAGATTGTGAATATGATATAGAACAGTTGGCAAGAGTCATTTTTTGAATTAGGGCTTCATATAGAATGTGTTTTTTAAAAAGTCAAAACCCCAAGTACAACACAAATTATACAACCAAACAACCACACAAGCCCATCTTACAAACTGAAGCACCAATTATGACAAAATCCTAAAGTTAAAAAGCTTACATAACAACACTCCTACTAATTTTAACTATTCCTGACTTGAGAGCAATGTTGACATAACAAACCAGACAAACATGGAACATTCTAGGAATGCAACATAATTTAGAGTTCAATTTTAAGTAAATGAAATGAGTCCAAAGAACCATCTAATTAAAAGACTTACAGAGAGTTGACCATGGGGTTGGAACTGGTAGCGGCGAGACACGGAATCAGAGGTTTCGAACCAGAATACTGGGCCTCTTTCAGGCGGCGGCGGCGGTGGTTCATCTGCCTCTTTCTTCTGCATCGTTATCTTACCCTAAATAATAATAAAAAAAAAAAAAAGCCCAAATTATTCAACCAAACAAACACACAAGCCCCAACACCACCAAAATACAACTCTTCATTGAAGACTTGAATAAATGAGCTTCATTGAAGGCTTCTTTGAAATTACGATGAGAGAGAGAGAGAGAGAGTACCAGCAAGTTCATGGCGGGAAGAGAAGAAATGCGCCGGCGAAGATAAGAAGAGCAGTCAGTTCCACCCAAACTACCGCCGCCAGAGTTAGGATTTTGATTCCGAAGGAGCAAATTACGAGACGGCATATATGTTGTACACCACCTAAACGGTGTCGTCCAGGGAGGACTGGTACAACTACTTTTTGTTTTGATTTTCGAATTTTCAATAAAATTAACCTGCAATAAAATTACTACGAAAAGTGTAATTTACTTGATTTTGGAATTTTCAAAAATATTTTTTTGATTTTTGATTTTTATTTTTTAGATTCATTTGATTTAGATACATTTAAAAAGTACAAAATTTATGGAAATTATTTAAAATTTTCACTAAATACAAAAAAAAAAAAAATTTAATATATTTTCGTTTTTTTTGAATTTATTAAAAACAAATATTCTACTTATTAAATATATCTAGATTAAGTAAATTTTAAAAATTACCAAAAATAAAAAATACCACTTTAAAATTTCAAAAATTATTTTTAAAAATTCAAAACCAAAGAAATTATCTCTTCTCTGGTTCCATTTTTGTATTTCAAAATAATTTTTTTTAGACATTTTTATCTCATAGGAAAATAACTTCTCAGAAACTAATTTATCCCTAAGAACAAATGACTAAACTATTCTTTTGTGAAAAATTATTCTAACCAATTTTTATTTTTTTATTTTTTTGATCGGAACCAATCTTTTATTTGTGAGTAAAAATGATAGCACTTTTTAAAAAAGCATAAGAATGGAAATAAAAAATTGAGAATAATTCTTATAATGAGACACTAATTTTAACCAGATTATATGATTTGCCTAGATAAAAATTTGGGAGGAGGGGTCCTTGCCATGGAGAATCCACGGCCGTGACTGCTGTGACGTAAAACGTCACCGTTTTAATATATATATATATATATATTTTTTTTAATTAATTTGAGGGTTTATTAATTCTTCATTAATTCTTTCACTATAACAAAACAAAACAATAAACCCAACAGGGACGGAGCCATCTTCTGGGTCCCGCAGTCCTGTAAAGTTGAAAGGGTGAGTTTGTGTTAAAAAAATATTTATTTTATAAATAGAAAATATAATAAAATAAAAATAATTCATGGAACAAATCAATTTATGAAACCAAATTATATTTTTTTAAAAAGATTAATTTTAAAATTAAAATCAAACAAACTATACATGTTTTGATTTTTTTCAAAACTGACTTAAATGCATCAAAAGTGAAATTAAAAGGGAAAAAAATTGTATTTGAACAAATCAATTTATCAAACCATAAGCAAAAAAAATGTAACTTCAAAAAAAAAAAAACCAACTTAAGGCCAAAATATATTCAATTCACATCCAACATCTATATAAAAAAAAATAAAACAAAATTCTGAGACATTTAAACTTCAAAATCTCCTACCAAATATCCCAAAATCTGTCTCAACCGTTCTAAATTATCCAAACAAAATTCTAAAAACCTTCAATTTGAATCCTCAAAACAAAAACTACAAAGTGGATCCCCATGTCAATTTTTTAGAGGCGGTTGGGAATAAATAGAAAAATCAAAAGAACTCTCATTTCTAAATTCGGTCTCCATTGGATTGCGCCCCACTGGATTAAGTGATATTCCCTATAAAAAAAAAGAAAAGAAAAGAAAGAAAATTCATTAGAATAAATTTTATGGACTAAATTACATTACAAACATATATATATATATATATATATATATATTACTTACTTGAGAACTTTGTGGACTATGTGATGCTTGGAAAGACAAAGGTTGTGATTGTAGATACCTTGGTGAGTATGAATTAGTATCATGTGTGAGAAGATTATACCCATAAGTTATCAATTGTGGCCAATAGAAACTCCCACCATCCTACTCCATAAAACACCATGAAAAGTAAATGCACTAATACAATGTAGTCTAAAAAATAAACAAAATAACATAAAACAAGAGCTAACCTGTGGTTGACTTAAAGATGAATTTTGAACATTTGTGATATTACTTGATTGACCAATAATCTACATAAGTTGTTAAATTTATCAATACATTACACAATTTATAAAAAAAAATAATAATAATAATAAATAAATAACATAAAACAATAGCTAACCTGTTGTTGGCTTGAGGATGAATTTTGAACATTTGTAGTGTTGCTTGATTGACCAATAGTCTAAAGAAATTCAAAAAGTTATCAATACTTTACATAATTTATAAAAATAAATGCATGTCATTTGAAATTTCAAAAGTACGTAGGTAATACCTTACTAAGGCGGGTAGGTTATGAAATAACTTTTGTCTTCTTATTCATCATCTCATGCCAAGGTTTTAATCTACCCATCCCTTTGTGTCCAACATCTTTCTTCTTTATGCCCTTAACTTGTGTAATGTTGGGGTCGTCCACATCTAATTCATTGGTACCAAAACTTCCAACTCCCTTCATCATATTATTTACTTTTACACACAATTCCTTAATTCCTTCATCAACCAATTGATAGGCAGGTTTGTGCATAGATGCTTGAGTTGCTAGTTTCACCATTCTTGGACAAAGATCTCTATAACGTGCTAATATTAACAACTTCGGATCATCCTCATCCACTACAACATTTTTCTCTTCAACTTCACAATCTTTTGCATCCAATCTCCATCGGCCTAATATATACCTTTCGGGAATTTTCATAACATTCATTCGATCAAGTGCTTTGATTGCATGACTACATAAAATTTCAAAGTTCTCAAATTTCTTACATGTACAATGTATTTCTTGACAACTTTTTTCTCCTCTTAGCCCAATAACTTCCACCCTACCCTCCACAATATACTCTTTACCATTACCATGCAAGCCAATCACGCACTTAACTTCTCCTTCTAACTCATGGAATTGCTTCACTTGACAACAAAGGGACGTATCCAACTCACAATGAAATAAATCAAAGATAGGAGGGGTGTACAAACTCGTAACTTGGATTAAAATGGGAGACTTTTTCAATTTCATTCTTGGCAACTTTTTTCTAGAATCATATATTGCGGAAATTTCCTCATACCGCTTATCTACAACAATCTGATTGAAGTGAGTAAAGAATTGAACAATGTTATGATCACCCTTCAAATATCCCCTTAATGTTCCATTTAGACTTTCACTAAGTTGTGTGCTTCCATTCCTCCAGTAAATACCCACTTCATATACACATGCGCCCACTGCTCTCTTTTTCTCCAAGTTCTTTTCATCCACTCATTCTCTTGCAAGTTGTATTTATCAATCAAAGAATTCCAAGCTTCAATTAATTCATCCTCATTCTCGTAGTCATAAATGCAAGCTTTTAAATCGCTACTAAATTTTGAACCACTCTTGAACAAGTAACCTAAATGCTTCAAAGCATTTTGCATTAGGTGAAAAGTGCACAACCCATGAAAAACCTCAGGCATGATTTGTGAAATTGCTTTAGCCATTGCTTGATCTTGATCTGTGAAAAAACTAACAGGTTTTTTTCCTAACATCGCATCCAAAAATGTTTCAAATAACCATTCAAATGACTCTGCAGTTTCATCATATAATAATGCTGCACCAAAAATCACTGTCATTCTAAAGTGGTTAAAGCCACAAAATAAAGCAAGTGGACGGTACTCCTTATTTGTTCGAAAAGTTGTGTCAAATGACACCGCATCACCGAAAAGCCCATAATCTGTTATCATCTGATGATCAGCCCAAAAAATATTAGTAATCATCTCATCTACATCCAACTGAATGGCATAGTAAAAATATGGATTTTCTGCCACTTGCTGCTGGAAATATCTTAACAAACTCCCCGCTTCACCATACTGCAAGTTTCGCTGTCTTTTTGCACGTAAGTATGTTTTCTGATCCTCTCGCGTGAACCCTACAAATTTCTTCCCTCCTGCTATAGCACTAATAAGATCATGTGAAGCCTTAAGAGATATTCCACTCTCATCAGCTATGTCAATATTTATACCCTGAGCATCACATACCTTTCTCTGAGATGGCATCAAATGAGTACATTGAGGAAGATGCAAAGGGTGGTTGTGGTTGCTATCAAACTTCGACACAATCCACTTCGACAAGTCCCGCTTAAAAGACATATGCATAAATGCTTTACAATTTGTTCTTGTCTCACTTCGAGGATTTTTTATCATTGTGTACCGTTTATCTTTTTTCCTCTCTCCCTCCTTACAACAAACAAACTTTCTACTAGTCATAACACCATCTTTCTGACTTTTGTTACAATAATCTTTTCTAATACTAAACCCCACAATTCTTCCGTATTCATTATAAAACTCATATGCAGCTTCTTCTGATAGAAACTCCATACCAAGATATGGTGATTTATCCTTGGCCAACTCTCCCATTTCTTCGATGCATCCCTCAAGTCCACCATCATCCATTATACTATCCTCCATTTCAACACTAACAAATATGGGGAAAATATATATATATATATATTAAACGAAACAAGAATCTGAGCAAAAAAGTTATTAATTAATTTTAAATGCTGAGTAATTAAACAATTCAATGAAATCTAATAAATCAATTAATAATGTAAATTAATTAGAAGGATAGGGGAGAGGGAAAAAAAAAAAAGATGTGTAATTTGTACAGTAACATTGGAAATTTATTGTATCTGAGTAGATTATAATATACAATTGCAAAATTATATTAGAATTAGTATATTATATAATATAGAGAATCTTTTGGCAGACACGCTTAAAGATGTGAATCATATGCCCTCTTATTATATAAATTTTTGATATATGTTTTGTATTTTTGTTACAAATGTTATGTCATCATTTATTGAGTTATAACAATTTATGATTAAAAAATTAAATTCGCATTTTATAGTAAGATTATAGATTTTTTTATTGAAACTTTTTTTAGACCACAAAATGCATAACATTATTACAAAAAGAAATAACATTGTTATAAAAATGTGTAATATTTTCACAAAAATACATAACATTGCTATAAAAAAAAATAATTATGAATTACAAATTATCGTAACTCCTTAAAAAATTATATAATATTTATACAAAAATACATAATATGTACAAAACAAATTACATAATAAAAATTTTTTTCTTATAATATACATTTGTGTTTCTCAATCCATTCACAAAAAACAAACCAAACTATTATACTTGTTCAACCCACTAACATACTGTACAAAACAAAATACAAAACATATATACATATAATATATATAGATATACATACCAGTTTGTTGAACAATAATGGTCTGTAAATCCAGCAGAAGAACGGTGAAGTAAAAATAAAGAACACTGTTCAATCTGTTTGAGAGAAGACAAAAATGTTAGAAAATAAAAAAATAAAAAATAAAAACTAACTTTTAGAAAATAAAAAAATAAAAAATAAAAACTAACTTTTCAATCCATGTCAATAGAAAATAAAAAATAAATAAATAAAAACTAACCTTTCAATCCATGTCAATGGAGAACCTTTGCTTACGGATTAGACGGCGGCGGCCCTAGGTTCATTGTTTTGTTTATTATAGGGAGAGAAGAATTAATAAACCCTCAGATTAATTAAAAAAAAAAAACATTAAAACGGTGGCGTTTTACGTCACAACAGTCACGGCTGTGGATACTCTACAGCAAGGACCCCCAATCCAAAAATTTGAGGATCTTTGATTCCGGTCAAACAAACAAGGTTAGGACATCTATTGATGTTGGCATGATAACACCAAATCCAAATTTGGCCACACTACTATAATTTGACGATCTTCACAAATTTTAGTTCTTCATTTTTTCATAAAATGTTAAAATAAAAATTCTATTTGTTACCAAAATGCTATAAATGTAATTTCTTCAAAAAAAAAAAAATCATAAAACGCTAAATGAAAATATTATTTGTGTGTGTCAATTTCCCACCACACTGCCAAACAGGTACTCAATTGGAGAGCATCGGCAGAATAGATTAAGCCCGAACAACCTGTCACAGAAAGAAAAGATTCCTACAGTGGTTCGTCCATCCGAGGACACTCCGACGATTAAGTCAGTTATCTCTCAAAGATAGCAAAAGTGCTAAACTCATTATTCAGAATGCAAAAAGCGTACCTTAGACCCATGAGGGTGCCTCTCTTTTATAGCCACCACTGACCTAATCCCAATAGAAGCCTAGCTTCAATGAATTCTGGCTCAATGTTAATCCTGAACTCCCAGTTAGATTGGGATAAACTCTCTAAGAGTTTTATCTTTATCCAAACTGAAGTCATCTCTCATTCTAGGATTCTTGTCCCTTATCCGTTTATCCTGGATTCCGGTATCTTTGCAGATAACCTTGGTCTAGCTGAGATCACCTCGGCGTCATGACCAGGACACATGGCACCTCGATTGGCACTTCGGTGCCACATCGGCCACGTGTTGTCATTCAAAAATTATGTCCCCACAGCTGCCCCCTAGGTTCTATTACCTCAGCATCCTGAGGTGATAGAACCTATATCATTTTTTTCATTTAGCACATTGGCTAAGCTCGTTTTGTCCTTCATTACCGAGGTCATCATTCGTCGGCTCAATACGACCAAGACTTATTCTGTTTTCACCAGTGCTTCAAAACCAATAACCAAGTTTGTTCAAGTTTCTCAACTGAGATCATCCCCCTAGCCGAGGTCCTGCTCCATTAAATCAAGAACTCCAAGAGTTTCAACACGCGTATGAGTTGTCACGCACAGTATTTCAACCGTTTTTGCCACGCGTCTCTTCCCTATTGAACCGCACCTGACACGCGCCATTAAGTAGCATCGCACTTGCATGCACCGTCTGACAAGCACGTCGTCCTAGGCACACTAACTGCCATTTTGCCGCTATTCTGCGCGTTTGATCAAAATCATCTCTCTCTTCGTCTTTTCACTTTTGCATCTTCGTTTTCGTTTAAACTTTTTCTCTCCAACTTTCTCCCCCAAATCCTCCATTACTGATTTCGCGAAGCTTTCTACAATTACGTTCACTCTCCCTCTCCCGTGAGGCTTTTGCTGCATTTCTTTGCTCATTGCCACCATCTGACACCGACGTTCTTCACACCGACCTTACTTTCCTCGGTAAGCCACTGTTCTTCTTATTTCAATTTCTTGTTTTACTTCAAACTGCTGTGCTTGTACACTGTCAAGGTGTTTTTATTCATGCTCTTAATTTGTTACTTATGTGTTGATTTCCACCATTTGTCACCTGTTTCTCGATTCTACTCTTGCACAATCTGTTGCTGGCATACACACACACACATAGTGTTCATTTTGCCACTGTTCTTGGCCTTGCTCACTTGCACAAATTTTACTCAGTGCTCTTTGAATTCTTGCTCGTCTTCTTGAGTCTGAATCATGTTCTTGTTTATGTTTTCTGTGTCTTTTTTCAGATTCTTGCCCTCAATCCTTGTTTCCGTAGCCTTAGGTTTGGGACTTGTTCTAGGACTTACAAACTTTAGAAAAAATTGAAACCAAACCTCCCTTTAGATCTTCAAAAACCCTGGCCCCAGCATTCGTTTAGGTTTTGCGGAGGTCCTGTAAACCCTAACAAACCACTTCCTTTTACAATCCAACACTTTCCCCTTAAGCTGATGTTATGGGTATGAGGAGGTGGAAGGTAGACACCCCACTTAAGCTAGAATATTTCAGGCAGGAGTTCGCCATCCCTGCCGATGTTCACCTTAGGTTGGCTGGAGAGGAGGACTCCATTATGCCTAAGGACGACTCTATGCATTTTCCAGTCGTAGCCTTTATAGAGTGTAGACTTAGGCTTCCTCTCGATATTCTCTTCCGAGAAGTCCTTCACTATTATAAACTCAACCCAATGCAATTAGCCATTAACTCTTACAGAGTCATCAATGGTATTATAGCCTTAGCTAGCCGAGAAAATGCTAGGGTAACTCTAGCCGACATCCAGTACTGGTACACCATGTGTGACCTTAAGTCAGAAAAAGGCTACATTTACTACCTTAAGCTGAGGTCTACGGAACACAAACTCATCGCCGACCTCTCTGATTCCAACAGGGCGCTGGAGATGATTATTTCATCGTCTCGGGCAACTGGGAGTTCCTTCCAGATGACGACCTTCACCTCTACTCTCTTAGCCGTACACTGTTCGGAGAGGGAGATAGTAAGAGCCAAGTGTTTTTACTTGCTTCTCAAGTCTTTAATACTTTGTTCCTCTAAATATTCTGATGTCTGTATGTTTTATTCTACAGTTCTTCCTCAGCCTCCAAAGGATTTCCGCAAAAACTTATATCCCAGCAAGGATTTTAAGAAACTACGTAACTTGCCTATCAATCAACGCAAGGCTCCTCTGCTTCTAAACTATATCCCGACCTACAAATTCGTCTTGCCCGACGTCCCGAAGAAGAGCAAGTCTCCTCCTTCTGCCACAACTGTGATATCCCAATTCCGTAATATGTTAATCGGTCCTTAATAGGAGTATGATTATGTGTTTAATATGATTCTGTGTGCCATTATGTGAAAATATGTGGTTTTGAATTTCTATCTATTCACCGTAGGAATATCTATTCGATTATCTGCTTTGGAAATTAATTGAAGGCCTTATCGGCCACAGAACCCGAAATTGATTGCGCCATTGCGATTAGCGTAATTTTTAGAGCCTACGGTGAAATTTAATTGGAAATTGATTCAAATCAGAATTAATTGATTTCATTGATGAATTGGTGCCTAATTATTTATTATTATTAATTTGAAATTAGTGGGGTTTGTTGTAATAAGGCACTACACACTCTATTCTCTCCTTATAACTTCATTTGGCTGATTTGAACTCAAAAATAGAGAGAGGGCCGGCTATAGAGAGAGAGGGAGAGAGAATTGTGTAATCTTAGCTCAAGGTTTGGAGAATTGGAGGATTAAACTCAAGATTTTGCCATAGATTGAAAGAATTAAGCTCCTAGGTAAGTGAATTCATGAGTTTAATGTTGTAAATTGTGAATTCAAGTTTGAATAATAGTCAAGAACATGGATTAAACTGATTATGAGAAAATTGAGTTGATTTTGTTGTAACTGAAGTCACTAGAGGCATGCATGTAGGAAATTGCTATAAATTTCCATGTTTAAGCATAAATTGTGTAATCCATGATGAATCTTGTTTGAAATCTATGTATTTGATCATCTCTTCACCAAGTAAATTGAGAATAATGAATATCTCTCACATGCAAGTATAGATCATGGAGGTGTGAGCTTTGCATGTTTGAATTTGATGTGTTGTTGATGAGTTTGGGTTAATTTGAGGCATGCATGTAATTAAATTGTGACATTGAGCTTCATTGTGTTATAACTTAGTGTTTATATCATGTTAGAATATGTATATGTGAAGTTTGAGCCAAAATCATGCATTTGGGACCTTTGAACATCAAATTGAAGCTCAAGAACATGTTCTGGATTTTTTAGAATTTTGATGTCCGCTCGAGCGGAGAAACCGCCGCTTGAGCGTGAAATTCGTGTTTCCAGTATTTTTCTGCAGGCATGGTTTCCGGTCGAGCGGGGAGCCATGTAAAGAGGCCTTCCGCTCGAGCGCCAGAGTTCGCGATCGAGCGTAATTTTGATGCATCCAGCACTTTTGCAGGCCTCAAGGGTCCGCTCGGGCGGGGAAGTCCACGCTCGAGCGAGGACCCTGTTTTCTGAAATTTTGAAAAGACATTCTGTGTTTCTTTTTCTGTTCTCTTTCACTTCCAAGTACTCTTAGGCATGCATTGAGCATTGTAATTGAGTTAAAGAGATAAGAATGAAGCCTAAAGAGAAAAATGTGAATTTGGAACGGATTGAATTGTTTGTGACCCTTTTGTGTTCATGGAATGTGTAGGGTCGTGCTCCAGAGCAAACCAACCAACCGATCATTGTGAGTAATATCTTAACAAAGACATCTGAATATGTTGTTGTCCAATTGCTTACTTCTATGTAAGTTCTATAAGTTCATTGATTCAATTGGTGGACAATATTTGTTATACCAAATGAATGGACCAGAGGCTGTTTTGACATGAATAAATGGGCCCGAGGCCGTTTTGACATGAATGGATGGTCCAGAGGCCGTTTTGATATGAATAGATGGGCCCAAGGCCGTTTTGACATGAATGGATGGGCCAGAGGTCATTTTGACATAAATGAATGGGCCAGAGGCCGTTTTGACATGAATGGATAGGCCAGAGACCGTTTTGACATGAATGAATAGGCCAGAGACCGTTTTGACATAAATGAATAGGTCAGAGGCCGTTTTGACATGAATGAATGGGCCGGAGGCCGTTTTGACGTGAATGAATGGGCCGAAGGCCGTTTTGACATGAAGGAATGAGTGGGCCAAAAGCCAGTTTGTCATCTGAATGGGCCAAAGACCGCTTTGACACAAATGAAAGTTTAAATGGGCCAAAAGCCAGTTTGTTCAGAACCGCAGACACTTGATCTAAATTGTGTATATATGTTAAATAGAAATATGAATTGGGCCCAAGGCTGTTTGAAGCATGTTGTTCTACATATGGTTTGTATAACTTCTGTATTTGATATTATTCACTAGGCTATCGCTCATGCTTATTCATGTGTTTGTAGGTGAGCCAAGGGAAGTCCAAACCCAGCCCCAGTGAAGTCTATGTGGAACAACAAAGGTTTTGAAAAGTCATCCCTTGTGTCTCACACCCGAGACTCGTCTTCGCCTTTTGTCATTTTGTTTTATGTTGTCATATTGGCGAAGTCTTTGAACATGTCTGTATATAGTTTTCGTGGGTTGACTTAGTTTTGGATGATCCTGTTTGTACAGAACTTTATGGTACTGTACTTCTGTTGTAAGTTATTAATGTATATATATATATATGGTTTGTTATGATGTGCCATGTAAGCACAACTCTATGGACAAAGTTCTAGATTGCTTCCGTTTGGCCCCCGTTAACTCTGTTAAAATACGATTGGTTTGGTTTGAGGCCGTAGGTAATCTCATGATTACTGGCCGGTTATGTCCCTAACCCACGGGGGCGGGTTCGGGTCATGACAGAGTGGTATCAAAGCACGAGTTAATAACTCACACACTTGTCCAAAAGAGCAATAAGCGTCTAGAAAAGATCTAGGATGCATTCATGTGATAAGTCTGAATTTGAAAGCATCAAGAATATGCTTAAATGTTTTGATACGAACAATTATATGTTATGAGTTGTGACTTGCTTGTATTGCAAATTATCTAACTATGTATGCTCTTTAGTATATGCATACTTGTGAATCTTTTGTGTGAAAAATAATGCAAGTTTAATCAGATGGTGAGAACAAGAGGTGATGAAATAGAGGAATCCTCTACTGCCAGAATAGACAGAATGGAAAGACTGATACAGGAAATGGCAGAAACTTTAAGACAGCAACAGGAGTGGCAACAATAATAGCAGTAACCATACCCGCCACCTCCACCTCCGGCACCACCCGTGCCAGATAATCTGAATGATGATCGAATAATAGCACTCACCAAAGAGTTCAAGAAAATGAAACCACCACAGTTCTACGGGGGATTAGATCCGTTGAAAGCCGAAGCATGGGTCCTCGGCATTGAGAAACTGTTTGAAGTGTTCCCCTGTTCAGAGACACAAAAAGTTCTTCTAACCACTTTTATGCTAGAAGACGAGGCAAGAAGATGGTGGATGTTAATGCGAGAAAATCATAAAGATGTTGACTGGGTGAAATTTTTGGAGATTTTCTATGACAAGTACTTCTCGTAGTGTGTTCGGGATAGGAAAGTAGCAGAGTTTATGGAACTTAGTCAAGACAGCATGACTATAGCCGAGTATGAGGCCAAATTCACTGAATTGGCTAGGTTTGCACCACACGTGATTGACACTGACTATAAGAAGGCGAGACATTTTGAAGGTGGGCTTCAAGGTGACATTTTAGAAAGAGTGAATGTCTTGAAGCTGGAGACCTACATTGGGGTGCTAGACAGGGCCATCATATCAGAGGCTAACATAGCTAGACAGACTAAGTCAACACCTGATTGGAAAAGTAACAAAAGGCAAGGCTTCTTCTCAAAGAAGAAATTTTCAAAAAAGCAAAATATGGGCTCCTCAAATACTTCAAATTCTTCCCGAGACACAGCTCCCATGTGCAATATTTGTAGCAGAAGGCACCATGAAGTCTGTTACCGTGTGTCAGGAGCCTGTTTCAAATGTGGAAAACAAGGGCATATGGCCCGAGATTGTAATCAGAATGGTGGAAAGATAGCTACTAGTTCCACTGCATCGATCCCAAAGCCGGGGAATACTTTGAGATCTGCTACCACCGGGGATACCGTGAGACAGGGGAGAGTTTTTGCACTTGTTCCGGGCGATACACGGAATGCCAACGCAGTTGTCTCAGGTACTATTTTTATATGTAATCCGGATGCTTTTGTGTTAATTGACTCCGGATCCACACACTCTTTTCTGACATATGTATTTGTATCTAGATTGAATAGACCCTTAGAATTACTGCCATATCTGCTATGTGTGTCTGCTCCATCTGGGGAATCTGTATTGTGTGAATCTGTATACCAGTTTTGCGATATGCGTGTTGAGGATGCTATCCTATATGTGGATTTGTTGCCCTTGAATTTTAGACATTTTGATGTAATTTTGGGCATGGATTAGCTAACCAAATATTGTGCCACCATTGATTGTGTAACAAAACGGGTTGTGTTTAAACCACCAGAATAGAAAGAGATTGTGTTTGTGGGTAATGGGGTAGTGCCTTTACCTTATTTGATATCTGCAATGAAAGCATGTAAACTGATCAGGAAATGGTGCTAGGGTTATTTGTGCTATGTGTTGTCTGAACAATCTGTGAATGTTGAATTGAATGATGTCCCTATTGTTAGAGAATTTCCAGATGTGTTTCCAAATGAATTACCAGGGGAATTAGTAGATAGGGAGATAGAGTTTACCATTGAAACTGTGCCAGGCACCCATCCCATTTCTAAAACTCCCTTCAGAATGGCTACTGCCGAAATGAAAGAATTGAAGGAACAGTTGTAAGACCTGCTTGACAAGGGGTTTATTCGACCTAGCACTTCGCCTTGGGGTGCCCTGGTATTGTTTGTGAAAAAGAATGATGGAACCTTGCGTTTGTGCATCGATTATCGGGAATTAAACAAGGTAACAATAAAGAACAAATATCCCCTACCCCATATTGATGACTTATTTGACCAGTTGCAGAGATCACATGTGTTTTCTAAGATTGATTTGAGATCCGGGTATCATCAGCTAAAAGTTAAGGCAGAGGATGTTGAGAAAACCGCATTCAGAACGAGGTATGGACATTTTGAGTTTCTTGTTATGCCATTTGGAGTGACTAATGCTCCGGCAGCATTTATGGACTTAATGAACCTAATTTTTAAAACCTACCTTGACGAATTCGTTGTGGTTTTTATTGATGATATTTTGATATATTCTAAAGATAGACTTGAACATGAACATCATTTGAGGACTGTCCTACAAATACTTCGGGAAAGGAAATTATTTGCTAAACTAAAGAAATGTGAGTTTTGGTTGGATGAAATTGTTTTCTTAGGGCACGTGATCAACAAGGAAGGAGTTTCAGTGGACCCACAGAAAATAGAGGCAATTGTGAATTGGCCTACACCGACAAATGTGACAGAAGTTCGTAGTTTCATGGGTTTAGCTGGTTATTACAGAAGGTTTGTGAAAGACTTTTCGAAATTAGCTGTGCCTCTTACCCAATTGACACGAAAAGGGCAACCGTTTGAATGGAATGACGAAAGAGAAGCTGCCTTTCATGAACTGAAAACAAGACTGACCACTGTACCAATTTTGACACTACCTTCAGGTACGGAGAATTTTGTAATTTTCAGTGATGCGCCTTGTAACGGTTTGGGCTGTGTGTTAATACAGAACGGAAAGGTTATTGCTTACGCCTCCCGACAGTTGAGGCCACACGAGAAGAACTATCCAACACATGACTTAGAATTGGCCGCAGTTGTTTTTGCTTTGAAAATTTGGCGGCATTATCTATATGGAGCAAAGTGTGAAGTCTACACGGATCACAAAAGTCTGAAATACTTCTTCACGCAGAAGGAGTTGAATATGCGACAGAGGAGATGGCTGGAACTGATAAAGGATTATGATTTAGAGATTCAGTATCACCCCGGAAAAGCTAACACAGTTGCCGATGCCTTGAGCAGAAAATCAACGGGGAGTATGGCTTGTTTGCTTACTGAACAGAAAGAAATCTTGCGAGATTTTGAGAAGTCTGAAATTGAAGTGGTAATGTGTGAACATGGCGGATTGATAGCCGCTATTACAGCCGAGCCGGCAATCATTGACGAAATCAAGCAGAAACAGAAAGATGATGAACTCCTCAAGAAAGTGATTGATGAATTTGAAACAAGTCCGAAAGCAGAGTTTAGTGTTGAGAACGAAGTGTTGAAGTTTCGAAACCGAATGTGCGTCCCGGATATTCCAGAACTAAAGAGAAGGGTCTTTGATGCAGCCCATAAATCAGTGTTTGCTATGCATCCGGGTAACAATAAAATGTATTGGGATTTGAAACAAACCTATTGGTAACCTAAAATGAAGAAAGAGATTGCAGAATATGTGTCCAAATGTCTTCAGTGTCAGCAAGTTAAAGCTGAACATCAGAAACTAGGCGGTCTACTTCAACCTCTCCCTATTCCTGAATGGAAGTGGGAGCATGTGACTATGGATTTTGTTGTTGGCCTACCTCGGACTTCTCGAGGTATGAATTCTATTTGGATTGTAGTTGATAGACTGATTAAATCTGCACATTTTCTACCAGTTAGAACTACGTTTAATGCTTATAGACTGGCTACCATTTATGTTGATGAGATTGTCCGTTTACATGGAGTTCTGGTATCCATTGTATCGGATAGAGATCCGAAATTTGTATCTAGATTGCGGAAGAGTTGCAGGAAGCTATGGGAACAGAACTAAGATTCAGTATTGCATTCCACCCACAGGCCGTTGGGCAATCAGAACAAACAATACAGACTTTGGAAGATATGCTTCGGATGTGTGCTTTGGATTTTCAGGGGAGTTGGGAAGATTATTTGCCACTTACAGAGTTTGCATACAATAACAGCTTCCACTCTAGCATCAGTATGGCACCATACGAGGCTTTGTATGGTAGAAGGTGTAGATCACCTATTTGTTGGATAGAAGTCGGGGATAGAGCTTTACTTGGACCTGAAATTGTACAAGACACTTCTAAGAAAATCAAGATCATTCGGCAAAGGCTCAAAACAGCTCAGGACCGACAAAAGAATTATGCAGATGTTCGGAGAAGACCTCTTGAGTATGAGGTTGGTGACCACATGTTCACTCATGTATCTCCGATGAAAGGGCAAGTCAGGTTTGGAAAGAATGGTAAGTTGTCGCCCCGTTACATTGGCCCGTTTCAAATTCTGGAAAGGCTTGGCCTAGTTGCTATAGAGTTGCTTTGCCACCGGGATTTGAACAAATCCATAATGTGTTTCACGTGTCGATGTTGAGGGGTTACCTCCAAGACCCGTTTCATGTGATTGATTATCATCGGGTAGCTATAGATGAAAATATAGAATACGCTGAATGGCCGGAACGAATTGTTGATCGGCAAGTGAAACAATTGAGAAGCAAGTCCATTCCAATGGTGAAAGTGGAATAGAAGGAACACTATGGGACGGATGCTACATGGGAAAAAAAGGAGGAAATGTGACTACGCTATCCACATTTGTTTTCCGACGAAGGTAAATTAAGTTTGGAGGACCAAACTTCCTAAAGGAGGGAAGACTGTGATATCCCTGTTCCGTAATATGTTAATCGGTCCTTAATATGAGTATGATTATGTGTTTAATATGATTCTGTGTTCCATTATGTGAAAATATGTGGTTTTAAATTTCTATCTGTTCACCGTAGGAATATCTGTTCGATTATCTACTTTGGAAATTAATTGAAGGCCTTATCGGCCACAAAACCCGAAATTGATTGCGCCATTGCGATTAGCATAAGTTTTAGAGCCTACGGTAAAATTTAATTAGAAATTGATTCAGATCAGAATTAATTGATTTAATTGATGAATTGGTGCCTAATTATTTATTATTATTAAATTGGAATTAGTGGGGTTTGTTGTAATAAGGCACTATACACTCTATTCTCTTCTTATAACTTCATTTGGCTGATTTGAACTCAAAAATAGAGAGAGGGCTGGCTATAGAGAGAGAGAGATAGTGAGAGAATTGTGTAATCTTGGCTCAAGGTTTGGAGAATTGGAAGATTAAACTCAAGATTTTGCCATAGATTGTAAGAATTAAGCTCCTAGGTAAGTGAATTCATGAGTTTAATGTTGTAAATTGTGAATTCAAGTTTGAATAATGGTCAAGAACTTGGATTAAATTGATTATGAGGAAATTGAGTTGATTTTGTTGTAATTGAAGTCACTAGAGGCATGCATGTAGGAAATTGCTATAAATTTCCATGTTTAAGCATAAATTGTGTAATCCATGATGAATCTTGTTTGAAATCCATGTATTTGATCATCTCTTCACCAAGTAAATTGAGAATAATGAATGTCTCTCACATGCAAGTGTAGATCATGGAGGTGTGAGCTTTGCATGTTTGAATTTAATGTGTTGGTGATGAGTTTGGGTTAATTTGAGGCATGCATGTGATTAAATTGTGAAATTGAGCTTCATTGTGTTGTAACTTGGTGTTTATATCATGTTAGAATATGTATATGTGAAGTTTGAGCCAAAATCATGCATTTTGGACCTTTGAACATCAAATTGAAGCTCAAGAACATGTTCTGGATTTTCCAGAATTTTGATGTCCGCTCGAGCGGGGAAACTGCCGCTCGAGCGTGAAATTCGTGTTCCCAGTATTTTCTGCATGCTAGGTTTCCATTCAACCGGGTAAGTTTACGCTCGAGCGGGGAGCCATGTAGGGAGGCCTTCCGCTCGAGCGCCAGAGTTCGCGATCGAACGTAATTTTGATGCATCCAACACTTTTGCAGGCCTCAAGGGTCCACTCGAGCGGAGAAATCCACACTCGAGCGAGGACCTTGTTTTTTGAAATTTTGAAAAGACATTCTGTGTTTCTTTTTCTATTCGCTTTCACTTCCAAGTACTTTTAGGCATGCATTGAGCATTGTAATTGAGTTAAAGAGATAAGAATGAAGCCTAAAGAGGAAAATGTGAATTTAGAACGGATTGAATTGTTTGTGACCCTTTTGTGTTCATGGAATGTGTAGGGTCGAGCTCCAGAGCAAACCAACCAACTGATCACTGTGAGTAATATCTTAACAAAGACATTTGAAATATGTTGTTGTCCAATTGCTTACTTCTATGTAAGTTCTATATGTTCATTGATTCGATTGGTGGACAATGTTTGCTATACCAAATGAATTGGCTAGAGGCCGTTTTGACATAAATGGATGGGCCCGAGGCCGTTTTGACATGAATGGATGGGCCAGAGGCCGTTTTGACATGAATGAATGGGCCAGAGGCCGTTTTGACATGAATGGATGGGCCCGAGGCTGTTTTGACATGAATGGATGGGCCCAAGGCCATTTTGACATGAATGAATGGGCCAGAGACCGTTTTGACATGAATGGATGGGCCCGAGGCTGTTTTGACATGAATGAATGGGTCAAAGACCGTTTTGACATGAATGGATGGGCCCGAGGCCGTTTTGACATGAATGAATAGACCAGAGGCCGTTTTGACATGAATGGATGGGCCCAAGGCCGTTTTGGCATGAATGAATGGGCCAGAGACCGTTTTGACATGAATGGATGGGCCCAAGGCCGTTTTGACATGAATGAATGGGCCAGAGACCGTTTTGACATGAATGGATGGGTCAGAGGCCGTTTTGACATGAATGGATGGGTCAGAGGCCGTTTTGACATGAATGAATAGGCCAGAGGCCGTTTTGACGTGAATGAATGGGCTGGAGGCCGTTTTGACGTGAATGAATGGGCTGGAGGCCGTTTTGACATGAAAGAATGAGTGGGCCAAAGGCCAGTTTGTCATCTGAATGGGCCAAAGACCGTTTTGACACAAATGAAAGTTTAAATAAGCCAAAGGCCAGTTTGTTCGGAATCGCAGACACTTGATCTAAATTGTGTATATATGTTAAATAGAAATATGAATTGGGCCCAAGGCCGTTTGAAGCATGTTGTTCTACATATCGTTTGTATAACTTCTGTATTTGATATTATTCACTGGGCTATCGCTCACGCTCATTCATGTGTTTGTAGGTGAGCCAAGGGAAGTCCAAACCCAGCCCAGTGAAGTCTATGTGGAACAACAAAGGTTTTGAAGAGTCAGCCCTTATGTCTCACGCCCGAGACTCGTCTTCGCCTTTTGTCATTTTGTTTTATGTTGTCATGTTGGCGAAGTCTTTGAACATGTCTGTATATAGTTTTCGTGAGTTGACTTAGTTTTGGATGATCTTGTCTGCACAGAACTTTATGGTACTGTACTTTTGTTATGAGTTATTAATGTACATATGTATGGTTTGTTATGATGTGCCATGTAAGCACAGCTCTATGGACAAAGTTTTAGATTGCTTTCGTTTGGCCCCCGTTAACTCTGTTAAAATACGTTTGGTTTGGTTTGAGGCCGTAGGTAATCTCATGATTACTGGCCGGTTATGTCCCTAACCCACGGGGGCGGGTTTAGGTCATGACAACAACTCTCCCTACAACTTCATCACCTTGGCCAGATCAGGGATCAACCTCTGACCTTGTAGAACAGCCATCAACCTCGGCTCCACAACTAATCCCGCCTTCTCAACGCAAACGCCGACGTCGATCTGTAGCCACCGTCGAAATGGGTCGTAAGAAGGCTGTAGCAGACGACCTTCTAGCCGACATCCCCAACTCTGTCACCGCACAATCTTCACCATCCCAGTCTCAGCCAAAACCAAAGTCGAAAAGACTGAAAAAAGCCCAACCTAAGGCAACAGTAACTCAGATCGACTCTGAGGACACCTTGCCGATCTCCAAAATTGCTGAGGCGAAAAAAAGTGCCTCAGCCGCCGAAAAGAGGCCCACTGAGGCTGCTCTCTTTGAATCAACCGGTCAAAGAAGCCGAGGTCATAGTCTGCGACAGCCTCGGGGTCTATGTAATCAGATGCCCCCTGGGCTCCCCCAATTACAATTGAGGACAAGCCGATCAGAGCTGGCGACAGCGTCGACGACATTAAAGTCGGCGTTGCCCTCTCTGCCGCCTTGCTCCTTCCCAAAGATCTCAATCGCAACGCCGAGATGAGCGAGTACAAAAATTTTGCTTTGATGTTGCAGCACTCCGTACAGGTAAGCGCCCATCACTTGGTACTTTTCACTCTCTGTTTTTTCATACAGAGAGTTTTTACTAACATTTGTTTTTCCTATTTCTTCTAGGCGATCCAGCATGGCCATTCCTTCGCGATGCAAGCCTTTAACATTAGGAAAGAGTTGGCCAACAAGACCAAGGAGGTTGCTGGCTTGCAGAAGACCATTAATAGGGCTGAGGCCAAGATGAAAACTTTGATAGACCAGGCCAAGAAAGCCAAGAAAGCTCAGGATCAGGGCGAGGAGAGGGCTGGGGCCGCTAAAGCCATTGCCAAAGTCCT
Source organism: Camellia sinensis (assembly GCF_055761805.1). Taxonomy (NCBI): domain Eukaryota; kingdom Viridiplantae; phylum Streptophyta; class Magnoliopsida; order Ericales; family Theaceae; genus Camellia; species Camellia sinensis. The sequence continues at coordinate 99,931,236 of NC_138972.1, forward strand.
TAAAGCTGAAAAGAAAGAGGCCGAGGCAAAGACCGCCAAAGCCCAGGCCGAGCTCATTGCTGCCCTGGCCACAAAGGACGCCGAGATCAAATCGGCGGATGAGAAGGCGTATGCCGAGGGGGTAGCCGACGTCAAGGAAGATTACAAGAAATAAGTGAAGCAGGCATGCAACAAGGGTTTCTCCCTTGGTTTGATGGCTGCTCTGAAGGAGTTGGCTGTCCCCGAGGACTCTCCCCTCAAGAACGTCAGCAACCTCATCCTGCCATTCCCCCCTACTCCAAGCCAATCCGAGGAGGAAGCTGAGTCCGAGGAGGAAGTTAAGGTCGAGAAGAACGAAGAGGCTGCTGGGGCCAAGTCCCCAACTCTGAATGAGCAAGTCTTGGACTTGACTCAGGATGAGGAAGATGAGATCTCAAAGGATGCCTCCTCCTAGAAGACAAACTCCGAGGTGCCAATCGCCGAGAAGAGCCTCGATCAAACTCTACAGGAGATCGATGCTGAGCCCGAGGCTGAGAAGGCTGCCGAGAAGTCTTCCCAACTGTCTTCTGGGGCCAAGACACAATCCGCCGCTGACGCCGAGTAGTCTATTTTGATGTTTTTCTTTGTACCTTGTACTTTTTTCTTACTTTTGAAACGATGTAAGCTTGAATTTGGCCGACGTTCCACTTTTGTAATCTGAACAATTATTCTTCAATGTCAGGCTGAAGTGCCTTCCTTCCTTATCTGAATGCACTCTCAAATTTCTTCTTTCAATGTGATTGCATGTGTGTTCTTTTTACTCTTGTATGATTCTATACTTAGAATAATTTGCATGTCTTCAATGCACACCTTGACTGTGTAATCTTCCCGATATGGAATACTTCGGTTATACCCGCTAACAGTTTATCTCAGCCTTGGCCTAACACTTAAAAATATTTTGTATAATATTTTCACAAGTGTTATTTACAACTTGTCACTTCACTTTTTACTTAACAAGACTTCTATCTTCAAATATCTACCAAGTCTTGGCAACATGATAATCTTGGCAAGTACATAAGTACTTCTTTCAATACAACCTTGGCTTAACTTGTAAATTTTTCTAAAAAATTTCAACAAGTGTTAAACCAATCTTCCTTTAATCGTAACCTCGGCTTTAACTTTAACTTATAAATTTTTTCTAAAATTTCAACAAGTATTAAACCAATCTTACCTTGTAAATTCCAACTTCCAAGCATCATTTTCCAGCCCTCAGCCCCCTAATGTGAACTTAAGTTCCATTTGGGTTCTCATTAAGCATGTGACTTTGACCTCGTCGTCGAGGTAATATTAAAACAAAGATTGGCCGAGGTTTACCAACCTTGGTTCTTCTGTTAATCTTATCAAAATGCCCTTAGTTTCAATCTGTGTTTGACTCTGCTGATATGGCAAGTCCGGGTTAACTCAACTTAGTTCAACTCTATTATATGCAAGTATAATTCAACTCTACCATATAATAAGTCTAAGTTATTCGTTATGTTTCAATCAGAAACATCGCCAACTTAGTTCAACTCTATTATATGCAAGTAGAAACTCTGTCATATAATAAGTCTAAATTATTCGTCATGTTTCAATCAGAAACATCGCCAACTTAGTTCAACTCTATTATATGCAAGTATAATTCAACTCTGCCATATAATAAGTCTAAGTTATTCGTCATGTTTCAATTAGTTCAACTCTATTATATGCAAGTAGAAACTCTGTCATATAATAAGTCTAAGTTATTCATCATGTTTCAATCAAAAACATCGCCAACTTAGTTCAACTCTATTATATGCAAGTATAATTCAACTCTGCTATATAATAAGTCTAAGTTATTCGTCATGTTTCAATCAAAAATATCGCCAACTTAGTTCAACTCTATTATATGCAAGTAAAAACTCTGTCATATAATAAATCTAAGTTATTCGTCATGTTTCAATCAGAAACATCGCCAACTCAGTCATACTACACAAGTTTAAAAATCAAGCTAAGACTTTATTATTACTTCGGCCAATAACAAGAAGCTTAAAAAACAAAAATTCTAATGATAGAAAAACTTCAGATTGCAAGTATTCTAGGGTCTTGGCAACTCTTTGCTTTCACTGTCTATAAGCCGATATGCACCATTGCCCAGCACCGAGGTGATTCTATAAGGTCTCTCCCAATTTGGGCCAAGCTTTCCCTCTCTGGAATCCTTCTTGTTGCCGACGACCTTTCTTAGAACGAGATTCCCAACTTGGAACTCTCGTGGGTTAACCTTCTTATTATAAGCCCTGGCAAGCTACTGCTAATATGGCCCTAGCTGAATTGCTGCATTCTCCCTTCTTTCTTCCAATAGGTCCAAATCTCGGGCTAAGAATGCATCATTAATCTCATTCTCCACTCCTTGGGTTCTGATCCCTAGGATGCCAACCTCTAATGGGATTACTGCCTCTGTGCCAAAAGCCATGGCAATTGGGGATTCCCTAGTTGATCTTCTCGACATAGTCCGATATGCCCAGAGTACACTGGGTAACTCATCCACCCATCTTCCCTTAGCTGCTTCCAGCCTCTTCTTGATCCCATCCAAGATGACCTTATTGGATGCTTCTGTTTGACCATTGCTTTCAGGGAAGCTTGGAGTAGAGTAATAATTCTTGATCGTGTACTTTGCACAGAAGCTCTTGATTAGCTTACTATCAAACTGTGTACCATTGTCTTCTATTATTGCCCTTGGGATTTCAAACCTGATGATGATGTTCTTCCAAATGAAGCTCTTCACATCAACATCTTGAATCTTTGCGAGGGGTTCAACTTCCACCCACTTGGTGAAGTAATCTGTTGCCACTAGCAGGTACTTCCTTTGTCTAATTGCTTGAGGCAGTTGTCTAACAAGATCCATGCCCCATTGGGCAAATGGCCAAGGGCTGGACACTGGGTTTAAGTCTGCTGCTGGTTAATGTATCAAAGGTGCAAATCTCTGGTACTTCTCACACTTCTTAACATAAGCTTCAGCATCTTTATGCATGTAGGGCCACCAGTACCCCTGAGTAATGGCCCTATGAGCAAATGGCATGCCCCCTGCGTGGCTTCCACATACTCTTTCATGTATCTCATACAAGAAGTCTTCAACTTGTAAAGGATGTACACACCTCAAAAAGGGTCCAGTAAAAGATCTTCTGTAGAGATGTCCTTCTGCTGTCAGGTTGAATCTTGCCGACTTCAGTCTGATCTTGTGTGCTTCTTCATGATCATCTGGCAGTTTTCCCTCTTTAAGAAATACTATTATTGCATCCATCCAGCTTGGTCCCATTTCCACACACATTGTTTCATGCTCTGTGTTTAATGGTTCTATGCTTGGACCTGACAAGTAGCCCACCATTATCGTCCTTGTCTCTCCAAGTTTTATTGCACTAGTCAGGTTGGCCAGAGCATCAGCATGGTTGTTGTCATCTCAGCTAACCTGCTGTAGTCGGCAATTCTGGAATAAGGCTACCAGTCTGCCCACCTCCTTTACATAGGCCGACATCCTTTTGTTTCGGGTTGCGTATTTGCCTGTTGCCTGGTTAACGATAAGCTGGGAGTTACAAAAGACTATTACCTCGTCAGCTTCCAATGCTACTGTCAGCTTTAATCCTGCAATTAGTGCTTCATACTCTGCTTCATACTCTGCTTTAATTCTGTTGCCTGGTTGACGATAAGCTGGGAGTCACAGAAGACTATTACCTCGTCAGCTTCCAGTGCTACTGCCAGCTTTAATCCTGCGATTAGTGCTTCATACTCTGCTTCATTGTTTGAGGCTTTAAACCCCAAACGAATGGATTGTTCCAGTATCTGCCCATCTGGAGATATTAGCACTACTCCTGCCCCCGCTCCTTGTCGGTTTGAACTCCCATCAACAAACAGTCGGAAGGAGTCACCGATGTAAATACTGCATAGCCTGAGTTTTTCTTACTTCCTTTGTTCTGCTCTCCCTAGCTGGGTTTCTCTTTGTTCACTTGGACATCGTATCCCTCGGCTCAACGGAGCCCGATGTATGATGGCGTCTGGTGTGAACTCGACCACGAAGTCAGCCAAAACTTGGCCTTTGATTGTTGTTCTAGGTTTGAATTCTAAGTCATATTGGCCCTACACCACTTCCCATCTGGCTATTCTGCCTGTCAGATTTCCCTGCTACAACAAGGACTTCAAGGGATGCTCAGTTAACACCACAATTTTGTAGGCTTAAAAGTAATGATTTAGCTTATTTGAAGCCATTACTAAGGCCAGTGTTAGCTTCTTCAAGGGTAGGTATCTGGTCTTAGCATCAGCTAAGGTTTTGCTCACGTAGTAAACTATCCTTTACTCTCCCTTTTCTTCTCTAATTACTACTGCACTCATTTCATGCTCTGAAACTGCCAAGTATAAGAACAGCCCCTCTCCAGGTACTAGATTTGAGAGAACTGGAGCTGTGGTCAAATATTTTTTCAAGTCGGTCAAGGCGACTTCGCACTCTTCTGTCCATAAGAAGTTAGTGGCTTTCTTCACTAAGCTGAAGAAAGGTTTACATTTGTCAGAACTTCTGCTTATGAATCTATTCAGGGCTGCAGCCCTTCCAGTCAACATCTCCACTTGCTTTGCCGATGTTGGGCTCTTTAACTCCAAAATGGCCTTGATTTGATCGGGGCTAGCCTCAATGCCCCTTTTGGTAATCAAATATCCTAAGAACTTACCAGACCTAACTCCAAATGCGCACTTCGATGCATTGAGTCGGAGCCGATATGTTCTAAGGATGTCAAAAACTGTCTTTAAGTCTTCCAGATGATCCTCAGGTTCCTTAGTCTTCACGACCATGTCATCTATGTATACCTCCACTGTTCTGCCTATCAGATGCCTGAACATCTTAGCTACCAGTCTCTGGTACGTTGCTTCTACATTTTTCAACCCGAAAGGTATCACTCTGTAACAATACAGCCATTTTGGGGTGATAAATGCAGTCTTCTCCTCATTTGGGGGTTACATAGCTATCTGATGGTACCCCCTGTACGTATCCAGGAAGCTCATCCTTCCATGCCCTGAAATGGTATCCACCAATTGGTCAATCTTGGGTAGTGAAAAACTGTCTTTGGGACAAGCCTTGTTCAGGCTGGTGAAGTCCACACATACCCTCCACTTCCCATTCTTTTTCTTCACAACCACCGTATTTGATAACCATGTCGGGTAATTTACCTCTCGAATGGCCCTAGCCTCCAGAAGTTTATCCACTTCCTCTTCTACTGCCTCGACGTGCATCAACGTCGGCCTTCTTGCTCGCTGGATGACAGGTTTGGCCAACCTATCCACATTTAATCTATAGCAAGTGACCTCGGGGTCAATGCCAGGCATCTCGTACGGCGTTCCGGCAAACACCTCAATGTTTGCTCTCAAGAACGCCTCTGGCTCTTTTTCCTCTTCATCGGCCAAACCCGAGCCAAGAAGGAAGAAACGCTCTTCATCCCTTTGCTGGACAAGGATTTTTTTCAGGGCTTCCTCACTCTTTTCGGCTGGCTCTTTGCCGACGTCATCTAGGACTTCTATGTCCTTATCTTCAATCTCTGCGGCTTCTGCTTCTCGTATATTGCAGGTGGATTTCATTGCTGCCATGGAGCAATTCTTTGCTTGCACTTGATCCCCTCTGACCTCCTCAATTTCATGCTCTGTTGGGAACTGCAATAACTGGTGCAATGTTAAGGGAACAGCCCCCATTGCATGCAACCATGGCCTTCCTAGGATAACATTGTAAGGGGAGAGAGTGTCAATTACTGTGAACTCAGTTTTTACCTTCTTGGTGCCAGCTTGCACCTCCAAACTTATTGCCCCCAGGGGCCACGTCGACGTTCCATTGAACCCGATCATTACCTTCTTGGTGCCAGCCTGCACCTCCAAACTTATTGCCCCCAAGGGCCACGTCGGCGTTCCATTGAACCCGACCATTGGACCATTGGATTGTTCCAAATCATCTTGGTGAAGGCCAAGCTCCTTGTAACACCTGACATACATGATATCACAAGAGCTACCCTGGTCAATTAAGATGCGTTTCACTTGGCATTCTCCAATCTAGAGGGATATTACCAAGGCATCATTGTGTGGATGTTGCACCATCTCTAGGTCATCTTCAATAAAGGACACCACTGGTCCCTAGCACTCGTCTGCCCTAGGTCTTTTCTACCGGACCTGGTACGCATGCTGCAAGTGTTTTACCTTCTGAGTCTCCCCACATATTTCGTTCTCATTGACCTTTGAGTAAATCACATTGATCACTCGAGGTCCGCCTGTCTGCGGTTGTGGTGTTGTCGGTGCCTGAGGCAGTCTTGCTTGCTCTTCCCTTGTCCTGGCCTCGTCTACAAGGTCCCTTAAATGACCTTGTCTTACCAGGTCTTCCAGATGTGCCTTCAGAGCTCTGCACTCCTGAGTCAGATGCCCATCTTCATTGTGGTAAGCACAGTGCTTGCCAATGCTTCTTTTCCTAAATTCACCCAGAACCCTTACTGGTGCTCTGTAATAGGACTGATTTCAGATTTTTTCCAAGACTTTGTAAACCGAGATTCGGAATACGGTTGTGATTGCTTGCGCAGCCCTTAATCCTGTTTTTGGCTAATTGTATCCGTCATTACCTCGGCCTCACTTCGGCGAGCCGTTTCCCTTCTCTTGTTTTGACGCCTTTGTCCCCTGCATGTCTTCCTCGGCCCTCGTATACTTCTCAATTCTAGCCATCAGTTCCTCCATACTTTTTGGCACTGTCTTTGCCAATGATTTTCGAAGCAAACAATCATCTTTCAGGCTGTTCTTAAAATACACGATCGCCACCTCTTAGTTGCATCCTAGTATCCGGTTGAATACCTCATAGTACCTCTTGGCATAGGCCTTAAGGCTTTCATCCTCACTGATTCTCAAAGCCATCAGGGAGTACACCCTTAATGGCTGTAGCTTGTTTGTTACAAACCTGGCCACGAACATCTTGGCCAGGCCTTCTCAGGTTTTCATAGTTCCTTTCGGCAACTTGTGAAACCAGTCCAATGCAATTTCCCCAAAGGACGAGGGGAACACCTTGCAAAGCAACGGCTCGTTCCCGGTGTATAGCGCCATCGAGTTCAGGTACAAGCCGACGTGAAAGTTAGGGTTCAACTTACCGTTGTATATCTGGAATCTCAACATACTGAATCTTTTCGAGGCCTCAAATTTGTCCAACTCTACCAAGAACGGCGTTCTCGGCTTAACCAGGGAGGTTACCTCGGCATCCTGTCGTTTCCTCTAGAGGAAATCCCTCAGATCCTCTTTGGTCCGTCTAGGAACTCGGCTATCACCGGATTTCAACCTCTTCGTTGCGCTACTTCCAGTGTCATTATGAGTCCTTTTGGACCTCCCTCCATTGGTCGTATCGAAACAGAATTCCTTCCCTTGAACATCCCGATGTTCTTTGGTGCATGCTTCTTTGGTTCGACGTGTCTTTTGGGATTCTCTTCTCGTTGATTCTCCATGCCCGTCCTTCCGTGAAGGCCGATGAGAATGTCCTTTGGTCCTGTCGTGCTGTGGGACTGCAGGAATTGTTTTCTGCCCCCTTTTCGGGCATCTATCTTGGCCGCTGGAATTGGCGTATCTTGTAATGGGAACGGTGGCTATATGACGTTTTACATCATGAAATTGACGACCGTTTGCAGGTCCGCCAATTTGTCCGTAACTCCCTTTATCTCTCCGTCCCTCCGCAAGCATCTATCTTTTCATACCTGGAGGTCATTCTCGTTATAATACCTGCATCGATCTGCCTTCTTTGGTACGTCGCCCTCCTCGCAGACGTCTTTCTCTCCGGGATTCTGATCCCGAGTTTCTTCATTGCAATTATCCTCCTCTAGGTTGGGATCAAAGTGCTTACCACTCCCAGTAAGAATGTCATCCCCAACCTTTTCTTTTTGTCCGTCGTTAGCCATCTATTCTCTTTTCTTTCCCACAGACGGCGCCAAATTATGTATGTCAATTTCTAACCACACTGCCAAACAGGTACTCAGCTGGAGAACACCGACGGAATAGATTAAGCTCGAACAACCTGTCACATAAAGATAAGATTCCGACGATGGTTCGCCCACCCGGGGGCACTCCGACGATCAAGTCAGTTATCTCTCAAAGATAGCAAAAGTGTTTAACTCACTATTCAGAATGCAAAAAACGTACCTTAGACTCACGAAGGTGTCTCTCTTTTATAGCCAACACTGACCTAATCCCAATAGAAGCCTAGCTTCAATGGACTCTGGCTTAATGCTAATTCTGGACTCCCAATAGAAGCCTAGCTTCAATCTTTATCCAAACTGAAGTCCTCTCTCATTCTAGGACTCTTGTCCCTTATCCGCTTATCCCGAATTCCGATATCTTCACAGATAATCTCGGCCTAGCCGAGATCACCTCGACGTCATGACCGGGACACGTGGCACTTCGGTTGGCACTTCGGTGCCACCTTGGCCACGTGTTGTCATTCAAAAATTATGTCCCCACACTATTTGTGAACCCATTGCGAGAGAGGCATAGAGCAAGAGTTTTATCAAATTTTGTGTCAAATTCGAAATAAGTTAAAAATAAAAAATAAAAAATAAAAAATAAAAAAAGAAAAGACAAAAGAAATAAAGAAAGAAAAAAAAGTGTAATTCATGACAGCAATACAAGCCTCAATAACATTAATCCATTATAGCCACATGGAAGTCTATTTTCCAAAATACGAGACTCAAGGCATTTACAGAAATTGATCGAAAAGAAAGAGAGAGAGAGAGTAATTTAAAATAAAAAAAAAAAAAAAAAAGTCCTTCAAGGTCAATTGGCATACTGATTCTCACATAATTAAATCAGGATCATCTTCATAGTCATAATCTGCATCATTTGATTGTCTGATTCTCTTTGCATCTCTTGGCCCTCCTCTTCCCTTCTTCGGTTTTCCTCTGCAAGTTCACCCACAGATATAAGAATGGGAGAATTACAAATCAGTGAATTTTTGAAAAAAAGATTTTGAGATAGATGAAAAAAGCTTAGAATTTTAATTATTAATATTTATAATATATGGAACTTTTTGATAAATTTATACTGAACAGTAATTTCCCCTATAAGAATTGCAGGGTTTGATAAATTTATCCAGGGTTTGCAAAGCAAAGATGTCAATTAATAACCATAGACAAATGATATCTGGTTTTTTGTAAGCTTCAAATCTTGATTTATTGCCTTGAACAATTAAAATAAAAATACTCACTGTCCATTCGCCAAAATACCTCCATCTCGTCCAACAACATGCTCTTCTGTCTGGAACACAAATCATCAACAAAACAAGAACAGGAATCACAATAGCAAGTTAAACAATTATGTTGTAAACAAGGGCATGCCATTTTAACATAACAAACACCCCCTCTGTTTATTGAACAAGATCAACTAACTCTAAAATGGCACCCAGATGTGATCATTAATGATAAATATTGAAGATCATTTCTACGAAAGTAAGATATATTTAACCAAAGGACTTCATGTTAGCCATATACAATAAATAGTTCATTGGAATGCAGAATATTCATGGTAATATATTTGGTTAAAGAATCCCTCCCCAGTTGATCTAGAACAATTGGGATATCCTCTAGAAGAAATAGGGGGCAGCAACATGTTATTGGGTGGTGCACTCCTAAGGAAATGCTATTACCTTGAAAATTATTAATTTTTATTTTCAAAGGTTAGAAAATTTAAAATTACTGTCTCCATTTTTTCAAAAATTACCAAGGAAAATGCTGTTGCCTTAGAAAATTAAATTGAAAAATACTTTCTTCAATTTTCAAGAGTAAGCAAATTTAGAAAATACACCATGACCAATTTTAAATCACCTTTTTCCAATTCTTTCCTTCACAAGTATGATCTCCTCACATCCTTGAAGAATGAGCGAATTGCAAATTTGCTACTTAATTCCATAATCATCCTAATGTCACATATCTATGTTTCGCATGCAATCCCATGTGAGCAGATGTTTAAATTATATATGCTGAAGTGGTTACAAGAAACATGAGCTCAAAGCTGTGCTGCATTCATTGCTTGTACAAACAATATTATAATTGCATAGCAATACACATTAAGTGTTTCCTTCAATTATGCAAGAATAAAACTATAATCAGTTCTCCGGGAAAGGCATTATAAAGAGAAGAAGAAGAAGAAGAAGAAGAAGAAGAAGATAAGCATGGAAAATACTGGAAGTACACTGCAATTGACAGATCCAGAATACATACAGCTGGTGAGGTGACTGAAGACAACGAAAAGAGCCTATCTTCAGGCTGAAATTTCCTAGACCGCTTTAAGCTGCAGCCACAATTTGGAAGAAGTTGTTTCTGTCGTTGGTAATCGATAAAGATTATTATCCAACTAAAATTAAATTCGGAATGTTTATGAATACTAAGGAGTTGTTTGGGATGACCTAAATAAGTGTACTTTTTGTCTTTTTACGAAAAGATGTGCAGAAAAGTAGAGAGGTGATGTGATGGAAAAAAGATAAAAAGATAAAAAGTGTGTACTTATTTTGGGTAGTCAAACTTGGCCTAACATTTACATTAAATATCATATGCATTTCAGTTTGGAACATCTAATTTTTTTTATTTTTTTTTTCTACTAATGCTGTGTTTGGTTGAAGAATTTGAGAAGGGATTTGGAAAAGCAAAAGGAAAGGGAAAAGTGTGTGAAATTCGGTGAAATGTAGGTATATTTTATTCACATTTCACCTACATTTTCCCTTTTCCTTTCCAAATCCCTTCCCAAATCCCCAACTGAACACAGCGTAACAGAAGCAGCAACAAACTAATTTTGTGTTACATATCTGGAGCAAGTTAGTACAAGTTCAGGTTTCTTATCAGAAACATATATATATATATATATATATCCAAAAGAAACCAACAAGAAACATAAACAAATAAATAAATAAAATCCTCTCCACGAGATTGATGACTTAAGGTCTATCAGTTGTCACAAATCAGCTTTTTGTCTTTCCAAGGTTCTCAAAGTGGAGTTCTCTTTGAATGACATCTATATGAAACCAAATGTTGTCCATGAAGGTCATATGTTGCAAGTTTTTCTTTTTCAAACACTATCAAATTAAAAGATAAAGATCACACAATTTTTCTTTAAAAAATAAATAGAAATAAGATCCAGGCAGAAGCCAATTTCTTTCAAATAGGATCGAATATATAGTAATGAAGTCGAGACTTGTCTGGTTTTAATTTACAATTTAATATGCCCAAAAAGTTAATTTTCTTTCCACCCAGAGTAGATGTGATCGGTTAAACAACTAAACTTGATACTACCTTGAAAGGAGATGATCTGAGGTTGGCTGCAATGATTCCTCAATTTCATTCAACCTTATCTAAAACCATATCCTTTGTCAAACCATCAACTATCAAGTTTTTTCTTATTGTCTTAACCCCAAATATTTTTGGCCTTCCCCGGCTTCAAAGGACCTTCAACCTAAATAAAATCACTCACTTTTTCTGGGCATTTAGTGAACTTTGTAGCACATGATTACACCGTTGTAAATGTAATGAATCACACGTAATTTGACAATATAAAAAAAGTCCTTTAACAGAAATTAAAATAGTCAATGGTTATGCATAGCACTTAATATGAATTTGTTTAAATTTCCGTAAAAACTTGTGTAAGCCTATTCTTTCATGACATTCATTAATATAAGGCCCTTGTCAGACCAGTAAATGATCTCACCATTATATTGGTGTCTTTGAAATTATGAAGATGACTCCAATTAAATAACATACCATGGTGTTCAAATCAAATGAAAAACACAATTGGGTGACTTCAAAAAATAATAATAATAATGATGATTAATGTACAAGGTTTCCAGGATAAATGCAATATGTCAAATTACTATGACTAAATGAAGAGTATCAATGCACAAACAGTGACTTATCAGTTCTTGTTGGTGATAATAAATACATGTGTTCTAGTAAAGCATTTTATGATGAAAGAATGAAGGAGGAAAATTGTATTAACAAGATGGAATAATGTAAACAATTTTCTATTTAAGCAGTGGTTCATAATGGACTGTAAGTCTGTAACATTATTTATTCGTAAATAATTGGCCTTGTGTTTTCATATAGCAATTAACATATTCATGCATCCAGTGATGAACAACACGTGTTACCTGTCAATCACTCAATCAGATATAGTACTTCACATATTAATAAAAGCGAAAGGACAGAAATAGTTGTCATCACAGGAGAAAAGTTAATAGATTTACAGGGTAGTGCTCTTAGATGATGATAGGAACCCTTCATAACCTTTCAATACATTGCCACATTGGCTTGGATCCTGTAAATAACTTGTCTCCATATCATACACCTGGAATTATGATGAAGTGTTAGGTTTTGAGAAGATAAAAGCTCAAAGAATGTAACCCTAATCATCAAATAATTTGACCAACTCAGTTTTTAGTTGTAGGGGTGCACAAAGGAATGGAAAACATGCAAACTGAAACAACCTGTCATGGGTTGGATTCAGCTGGTTCTGGATTTGGACTTTGGCTAATTTGAACCAACCCAACCGAAAAATCAACACCTATATATATATAATTTTATTTATGGTACGTGCCTTAATGTCATTGTATTTAATTTTGTTTAATCACACAAGGCATGTTAGTAAGCATATTCCAAAAATACCCCACTAATCATTCCTTCTCACGAAGGATAGCCCCATCTCCCATTAGTTTTATATTTCCATATCCTTTTAGTAGCTTTTTCCCAAAAATTCATTTTTCAACATCTTAGTACCTTCCCCAAATATCATTTTTTATTGTTTATATTCTAATCAACAAACCCAAATGCAAAGTTATCTCATAATTTGCATTGTTAGCTAGAGATTTGATGATGTAGAATGTAGACAGGAAACCTTTTGCCACAAAATATGAATTGCATTAAGGTCCTATTTGTTTACCGGATATGGGCGTGAGACCGGATATAATATGTGGTGAGTCCCACATGTTTTTTTGTCTCCTTATATTCCATATTTGGTTGCTCCGGATATGAGGAGTCGGATAGTATATAATGCAAAAGGGGATATGCAATACCACCTCCCCATGGTATTGTATATCTCTCACAGTCAGATATAGCTCATCTTTTATCCAAAATTCAAAAATAATTACTCTCCTCTTATCCCATCTTATATCATATCTTAACCAAACCTAGTACAAGTGGTCCTACAATATATATAATCCATCCTTAGGTATTACATATCGTCCTCAAACTCTTAAATTCAATCCGGGCAATCAAATGGGGCCTAAAGTAATGATAACTCAAAGTGAAGTATGATAAAGAGTCAAAATATTGAGGAGCTCTTAATCTTGTAGAAAGAGATTACAATTTTGTCATTGTTCTTGTTATCATATCTTAACCAAACCTAGTACAAGTGGTCCTACAATATATATAATCCATCCTTAGGTATTACATATTGTCCTCAAACTCTTAAATTCAATCCGGGCAATCAAATGGGGCCTAAAGTAATGATAACTCAAAGTGAAGTATGATAAAGAGTCAAAATATTGAGGAGCTCTTAATCTTGTAGAAAGAGATTACAATTTTGTCATTGTTCTTGTTATCATTTAAGGCACCATGAACTTAAAAACAGCAACAACAACAACAACAAAACCAAAAAAAAAAAAAAAAAAAAATTACCTAACAGGTTAGGACTAAAAAGCATTGCACCACTCACATTGAGCTATGGCCTTTGAAATTTCTCCACAAAATAATAAAAATTATAAATAAATATAAATTCCCATTTCTACAAGGTCTATATTCATGTGACATTGTGATCAAACCCAACTCCAAAAACTCAGGAACTTGTTAAATCTATTCAAACCCGAAACACCCAGAAAATTCAAGACACAAATCATCGATAAGCATACAATACAACAACAGACACACACACACACATATATATATATATGATTTGAAATAGATAGACAAAAGAAGAGTGATAAAGAAAAGAAATCACCTGTTTTTCGATGATACGGAGGTCTTCGTGAAGTTTGGCTCTTTTGCAGAGAAGAGCAGCGAGCATGGCCGATGGGTTCGAAGAGTTTCGTTGCCCTGAAAAACATCATATACAACAGAAACAATGATCAAAACGCGAAATTTCAAATTCGGAAAAAATAGACAAAAAAAAGAGAGGAACTTTTAGCGAATACCTTCTTGGTCCATTGTCTTTGTAAGAAAATTTCGGAAAATTGAAGAGTGAGAATGTAATCAAACGCTTGATTGATAGAAAAACCTAGGTACCTAGGGTTAGGGTTGGGGTTGGGGGCAGTCCTCGACTCCGGTGATCTCGCACTTGTTCATACATCCTTCAAACTTCCAAAACGTTTACGTTACGATGGGGTTCTGCTTCTCTACTTTTGATCCCACTATGTCGTTTCTCCAATGTCAAATCAGGTTCTACCGCATAACAATATATTTATTTATTTTTGTACAAAATAAATATTTTGAAAAATGTCTCATAACTCAAATTTTGTGGCTCAAAAGTGGCTCAAATGGCCAAAACGACGTCGTTTTGGCCATTTTTATGTTGTTCTATACTCAAAACGACGTCGTTTTGGCCATTTGAACCACTTTTGAGCCACAAAATTTGAGCTACGTAGCATTGTCGAAATATTTTTTTCTTGGATTATAAATGTACAGTTTAGGGCCGTTTGGAATAAACTTTTTTAACGTAACGTTTTAAATATTTTAGGTTGGTTAAAAAAAATTATTTAAGATAATTTTTTGATTTTTTTTTATAGTTGATTTGATAATTGTCAAAGAAAAAATATAATGATTATGATTTAAATATGATATTTTATTTTATTGGCTAAAATTAATCTATTTTATCTTTTAGTGAGCTAATTTAGTGTTCGTTTGGCTAACATTTTGAAACTAAAAAAGTACAAAAAGACAAAATAAGCTATATAAGCCAATAAGATAAAATATCACTTTTTATCCATAATTATTACACTTTTTCTCTCACAAAAGTCAAAAAAATCTCAAAACAAAAATCAAATGAGGCTAAAAGAGCCAAGTTAAAAAAGTCTCAAGCTAAAAAAGCCAAGTTAAAAAAGTCTCAAACTAAAAAAGTTGATTATATTAGTCAATGCCAAACGACCCTTTAACTCTAACTCATATGCCAAACCAGCCCTTTGTTTTAATTTGGGGGATTTTACTTGAGCTCTCTCATTTTATTTGTAGAGGTGTTAAAAAAATAAAAATAAAAAAAGAAAAAAAAAAGAAAAAAACTACTGGTGAAAAGAAAATGTGTCGTAGCTCAAATTTTGTGACTCAAAAGTGGCTCAAATGGCTAAAACGACGTCGTTTTGGCCATTTTTATGTTGTTCTGTACTCAAAACGACGTCGTTTTGGCCATTTGAGCCACAAATTTTGAGCTACGTAGCATTGTCCCTGGTGAAAATAGTAAGAGCTCCGCTACGTAGCTCGAATAGGTTGTGGCTTGAGTGGCTCGATTTTGAGTTTCTATCTGGTGTGTGTGTGCGCGCTTCACTCAACTCTCATTTCAATTCAAAAAAAAAAAAAAAAAAGAAAGAAAAGAACAGAACAGAACAGAACAGAGTGAAGACACCCAGGCCCCCTTCTCTTTCTTCACCACTTACCCTCTCTCTTTTTCTCTCTCTCTCCCCCCCAAACACACATAAACACAGTTAAAGGAGACCTCTCTATTTCCTCTTCATTCAATCATCTCTCTCCACTTCCTCCTCAATCCCTCCCCTCCTACCTCCGCCATTTCCGCACCTCTCGCGATCCCTAATAATACTCTCACACACACACACATAGAGTTGTTCAATAATAATGTCTAATGGTTTGGTTTGTGATTTTGGTGGTTACGAGTTAAAAAAGTTATGAAATTCCATCTCCTGTAAATTGGGGCATCCGGATAGTCAGCACACACAGAAACAGCATAGTAAATCTCCTCTCTCTCTCTCTCTCTCTCTCTCTACTTTGTACTTTTCTTTTTTTCTTTTTTTTCATTTGAAATGAAATGCATGGGTAAAACTGAGATGAATAAATGGGGGTGTATACAGTTATGTGGGTGTATGTAGAAGTCGGGCCATTTTCGAGCCAAAGAATTCGAGTTACGAATCTTTTCTGAAATAGTAAACTAATTTAATTCGGTTCAAATCACCAATTTAATTAGTTTTTTTTCTAGCTTTGTTTTAGTTTTGGTTACAAAAATAGTTGTACCGTTCAAATTAGTTTAATTTTTAATTGTAAAGCTTTTGACATAGATAAATTTGTTCATAAAATTTGAATTTTTAAAATCCTTTGATTAAAAAAATAAGATCCCCAGTGAATATGGAAATAGTCAAAAATAGTGGAATTTACATTTGAATGTTAAAAATTGTAAAATTAAAGGCTACTTATTTTTTTATCAGTAGAAAAATCCATTAAGGTAAGCCAAACGACACTTACAAATGAATCCATCCAACAAAAAAACTTACATCAAACAAAGTAAAAATATTATAAGAAGCAAAAATGAGAAAACCATGAAAATATCCAAAAATATTGTTCGTGCTCGTATTGCGAAACTGAGCTAATCATAATAGATCGATAATAGAGTATTGTTAACACCATAAATCTGCAATTTTTATTATTATTTATTTATATAATTGCAGGACACGTGGCATCCTCTTATTCATTTGGAAGTTAAAAGAAGTTATAGAGATAATGGAGAATATGAAGGACAAAGTGGATGAGTGGGAAGACAAAGTGGATGAGTGGAAGGACACATGGCAAGACAAGAATGAAGATGGAAGAAATGGGTAGTTACTAAGTAGTTATTGCTGTATTTTTTCTTCTATAAATAGCCATTAATGGCTACATTGTAAAAGATCCAGAATTCATAATCAAAGACACTTGATTTCAATATTTCTTGTTATTTTCCTTATCTTAGGAGTAGTTTAACATAGATTTATATTTCGAAGCATTTATTTTCAGCATTTCCATTTCGAAGCATTTTATGCACTTTCTTTTCGAAGCATAGGAGTAGAGGTAAGTAATTATTACTTTGATTGTTCACTCAATCATCTTTCTCCGTTCCCCATTCTTCTTTTAATTTTTCTTTTCTTTACACTTGGCAATCTTGAAGTCCTCTTCGTTGAGGCAAAAGAACCGTCAACACAATCGCTTGATAATTGGCTTGAATTTAATCTGTAAGGATTTTTCAATCCTTGCTGGCACGCTCGCATTTATGATATTTTCCTTCGTAGGAAAAATAAGCCAACATTTTAGCCAACAAGTATATGTTTGAGATAAAATCATAGGTTAAAAATGCATGTTGTTGAGTTGTTGCAGGTCAGAGTTTAGAAATGCATGTTGTTAAGTTATTGCAAGACAAAGTAACTCTTTATTGCATTTCAGATAAGCTTTCGTTTGATTATCAATAAATAAATGATAAAAAAATAAAAATGATAGAAATTTAAATTTTTTTGAATTTTTTATATTTTTTTGTAAGAAAGTAAATCTTAGTTACCAATCTTTTGAACTTCAGTATTTTTTTTGCTTGGATTTGAATTTTACAAAAAAATATGTTGACAACCAGTGGCAGAACCAAGAAATTAAACCAGAGACGGCACTTATTAATTACAATATTAAAATTTTTTATAAAAATATTTCACATAAATTTTTACCATTAACTTCAAGAAAGATAAAAAAAAAAAAAATCAATGTGTTTGGTTTTAGTTTTTTTGATTCAGTTTGTTGAAAACTAAGTTTTTTATTTTTCGTATTTTTTTGATTTTAGGGAATATTTTTTAAATTTTAAACAATTTTTTCACTTTTTTTAGATGCACATTACCTAGATATGTATCCAAATAGTAAAATATTTAAAAAAAAATTAATAAATATACAAAAATACAAAAAATGTACTGAATTTTCATATTATTTTTATATTTTTTTATATTTAGTGTATTTTTTAAAGATTTTTTTCACAAATATTATATTTTTAGGTATATTTATGTTAGGTGTGTCTAAAAATTAAAAAAAAATGCTTAAAATATTAAAAAAAAATTATTAAAAACATTAAAATACGAAAGATAAAAATGTAGAATTTTTTAAAAATTATTTTCTGAAAACTAGAACCAAATAAGCTAAATATTATTTGTAATTAGTGTATCATGAACAATATTAAAAAAAGTCACGGATATAAAGTTTTAAAATAAATTATATAATGATAAAGTAATTTTTTATACAAAATATGCGTAAAAATTCAATATAATAGTTATACTATGTCATCATTAACATGTGATATCATCAACTAATAGTAAAGAAACACATGGAGAATGAATGCTACATGTCAAATGTAACTAACAATTCAACAAATTCTATATTTTTATTGAGATTAATTATGTTTGCATGTCAATAGTGATAGACATCACCATTATATTAGAATTTTCATAGATAATAATATCGTAATCACTTTATTTTCAATCAAAATAACCATTATTATTCTTATTATTTTAAAAATGTCATTGATATTTAAAATAATATTTTTATAAATTTTTTTATTTAAAATATTTTCTTTATATTTGTTTAAAAAAAAAATAAAATTCAAAAAACCTGGGGTACACGTGACCCCCGGACCTTTGTCAGCTCCGCCCCTGTTGACAACTAAAAATTTGCTTCAAAATAGAGAAAAATATGTGTGATAAAAAATTTAAAAAAAAAAAAGAGAGGAAAACATGTATAATAATTTGATACCATTAAACACAAATGCAATGTGGTATTCTGAGCCTTGGGGCAATTTGAAAGTATTAAAAAAAAAATTATGTATGCTCAATTTTTTAATACATTTTCTTAAATTATTGAAAATTATAATTTATTTTCAATACACCTAATATTTCTTTCAAATTAACTTTCAAAGTATACCTAAATAATAAATAAATTAAAAATCCTTTCAAACTATACTTAAATAATAAATAAAGTAAAAATCCTAATTTCACAGACAACTCAATTTGTAAGATCAAAATTCATAATGGGTTGTTGCTCGTGAATGTTGCAGTGGAATTTTCCATCAACTTGTTTGAATCTCCCATGCCATTAACTTTACGCGAGGCCTCCCTCACTCATAGCCCTTCCTTATGGTTGGAGTTTGAGAAATAAAACTTGAGTGGAGATTGATTTCTTTATAATAAACGAAAAGTGAATTGAGGCCTGCAGTGCAGTGAATAAACACCATTGCTTTCATTGATATATATGTTTTTTTAATATAAAAATCAAACCCACAAAAACGGTAGCGTTTTATTGCCACATAAAGGTGTTTTGACAATACCCACCTCAAATTTATTGATATTGATGATAATAGTGAGTTTTGATGAAGTAAATTGAAATTTTGGAGTGAGTAAGAACATGGAAAAAAATTAAAACTTAAGAAGAAGATGAAAATAGTTGAATATAAAATATACGAAAAAAATAATATTTTATTTGATGATTTAACTTGCAGTTGACCCGTGCAATGCACGTACTATTTTTAAAATATATATCTATATATTTGATGGTACAATGTGTGGTATAGAATAATAATTTTATTTTTAATTTAAAATTAAAATTAGAGTATTATTGTAATTATTTATTATCATTATATTACCGTTATCGTTCTATAAAATTGTTACTTGAATACTTATATATATATATATATATATTAATTTTAGTTAAATTATTTGTGTATTTTGATAATTTTAGTTCAATCGTATTATAAAAGTATAATTATTATATAATAATGTTGTATGATATATATTAAATTATAAAATAGTAAAATAAATACTCATTTTAATATTAAAAATAATAGTTAAATTATAAGAAAAATTAGTAATATAAAATTAAAAGTAATTGTAAGTATTTAATTTTCATTTATATTCATTTGGAAAATAAAAATATGTAGAAATAAAAATTATATAAAATTTATTAAAAAATAAATATAAATATGTTATAGTTGATTTATTATATAATGATTTTATATGATAGATATATATATATATATATATATATATACATATATATATTAAATTATGAGATTTCAAATAAACACTCTTAATTAAATTAAAATTTCAATTATATAGAAGAAATTCAATAACGACTAACTAAGAAAGAGTCACATAGCAACATCTAAAACTAAAAGAAAAAAATAATGAAAACATCCAAACCACAGACACATCTCAGTGTGTGAACTGATTAATTATTTGTAATATTATGTCAAAATATAAAAGAACTTACTGTTTAACAATTGAAAAAGTAACTCAAGTAGTAAATCTAGATTTTAGAAGTTCCTCGAGAGTGTCATTATTGTGTAGATTTTTCCTCATGTATGCTGTGATTATATAAAATAATATAAGAAATGATATATAATTTCATATATAGAATCACTATAAAATTTAAACAACAAATTCATAATATAGTTTAATATATAATTGATATTGGGTATAGAATAATGCATAGGAAAATAAGAAGAAGAAAAAAAGGGAATTTAGCATTAAAAAAGTCCTAATACCCTTGAAAGAATTAAGGGAAAAAAATGTGAAACGCTGTAACACCCTGAAAATAATTATAATAAATCAACCGTAACGATAATTAAATAACAACATAAATTAGAATACGATATCCTTTCACTTCATAAGCTACAGTTGTACAAGAGGAGTGACACATATGATATACATTCATAAATAGTATATTTGAAATGTACAGCATGTGTTACGAAACAACAAAAAAGAAATAAAAGAAACAGATAATCATATGCCCTAAAGGCTTACATTTTTCCAAGTCAAGGCTTGGTTACAACAAAATTGAGTCTTAAGTTCAATACAAATAAAGCCCTAGGCTTGTACAAAAGTAAATACAAAATATAATAAAATTGAACCTTCAGCTTCACAGTCCTCCCAAGCTAAGTCCTTGGTGGAGGAATATCACCAACACCTAAAAATAGTTTCCCCAAATAGGGTGAGCCAAAACCCAGCAGAACTAATCTAACATAAAATTTATTAAAAAAACTAAATATAAATATGTTGTAGTTGAATTGTCATATAATAATTATATATATATATATATATATATATATATATATTAAATTATAAGATTATAAAAATAATTTTTTTAATTAAATTAAAATATCAACTATATAAAAGAAATTCAACAACGATTAACTAAGAAATAATCACATAACAATGTCTAAATCTAAAAAGAAAAAATATTGAAAACATTTAAACGATAGACACATCTTAGTGTGTAGAGTGACTAATCAATTGAAAAAATAATTCAAGCAGTAAATCTAAACTTTAAAGGTTCCTCGTGAGTATCATTGTTGTGTAGGTTTTTCCTCCTGTGAGTTGTGATTATATAAAATAATGTAGAAAATGAAGTATAATTTCATATATAGAATCATTATAAAATTTAAAAGATAAATCCATAATATAGAACTGGTATTGGGTATAGAATAATGCATGAAAAAATAAAAAATATAAAAGGGCAAATTTTCATTAAAAAAATCCTAATACCCTTGAAAGAATTAAAATTTACAATAAAAATATATAGAAAATAAATATTTGTCAAATAAAATAGATAAAGTTAGTATAATTTAAATTAGTTTTGGATCTGTGTAGAATTTTATATGTAATTAAGAAAATGCATGCTGATGGCCTCTTTTAGAAGGGAAAAAAAAAAAAACCCCTTTAATGTGCCACTTAAACATGAGAAAAATGCTACTTTTAATAATATATATATATATATATATATATGATGTGTATTGTTCTTATTAATAAATATATATTAAGATATAATAGAAATTAAAATTTTAATTAGGCGTAACAAATTATTATTTGGATATAAATAGAATAACCCTGTACCAAACTAGGCCGAGAAGCACAGATAACAGGGAGATTCTATTTGCGCCCAAAAAATCATTAAGTATGCCTAATTTCTCAGTACACTCTATTAAATTATTTAGAATTATAATCTCCTCTCAATGCACCCTATTTTTTTTACAAATTGCCCTTCAAAGCACACCCAAATAATAAACAAATCAAAAATTTCAAATTACACCACTTTAAAAAACCCATTCATAAACCCTTAAACAATTTTTTCATTACAACTATCTGTTTCATTTACATACAAATAACATTTGGTGTGAGTTATTCTATATGGCATCATATTTACTTATATGTGTTCTTATTATATTAGTGATAACCCCATGAAACACTTAGTTGAAAAACCCCATGATAATTTCATGAAAATTGAAAAACACTTCTGTTGTTGAACCTTCATGGCATCTCTGAATGACCATCTAACAATTCCCAAGAACTAAAACTTTCCAGGATAATACTAGTTGATGTTTGATTAATTGAACGAGACATTACTTATTTTTCGATTTGATTAATTAAACAAGATACTATTTTTTTTTATTTGATTAATTGAATAAAAAAATTATTGTGTTCTTGACAATTCCCAGATTTTTTATTTTTATTTTTACAGTGGCACATATTATTTTGTTCTTGCTTTGTTCTATTTTTAAGTAACAACACAATAAAAATTAATGATATTGATGATAATTGTGAGTTTTGATGGAATGGATTAGAGTGAGGAAGAAGATAAAGAGAAAATAATTAAAACTTGGAGAAGAAGATGAAGAACATTGAATTTGAATAATACATATAAGTGATTTGAGTGTATTATGAGGAAAAATAATATCTTATTTTAAAATTTAATTGACATTGTCCCATTAGTAAATTTATGTTAGAGTATAATAAGGATTAAAAATTAAATTTTTTTATTAGACGTAATAAATTATTATTTGAGTCCAAATAGAATCATCCCAGATAACACCCTATCAAGCCCAAGTCCCAAGCCCAAAAAGACTTTAAAACAATGCAACAGTGAGCAGATTGGATTTTCGTAGGCTCATGCTTACCCGGACGCGGAGAGTAGAAAACGGTGCCACACTTTTATTTGGGATCCTGACCAATTATTTTTTAAAATTTTCACTGATTTGATATTTTTTTCAATAAAATAAATTAAATACAGAGTTAACGTAGAAGCGTTGATTTAGCCCCCGTTTAGCATTAGCTAAATAGAGATTTTTTTAGTTAAAATAGTCATAAAAAAATATAATAATTTTTTTTAATTTAATAAGATAAAATTATACATCTAAATCATAATCATTTTATTTTTTCTATCAAAAAAGTCAAAAAATCTATCCCAAACGAGACTTTTTAGCTCTAGGCTAAAAAAATAAAAAAACCAACCTACATCCCAAACGAATCCTTAATAGATACTAGCGATGTGTGTAATTCAAATAAATAAAAATAAAATAATAAATTTATTATATATTATGTGCTACTCAAGTGGTAAGAGTCATTTGTATCATATTTAAAGTCTTAGGTTTGAATTTCACTATCTTCTCCATCTAATTTTTTGTTTCAAATAAAAAAATTGAGATATCCACTTGGTGCAAAAGTTTCATGACATCAACTAAGGAATTCCATTGACGTAAGTGTAAGGTGTAAGTTGCACACTTAAGAAAAGTCCTAATGATTGAGGGACTTTTCTTAGGTGTGCCTTGCATATGGTATGCAAGGCACTTACACCTTTCTATTTTACTTTTACACCTTTTATGTATTGAGTTATACAAAAATATTTGAAAACAAGCACATTGGTGACCTGCTAAGCAGGTCACTTTCCAGGTAAATGAATAAAAGAATATATTATATGACTAAAAGTGTAAATTGTCACAAAAGGTGTAAATAATTTCACAAAATGTATAAATTTTCACAAAAGACATAAATTTTAACAAAAGGCATAAGTAATTTCAGAAAAAAGCGTAAGTGATTTTTGAAAATTTACACAATTTGTGAAAACTTACACTTTTTGTGAGAACTTACACCTTTTGTAAAATTGTTTACCAAAGGTGTAACTTTTGACAACTTACACATAATACTTACAACTTTTGTAAAACAAGTTATACCTTTTCTGAAAGTTACACCATATGTGAAAAATTTTATTTCATAAAATTTTGACAACTTATACATAATACTTACATCTTTTGTAAAACAAGTTATACCTTTTTATGAAATAATTTTTAGAAAAGTTACACTTTTTCTGAAAAAAATTATGACACAGAAGGAGTAACTTTTCAGAAAAGGTTCCACGAAAATGTGTAAATTTTCAGAAAAAGTGTAAGTTTTAAGAAAATGTATAAATTTTATGAAAGAAATTATTTCACAAAAAGTGTAACTTTTCAGAATTAGTGTAAGTTATTTCATAAAAGATGTAAGTAAATTCACAAAAGGTGTAAGTTTCATTTTTACAAAAGGTGTAAATTTTATGAAAAAAATTATTTCACAAAAGGAGTAACTTTTCAGAAAAGATATAAGTATTTCTACGAAAATATGTACATTTTCAGAAAAAGTGTAAATTTTAGCAAAATGTATAAATTTTATGAAAGAAATTATTTCACAAAATGAATAATCTTTCAAAAATTGTGTAAGTTATTTCCCAGTAAAAGTGTAAATTTTATAAAAAAATTATTTCAGAGAAGGAGTAATTTTCAGAAAATCTGTCGATCTCTGTCTCTTCTCAGTCGATCTCCGTCTCTCTCTCTCTCTGTCGATCTTCGTCGATCTCCGTCTGTCTCTCTCCATCTGTCTCTCTCTGTCGATCGCCCTTCCAAACGCTTCGTCTCTCTCTGGAATTCTAGAGAGAGAAATACCAAGCCCTCACAAACGCCTCTTCTCTCACACATGGCCATTATTTGAACAACAACATAAATACAGTTTGATTCGATTGAAGGAGCTCTTCGCAATTTTCGTTCCTCTCTTTCTACCCGAAAACATCAACAGATCTGGACTTGGGTAACTTCTTGGCTCCAATTCGATCAGGTTTAATATCTTCTTCTCCCTTTTAGATCTGGGTTTGCTTCAATTCCGAATTGGGGTGATTGATCGATTGTTTTAGATTTGGGTTTGATTCGTTCTCGGGTTTTTGGGTTTCAATTTTGTTGTTTTAACACAGATTGAGCTTAGATTTAGCTATATTAATCATTTCTGTGATCATTTTCATTCATTGATCGTCTCATTTTTTTGTTTGATATGTTAGATTTGTAAAATAGGACTTGGAATTGATTTTCCCCTTGACAAATAGGGCTTGGAATTGATTTTCTAGATGTTTTTCTACCTCAGCAGTTTCAATATTACGAGTCATTGATCCGCTCTTTGTTTTGTCCTTCTGTTTCTTAGATAAAAAGGTGATTGTAGAACTTATGGTATTAGCTCATTGGATCTGCTAAATATATAGCATTAATGAAGAATCTTTTTCATGTTGTTTTTGGAAGCTTCAGTTGTTATGAAGTGATGTTCCTATAATCTAGATATCTAGTGTGATATTTGAATTTTGATTTGATGATTCGTCCTGTTCAGGGAGCTAAAATTGCAGATCAACATGTATGCATATCATGCTGGGGGACATATATTGATGAATCAGATCCTTGGAATAACCCGTCATGGAAGCTTGGATATGAAAATAGCTCAACGGTATGAACCTTCTCTTTCCCCTATTGGTAGGTAAAGTCATGAGTTGTCAGGAATTGTTTAGTCTTGCTTAAAAGAGTTCCATTAAAGAGGTAAAGCAAGTATCTTTTGGCCATCTTTTACAACATAGTGAACAAACATTCAATATTTGGGAATCACCGAAAATTATGAAGTTTGGAAATTATTCCGCAAATAGTAGCTTGTAGAAGTAACTAGCATAACTCTTATATCACTAAGTAAAAAGAGGTTAATTTTTAATTATTGAGTTATGTTACATGGACCATACGAGTATTGCGTACAGCCAGTGTTGCAGCTGATTTGGGTAGTCACGGTGTTAAAAAGTGAATGTTTTTGGTCAAGAAAACCCATTTTCTGGTAATGATTCTTGACTTCTTTAAATTGTTCATATTAGATAGATTCGCATATAAATCAGGAGAGTTTTGTTGTATATCAATAGAGTATTTTGTTTGATAATGAGTTACTAATTGTGCTTAATGTGATATGATCATGTGGGTTCATTTGCAGCACTAGAAGAAGCAATCCTTTTGCTGCATTCATAACTTTAGAATTGTTATATCACAAGGGAGGGTGGTGACCTAGTGGGTAGTAGGCGGTATATTTGTCCTGTTGTTATTGTGACTTCTGGTTCCTTATGAAAATGCCCTTTATGGGGTTGGGTTATGATTTGTTGTGAGGTGTTTATATACATGGCATAGGTTGCACAGAATATACAGGTTACAGACAAATTAAAAAAAAAAAAACTAATATCATGTTTTTGGCCACTAAATAATTGGTAGCCAAAAAGGAAATAAATATTTTTAGCAACTAAATAGTTAGTAGCTAAAAAAAAATAAAACGAAAACACTATAACACTAAGCCTTATTATTGTAACCTAACACTATAACACTAAGCTCCAGTATTTTAGCTAAATTTGTGTCAATTTATTAGGGCTTAAAACAGGAACTCAAGCCTTATTATTGTAACCTAACATTTCCAATACAAGAGTGGCCTTCAAGGCAGAATCAGAGACGCAGCAAGTTCCATGCAGTCCACTGCTGGACTTGCCATTTTCATGTTGTGTGTGTGTCATCATGTAAATGGATTGTAATGATCACTATTTTGTTAATACCCAGCTCTGAGCTCTCTAGTAATTGTTACCTTAATGTAGATAAAGGGATCAACCTTTTGTAGTCTCATAGCTAAACTGCAACATAGTGCTAGGGTTCACATTGCAGGGGGCAAATGCAGATTTAGATGGCTATCTAGGTAAATAGAGATTAGTGAACCGCTCATATATTGGCTGACTGCACTCAACCCATAGAATATACACTAAAATCTTTGGAGATATTCTAGTATGTTTCTCACAACACTCAACCCTCAAAATCTGCGATAGAGCTCCTCAAGCTACTGCACAAGTTAGCAAACAATTAGAATAACACACATTTTTGTTGACCTTCACTCAACTCTCATTTAGAAAACTCACATCAGATTTAGTCATGTGCTATTACTTATGATAAGCATTTATGTTGGCTAAAACCACTTTGGACATCAAGTAATCTTGACGAATTCTTCAGAGGCTTCTAATATTCTTTATGGCGTTGTGCTGCAGAATGTTTCTGAGTTTTATGGCCTTGATATCCTTGTATGCTTCTATTTACAGAGTGTGATATACGCTCATGCTTAAACACTCTTCAGTTTCTCCACAAGAAGAAGGAATCCCTCAATATGGTATGATATTCAGTTGATCATGCTCTAGCATACTTTTTGTTAGTTAATAGTGGTTGAACATATATTGCTATGTTATATTCAATTAAGGGTTTAACTAAAATAAGATTTTTTAGAAAATTCATGTCTAATTAAAATCTTTTGTCGGACTGTCTGGCTAAGGCAACTAATTAATTTTGTTGTCTGTACTTTAAATCTGGCATGCATATAAGCCTTTTAAAATATTTGAATTGTCTAAGCCAACGCATCACCCATATATCAAAACAAACCCAATTCCCAAACTGCCCCCAAACCACTATACAAATGTCACGGGCACCTTTCCCATGAAAAATAGGACCTGTAATAATAGACGGAATACAATTATCACGCGTAGGTTGGGACTTACAGCCGAAAATGCCTTAAATCTTAACTGAAAAAAGGCATTAAGGGGGCGAAACAATGAAACAACCCCCGAACCACTATACCAATGTCACAGCCAGCTTCCCCATGACAAATAAGACCTGTGACAACAGATGGAATCTAATTCGGGTGCGTAGGTTGGGAATTAGAGCTGAAAACGTCTTACAGTTAACCGAAAAGGGGCGTTAAGGGG
The DNA here is from genome assembly GCF_055761805.1 of Camellia sinensis. Lineage (NCBI taxonomy): Eukaryota > Viridiplantae > Streptophyta > Magnoliopsida > Ericales > Theaceae > Camellia > Camellia sinensis. The sequence continues at coordinate 99,959,102 of NC_138972.1, forward strand.
GCGAAAATACAAAACAGCCCCCGAACCACCATACGGATGTCACAACTAGCTTCATCACGACAAATAGGACCTTTGACAACAAACAGAATGTAATTAGCACGTGTAGGTTGGGAGTTAGAGTAAAAAACGCCATAAACTTAACCGAAAAAGGGTGTTAAGGGGGCAAAAATGCAAAATAGCCTCTGAACCACCATACGGATGTCACAACCAGCTTCTCCATGGAAAATAGGGCCTGTGACAACAGACAGAATGTAATTAGCATGTGGAGTTTGGGAGTTAGAGCCGAAAATGCTGTAAACTTAACCGAAAAGGGGCGTTAAGGGGGCGAAAATGCGCAACAGCCGCCGAACCACAGTATGGATGTCACAGCCAGCTTCTCCATGACAAATGCGACCTGTGACAACCGGCGAAATGTAATTAGCACGTGTAGGTTGGGAGTTAGAGCCGAAAATGCCTTAAACTTAACCGAAAAGGGCGTTAGGTGGGTGAAAATGCAAAACGGCCCACAAACCACTCTATGGATGTCACAACCAGCTTCCCTATGACAAAAAGGACTTGTGTTATGATTCTACATTGTTTGACTCCTGTTTTTCAGGTGGCCTTTGTTTAATATATTTTTTTTCTATTTTTGTTTCACTCTGGGACAGTCTCCAATATTTTTGTAGTAAAAGAGAGCATGATGTGCTTGGGTTTATAACTTATTTTCCTTACTTCACCACAAGAAGTAATAGATTATGTGATCCATGACCTCCACCATTTCTCGATTTTTCCACAGCTTCTGCAAGTTTTGCCCCTTTGGCTACTTCAACTGTGGTTATGTAAAATTTCTTTTATCTTGAATGGAGGGACCCTCAGGGAGCAATTTTTGGCTGGAGTCTTAGGCATTGTCAAGAAATTGAATTAGGGTGTTGTGTGTCTTTGTAGTATTTGAGATGATTGAGTGGTTTTCTCAAACTGTTAAAATGATTGATGTCTATTTTCATCGCATACAAGATTCCAACGAATGGTCTCATCCTCATGATATTTATTTCTATAATCAATTTGTTGGTTGCATCATTGACTACATATTCTTATCAATACAATTGACTCCATATTATTTGTCCATTTTGTGCCAATTCTGCAAACCACCTTTGCTCTATGAGACTATGACAACTTTGGCGATGGAAAAAACTTTAAAAAATAAAAATAATGAAAGAAAAGGAAAGGGAAGATAGTATAACGCAATATTGGTTTAGTCCTTTTAGAAATTCATGTTGTATTTGATCATTAGTTTTGCCCAAAGGTATTTTCATTACTATGGACAATTGCTACATTAGCAAAATATGCTACAGGATTATGTGAGGACAGGTTATATCACTGAGCTTTGATTTGTTGCTTCCTGATCTTGTTGTAGGTGTTCGCCTTCTGTTTTTGTAATTAAAAATTCTTTGTTAAAGGCATATGTGCCATTGTGCTGCTGGTAAAATGCTTTGTATCTTGTCAAATTTTTTGTTTTTCCTTAATTGTAAAGAAATGCATGCCTATACTGAGTAGTTATAGATCACAAGGTGCATGTGTGAGTGACATGATAAACATACTTGTTTCAGGAACTTATTATGCTGCAATCATTGAGAATTGCACTGATTTTGTTGGTCGTGTTGTGCTCGTGGATGTTGGTGCTGGTAGTGGTATTCTGTCATTATTTGCCGCTTTGGTTGTTTAAGTTTTATCTGTGTTTGCGCATGAAAATATACTGACATAATAGATTTATCTTTGTCTGTTGGTCTTCTAGAATTCTATCCCAACTTCACCCTCTCATTTTCTCTGCCTCACTTTTTTTCTCATATCAGGTTAGTGCTAAACAAATTTATGCAGTGGAAGCATCTGAAATGCCAGCATATGCTTGCAAACTCACTGTAGTCACAACCATAGATCACCTTTCGACGAAGCTTTGGTTTGAATCAATTCTTCCTCATTTGCTACAAGTACAAGCTGAACCATTCAATTCTTAATTGTGTATTTTGTGTGCTGCGAAAATGATGAACTTGCTCTGAACTTGCTTGATTTCAGTTCTGAATTCGAATTATTATTATTATTTTCTGTCATATTAGATTGGAGCATGTGTGTGGATTTTAGCTTGTCATATTTTGGTGAATTTCAGATGTGCTTTGTAGAAGACTATAGTATTTGATCCAAGCATTGGTTTTTCTGTGCTGCGAAAATGAAGAATGTGTATTTGCTATATCCAAATTTTTGTCATCTCTTATGTAATTTGTGAAAGAATAGCTTCTACTGATAGAAAACCAGGAAGCAGAGAAGAATAAGAAAGATAGAAAAATGAAGAACTAGATTTTATTACTAATTTCTTGAGAGAGAAAACAATACAACTCAGGTTTTATATATTCTGAGCCATATTGTGTTGATTTAGTGGAAACATATACAGCTGGATTCTGCTGGTTTTAAGAAAAAGATCTAAATAATATGAGAAGAAAAATTCTCAGATTGATTGTTACCTGAAATTGAGAAATGTAGAACCCATCTCCAAATTTTTTGGTGAAGAATTCAGTTGGTTTCATAGGGGAATTTGGTCTATAAGAAACACTGAAGTTAACAAGAGCTTCGACTCTCTCTGGCCTGAATAAGCAAAGGTACCAAGCAACTTGAGCACCCCAGTCATGTCCTATCACAAATGCCTATATAACAGCACAACAACACTCTGTTACATAAACTTTATATCCCAAATGATTTGCTTGTAGCACTGAACTGAATGTGAACTATATGACAACTAATCTAAATTTTTATGCCTTTAGTTGAACTATGGGGTATGATTGTAGTACCCAATTTTGCATGGTGATAGAACCAGGGTCAGACTTCCCGATAATTACTTGACCACCTACTATGAAAATTACGTTTTCTCTTACAAGTTACAAGTCTGGGGTAGATTGGATGATCACATAGATTGGACTGGATGATTCTGTGATTTAAAAAAAGTTGAACTCTAAAACTATTTCTTGTTCCAATTGGCCTGATTTGGTTTGAGTTGAAATAGTCTTTTTTTTTTTTGGAGGAGGCGGAGATTACTAAAAAAATCTTTTGTCAAATCTCACCTCATAGTATCAAAAGAAATTTATGGGAAAACATGAAGATATCATTATTATTTTACTTTTTGAATTATGTGCCAGAACATTTGTTGTAACTTGTAAGTTAGAGTTTGTGAGAAAAATAACTTAAATAAATTAGTTTTTCTGAAATGAGCAAATGGATACTTTGCTTCAATTTAAACAAAGGTCTTATCTTGATTTTAGTTACATGAAACATTTTTATTCTTGGATGAAGCATCATATTTGTGTTACTATTAGTTTATGATTTTGTGCCACTCAACCCCCATAAGCCTATTTGATTACTGTATATGCATTTATCCTTGCGACATTTGCTAGATGATACCTTCAATTTAGCATTGCGTCATAGGCACTTCAAGAAATTACAAGCAAATTGAATAGATTATTACGTCATAGTATTAGTTTTTTTTCTGTCACTTAGCTTTTTGACCTTAGGCTTTTTCACTAGATAACTAGTTCATGCAAGCTTTTGGTGGCTCCACTAGGTGTAGTTTGGGTTCTTGTGTTGCTGTGTATTAAAAATAAAAATAAAAACTTACATTTTCTGGTTCTATTATATGACTAATTTGTTAGGGAAAGTCAAAGTTAATATTTAGAATACCCCTCATGACATGATAGTTTATTGATAATTCTACCAGAATGCTTGGATTTTTTTATTTTAAATTTTTGCTAGGTAATGTAATGGGAACAACAGTCACACCATATTTTGGGGAGTACTATTGACCAGTGGCTCCTTCACCAACCCTTTAGACAATATTGTATCTTGTGCACACACATGTAACACCCGCTAGGCAGAGTTGGTACTTTTGGTTTTGGGCGGGATTCTTTTTCTTTTTTTATTTCTTATGCGATCTAACTGATTCCATTGTGACAAGCCATGGAACTTTAGTTTGGTTATTGATGGATACCATTTTCACATGCCATTTTGATATATATAAGTTTGAGTCATTGAATGCTTTTAGGTTCCATTCCTTTCTTCCCATCTTTTTGTGAGGCTACACAAGGCTGAAAGCTGGAGAATGTAATGATTTAAACCATTTTAAGATGTTATAATTGATAATCAATGGGCTTCCAAATAGCGACTTAAATTATGGAAAGTAGCAATGTCATTGTGCATGATAAATAGTGTGCATAAATTGATTTCTTTAGGATTGAAACTTTTTTAAGGTTGCATTTCATTTTATTTCTATGTTTCATTTTCTGGAAATAGAAGGGTACTTTTGGAATTAACTATTTAAAATTTGAATTTTCAAAAAGGGACTATCAATATTGGATGGAGGGAGTAAAATTTTGATGACTAAAAATAACATTAATCTATTAAAGCACTGATAAGTGTCTCTTACATTTTAGGTAGCCTTAATCATTAATCCATTAAAATACTAATAAGTGTCTCTTACATTTCAGGTAACTCTTCTTACATAGTCATCAAAATTAAAAATGGGACAACACCTCATATAATGGCACAACACCTCATATCCACAGAAAATTAAAAATGTTAAATAAAGTAAAACCTTAGCTAGTTTACGTACTTACCTTACTATATAATAGAAGAACTGACAATTCCATTTGTGGATTCCTGGGTGAATGAAAAGACCTGATCCTTAGGATGTAGATGGAGGGAAATTAATAGGTGGTAGTGATTTTGTAATTTGTAAAATGAATTTAAATCTGTTGCAGTCTTTGTTTTAATTATTTTTGTAGAAAGCATGAACAGACCTTTGGGTTTGCCAGAAAATGGTTTTGAGCCCTCTGTTGATGATTGACTTTTGTGTGTGTATATACATATGCTTTTTGTTTTTCCATAATTCTTTTGTCTCGCGTATAAATGCTTGTTTTGCAGGTTGGGTTTGTAGGCATTGGAGTAGTGCTGCTTATTATGGTCTTAGGCCCGTTGTGGAGTTTATGACGTTTAATTTTTCAATGTAGGTCAAAGTTGTTTTATATTTTTGTCATCCCCAATACCTTGCGAAGAGAAAATTTCTGATATTCTATTTATATTTTTTTTACTTGGTTGCGATGGTCAAAGTTAATATTTAGAATACCCCTCAAGACATGATAGTTTATTGATAATTCTACCAGAATGCTTGAGGATTTTTTAATTTAAAATTTTTGCTAGGTAATTTAATGGGAACAACAGTTAGACCATATTTTTGGGGAGTACTATTGACCAGTGGCTCCTTCACCAACCCTTTAGACCATATTGTATCTTGTGCACACACATGTAACACCCGCTAGGCAGAGTTGGTACTTTTGGTTTTGGGTGGGATTCTCTTGCTTTTTTTATTTCTTATGCGATCTAACTGATTCCATTGTGACAAGCAATGGAACTTTAGTTTGGTTATTGATGGATACCATTTTCACATGCCATTTTGATATATATAAGTTTGAGTCATTGAATGCTTTTAGGTTCCATTCCTTTCTTCCCATATTTTTGTGAGGCTACACAAGGCTGAGAGCTGGAGAATGTAATGGTTTAAACCATTTTAAGATGTTATAATCTATAATCAATGGGCTTCCAAATAGCGACTTCAATTATGGAAAGTAGCAATGTCATTATGCATGATAAATAGTGTGCATGAATTGGTTTCTTTAGGATTGAAACTTTTTTAAGGTTGAATTTCATTTTATTTCTACATTTCATTTTTTGGAAAGAGAAGAATATTAGCATGTTGGATTTTTACTTTCTGCGTTTCATTTTTACTTTCTTGCCCAATTTCAAATTGTACTATTTTATTGTCATATTCATGAGATCCTGTGTATCCTAGATTGCTTTTTCTCAACTGGGTTTTTTCCCTTCTATATTTATTGGCCCACACACACATGTTCATTAGAGTATTTTTGTATAAGTACTGCTTTATATGTATTTGTAATTGTGTATGCTTTTTTTTTTCCTTCTACATTTATTGGCCAGCGTACACTTGTTAATCAGAGTATATTTGTATAAGTACTGCTTTATATGTATTTGTAATTGAGTATGTTTTTTTTATTCAGATTAGATTGAGTGTAGAAGTTCCACCAGCTGTTTGTGAGGATTGTTACAAAAGGGTCATGAATGAGTTCATGAAGCAATCAAAGGTACTGTTGTGTTACCATCTAGTTTTTGCTTCTATATGGTATGATGTGATGGTTAGACTCACAAATTTTCCTTAACGAACATCTTACATACAAGCAGGTCCAACAGTTTATTGGTATTGTAAATTATATGGGCAATTTTCTTCCTAATATGTCCAAATACAGGACTCCTTTGCAGCCCAATTAAGGAAGAATGCTTCCTAATGTGCTCTTTGTACCCATTTTTGTTTTGGCATCCAAGTTAGTCAACTAATATATTGAGGGTGAATTAGTAAACCATCTGTTAATATGTTTTGCCCTTGTGTTTGGAGGGTGTGGTCTGAACATGTCTATTGATCACTGCTTGGGTGTTTTTTTGATGATTGTCCCCTACTGTATTTGAACTGTCACCTTTTTGTGATTGTAATTATGCAGCCTCATTTGTTGAAAAATGGTTATTGTAGGCTCAAGTATATATGTAACAAGGAAGGACTAAAGGCAAGTTCCATTGCACTTACTGCACTTGCAGAGTATACCGGTGAGTAATAGCTCCTCCACAAAGGCATATCAACCGTGTGAAAAAAAATTTCTTCCCTCCTTGAAGGTTTCTTGAATAAAAAGGCTACTAGTTATATAGAAAGATAACAAAAATAAGGAAGAAGCATTCAAATGGTAAACTTAGTCGAAAAATGGCATTTTGGGGTCTAAAATTCAAAATAACCCCAAAACCACCGTGTGGCTGTCACGGACAGCTTCCCCTTTACAAATAGGACTTGTGACAACTGAGGGAATGTAATTATGACGCGTAAGCTTGGAGACCCGAAAACGCCTTAAACTTAGTCGGAAATGGGGTTTCCGGTTCGAAAATTCAAAATAGCCCCCAAACCACCGTGTGGCTCTCACGAACAGCTTCCCCTTGACAAATAGGACTTGTGACAACTGAAGGAATGTAATTAGGATGCGTAGGCTTGGAGTTAGACTCGAAAATGCCTTACACTTAGTCGAAAAATGGTGTTTTGGGGTCGAAAATTCAAAACAGACCTAGAACCACCGTGTGGCTATCACAGACAGCTTCCCCTTGACAAATAGGACTTGTGACAACTGAAAAAATGTAATTAGGACGCGTAGGCTTGGAGTTAGACCCGAAAACGCCTTAAACTTAGTCAAAAAAGGGCGTTTTAGGGTCAAAAATTCAAAACAGCCCCCGAACCTGGGTGTGGCTCTCATAGACAGCTTCCCCTTGACAAATAGGACTTGTGACAACTGACGGCATATAGTTCGGGCTCATAGGTTAGGAGTTAGAGCCGAATACGCCTTAAATTTAGTCAAAAGAGGGCGTTGCAGGGGTGAAAATTCAAAACAGCCTCCAAACCACCGTGTGGCTCTCACGAACAGCTTCCCCATGAAAAATAAGACCTGTGACAATAGACGGAATGTAATTCAGACCCATAGGTTGGGAGTTAGAGCCAAATACGCCTTAAAATTTAGTCGAAAAGGAACATTCTGAGGGCAAAAATTTAAAACAGCCCCCGGGAGGGGAAAACTTGGGAGTAGCAGACATAGGTTGGGAGTTAAAATTGGGAGTTAAAGTTGGAGACATAGGTTGGGAGTTAAAGTTGAAAATGCCTTAAACTAAACTAAAAAATTGCATTTGAGGGGAAAACTTGGGAGAAACTTGTCTGGACATGCAACATATGATTACGCCTATAATTATATAATTTTGAAAACATTATATACATTCGAATTTTATATAATTTTCTTTTATAATTTGAAAAGATAATGTTATTCAATCAATACTAATGGTAAATTTTATTTTTACAGATGGTTTTTGGCGTGGAAATGTGAATGTTCCTTATTTGTATGGGGAGGAGATTGCTTTTTTTATAATCTGTTATTATGTTGTCCTTCGTTTTTTTGTGGATTACTATTGTTTGTACAGATAACTATTGTTGTTGTACAAATTAGTTTTGGCATAGAACATATTACATTTGGCGTGGTATAGATTACCATTTGACATGGTATTGTGGATATTTCTTTTTTTTTGTGTACGTAAGACGTAGTTTTTGTACAATTCTCTGGTTTGTATAGAATTATTATTTTAAGTTGGATTATGCTTGGTTTGTATGGAACTTCTATTATATTTTGAATTTGACATTAAAAGTTAAATTTTCTTAGATTGTTATTATTTTGTTTATATACAGGGTACAGGTTACGTAAAATAAATATAGGGCGAAATTAATATAAAACAAAACTGAAGAAATTTTTTGGTGACTAAACATTTAGTAGCCAAAAAGAAGTGAAGTTGTTGATGGCGAACCAAATTGGTAGTCAAAAGGAAATCAAGGTTTTTTGGCGACTAAATATTTGGTAGCCAAAAAAAATAAAAGATTTTTGGCGACTAAATAATTAGTAGCAAAAAAAAAAAAAAAAACGCAAAATAAGTTTTATAAACGTGACCAGTGACTATTCTTTTTTATAAATGTTATGTAATTTGGATGGTTTCTTTATGGATGATGTAATGTGGATGTAAATTTGATTTTGGTAATCCATGTATGTGTAGATTATTGATGTGTGAAGTTGTAAATTTGATTTTGAATGCCAATCTATTCAACACAATGCATTCGTATTGCAAGAGTACAGAGCAATTGATTACACAAATGATTGTGAGATTGGAACATGCCTAGTGTGTAATAGATTCACTATGATTTGATTGTAAACAATTTGAAGCAAATTATACATGGACGCCAAACTTTGGCATTTTTTTTTTGTTTGTCATGGCCATGGGCTCCAAAATGATTGGCTAATTGATTGGTGTTTTCACATTTTTCGCAAAAATTGATTGACTAATGGGTCCCCAATCAATTTTCAAATCGATTGGAAAACGCATTGCCTTGATAGAAATCAATTGGCCAATCCATTGGCCATAATCCAAATAAAAGGTAAAAGCCAAAATCTTGAGTGTTTAGTCAGGCTATGGGCTTCCAAATTAGAAATGAATATAATGACAAGGTTTGAAGTTAACAAATTGTATCATTCACAATCTCCTCATAAATTACTATTCAATACATTAAACATCAAGCAAAATACATCATATTTCAAACATCAAGCAACTTATCCTCATTGACAATTTTCAAAAATTTAGAAGGAAAAAAAAGAAAAAGAAAAAAGAAAAGGCAATATGCTACCATATTTCAAACAATAAACAACCTAGTGAGGTCATAGTCACAAAAACACCCACCATAAGAATTTTTTGACACACGAAACATCATACTAAACTCCCAAAAATAAGCAAAAGTGTTCATAAACAAATTGGGACAACCACAAAACCCATAACATATTCAACTATCAATTTAGTCTAAGCATAGTAAAACAATAAAAAGGCCAACGTCAAGGCTCCTTAGAAAATTCATCTCCATCTTCAACATCTTCTGTTCCCGACTCTTCTTCATCTCCCTCATCATCATTATCTTCATCTCTTCCTAACTCTTCTTTGTGTCCCTCACCCTCACCTTGTCCTCCATCATCGTGCGGGGTATCTACATTTTTTTTGTCAATTCATTCAATGTCACTTACACAGATTTTTGAAGATCACTCTTTTCTTTCTCCTAGATCTCTTCTGAGATTCTCAAACATTGAATGTCGTCCTCCTTAAATTTCAAACCAACATGCAACTCTTCCATCTTTGAGTTTAAGCTCTCCATATCCAATCTGGTAGCAGATACAGTTGCTTCCAAATGCTTGATCATAGTATCTGTGTGAAAAACAAGAAGCAAGTCTATTAATAAAAATGTAGATCAAAAGCCAATTGTTGTTATCATGTGATAAGACTTACAACTCCTAGACACTAATTATAGCGATCCCGGGTTTACCCTTGTCGAACAGTGATCCGGACATGTGTCCGTGGATGTTGGTAGTTGTTTATTATCTTTTTTACATCCTTTTTACTTTGTATATTGAGTTATAGGATGTGTTGGGCAGGTTTGTTACAGGTTGGTTGTGTTTGGGAGCCTAGTGCTGCTGCCCAGATTTTTGGACCTTCGCTCGAGCGAGGAGTTGGTCGCTCGAGCGAGAGTTGAGTTCGTGTCTGGTGGATCGAGCCAGAGTGGCTTCGCTCGAGCGAGCGACTGCGTCTGGTTCTGGACCTGAGAGTTGCATTTCTTGGCTCGAGCGAGCTTTCTTCGCTCGAGCGGTCTGGTTTGTTCTTCGCTCGAGCGAGAGGTCTGTCGCTCAAGCGTACTTCTGGTTGCAGACCTGAGGGTTTGAGTTGTTAGCTTGAGCGAACATTCTTTCGCTCGAGCGCACTTCTGAGTTTTTGGCTCGAGCGAGAACTTATTGGCTCGAGCGAGAGTTTTCTGTGTCTGGTCGCTCGAGCGACAAAGTCTTCGCTCGAGCGAGCGTGTTTTATATCAGCGGACAGTAGCGTTTTTTGAACATCACTTTTTCACTTTCTTTTTTGATCAAACCCTAGATCCGAGTCTCTCTCTCTAAACTTACACTCTCTCTAAGATTTGATCTCCCTAGAGTGTGAACCTAGCCTAGGGCCTTTGTTAAAAAGATAGAGGGCGTTGAGAGCTTCGATTTAATCTGAAAAAGTTTGGATTTGGAGCACGTTGATCTTCGAGTCTTCATCTCTTTTTTGGCTCAAACTTCGAGATAGGGATATCCTACTCCTCTCTATGGATTTTGTCTTTAAATTTTAGTATTTTGAGATGTTGGGGTTGGTTTGGTAATTTTGTGAAAGTTTGGGGCTTTTGTGTTATTTTACAAAAGTTGGGGTTTTATTCATAATGAACCTAGATGCATGTTTGGCATAGAGAAATGGAATAAATGTTGAATCATTGGTGAAAATGGAACCTAAGGGTTGAAATGTTAATTATGGATAATGACCTAATTACATTGTTTGATTAATTGGGATAATTAATTATGAGAAATGAGGAAATGAAATATTGATTGAATATCCATTGTGCATTTATTTTCTGTTTAGAAATAACTGCTTTGGGCTATCGGTGGAGGATAGTCGTGATTGTTGTAGACAATGCATGATGATTAGGCAAACGGAAACTAATCAATGGAATGTGTCATGGAACTTGACGGTTGATAGAATACATTAACTGTATGTATTGAGTGATTGTATATAGAACCAATTTGTTTGTATACATTATGTGTAGAGGAGGAGATGGGGGATGTACTCCGCGGTTTAGGGGAAGATGGGGGATGTACCTCTAAACCGGATAGTGTTGGGAGAAGAGGGGATGAACTCCGTAGATACAGCTCATATGCTTGTCTAGAGAAGTGAAGATAGAGCTCTTATGCTTGTCTTTGTGAAGTGTGGATATAGCTTATATGCTTATCTGTGAATGTGGATATTGTTGTTATACATATCTGTTGAGAATGTGGATAGAGTTTATATGCCTATCTGTTGAAAAAGGGAAAATGAAAAGTAACTTGGACTCATAAGTCGTATGACGTAAATATGTGATTTATGTGAATGTATCAGTGTTGGCCATCTATCAATTGCTAATCTTTTAGTCATTGTTCACGGTTGGTTTAGTATATTTCTGCTGGACTGTGGCTCACCCTATATGGGAATATCATTTTCAGGTACAGGTAGCATGCCACCTCCAAGGACATAGCTTGGGAGGCTAGAGGCGGACATACTTTTGTCGTTTTAGTTTTTGATGTATTACATGTAAATTCAAGCCAAGGGCTTAATGTGTATGAGTTAGTACTCTTTTGTTGTAACCAAGTGTTAACTTGGAAAGCTGTAAGCCCTTAGGGCATTTGTTTTTGTTGTTAACATGTAATACTTATGTAATGGAATTCTGATAAATGGAAGAATGTGGAACTTTTACATATCAATGCATGTCTTATTTGTTGGGTTTAATGTTATTATTTTGAGGGCGTTACACTAATCCACGTGCAAAAACACTTCTGCAAGCACATGCATATAGAAGTATGCCTCTGTTTCCAATTGGAATAGCTTATGTAAAACTCCAAATGCATTAAAATTCATTAAATAAATCATTAAGTTAAATGTGTGATATTACTACTATCACTAATATAGGAAGAGCGTGGTGGCAGCAGTAGCAAACTGGTAATAGAAACCATTAAAATTTATTAAATAAATCATTAAGTTAAATGTGTGATATTACTACTATCACTAATATAGGAAGAGCATGGTGGCAGTAGCAGCAAACTGGTAATAGAAACCGAGCTCAATTCAACTCACTCAGCACTCCTTATTGTTACAACAACTGTTTAGATTGTCTTCAAATGTTAATGATATTATGGCAACCCATATTTTGGTCAAATCTATTAATTTCTCAAATAAGGAAAGGTGGTCACGTAAGGCATGGACCTCGGTTGCACCTTACTCTAGGCAAGATGTGAACCATTAGGTATGTTAACCTCAAAGTGTTTTCATGCAGCTTTTTTAGGATGCAAGCTTTAATTTGCTACTCATTAATACATTATTATAAACAAAAAGTTTAAATAAATGAGAAGCAGGTACCTCATTTGTAACAAAAGCAAACTTTTCGTTGGCAATTTCGTAACCGCATTCACCATAACCCTACGTACACAACATTGGTCTAATTATACAGTTTTAGTTATAGCAAAATTGGGATGAAGCAAGGAATGCAATTCTAAAACAAAGTATTTTAGGTTTTTAGCTAATGTAATATTAAAAAATATATGCCAGCTTCCCACTTTTAGCGACACTAATAGTTGTTGCAAATTCATCTATGCAAAATTCAAATCACATTCATTCAACCTTCAAACTAAATAAGAAATAAAAATCCATCATAATAGTAACAACTTACCTTTTTTGTAATAATAATAATGATAACAACAACAATAACAAAACCATCATAATAGTAACAAAAGAAATATAGCCTGCTCATTCCAGAAGATCATGAAGAAAACTGATACGGGTTTTGTGATCAACACTTAAAGCAATATTTTGAAACTAGAACCCACTCAGTAGTTGGACAACCCAGACGATAAACAACATAGCTTTTAAACATTGAAAACCCCTAAGCCATTTTCCCCATAATTTTATTTCTACTTACATTTCTCTAGGTTATCTCAAAGACCAAATTAATCATTATCCAAACAATAGCAACCAATGAAAAAAGCTCTTTGGAAGTCTTACCATTGAAAGGTGAACACTGCAATGGCAACTCTTGTCCTTTGGAAGTACCTTTTTACCTTAACCAACCACCAATCTTTGAAACAAACATTTTCATTTTTAAAACCTGAATAAAGAGCAAAAGAATCAATAAATACCATGAAATCCACATATTTAAAAACAAAACAAAAAAATAAATTAACATCATATGCTTGTTTTAACTGATAATAATTTATGAATCTAAAAATCCGAAACGTTGTACCTGAAGATTTATAAACTAAATCCCAAGTCAATCCCATAATGCGCATTCACCAAGCAGTGTTCATCAAACAAAGAATGATTGACAAGACAGCTTGATAAATAATTATGCAGTCCTTAGACTTGAGTCCTAAAAATCCTTTCCTCTCCATTTGATTTTCAATTTTAGAACATTTGTCCACTCACCATGGAAACATGTTAACACTTAAACTAACAAAAATTAACATTGCAACAATTCTGATTTAAATATTTACTAGGAGCTATTTTCCATAGTTATCAACAATTACTGAAGTGATGGAAAGAAGCAAAATTCACCTAAGATGTTGAATGTTTATAAAGAGGACCAAAAGAGTTATCCATTATTGTTTGTAGCTTGCTGTTTGTGAATAGGACCTATCAATCAGCCATGCGATAAACCAAAGTCCCAGCCAAGAGTACCTAAAGTTGCAGGCAGAGGCAATTTTGCAGAGCTAGGGCATAAACCCTTCAAATTCAAACTTTACCAAAAATTAAAATCAAATACAAATGTCAATCAACGAAAATCCCATATTTAGGTAGAGCATGACAAATTTAAAGCTAAAAGTAACGGCAAGGCTTAGAAGACATTCACTATATTACAGAAACAAATTGTCGACTCTTCTCTCCACTTTTCAAAGTAAAACCATTCATAGCAAAATCAATAATAAAATCTAAAAATTAATGGGGAAATTACAATTCATTGTAAGTTTTCAAAAAAAAATTGTAAATCAATGGTAAAGCTTATCAACTTTAATAATTTAAGACGTAAAGTTTCCCGTGATTTTGCGAATTTTATTTTATGTTTTTTGGTCTTAACACTGATTTGCAATGTCCCCAAAATTAATTTCAATAATTAAGTGTCACGGATAGAAAATACTTAATGGGTTACAATCCAAATGCGAAGAAATAAAAAAAAATAAAATAAAAAAAAAAATGACTTACCCTGCAATTTTTGTGAACAACCTTGGTGGAAATTCTGCAAAGATACTAAGATTTTTTTCCCTTAATGAGAACTTAAGCTTTCAAACTTCAATTGAAGCACCAAAAAGCAAGAACAATTAGTACTATTAAAATTTATGCTTCAATTAGTATGTGATGCTCCTAATGAATGACATAGACAAAAATTTTACATGTGGGATAATGTTGGTCCACCTTTGTTGGTTGGTAGTTGAGAGACATTGAATAAGTCGGTGTGTTTTGTGGTTCTTTAAGAGCAAACAACCAAAGTTACTATCGCGAACAAATAACCAAAGTTACTATCACAAGTCACAAGCAGCAATGAAAAAAAAATATAAAATAAAAACAAGAAAGAAAATAATTTCCTAAAACTAAAGCCAAATAGAAGGATCACACGTCCACCAATTCAATAATTTTAAATTTTACACTTTCTTTACATTGTCTCAATTACCAAACAAACCTAAAGCACATCCACAATTAAGTTATCAAAATTTAAAATTATAAAATTATGATGCACCAAAAAGAAAAAGAAAAAAGAAAAAAAAAAGGAGTTAATCTAGAAATCAAGATACCATAGTCTAAAGAAGAAATAACACATTAAACAGGCAAATATGCCAGAATGGTAGTATAGTTTGAAGGAGTGGACACCAAAAGAAAAAGGACAAAAACAAATAAAAAGAAAAACCATAAAGTGTAGCCTAAGTCTACATAACCTACTAACATTCACTCACTAAGTTTCTGTAATGAATAAACCAAAGGCAAATATAGAGCAAAAGGGTTATGTGAGCATGTTGTGACTAGAACAATGTTGCATGCAGTGTTAACAGAGAGAAGGAAAAAAGAATTGAATTAAAGAGATAAAAATGGATTCCAATATATAGATAGTTACATTCAGCCCTTTTTATGACCAATTATACTTAGTTAAGATTGAAGTTGGGCTTGATTTTTGTAGCCTAGCATTTTATTAAATTATCACACTAATAATCCAATTTATAGACTTTGTTCATTGATTGTTCAAAATGGACATTTATTTTGGGACATTCAAAAATTAAAAAGTGAACCAACAAAATGGGATGGAGTCTTTATTTAATACATAAAAATCCGCTTGAAAGGCATAATATATACCTGAGTTAAGTAATATACATGAATTGGAGATGATGCATGGTTTCTGAAGCCATGTATCCTATCATAATAGTGGCAGCCACCTGTAAAGACCCAAGATCACTTTTCTACAAGTCAGCAAAATTAGTTCACTAATCGAGTGCACATCTAACATTTTGCAAAAGTATCGATACACCAATCAATTGGATGGATTGGCAATCACTAATCAATTGTTCAATAAAAATTATAAACATGCTATCATGCCTCCTAATGTTCTAAAACTAGGGGAAAAATCTTATTACTATGCAATCACTGACCCCCCAAAGTTTAAGCAATGTGAAAACTTTAATATGGAAATCCAGTGTCAATACTCATTTTCTAATGTCAACAAAATATACAAAAATAAAGGTTTAAACAAGAAAATTAAGTAAAAATACCACTTCAAGAACTCCAAAAAAATCGAAGGGATATGATAATGTTCTTATGGTTACCTTGTGGTGAATAACAGTACCACTTGCTGCGGCCAAATTCGGGAGGGGCATAGGTGAGCTGCGGTGGGAGAGAGGGTGAGAGAGAGAAAAAATGGATCTGAGAGGAGGTTTGGTGCAAGAGGTGAGAGATTAGAGGTGAGAGAGATTAGGGGTGGGAGAAGGAAAAAGCATAAGAGAAAAGACAACAGTGGGCGAGAATTTGTCCAGCAAGTACTCTATAATTCTAAAAAATTAAAATTAAAATAAAATACCAAACAATGCACGTGACAAATTATTAGATGCAACAAACAATATGAACGAAAAAGATGATGTAATGATCACCATTATAATTTCTCACATGTAACAGCTTTGAGAGAGCTTCCCATTTGGCTCAAATTTTCTTTTCAGTAGAGCATAGACCGAAAAAGCTTGAGACTAATGACAAAATCATCTTTCTCTACCAAAAAATAATACACAAAGCTCTTTTACTAACAGTTAGCAGGCAACAAACGAATAATTGGACTTGAATACAATGCTAGTGGGTTGCATGATCCAATTGAATCTCTTGGCACAAATGTAACTAAAATTAAATCAAAAGTAGAGAGAAAAAACAAAACTTATAGTCAAACTCCTTTTTCTTTTTCTTTTTTTAAAATCAAAAAATCAATACCATAAAAGATGTTATGACAAAACTTAGTTACTGGTTCGTACCATAAAAGATGTTATGACTAAACTTAGTTACTGGTTCGTAAAAACAAAATAAAAGAATGCAACTATAGTCAACTAATAAATTTACCTTTTATAGCTATAACTCATTCATCAACCTCAAAGTGCTCATACCACGCCTGTAAATCAAAAATCACAAAATGGCAAACAACTCTAATTGTAAAAACCTTAAAAAAGTAAATAAATACAAAAAGAGAAAAGAGGAAAGCAAAATGCAATGCCTTTACACGTAGAGATGTAAGATGAAGAAAGATGATGTTATTAGCCAAAATTACTTTGAACAATCCAAACACTTGCAAGAATTTGTTCATTGTGAATTAAACTACTCCACCTAAATTAAACTATAAACCTTCCCCAAACTATGAACTTTTAAATCAATGAATTGTAAACCCACTTCTTATAAAGATATTTGGAGGATTCAATCCGAAGCATCATACCAAACCAAAACAAATAATAATAACAATAATAATAATAATAATAAATAAAACTGAAAACCTGAATTGAACTACTACCCCTTTACCCTTAAACACTAATCAAAAGGTTTTAGGATGATTAATGTTTGTTTTGGTGGACTAATTGCATACATTTTTTCTGTTGTGAGGTGCCTTGTTAGTCTTTTTCCTCTTGTTAAAATAATATACAAAATCAATCATACATAAGAAATTACACACATTATTGCATTGCAAGTCAATAAATTGAATAGACTACAGCACAATACCCAAATTCTTAGTTCACATCACATTAGGTTTTTCTTCCAATAATTCATGTGTACATCCAACATAAATATATTGTGTGTTTAACAGAATTTGCAATTGATCAAAGAAACATAACTGTGAACTACCAACACAAAATACTCCTTGAATTACCAAATCTTGAAATTAACATATACCCAGAATGAAATATGGTGGCTAAGAGAGAGAGAGAGATTAGGGCACGATGGCAGGAAGCAAGAGAGGATGTAGAGGGACAACAAAAGCAATGGAAAGCAGGCTTACCGGTGGGATTGGCTTGCAAGAGCGATGGGTCGTGCGAATGTGGGGGTTCCGCTATATGCAGAGAGACGGTGCCAACGGTGGTGTGCTGCGGTAGTGTTACAGGGTGGTGAAAGTGTGTGAGGTAGAGATTGCTAAGAGAGGGAGTCGATTTGTGAGAAATTAGGGCAGAGAATAAGATCCACAGAGAGAGAGAGAGAGAAATCAACTTACCTGGTCAGAATGAAATAGTCTAAGTTCGTGAATCGGCGGTATCGACTTTCGATTCAGGCGGTACAACGGTGGAATGGGACCAACAAAATCGTCCGTGAGGGAGGAGGAATGAGAGGAAGTAGATTTTGAGGTCCTAAATTTTGAGAGGGAATTTTAAATTAAGAACAAATTTTGTGTTTTTTTTTTTTTTTTTTTTTGTAGCTGTTCAAAATATACTATGCTTGTTAAATTAATATTTTTTAATTATTATTCATTGTTTATAATTTTTATTTTATTGGAGTTTTATGACTCAGTTTAAGGGGGGGGGGAATTATAAATTTTAGATACATTTTAAAGTATAAATCTCATTAAAAAAATTAAAATTACACCAAATATAAAAATATAAAAAAAAATCATTTTTTTTTTATTTTTTGTATTCATAGATTTTTTTATAGAAAAAATTGGTCTAACATCCCTATCTAACTTTTAGTAATGGGAGAGGTCCACAATAACTTTTTTTTTGTAATCTGAGGTCCCTCACTCACTCCCATATATATAACACACTCTCATTCTCTCTCCTCTCTTTTCTTGCACCAAACAACTTTTCTCTCTTTACTCTTTGTTTGCAACATTGTTCAGAGCTTCATTGGCATTAACTACGACGGATGAATTCACACTAGCAACATTTATAAAGCTTTGCCGATGAAGATCATCGATTTCTATGAAGATTCCTGGTAGTGCTTTATACAGCAAGATTTATACGAAGTAGAGCACTAGTCCTCATTGTTGTTCCTTCGATCACTAGTCCTCCGATGAAGATTCCTGCGTCGACAAATACCACTACCCTCGGAGGACAAATATCAAGAAGCAGAGCACTAGTAAGATTTATAAAGTATTATAGCAGATATGAAAGCAAAAACAAAATGCATCAATTACATATCCAGAAGCACAACTGGAAAATATTCATCATTGCTTCTCTTACCTTTTTATTGTTTCTTCTTCATTATCTTTATTGTTGATCTCAATAAACTAAATCTTAAAATCCTCATACAACATTTAATGAAGAAATCCACATAAAAAGATGTATTGGGGAGCTAGGGACATAGATTCAATAAAGAAGGTGTTTGATGAATTGCCAATGAGAGAATTTTTATTATTCAACGAAGAAGGTGTTTGATTTTTTGTTATACTCAATTTTCTCTGGTTTAAAATTGTGAACAAACACAATTTCTCTAGTTTGATTAAAAATTTTCTGGTTTGGTTAAAAGAATTTATTTGGTTTAAAATCATTGTGCTAAAATTTCTCTGATTTAGTTAAAATAATTTTCTTTGGTTTAAAATTGTGAACAAACACAGAGAAATTTGTGAACAAAGTTAGAGGAATTCTCTGTGAATAGAGCCAGAGAAATTTCAATTCTATGTGAACAAAGCCAGAAAAAAATGTGAACAAAGCTGGGATTATGAATTAGTTTAGTAACTTGCTACTGTGGATCTTGGGCGGGGCTTCATCTGAAGGGTTCAACTCATTTCTTTCGATGTTTAGAGACGTGCGAGATCAAGGCGGCCAAGTTTATCCAAATCTAGCCAGGTAGGAAAATCATACAACACAAAATGCTCACTAAGGATTGAAATGTTGGTTGGTCATTGTATTTTTTGATGTTTAATTCTAATGTCATTGTAAAGGGTTTTGTAAAAATATTAGTTTACACATAAATGGTTGAATAAACTGGATATGGAGTAATGGTTAACAACAACAATATTGTTAATAAACAAAAGTTGAAATAAGAAAAGGAAAAGGAAAATTTTTTTCTCTAGTTTGAACTCAGAGAAATTTCAATTTGCTCTGGTTTGAACCCAAACAAATTTGGTGTTGGTGATGTGTTAAAATTTTCTCTATGATGTGTCTAGAGAAATTTGGTGTTGGAGATATGTAAAATTTCTCTGTGATGTGTCCAAAGAAATTTGGTGTGGGTGATGTCTAAAATTTTCTCTGTGATGTGTCTAGAGAAATTCGGTATCGGTGATGTGTAAAATTTTCTCTGTAATGTGTCCAGAGAAATTTGGAATTTTTTCTATGATTTGTCCACAGAAATTATCTGGGTCGAATTTTCTCTGGATCGATGTCTCTTTGTCTCTATTTTGTCGATAAAAAAATTAAAATTTGTAGAGGCTATTGCCAAAGGGTTCAAAACATACTTTTCTCTCATTGAACTTGTGATTCTTCTACAATTCTACATCATTGTATGTCTCTCTTCTGCTATACAAAAATGTCCCATACCCCTTGTATTATTTAAAGGTGAGCATGGTTCGGATTGGGGTAAAATTAGAACCAATCTGTTTTCTACGATTTTTGAAAAATTGAAACCAATCCAATCCATTTAAACCGTGGAACCAATCCGAACCAATCAATTTAAACATGTATTGGATCGGTTTAGGACCACTGATTCACATAATTAAATAACAAAAAAATATATAGAACATTTTAATTTCATTAAAATATGAACATAACATCATATTAGTTCTATAATAGCAACATGTCTTTTCATAATAGCGACGTACTGTTTTAGAATTTAAACAATCATAAGAAAACTGGTTCTACCATAAGTATTTAGACCATTACAAATTAAAACTAAAAACTAACAAACAAAAGCAACAAAAGAAGATACTATGCGGGTTTAGGTTTTATATGGAATAAGAGAAGATATTTATGCGGGAGAGTGTATAATATAGATGTAGGTTATTTGTATACGGTCCGAATCAGTTCCGAATGAAATTGATCCGTGGAATACGATTTTTTAATTTTTTAATCCGAAACCGAACCATGGATTCAAAAAACCAATCCAAACCTACCGGATTAGGCTGAAACGGATCGAATTATAGATTTTATGCATTTCTTACCTCAGCCCTAGTATTATTTGACCTTCCTAAAGCTATCATGGTGGTGGTGATGACAGTGACAATGATGATGGTTGCAACAATATTAGTGATGATTGTAGCGATTTTAAGGTTATAATTGTGTATGGTGATATTTGTGTATAAAAATTTATAAATTCAATTAGTATTAAATAATTATGTAATTTTATGTGAGAAATTCATCATAATTTAAATGACTTTTATCGTACAAACTCAATTATAATTGGATTCAAATGGATTGGAGAAAGGGTGCCGCCTATTATACGAACACCACCAAATTATGAAAATGACTTTTAAATAATGTATACATTGCAAAAAAAATATAAAAACCATAACAACCATGTTTAGTCACCAAATAATCATCAACGATTTTTTTGACGACTAAATTTTTTGTAGGTAAAAACTTCAAATATTTTGGGCTACTAAATATTTAATCACCAAATAAAATTTATTTTTCATTTTATTTTTTTTGGGCTACAACTATTTAATCACCAAAAATCTTTTATTTCTTTTGGCTACCAAATATTTAGTTGTGAAAAACCCTTGATTTCCTTGGCTATCAATTGGTTAGTTGCCAACATCTTCACTTGTTTTTGGCTACTACATGTTTAGTCGCCAAAAACATTATTTAGTGTCTTTTTTATTAATTTTGTTACAACCTGTATTTATTCTATGCAACCTGTACCCTGTATATAAACAAAATAATAACAATCCAAGAAAATTCAACTTTTAACGTCAAATTTGAAATATAATAGAAATTCCATACAAACCAAGCATAATCCAACTTAAAGTAATAATTCTATACAAAACCGAGGATTATACAAAAATCATGTCTTCTGTACACAAGAAAGAAATATCCACAATACCATGTCAAATGGTAATCTATACGACGCCAAAAGTAATATGTAATATGCCAAAAGTAATTTGTACCACACCAATAGTTATATGTACAAACAATAGTAATCCACAAAAAAACAAAGGACAACATAATAACGGATTATATAAAAACAACGTCCTCCGCACACAAATAAGGAATATCCACATTTTCACGCCAAAAGCCATCTGTAAAAATAAATTAACCATTAGTATTGATTGAATAACATTATCATTTCAAATTATAAAAGAAAATTACATAAAACTCAAATGTATATAATCTTTTCAAAATTGTATAATTATAGTCGTAATCATATGCTGCATGTCCGAACAAGTTTCTTCTAAGTTTCCCTCTCCCGAAATGCGATTTTTCAATTAAGTTGAAGGCATTTTCAGGTCTAATTCCCAACCTATGTGTCTTACTCACAGTCCATATGTCCCCATATGTTCTATTAGGCATGAGGAAGCTACTCGCGCAATCCCTAGAGTGGTTCGAGATTGTTTTGCATTTTCAGGCCCCCAATGCACTTTTTTGACTAAGTTGAAGGCATTTTTTACTCTAACTCTCAACATACGTATCCTAATTACATCCCATATGTCCCAATAGGTCGTACTTGTCACGAGCAAGTTGCCAGTGACATCCCTAGAGTGGTTTAGGCACTGTTTCGTATTTTTGCCCCCTCAACGCCCCTTTTTCAACTAAGTTTAAGGCATTTTCAACTCTAACTCCCAACCTACGTGTCCTAATTACATGTCGTCTATCCCACAGGTTGTATTTATCACAAGCAAGCTTCCTGTGACATCCCCAGAATGGTTCGCAGGCTGTTTCACATTTTTGCCCACCTGACGCCATTTTCAACAAAGTTTTAGGCGTTTTTTACTCTAACTTCCAACCTACGTGTCCTAATTACATGTCTTTTGTCCCCACATGTCGTATTTGTCACCGAGCAATCTTCTCGCGACATCCCCAAAAGTGGTTTACGGGCTGTTTCACATTTTCACCCCTGCACGTCCTTTTTTGACAAAGTTTAAGGTGTATTTTACTCTAACTTTCAACCTACAAGTCCTAATTACATGCCGTCTGTCTTTATAGGCGTATTTTATTGTATAAGCCAACCTTAACGAAGTAAAAATATGAAATTGAATATTCTAGACCCTCCCAAAATAAGAAATTTTGTTCTACATTACATTGTTTACTAATTAGCTAATTGCTAGCTAATTTGAAATTCCCAATAAAGTAAGGCAACACTTTGCCTTGAATTGCCTATAGAAAAACTGAAAATTATTTTGTTGACACACCTCATGATTGATTTAAACACTAGAACGTTATTCTAAACAAATATTTCAAATTCAAGTACTTCCTCCATATTCATATCAGGTACTGAACAATTATCCTAAAGTAGGACTTCAAAATAAAGCTAAAAAATAAAAAATAAAAATCATGCAGTTTCACGACAGTCCTTTATAGCATTCAATAAATATTTTAATAGAATGTGCAAAGTTTAGAAATAGAATCGCATTCAAAAAATTGAGCCCAATTCATTTTCTCCCCCTTTTTATGTTCTTTAATGAACACTATGATGGTCTGGCACTATATGAAGCATGGGGCTTTTTCTGTTTGTTCGGCCAATTACTTACGTCGAGATATTGTTAATGCAGCCCAATCAATGGAGTCTTCTATGGGTCGATCATGTTGGGACAAGCTATGGCAGGAAGTTTGGCAGCTTAAACTACCAAACAAAATTAAGGTGTTTACATGGAAGGCGTGCAATGATATTCTCCCGGTAAAGACATTGTTGCGAAGGCGTCAAATTCCTATTGATGACATGTGTTCAAGTTGTGGGATTGATCGGGAATCATTGATGCATTGTCTTTGTTATTGTGATGTTGCGGGGCAGGTGTGGAATTTAAGTATATTGAGGAATCTGGTACAATGGGCCCATAATCAGGACTTTAAAGAGTGGTTTTGGCAGGTAATGTTCCATGGAGATGAGTCTAATCTCGGTTTGTTTATTGCTCTATGTTGGGGTATTTGGCAGCGGCGCAACCAAGTAATCTTTTGTGAAACCCATGTTTCGGTTGAGGCAACGGTGGCTATGGTTTGCAATTTGGTAAGTGATTTTGGTCAAGTGCAACAAAGAATTCAGGGTCCAATGCTGCGGGATAGAGTGGTTCGTTGGTGCGCTCCGGCGGAAGGTTCGTTCAAGATTAATTTTGATGGGGCATGGTTCAAAGAATTGCAAACAGTTGGGGTTGGTGTCGTTATTCGAAATTCGATGGGTGAAGTTATGGCTGCAATGTCAGAGCAATTACCATTCTTATAGCGATCCCGGTTTCTCTTCCTTTGATTGTTGTATATCTTGTTGTTATCCTTTAATTCCATGTGTTTGAGTTTTAGGATGTATTGGGCGTGTTTTGAACTGGTTGGTTGAGCTTTAGTCCCATTCCTTGTTGCCTAGATTTTTGATGGTACGCTCGAGCGGGTCCCTTTGCGCTCGAGCGGAGTTTAATTTTTGGTTGTCCGCTCGAGCGGGCCTTATTGCGCTCAAGCGGGGTTTTCACACTCTCAGCATTTCGTGCCTCTGCAAAACTTCTGCAGGTGTGTTTTTCACGCTCGAGCGGTTTTCCTTACGCTCGAGCGGGTAGTTCTTTGTCTGTAAAAGTTCTAGAAGGGGGGAATCTACGCGCGAGCGGGTGTGTTCTGTAGTTGTGTCTCGGCGCTCGAGTGAGAATCTTTACGCTCGAGCGGGTCCAATTTTTGTGTCTGACGCTCGAGCATCCTGTTCTCCGCTCGAGCGGGTCATACGTATATCAGATAGCAGCTGGGCCTTTTTAGATCACTTTTCAACTTCCACTCTCTCTCTTACTTTTCTGAAAAGCCATTTTTGAGAGCTTCTCTCACTACCTTCTTCCTTCTCTCTTAGGATTGATCTAGTATGAGTGATTTTCTACCCTTGTGCCTTTGTAAAAAGTGTGTTGATCGTTGAGGGCTACATTTTGATCCGAGAATCTTGGGATTTGGAGCATTTTCGAGTTCTTCATCATTTCTTTTGGGTTTCATCTCTTGAGGTAGGGATTCCTACTCATCTTTATGATCTTTAACCTAAATGTAGAGCTTTTGTATAAATGGTTTGGTTTGGGAAGTTAGGGTTTGTAATGCATTATATTTCAAGAGGGGTTTTGTCTTTTTAACTCATATATGTATATTTGGGGTCATAAAAAGAGATCATTGATGTTGTTGGTAATATTTGGACCTTTGGGTCAATATTGAGTTTAAAGGGAAAAATGCCATATTTGGATATATTTGGGTCATTAGTGTAATTAATGACATTTGTTATGAAATTGAGTTGGGGATAATAAAATTTGATCATTAAGAGATAGAATGGTGGAGTTGGATTTATAAATCGCTCACTTTTGAAAATGTCAATTATATATATCTGCTGAGGTATTTATTATCTGTTTAGAAATAACTGCTTTAGGCTATCGGTAGAGGATAGTCTTGATTGTTGTAGACATTGCATGATGATTAGGTAAATTGAAACTAATCAAGTTGTGTATTTGAATACATGGGTGCCGAATCCCGTAGATGAAATTTTCGTAAAATGGCCATTTGAAAATAATTATACATGGGTGCCGAATCCCGCAGACGTAATATCCGTAAAATGGCAATCCGAATATATCTATACATGGGTGCCGAGTCCCACGGATGAAATATCCGTAAAATGGCCATAAGAGAATGAAAATACATGGGTGCCGAATCCCGCGGACACAATTTCCGTAAAATGGCAAGTTGTAGTATTATTGGCATGAGATGTAGCCTCATTTCAGTTATTTGGCCAGGTTCTGAGCCATGTTTATAAGTTGAGTTTTGTTAAGCTGAACATTTATCAAGTGCTAATGTTTTAGTTATTGCTCATATTATGTTTAACATATCTCTACTGGGCACTGACTCACCCTATATGGGACATCATTTTCAGGTACAGGTAGCATGCCACCTCCAAGGACGTAGCTTGAGAGGCTTAGTGGCTGGAACATCTTTTGTGATTACATTTTTGTATTACATGTATATCAAGCCAAGGGCTTCTTTTGTGTAGAGTTAGTACTCTTCTTTTGTAACCAAGTGTTGACTTGAAAAGTTGTAAGCCTATAGGGCATTTACTTTTGTTGTCAACATGTAATACATTTTGTAAGAATATTCTGATGGTTATAATATGAGAACTCTTTTACTTATCGTGAATGTATGCTGTGATGGGTTTATTTTTGAGGGCGTTACAACTTGGTATCAGAGCGTACCGGGTTCGAATACTTTGGGTACGCGAGAAGTGGTTAGTACCACAATGGGTTCGTCTCGCCTGATAGAGACTTAGATGTAGTGTTATATGCTTATGTGATAACATGATTATGTGACTATATGGGTATGGGATTTAGTTTCTAGGATGTTGGTTGAATCCTTGGGTTTCTGTGAGTCTTGTTGGAAAAGCACTTGATCAATGTTGTTTCTAACCGGAACTCTAGTAACGCCTCGGGACTATCATTATCCGGAAATGAAATTCGTAAGTGCTTATGTGATTATGTGCTTACGTGGAGTAAATTACAGTTGTCCGTGCATTAGGACGCAAGTGTTTTAGCTTCGGCACATTTATGAATGTGCTAATGTTTTTCGTTACCTTTATTAGGATGTCAGGACGAGGACGTGGTGGTAGGTGAGGCAGGCCTAGGAGGCAGGAAATGCCTATACTGGACGATATTCCGACGCAGCAGGAAGGGGTTGGTCAGGCCAATGTGGTCGAGCCAGCAGGTCAGCAGGCTATGGGCGCCTTAGCCCGTGGGATAGCCGATGCTTTGAGGGAATCTATAGGCATTCTCAGAGGTGAGGTTCCAATTCAGGCCCAGGTTCAGGCCCCGGTTGTTGATGTAGGGCCTTCCTTTCAAAAGAGGGAGTTCTTCCGGTCTAATTCGGATGAGTTTGTTGGGGATCCAAAGGAGCCACTCAAGGCTGATGAGTGGTTAGAACAGATGACCAAGACATTTGAGATGGTTGGCACCGAGGACGGGTTATTAAAGGTGACCTTGGCATCTTTCCAGCTGAAGGGAGATACGGGTCAATGGTGGAAGTTCACAAGGGGCCGTATTGGTGGCACCTGGGAGGCTTTTGTTGATGCTTTCCAGGAGAAGTACTTTGCCCCAACTATCAGGGAAAAACTGAGAGACCAGTTCTCTAAGCTCAAGCAGCTAAGTTTGTCAGTGGCCGAGTTTGAGGCCACCTTTACCAGTTTGTCCAGGTTCGCACTTGAGCTCATGGCATCGGAGGAACACCGTTTTATTGAGTTCGAAAGGAAGTTGAGGCATGGCCTCAAGATGAGGGTTGGAGGATCTATGATCTGAGAGTATGGGCGTCTTGTGGATGCCGTGACCCATATGGAGTCTATGATGGAGGAGGAGGATGAGAGGATGAGGGGCTCCAAGAGGAGTCAGGAAGGCCAGGGGGATGGTAGGAGGCAGAGGGGCTCTAACCCTCAGCAGTCCCAGAGTGCTTTAGCGAGATCCACCTTTCCAGTGCCGAGTTCAGGTTCTGGGAGAGGTAGCTAGGGGGACTTTACTTGTTTCAAATGTGGTCAGCTGGGCCACAAGTCTCCAGCTTGCCCGTAGAGGGGAGGAGGTCAGGGAGCAGCTTCATCTTCAACTCGACCTCAGGGCCAGAGTCAGGGCAGAGGCCGGCCATCCTCTTGTTATCAGTGTGGTCAGACAGGACACCTGAAGAGGTTCTGTCCGCAGTTGGGTGGTACACCCGGTGCGTCTGGTTTGAGACAGACGCAGAGTTCGCAGCCAGCACAGTCTGTTCAGGCCTCGAGGGCTAATCAGGGGGCTTCATCGTCTCAGTCTGTGCATCAGTCCTTTGCTCCAAGAGGTGAGCAGGTTGATCAGGGGCCTACAGGGCGCGTGTATGCTGTTACCGCGCAGGATCTTGTACCGGCTCCATCTGTTGTGAGAGGTACCTTTTTGTTTTGCAACTCGGTTGCCAATGTATTGATTGATACGGGTGCATCTCATTCATTTACATTTGCTGCATTCATATCTGTTTTGGGATTGGAGTTGGCACAGTTAGCATCTCCTATTTGTGTTATATCGCCTATTAGGGGCGAATTGATTTTGAAACACGGATGTAGAGGTTGTGACATAGAGGTCGCCGACCGCCGACTTCCATTTCCTTTTGTAGTTATGCCCATGTCGGGTTTTGATGTTATTTTGGGTATGGACTAGTTATCGTCATACTGGGCAATTATTGATTGTTACCACCAGAGGGTCACAGTTTGTACCATGAGCGGGAAGTGTTTCCATTTCTTGAGGGATCGGGTTGGTACTGTGTTGCCATCGGTGTATGATCCGCGAGGGCGGAGTGAGCTTAGTGGTCTTCTCGCTAGTCTTATGAGTAGTGAGTGTGATGAGACCGGGATTGAGTTACCGAGAGTGGTTTGCGAGTATTCGGATGTTTTTCCCGAAGATCTTGTTAGTTTGCCACCACATCGAGAGATAGAGTTCTCTATTGATTTAATGCCGGGCACAGCGCCGAGAGGTGACCTTGAAGTAGAATCCCTCCGAGAGAAGATCTCCAGTGGGAAGGCTGAGAAGGGTTTGACTGTGTATCTCGACCTGAGTGTGAGATACCGAGACCGTCTGTTTGTGCCGGAGTCTTGCCGAGAGGACGTACTCTGAGAGTTTCACCATTTGCGCCTTGCGGTACATCTGGGAGGCACTAAGATGTATCGTGATCTAGGTCGTCAGTTTTGGTGGCGGGGTATGAAGAAGGATGTGGCAGTTTTCGTGTCTAAGTGCCTTACTTGTCAGCAAGTGAAGGCCGAGCATCAGAGGCCAGCAGGTTTGTTGCAACCCTTGCCTATTGCCGAGTGAAAGTGGGAGCATGTTACTACGGACTTTGTTGTAGGTCTTCCGAGGACTCAGCGGGGTAGTGATGCTATTTGGGTGGTTGTAGACCAGTTGACTAAGTCAGCACACTTTATTCCTATGCGCGTGAGAGATTCGGTAGATCATCTTGCCGACTTGTATATTCGGGACATAGTGAGGTTACACGGAGTCCTAGTGTCGATCGTCTCTGATAGGGATCCTCGTTTTACTGCTAGGTTATGGCAGAGTTTGCAGAGTGCCTTGGGCACTAAACTGACCTTTAGTACAGCTTACCATCCTCAGACTGATGGACAGTCCGAGCGTACTATTCAGATCCTTGAGGATATGCTTCGCGGTTGTGTCCTTGACTTTAGTGGGCTGTGGGAGAGGCACTTGCCCTGGGTGGAATTTTCCTACAACAATAGCTTTCAGTCTAGTATCGGTATGGCGCCGTTTGAGGCCTTGTATAGCCAACCGTGTAGGTCTCTGATTTGTTGGGCCGAGGTGGGTGATGCACCTTTGTTGGGCCCGGAGTTCCTGAGGGAAACGATGGAGAAAGTTGGGCTTATCCGTAAGAGGCTTGTTACAGCCCAGAGTCGCCAAAAGAGTTATGCCGACCGTAGGAGGAGGCCTTTGGCATTTGAGACGGGTGATCATGTTTTCTTGAAAATATCACCTAGGCGGGGTTTGATGAGGTTTGGGAAAAGTGGGAAGTTGTCCCCTCGATTTATCAGTCCCTTTGAAATCCTTGAGAGGATTGGGGAGGTTGCTTACCGTTTAGCTTTGCCGCCGCAGTTGTCCGGAGTGCATAACGTATTTCATGTTAGTATGCTTCGGAAGTACGAGCCGGATCCATCGCACGTGTTGGATTGGACCGACTTAGAGGTAGATGAGGATGCCTCGTATGAGGAGAGACCGGTACGGGTCTTGGATAAGCAGGATCAAGTTTTGCGAGGCAAGACCATTCCCTTGGTAAAGGTTTTGTGGAAACATCACGGAGTGGAGGAAGCCACTTGGGAACGTGAGGCGGATGTCCGCGAGAAATATTCGGACTTGTTTGTAAATGTTTAACCATGTATTGAGATTTTGTAATATTAATGAACTTTAAGAGCATTAAATATGTATTAAGTTGTAAAACATTGTGAATGTTTTGGTTTATGGGAATATTGTGGAACTTGCCTTATAATGGAAGTTTATTTTAACATTGCATATGTTAACTCTGTTGTAGAAATGCAAATATAATTTTGGCATTGGATTTGTTTTGTGATGCATGTTGATAATGCATGTTGGAGATTATGTTAGAAGTTTGCCTCTTGAATAGAGATGAAATGACCGGTAATGGGTCAAGTTGTTGAATTTTACATTGTAATAATGTTGGTAATTGAGAAAACATGCTTTTGAAAAACTTGTACTTAATTTCGGGGACGAAATTCTTTAAGGGGGGGAGGTTATAGCGATCCCGGTTTCTCTTCCTTTGATTGTTGAGGTTCCGTGGAGTTGGTGGTTGTATATCTTGTTGTTATCCTTTAATTCCATGTGTTTGAGTTTTAGGATGTATTGGGCGTGTTTCGAACAGGTTGGTTGAGCTTTAGTCCCATTCCTTGTTGCCCAGATTTTTGATGGTACGCTCAAGCGGGTCCCTTTACGCTCGAGCGAAGTTTGATTTTTGGTTGTCCGCTCGAGCGGGCCTTATTGCGCTCGAGCGGGGTTTTCACGCTCTCAACATTTCGTGCCTCTGTAAAACTTCTGCAGGTGTGTTTTTCACGCTCGAGCGGATTTCCTTACGCTCGAGCGGGTAGCGCTCGAGCAGGTGTCTTGGCGCTCGAGCGGGTAGTTCTTTGTCTGTAAAAGTTCTAGAAGGGGGGAATCTATGCTCGAGCGACCTTCCCTTTGCGCTCGAGCGGGTGTGTTCTGCAGTTGTGTCTTGGTGCTCGAGCGGAAGTCGTTACGCTCGAGCGGGTCCAGTTTTTGTGTCTGACGCTCGAGCGTCCTGTTCTCCGCTCGAGCGGGTCATACGTATATCAGATAGCAGCTGGATCTTTTTAGATCACTTTTCAACTTCCACTCTCTCTCTTACTTTTCCGAAAAGCCATTTTTTAGAGCTTCTCTCACTACCTTCTTCATTTTCTCTTAGGATTGATCTAGTAGGAGTGATTTTCTACCCTTGTGCCTTTGTAAAAAGTGTGTTGATCGTTGAGGGCTACATTTTGATCCAAGAATCTTGGGATTTGGAGCATTTCCGAGTTCTTCATCATTTCTTATGGGTTTCATCTCTTGAGGTAGGGATTCCTACTCATCTTTATGATCTTTAACCTAAATGTAGAGCTTTTGTATAAATGGTTTGGTTTGGTTTAGGAAGTTAAGGTTTGTAATGCATTATATTTCAAGAGGGGTTTTGTCTTTTTAACTCATATGTGTAAATTTGGGGTCATAAAAAGAGATCATTGATGTTGTTGGTAATATTTGGACCTTTGGGTCAATATTGAGTTTAAAGGGAAAAATGCCATATTTGGATTAATGACATTTGTTATGAAATTGAGTTGGGGATAATAAAATTTGATCATTAAGAGATAGAATGGTGGAGTTGGATTTATAAATCGCTCACTTTTGAAAATGTCAATTATATATATATATATATATATATATCTGTTGAGGCATTTATTATCTGTTTAGAAATAACTGCTTTAGGCTATCGGTGGAGGATAATCTTGATTGTTGTAGACATTGCATGATGATTAGGTAAATTGAAACTAATCAAGTTGTGTATTTGAATACATGGGTGCCGAATCCCGCGGATGAAATTTTCGTAAAATGGCCGTTTGAAAATAATTATACATGGGTGCCGAATCCCGCGGACGCAATATCCGTAAAATGGCAATTCGAATATATCTATACATGGGTGCCGAGTCCCGCGGATGAAATATCCGTAAAATGGCCATAAGAGAATGAAAATACATGGGTGCCGAATCCCGCGGACGCAATTTCCGTAAAAGGGCAAGTTGTAGTATTGTTGGCATGAGATGTAGCCTCATTTCAGTTATTTAGCCAGGTTCTGAGCCATGTTTATAAGTTGAGTTTTGTTAAGCTGAAAATTTATCAAGTGCTAATGTTTTAGTTATTGCTCATATTATGTTTAGCATATCTCTACTAGGCGCTGGCTCACCCTATATGGGACATCATTTTCAGATACAGGTAGCATGCCACCTCTAATGACGTAGCTTGAGAGGCTTAGTGGCTGGAACATCTTTTGTGATTACATTTTTGTATTACATGTATATCAAGCCAAGGGCTTCTTTTGTGTAGAGTTAGTACTCTTCTTTTGTAACCAAGTGTTGACTTGGAAAGTTGTAAGCCTATAGGGCATTTACTTTTGTTGTCAACATGTAATACATTTTGTAAGAATACTCTGATGATTAAAATATGAGAACTCTTTTACTTATCGTAAATGTATGCTATGATGGGTTTATTTTTGAGGGCGTTACAATTCTGGGTAGATGCCGACTGTGCTGAAGCATTTGCTGCTGCCAAGGCAATAGAGTTAGCAAAATATTTGGGCTTTTCTGATATTATTCTAGAGGGGGATTGTAGCGACCCTAAGTTTCTTAAGTCATTTATTTATTATTATGATTATTATTATCTTATTTTATTTTTGACTTTATTAATTGTGTGGTCACATGAGAATTTAATGTGATATTTAATGAATTTAATGTGATAATTAATTAATTTAATGTGTTATTTAATTATATATATTTAACTTAAATATTTATATTAAGTTATATAAAAAAAGAAGAGAGGTGTTATATATATATATATATATATCTAATCTTATATTTATATATAGTGCAATTATGTTGTTTAATATAATATAATAATATATAATAATCAAATTAGATTAGAATATGGATTAGGTTTAGAAGATAGAAGAAAGAAAACAAAATCAAAAGAAAGAGTGCTCTGCTACGGCAGAGAGAGCCGAGAGAGAGAGAGAGAGAAATCAAGATGGAAAGTGTTGTGCTGTGTGCCGTGAAAAGAGAAGGAAGAAAAGATTAGGATTTTATTTTGGTGGTTCTATTAGTTCTTTAAATAATTCTTTGATCTTTAAAACAATATTGTGAGTACAAAATTTACTTTCTTTTATTTATGTTTAATTTGTTGTTTTTATTTATTTATTTTTATTTATCTGATTTTATTTTGATTTTGTATTCACATAAAGATGATAGATTTATTTTAATTATTTTGACTAGTGGTGTATGTAAAGTTTAGGGTTCTTAGATAATTGATTGATTTTAATTACTTTGATTAGTTGTGCAGGTAAAGTTTAGGGTTTTTAGATGATTGATTAATTTTAATTATTTTGTTTAATTGTGTATGTAAGGTTTAGGGTTTATAGAGGATTGATTGATTTTAATTATTTTGATTAGTTGTATATGCAAGGTTTATGGTTTTTATATGGATTGATTTTATGATTGTAATCACACTCATGATTATATAAAATTAAAATAAACTTAGAATCCATAGATATTGGTTAGAGGATGGATTGATTTGTTGTTTTTATTTATTTATTTTTATTTGATTGTGGATTGATTTTGTATTTGCATGTAGATGATGGATTGATTTTAATTATTTTGATTAGTTGTGTATGCCATGTTTAGGATTTTTATATGGATTTATTTTATGGTTTTACACTCATGGTCATATGAAATTAAAATTAATTAAGAACCTATAGATAAATTCCTTATACGCCACCATGACTCCATGTATTGTTGTTTTATTTGAGTGATGGTGAGAAAGAGTGTATAAAAAAAAGTGAGGATTATGAGATTTATTTGAATGCCTTAGGCTTGACATTGTTATGTTTATTCTCATGTGTGAGATGTTGTGTATATATATATTGTTGCCTCGTTCTCATGAGTAGACGAGTGCTTTGATTTGCGCGCGTACGTATATGCTAACCATCCGGAGAGTGTGAGTCAAACTCGGGACGATATCCCCATGCAAGTTTGGCTTCGGAGCGGTGTTAGGTATACGAGAGGCACATGGGATATATGTGTAGGCCGGAAGGGGAGGGCCGAAGTGGTGGAGTTAAGGTACAAAAATTTAATTATGAGTTTATTGATTTGTACATCTTGAAAAATAGTAATCGACCTCAATAAATTATGAAATTTGAGGAGAGGCATGTATACGTGATTTTGGACAACTTTTTTGTTGTAGCTTTTTATTAAAAAGATCGATTAGAACTTATAATCGGATGACCTTGGTTATTGTTGGTTTGATTCATTTTGGTAATGCAGATTTTATAGGCTGTTTTAACCCACGAAACGAGTTCATTTTTATTGGTTTCACGTAAACTAAAGTAAAACATTATTCTACACACTTTTCATGTTTTGAATTTTTTCGAAAAAATTCATCTTATGGCAGTTTTTTGTTCGTTTTCAGCTTCAGATTTTTCGATTGAATTCCGTCTAGATTTTTAGATCAAGGTTTTCTCTTAACCTGTTCAGTTTCTGTTAAATTCGTTCGCGTTGTCTTTTAGAAAATTTGATTCTGTACAACTTTCGTTCTTTGAGTTTTGGTCAATTCAAATTATTTAAGCAGGGAACGGTGCATTTTTATACATATTCAGCAAGTTACTTATGATTAATTTATACTAACATTATTTTTTTTGCAGGATGGTGGGTCTTACTAACTTTTTATGCAGGGCTGACCCACTATATTTTTATTTCTATTTTGTCTATTTTATAATCAATTTATATTTCGTTGTGTACGGATAAGAAACTAAATGCCACCGTATCTCGAGAAACTACCCATTCGTCTCGGTACGGTTGGAACTACTCGTCTTGTCTCGTAATAAGAATTTGATGTATTTTTGTTTGTGTCTGGTGGACACGTGAGTGTTGAATCTTGTACTCATACCAGTATACCTGTATACTAACCCGTTTTGTCTCTTGGCACCTCGGGTGCGTTCTGTTTGAGCGCAGTCGAGCTTCCTTCGCAGGATTAGTAGAGGCTTTGGTGGTGACAAGAAATAACTGTGATCGTAGGACATGTCGTTTGGATTTCTTTTGTTTTCTTGAGCTTAGGGTTGATATTAGTTTATGTATTTATTATTTTTTTTAATGACTTTAGTATTGGAATAATTTGGCATAGTTTGTAACCGTACTTTATTTAAGTTGTTTTAACTATTTATTGTTACGTTGATGTTGAGGTATTGGTCAGTTATGAATTTATGGTGGATGGTTTGGTTTGCGTTTAATTTTTTTGGTTCACCCCTAGGATTTAGATGATGGAATATTGATTGGGGTTAATCCTAATATAATATTTAACAACAATGCTAGGTATCATGAAAAGTCTTTCATGAAAATAGTCATGAAAGATTTGTGACTTTTGGATTACACTTACAATAAAGCACCACATACTAATCAAGGTAATCTAAGGATCATAAATTTTTCATGATCATTTTCATGAAAATTTTTTCATGATCACTAACATTTCTCAATATTTAATTGCCTGAATTTTGGGGCATGACAGGGATTCTTTAAATATTGTCAAAGCTTTGCGGGAGGATGTCGAGCTCTTACCAGGATATGGTCATCTTGTGTCACAAGTGGTGGGTGCTAGTCGACTGTTTCGGAGCTTTCAAGTTTGCTATGTGGGGAGAATGGGCAATATGTTGGCGCATGGCCTAGCTTGGATGTCTAGAGATTTGGACCACCAGCTTGTGTGGATGGAGGAGGTCCTGTAGGCCTTGATTGAAGTTGTTGCTGCTAATGCTGTTTGTAAGTGTCTTTTGTTTCTGTTTGGTTTTCCATCTAAAATAAAAATTAAAAAAAAAAGTGACAAAATATTAGAGTTCTCATATTGTCAACATTTTAAATCATGCATTAGGATTGGAGATGCTCTATCTAACAGGGAATAAAGTTCTTTAACCAATCAATTTGTAACCACAAACAAAACCTAGCATTTATATTCAATTTAAACTAGAATTTATATACAGAACATAGCAAAACATTTTTCTTTTCAATCAAAACAGTTGCTCAAGTTTGGTATACATTGTGCATGCTACGGTACTCTTCAGTTAATTTTATATCCAAGCCAGACTATTCTATCGGCTTCATGTTATTCGATGTGTGTGATGCTTCATGTTAGGATGTTAATGCAGAACCTGTCATAAACTGCCAGCGTATCTGATCAGAGATCTGCGGTTGGGATGACTCATATGGTTGGCAACATGACTATCTACGGTTATGTAGATTGCACACGAGATGTGAATGGTCAGGATGGCACCACGTGCTTGTTAGGCGCTACTGATTCAATACCGTGTTCTTGTTTAGGCAAATGGGCTGGTTGGATTGCTACTCCTATTTGTAACATATAGTTTAACATGGACCCAGTTCATGATGATTGGATCAATCCACCAGAAATTGACACGAATGTGGCGACCGCCACAGCATTGGTGACTGAGCCATCAGCTCCGGTGGATGATGGTGGTTTAGAATCTTCTGCTGGTGACGGAGGAGATGGTAATAAAGAGAGAGAAGTATCATATTGGTTGTTGCGGTGGTTGTGGCATTATTCTGGTAGTTGGGGTCATCTTGCGGGTTAGATAGAGGAGGAAAAGAGCAAACAAAATGGGGAAGATGAAGATGATGATGATGATGATGATGATGGAGGAGGAGGGCAAAGGGTCCAGATCCTTCTCGCATCATTTAGATATGTTGGTAGCTGCAACTGATAATTTCTCCTCTGCAAATCGTCTTCTGTCCATTTCAGAATGCCAACCAGGATTAAACTTGTATGATCTGATTGATAGATTATAACATTTGATAGGCTAAAACTTATTATAATTCAATTACCTGCATCATTGCTATGAGCATCACAAGGAGCGCATACAAGCCAATTCCACCAGTATACACCAGTATATTTTTAGGACTCTAAAATTAGGCAACTCTAAAGGAAAAGTTTGTAGGAAAACTAATCAGAACAAGTAAATGAATCACCTCACTTAACTCTCTTTGTTGCAGAAAAATTTTCAAGATGAAATACAATGGCTG